>NC_092038.1:59589556-60190100 GCF_003086295.3 Arachis hypogaea
TATTAGAACATCAAACAAGTTTTGATCAGATTTCTAGTAGAGTCGGAAAACATTACAGATAAATTCGTTTTTCCTCTCATTTTTTTAATTAAAAGGTCAAAATTCAATTCTCTTGTCTTTTTCATACGTATTCCGCATATGATACGTATATACCAGAATTACCTGCTCCTATGATTCGAATACACATCAATTGGCGGGCTCCGCTGTTATCGGCTACATTCAAATGGGTTTGAGGTTGAATCATATCATTCTTATTTTATCTGGTTTTTCAGTCCAAGGCTTGAAGTAAAAAAAAAATATTCTCTATTCAACAAAAGAAAGGAAAAATTGCCATGTTTTTTCCTCCAAAAGACCTCTTTCCTTTGGTTTTTATTATTTATTATCTTGAAATAATGAATTGAGTTTGGATAGGCATTTTTGATGCGGCTATTGAGATAGCCCTTTTGGCTATATTTTCTGCGACTCCGCCCATTTCATAAAGTATTCTACCGGGTTTAACGACAGCTACCCAATATTCGGGAGATCCCTTTCCCGAACCCATACGCGTTTCGGTTGGTCTTACTGTAACTGGTTTGTCTGGAAATATCCGTACCCATATTTGTCCACCTCGGCGGACATTTCGTGACATTGCCCGCCGACCTGCTTCTATTTGTCTAGATGTGATCCAAGCGGGTTCAAGTGCCTGAAGAGCATATCTTCCGAAGCAAATATGATTACCCCGATAGGATATTCCTTTCATTCTTCCTCTATGTTGCTTACGGAATCTGGTTCTTTTGGGGTTATAGTTGATGGTTGTTTAGAAATCCCATCGCTATTCCAGAACCGTACATGAGATTTTCACCTCATATGGATCCTCGCGAATAAAACAATTACAAAAATGGATTTAACCAATACCAATAAAAAAATATACCGTATATACATATGTTTAATGAATAATTGAATCACGAGGTTTTTTTATTTTAATATTTCATAGGATTGATTGATCAATTGGAAATTAGTATATCTTGTTTTGATTTTTATATAGAACTAGACATTTATTAGAAAATTTGCCCCCTATATATAGTTAAATATATAACTAGATAATGTTGTTCTATTAGAGCATAAGATTCTAACAAATCCTTATTTTATTTATTTCTGGTGGTATTGGATTGGCTCAATTTCGAAATAAAAAAACAAAGATTTCGTGGGCGAATATTTACTCCTTATCCATTTTATTTTAGATGTAATCTAGGGTTATCCTGCGACTCTTCAAAAAAATGAATTGGTTCTTAGTTCGTTCCGCCATCCCTCCCGTCAAAAAAAAAAAAGATTAGTGAACTTTTGAGAGATTTTTATATTGAGTTTCTTTCTATTCTATCTCCCATCTATCTATTCCAATTTTTTTCTTTAGTTATTCACTAAAACAATTATGATCCGGAAGTTAATCCGAGGCAAGTGTTCGAATCTATTATGACATAAGATATAGGCGCTCAACGGACCTTTTTGAATCCTCTAAAACTCCTTCTGAACTTTGAATTTCAAATTCAAATCTGAATCTCCTAGCCTAGGTTGCACAAAAAAAAAAATACAAGAACAGAATGGAGGTAGAAATAAATCTCTTATTAACAAAGTTTTTTTATTTTTCAATTGAATTAGAAGGGTTCCTTAAATCACAGAATAATGAATAATATCAAAATTTATTGTCTCCTGATTAGGTTGAAAAAAAATATAAAAGAGATTGCTATAAGCTCTATTCAAAGAGGAGAACTCAATCTAGATCTTATGGCAAATCAAAAGAGTTTAAGTCTTACAGGATTGACGAAAAATAAAAAATTGATCGAAAAAGAAAAGGCAATGTTTATTGTGGAACCAATTCGTCTGTCTAGAGAAAAGGATGAACAATTTTATATATATCAAACCATAGTACTTTCATTGCTTCATAAGAGTAAGCGTCAAATTAAGAAAAGATCTATATAAATATAACTTCGACGTATTTTCTTATAGATTTTATAATTAAAATTAATATGGATATCATTATATCTATATTAATTAATATATATATATTCCATATATTATATGGGTTGCCCGGGACTCGAACCCGGAACTAGTCGGATGGAGTAGAAATTGGATTTGTTAATGAATTGAAAGGAACTTATCATGAATCCACTGATTGCTGCTGCTTCCGTTGTTGCTGCTGGGTTTGCTGTAGGGCTTGCTTCTATTGGATCTGGGGTTGGCCAAGGCACTGCTGCAGGGCAAGCAGTAGAAGGGATTGCGCGACAACCAGAGGCAGAGGGAAAAATACGGGGTACTTTATTGTTTAGTCTAGCGTTTATGGAAGCGTTAACAATTTATGGGCTGGTTGTAGCATTAGCACTTTTATTTGCGAATCCCTTTGTTTAACTCTAAAAAAATAGAAAAATACAAATACATATCTCTTTTTACGTGTACTTGATTTGCTGCTCTTGCTTTTCAGAATTATATTATTCTGGATATCTTTTCTTAATTTGACGCTTACTCTTATGAAGCAATGAAAGTACTATGGTTTGATATATATAAAATTGTTCATCCTTTTCTCTAGACAGACGAATTGGTTCCACAATAAACATTGCCTTTTCCTTTTCGATCAATTTTTTATTTTTCGTCAATCCTGTAAGACTTAAACTCTTTTGATTTGCCATAAGATCTAGATTGAGTTCTCCTCTTTGAATAGAGCTTATAGCCAAAGGAACCGTTATTCCATATATTTTGATATTGAAAATCAATTTTTGGAGATTTCTAATGATCCTTCTTTTCTAAGTGAACCAGAAAGTCTTTTTGATAGTTATAATAAGAATTCTAGCTATCTGAATAATGTCTCTAAGAGACATGAGAATCATTACATGTATGATACTAAATCGAGTTGGAAAAATGGCATTCATAATTGCATTGAAAGTTATCTTCGTTCTCAAATCTGTATTGTTAGTCACATTTTAGGTGAAAGTGATAAATACAATGACAGTTACTTTTATACTTCTATTTGTGGTAAGGGCGGAAATAGTAGTGAAAGCGAGGGTTCTTCCATAAAAACAACTATCACGAATGAGAATTTAACTAAAAGAGAGGATTCTAAAGATCTCGATGAAACTCAAAAATACAAGCATTTATGGATTGAATGCGAAAATTGTTATGGATTAAATTTACTGAGAATCATCCTTGTTAGATCGTCAATATTGTACCCAGGGTGTCTTTCGAGTATACCGAATCAGTAAAGCTATCCTTCTTTGGACACAGCAGCTGTTCGCAAGGGCCAACTTGATCCTCTTCCCCAGGATCCCAGATGAGGAAACCCTAGGAGAGCCGCCGACTCCAACTACCGTCCATGTACGATTCCTACTAGATCTGACCAACTACCCATCCTACCTCCTCTACGTTCTTGACAGCCCATCTTTGTCTCAGTAGAGTCTTTCAGTGGCATGTTTCGGTCCTCTTTCCCATTACTTAGAAAAAGTGAGCCACCGGATAGGAACATATTTGATAAATATTGATAACTCTCGGATAGAGAATTAGAACGGAAAAATCCATTAGATAATGAACTATTGGTTTAGCTACGATGCTCACACCTCTGAGCTAAGCAGGCTCATATAAAAGAAAATGCGCATGCATAGGAATTAAATAAACTAATAGGATCTTAGTTATTAACAGTTTGGAATTTGCTATTCCGAACATAATGAATATGTCATAATTCAATTATTACAAATTTTTTATTAAAATAAAATTAGAAAAAAAATATATATTTCATTTCTTTTATTTATTATCATTTCGAATTTGTAAAAATTCTATTACAGTTACAGTAATTATATTAATAGATTAATATAGTAATATATACTATTTGGGACCCTGCGGATCCACTCTTTTTCCTATTGAAAGATCAGCCTTTTGTCTCTGTCTCTGTGTTTTCACATCGACAATTCTTTGCAGATGAAGAGATGTCAAAGGGCATTCATCGACAATTCTTTCATAGCTGGATTCAACCTTCTTTGGGGCTGAATAGATGGATTGGCATCTGATGAGCGGATAATTTATACGCTTTTTGGCATTATTTTTAGGTAGTTTTTAGTAAGTTCAAGCTACTTTTAGGGATGTTTTCATTAGTTTTTATGTTAAATTCACATTTCTAGACTTTATTATGAGTTTGTATATTTTTCTGTGATTTCAGGTAATTTCTGGCTGAAATTGAGGGACTTGAGCAAAACTCTACAAAAGGCTGACAAAAGGACTGTTGATGCTGTTGGAATCTGACCTCCCTGCACTCGAAATAGATTTTCTAGAGCTACAGACCTCCAAATGGCGCACTCTTAACGGCGTTGGAAAGTAGACATCCAGAGCTTTCCAGAAATATATAATAGTTTATACTTTATTCGGAAATTGACGACGTAACTTGGCGTTGAACGCCAAGTACATGCTGCTGTTTGGAGTTAAACGCCAGAAACACGTCATGATCCGGAGTTGAACGCCCAAAACACGTTATAACTTGGAGTTCAACTCCAAGAAAAGCCTCAGCTCGTTGATAGATCAAGCTCAGCCCAAGCATACACCAAATGGGCCCCGGAAGTGGATTTATGCATCAATTACTTACTCATGTAAACCCTAGTAGCTAGTCTAGTATATATAGAACATTTAACTATTGTATTAGTAGTCTTTTGACCACGTTTCATCTTTGGTCTCAGTTTTGTTTTATTCTTCATCTTAGGAGGCCATTGAGCATGTTTTAGGGGGACTGGCCATTCGGCCATGCCTGAACCTTTCACTTATGTATTTTCAACGGTGGAGTTTCTGCACACCATAGATTAAGGGTGCGGAGCTCTGCTGTACCTCAAGTTTCAATACAATCACTATTACTTTCTATTCAATTCTCTTTTATTCTTATTCCAAGATATACGTTGCACAACACTTTGATGAATGTGATGATCCGTGATACTCATCATCATTCTCACCTATGAACGCGCGTGATTGACAACCACTTCCGTTCTACTCTAGGCCGGGCGCATATCTCTTAGATTCCCCAACAGAATCTTCATGGTATAAGCTAGATAGATGGCGGCATTCATGGGGATCCGGAAAGTCTAACCTTGTCTGTGGTATTCCAAGTAGGATACCGGGAATCCGGAAAGTCTAACCTTGTCTGTGGTATTCCGAGTAGGATTCCGGTATTGAATGACTGTGACGATCTTCAAACTCCTGAAGGCTGGGCATGACGACAAACGCAAAAGAATCAATGGATTCTACTCCAACCTAATTAAGAACCGACAGATGATTAGCCGTGCTGTGACAGAGCATTTGGACCATTTTCACTGAGAGGATGGGATGTAGCTATCAACAAGGGTGATGCCTCCAGACGATTAGCCGTGCAGTGACAGCGCATAGGACCATTTTCTCGAGAGGATTAAAAGTAGCCATTGATGATGGTGATGCCCTACATACAGCTTGCCATGGAAAGGAGTAAGAAGGATTGGATGAAAGCAATAAGAAAGTAGAGATTCGAAAGGATTCTAGCATCTCCACACACCTATCTGAAATTCCCACTATTGATTTACATAAGTATTTCTATCCCTTTTTATTTTCTATTTATTATTAATTTTCGAAACCCATAACCATTTAATCTGCCAAACTGAGATTTACAAGGTGACCATAGCTTGCTTCATACCAACAATCTCTGTGGGATCGACCCTTACTCACGTAAGGTATTACTTGGATGACCCAGTACACTTGCTGGTTAAGTTGAACGGAGTTGTGAGCTTCTCTAACAGTGCCTGGAACTCTTTTATCACAATTTCATCCACCAAGTTTTTGGCGCCGTTGCCGGGGATTGTTCGAGTATGAACAACTGACGGTTCATCTTGTTGCTCAGATTAGGTAATTTTCTTTTCAAAAATCTTTTTCAAATTTTTTCTTTTATTTTTCGTTTTTCCAAACTTTATTTTCGAAAAAAAAAACTTAATAAAAATCCAAAAAAATTAATGAAATCATAAAAACCAAAATTCTTTTGTGTTTCTTGTTTGAGTCTTGTATCATGTTTTAAGTTTGGTGTCAATTGCATGCTTTTAAATTTTTTCTTGCATTTTTCAAAAATTCCATGCATTCATAGTATTCTTCATGATCTTCAAGTTGTTTTTGACAAGTCTTCTTGTTTGATCTTGATGATTTCTTGTTTTGTGTTGTTTGTTGTTTTTCATGTGCATTTTTCGTTTGTTAGAGTCCATGCATTAAAGATTTCTAAGTTTGGTGTCGTGCATGTTTTCTTTGCATCAAAAAAAAAATTTTCAAAAATATGTTCTTGATGTTCATCATGATCTTCAAAGTATTCTTGGTGTTCATCTTGACATTCATAGTGTTCTTGCATGCATCATGTGTTTTGATCCAAAATTTTCATGTTTTGGGTCATGTTTGTGTTTTTCTCTCTCATAATTAAAATATTCAAAAATCAAAAAAAAATATCTTTTCCTTATTTTTCTCCAAATTTTTGAAAATTTGAGTTGACTTAGTCAAAAAATTTTCAAAATTAGTTGTTTCTTACAAGTCAAGTCAAATTTTCAATTTTAAAAATCTTATCTTTTCAAAATCTTTTTCAAAAATTATATCTTTTTCATTTTTTTCCATTTTTCGAAAATTTCAAAAATCTTTTTTAAAATATTTTTCAAAATCTTTTTCTTATCTTTATATCATATTTTCGAAAATTAGCTAACAATTAATGTGATTGATTTAAAAATTTGAAGTTTGTTACTTTCTTGTTAAGAAAGGTTCAATCTTTAAGTTCTAGAATCTTATCTTGTAGTTTCTTGTTAGTGAAGTAAGTAATTTCAAATTTTTGAATTAAATCTTTTTGTCTTTTATCTTATCTTTTTCAAAAATTTTATCTTTTTCAAAATTTGATTTCAAAATATCTTATCTAACTTCTTATCTTCTTATCTTTTTAAAAATTTGACTTTAATTTCTTTTTCAACTAACTCTTTGACTTTTTGTTTGTTTCTTATCTTTTTCAAAACCACCTAACTACTTTTCCCTCTCTAATTTTCGAAAATATCTCACCTCTTTTTCAAAAATTCTTTTTGTTCTAAATTTTAATTTTAATCTTATCTTATCTTTAATTTTCGAAAATTACTAATCCCTTTTTCAAAATTATTTTCAAAAATTCCCCTCTCTTTTCTTATTCTATTTAATTATTTATTTACTAACACTTCTCTTCACCTCTCTCCATCTAAATATCCGAACCCACTCTTCTTCACTCTTATCCCCTTTCTTCTTCTACTAATATAAAGGAATCTCTATACTGTGACATAGATGATTCCTCTTCTTTTCTTGTTTTCTTCTCTTTCATATGAGCAGGAACAGGGAAAAAGGCACTCTTGTTGAAATTGATCCTGAACCTGAAAGGACTCTGAAAAGGAAACTAAGAGAAATTAAATTACAACAATCCAGAAACAACCTTTCAGAAATTTTCGAACAAGAGAAGGAGATGGCAGCCGAAAATAATAATAATGCAAGGAGAATGCTTGGTGACTTCACAAAGCCAACGTCCAAATTTGATGGAAGAAGCATCTCCATTCCTGCCATTGGAGCCAATAACTTTGAGCTGAAACCTCAGCTAGTTGCCTTAACGCAACAAAACTGCAAGTTTTATGGACTTCCATCTGAAGATCCTTATCAGTTTTTAACTGAGTTCTTGCAGATCTGTGAGACTGTAAAGACGAATGGAGTTGATCCTGAAGTCTACAGACTCATGCTTTTCCCTTTTGCTGTAAGAGACAGAGCTAGAATATGGTTGGATTCACAACCCAAGGATAGCCTGGACTCCTGGGATAAGCTGGTCACTGCCTTCTTGGATAAATTCTTTCCTCCTCAAAAGCTAACCAAGCTGAGAGTGGATGTTCAAACCTTCAAACAAAAAGATGGTGAATCCCTCTATGAAGCTTGGGAAAGATACAAGCAGCTGACCAAAAGATGTCCATCTGACATGTTTTCAGAATGGACCATATTAGATATATTCTATTATGGCCTGTCTGAATTTTCAAAAATGTCATTGGACCATTCTGCAGGTGGATCTATTCACCTAAAGAAAACGCCTGAAGAGGCTCAAGAACTCATTGACATGGTTGCAAACAACCAATTCATGTACACTTCTGAGAGGAATTTCGTGAATAATGGGATACCTCAGAAGAAAGGAGTTCTTGAAATTGATGCTCTGAATGTCATATTGGCTCAGAACAAAGTGTTGACTCAGCAAGTCAACATGATTTCTCAAAGTCTGAATGGATGGCAAAATACATCCAACAGTACTAAAGAGGCAGCTTCTGAAGAAGCTTATGATCCTGAGAACCCTACAATGGTAGAGGTCAATTACATGGGTGAACCTTATGGAAACACCTATAATTCATCATGGAGAAATCATGCAAATTTCTCATGGAAGGATCAACAAAAGCCTCAACAAGGCTTTAACAATGGTGGACGCAATAGGCTGAGCAATAGCAAGCCTTTTCCATCATCTTCTCAGCAACAGACAGAGAATTCTGAACAAAACACTTCTAATTTAGCCAATCTAGTCTCTGATCTGTCAAGGGCCACTTTCAGTTTCATGAGTGAAACAAGATCCTCCATTAGAAATCTGGAGGCACAAGTGGGCCAGCTGAGTAAGAAAGTCATTGAAACTCCTCCCAGTATTCTCCCAAGCAATACAGAAGAGAATCCAAAAGGAGAGTGCAAGGCCATTGATATAATCAATATGGCCGAATGCACAAGGGAGGAGGAGGACGAAAATTCTAGTGAGGAAGACCCCCTGGGACGTCCCTCAAGCAAGAAGGAGTTGCCTATTAAGGATCCAAAGGAATCTGAGGTTCATATAGAAACCATAGAGATTCCATTTAATCTCCTTCTGCCATTCATGAGCTCTGAAGACTATTCTTCCTCTGAAGAGGATGAAGATGTGACTGGAGAGCAAGTTGCTCAATATTTAGGAGCTATCATGAAGCTGAATGCCAAGTTGTTTGGTAACGAGACTTGGGAAAGTGAACCTCCCTTGCTCATTAGTGAACTGGATACCTGGATTCAGCAAACTCTACCTCAAAAGAAACAAGACCCTGGCAAGTTTTTGATACCTTGTACCATAGGCACCATGACCTTTGCAAAAGCTCTGTGTGATCTAGGGTCAGGGATAAACCTTATGCCACTTTCTGTAATGGAGAAGCTGGGGATCATTGAGGTACAACCTGCCTTGTTCTCATTACAATTGGCAGACAAGTCATTAAGACAAGCTTATGGAATAGTGGAGGATGTGTTTGTAAGGTTGAAGGCCTTTACATCCCTACTGATTTCATAATCTTAGACACTAGGAAGTAAGAGGATGATTGCATCATCCTTGGAAGACCTTTCCTAGCCACAGCAGGAGCTGTGATAGATGTCAATAGAGGTGAATTAGTCCTTCAATTGAATGGGGACTACCTTGTGTTTAAGGCACATGGCCATCCCTCTGTGACAAAGGAGAGTAAGCATGAAGAGCTTCTCTCAGTTCAGAGTCAAGAAGAGCCCCCACAGTCAAACTCTAAGTTTGGTGTTGGGAGGCCACAACCAAACTCTAAGTTTGGTGTTAAGATCCCATATCCAAACTCTAAGTTTGGTGTTGGGACTATACAACATTAACCTGATCACGTTTGTGGCTCCATGAGAGCCACTGTCAAGCTATTGACATTAAAGAAGTGCTTGTTGGGAGGCAACCCAATTTTATTTATCTAATTTTTATTTTATTTTATTCTATTGTTATTTTGTGTTTTATTAGGTACATGATCATGTGGAGTCACTAAAAAAATAAAAAATTAAAAACAAAATCAAAAACAGTAGAAGAAAAATTACACCCTAGAGGAAGCACAGACTGGCGTTCAACGCCAGTAAGGAGCATCTGGCTGGCGTTCAACGCCAGAACAGAGCATGAAACTGGTGCTGAACGCCAGAAACAAGCAACATTCTAGCGCTGAACGCCAGGAATGTGCCTAGAGGAAAAGCTAGCGCTGAACGCCAGTAACAAGCATGAAACTGGCGTTCAACGCCAGAAACATGTTACATGTGGGCGTTGAACGCGCAGAACGTGCACCACTCGGCGTTTAAATGCCAAAATAATATACAAAGGCATTTTACATGCCTATTTGGTGCAGGGATGGAATTCCTTGCCACCACAGGATCTGTGGACCCCACAGGATCCCCACCTACTATATTCCCACCTTACCTCCTAATCCTATTTTCACTCTTCCCCATGTCACACTTCCCAAAAACCCTTCACCAATCACCTCAATCTCTCCTTCCAATCACCTATTCACCACTCACATCCATCCACTCTTCCCCATAAACCCCACCTACCTTCAAAATTCAAAAACACTTTCCCACCCAAACCCACCCTAAAATGGCCGAACCTACCCTCTCCCCTTTTCCTATATAAACCCCTCCATTCTCCTTCATTTTCACACAACACAACCCTCTTCTCTCCCCCTTGGCCGAATACACTTCCCCCTTCTCCTCCATATTTTCTTCTTCTTCTTCTCATCTTTCTTCTCTTGCTCGAGGGCGAGCAACATTTTAAGTTTGGTGTGGTAAAAGCATAAGCTTTTTTGTTTTTCCATTACCATCAATGGCACCTAAGGCCGGAGAATCCTCTAGAAAAGGAAAAGGGAAGACAAAAGCTTCCACCTCCGAGTCATGGGAGATGGAAAGATTCATCTCCAAAAGCCATCAAGACCAGTTCTATGATGTTGTGGCAAAGAAGAAGGTGATCCCTGAGGTCCCTTTCAAGCTCAAGATTTCTATGCCAATGCATGGATCACTAGGAACCATGATCAAAGTATTAACCCGAGCCCAAAGAATTATCTCACAATGGTTCGAGGGAAATACTTAGATTTTAGTCCGGAGAATGTAAGATTGGCGTTCCACTTGCCCATGATGCAAGGAGATGCACGGCCCTACACTAGAAGGGTCAACTTTAATCAAAGGTTGGACCAAGTCCTTATGGACATATGTGTGGAAGGAGCTCAATGGAAGAGAGACTCCAAAGGCAAGCCAATCCAACTAAGAAGACTGGACCTCAAGCCTGTAACTAGAGGATGGTTGGAGTTCATTCAACGCTCCATCATTCCCACTAGCAACCGATCTGAAGTTACTATGGATCGGGCCATCATGATTCATAGCATCATGATTGGAGAGGAAGTAGAAGTTCATGAAGTCATCTCTAATGAATTCTACAAAATAGCCGAAAAGCCCTCCACCATGGCAAGGCTAGCTTTTCCTTACCTTATTTGCCATCTATGTTACTCAGCTGGAGTTATCATAGAAAGAGACATTCCCATTGAAGAGGATAAGCCCATCACCAAGAAGAGGATGGAGCAAGCAAGAGAGACCCTCCACGGTTCTCAAGAGATTCATGAGGAAGCTCATCATCAAGAAATCCCTAAGATGCCTTGGTGCACGAAATTGTGATCAATACTTTTCACAACTCAAATAATCCTTGGTGATGAATCCAAAAACTTGGTGTTCAATACCATGGCATAAACACAACTTCGCACAACTAACCAGCAAGTGTACTGGGTCGTCCAAGTAATAAACCTTACGCGAGTAAGGGTCGATCCCACAGAGATTGTTGGTATGAAGCAAGCTATGGTCACCTTGTAAATCTTAGTCAGGCAAACTCAAATGGATATGTGATGTGTGGAAAACGATCCAACACAAAACTCACCGGCAAGTGTACCAGGTCGCATCAAGTAATAATAACTCACATGAGTGAGGTCGATCCCACAGGGATTGAAGGATTGAGCAATTTTAGTTTAGTGGTTGATTTAGTCAAGCGAATCAAGTATTGGTTGAGTGGTTTTTCTTTAACAGAAGCTAAATTGCTTGGAATGTAAAGGGAGAGGGGAGAATTGCAGTAAATTAAAAGACAGGAAAATAAAAGTGCTGAATATTAAAGAACAAGAAATTAAATGACTGAAACTTAAAGTGCAAGAAATGTAAATTGCAGTAACTTAAATTGCAAGAAATGTAAATTGCTTGAAAGGAAAAGGGAATTGAGGACTGGGATTTCAGAATTTCAACAAGGGAAATTAAAATGCGACAATTAATAAAGCAGAAATTGAATTAGGAATAACTAGAATCCAAACAGAAATGGAAATTAACATGCAGCTGAGGTTCACAGAAGAACCAAAAGGAAATTGGGATCTCAGGACTCCAGAGACTAGGTAGCAAAGCCTAGATCTCAATTGCCCTCCCAGATCCAAGTTCTCAAAGCAATTGACAAGAAATTGAAGAAGAAGCAGTAAAGGGAATGTAAATGAATTCAATTATGCAGAAGAGAAATTAAAGAGCTCTTGAGTGGAGATTGAGACAGAATTTCCTCAATTCTTAACACCCAAGACTCAAACAAGAAAAGTAGAATTGCTCGAGCAAGAACAAGGAAGAAGAGAGATCAATTCCCCTCCCTAATTCTCTGAAATCTCGGTCAAGTCTCTCAAAGAAAAGTGGCAAAATTCAAAGCTCTAAAGAAAGTGCAAAATTCAAAAGTCAAGTAAAAAATCCTAATTACATCAAACTAGCTCCTATTTATACACTTTCTCTTCTTGGATCTTGGGATTTGGATGGGCTTTTGATTTGGTGAAGAAATGAATTAAATTGGATTTTTAATTTAATTTTTGGCCCATGAAAGATTGCTTCCAGGAGGCTGCCCTGCCCTTGTGGAGGGCAGGGCAGGATTTGGTGCGTGTGGCCATGGTGCGGGCGTGGCGTGCGAGCTTGGTGCGCAGGATGCTGCCCTGCCCTCGCGGAGGGCAGGGCAGAAATTTCTGGTGCGCCATTTTGGTGCCTGTGCGCGCTGCTGGTGCTGCCGGATGATGCTTTGGTGCGCCAGGTTGGTGCGCTGGCCGTGCCACAATAAAATGCTGCCCTGCCCTCGCGGAGGGCAGGGCAGTGTTTCCAAACTGAAGTCCCGCGTTCGAGACATGGCCGAAACACACGCTACTCCTTTTCCTTGGCTTTCTTGGCACCATAATGAAGCTTAGTTCCTTGCTTCCTCATTGTCCCGTGTTCAACTCTTGTGGCAAGCATTGGTAGGCTTTTTCCTTTGATTTATTTTCCATGAAGGCCCGATACTGCCCTTGTGGAGGGCAGGGCAAAGTTTTGCTCTTCTTTGATCCAAGGCACAATATTGTGCTTTGCCCTTGTCATGGGCAGGGCAGAGTTGCCTTTCAAGCTTTGTTCCCTTATGTTTCCCTCCTAGAGGGCAGTGTGCCCTTGTGGAGGGCAATGCTTGCTTCCTCCATTATGCGCCACGCCTTTTTCTCCTTGGGCCACGCTTCTTTAAGCCACGCTTTCCTCTTTTCTTCTTTTCTTCACCTACAATAAACCAAAACAACCACTCCAAGTATCACTAAATTCACAAGGCTTATAAATCAATTAAAAATCAATTAAATTTAGCTTAAACCTCATGAGTTAACATTAATTTCATGGTGGTTGTTTGATTTAAAGAAGTTATGCATTTTCACTCCAAATCACTTACTTAGGATGCAAGAAAGTGCATAAAGACTAATAAAACAAGTGAAATTAGCTTGAAAAATGGGTATATGATGACTTGTCATCACAACACCAAACTTAAATCTTGCTTGTCCCCAAGCAAGCATCAAAATTAAGAGCAATTGAAATGAATAAGAAAAGAACACATATCCTTATTAGGCATATAGCAGAACTTGATTTATGGGATCTTTATGCAGACAATGATAACTCAATTATTGTTGCTGTTACATAATATACATCTTTCCTCAAAGGCTTGCTAAACTTGCTGTTATAAGACTTATTTTTTTAATTACTCCCTTGCTAACTTTTCTTGGCTTATAATGCTTAACAAGCTTATTATTCTTTTGGAGGTTTGGTGTCTAATGTTGCAGCAATAGCCTTTGGCTTTATTTATTTATTTATTTATTTTTTTTACTCAACATCTTTTCACCACAGACACATGGCTCACTGTTTCTTCCTAGGATCATTGATGCCCAACATCTCTTTGGATAACTAAATGTTCTGTATCTAAGTTGCTCTTTATTGTGGACTTTCAATTGGCCATCCCAAATCAGTTGATCTAAGTGACCGGGTTTTAAAATATCCCTTAGAATCTACTCATCCAAGCATATCTTAGTACAAGAACACCACAGGCATATGTCCTAGGGTCCAAGCTATTGATGTCCAACCTTTATTCTTTGTTTTTCTTGCCACTTTGGCTTTTTCTTCTTCCTTTTCTTTCTGTTTTTGTTCTCAAGGGCTTTTTCTTTATTGATGAGAGTCTTTATAACAGCAAGCTAACTTACACTTTAATGAAAATGAAATTATGCAACAATTATTTCATGAGTTATGCATTTAATCAAACACATATACCACCATTAACTTCCATTCTTACTTATGCAACATTGGATATTTCTCTTTTCAATTCTAACAATTCTCTTTTATTCAAGCATGTGGGAAACAAAACAAAATTTAACTAAGTGATGGATAACAAACAACATGCAGATTTAGCATTCTTAATCAAACAACTTCACTTGCAACTAGATAAACACTTTAGCAGGATATATAATGGTTTCCATGTTCAAAACAATTCACAGCAGCAAGGATTAAGTTTAGATACAACCTTTGAAGTTGCAGCCCTTTGATTCTTCCTTCTGTTGTGTTCTCTTTGAGTTAAGATGCCTAATATCTTCAATTGTTGACTCATGTCCTGCATAATTCTCAAAGTTGCTTGCTTCTCAAGCCCTTAATTATGTGGTTAGTCTGCATAGTGTGGCTCTTGGTTTTATTTAGGTGTGAGAACACCAAACTTAATTGTTTGCCACTGATTCTGATGCATCAGTTAACCATATGTGAAACCTTGTGTCCTTGCTAAAGGTTATGAACTTAAAGCTAGAAAGAAGTTAAACAGTTGGATAATGTGGTTGGTTGCTTGGAGCTAGCATCATGCAAGAGGTGAGAATGTGTTTTTAAATAACACTTTTGGTGGAACACCAAACTTAGAATCTTTCATTCTCCCTTAAATTATTTTGGTGTGCAACACCAAACTTAGCTCCTTGCAATCCATACCAATTATTCAACATTTTTATTGAAAAAGTTATGAAAGAAAACTACCTCAGGTTGGGTTACCTCCCAACAAGCGCTCTTTTATTGTCACTAGCTTGACATCTTCTATTTTCTGCTCATGAAGATTGAAAATCACATTGCCTTAGCTTGTCTTTCTTCACATTGAACTTCCTTCCGGTTTCCTCTTTGATGACCTCGATGAATTCCTGTGGAAGGATTTTAGTCACAATGTAGTGATCAGGCAGCTGTGGGGACACCTTCATGGTTTGACTGTTTATCATTACTCTATCCCCTAGTGAAAATCTTCCAGTGGGGATTTTCTGCTTTTCTTTAATTCTATCTTCTATCTCTCCTTGTAAGAATTCCTTGTTGTGTTTTTCTTGGCTGGTATTTTCTTTGTCCAATGTTTTCTTACTTCCCTCTATGATCGTTTTCCCTCCTTCCTTCTTTGCAACATCTTCATTGTTAGTTAGTTTATCTTCAGTCTCACCCATTTCTGTAAAATGCTTCACCAGTTGAGCTATTTGTCCCTCAATTCCTCTGATTAAAATTTATTGGTTCTTTGTTATCTCCTATTGGTGTTTCATCATTCTCTCCATTAAGATCTCTAAGTTAGTGATCCTCTGAGAGTCTTGTGAGATTGGTTGGTTGTGGCATGTTAAAGCTTGGAGGGGTGGGTGTTGTGGTGGTATGTAGTGGTTGTTGTTACTATAATGGTGTTTTTGTTGGTTTGTGAAGTTGGGGTTGTTATAATTGAAGTCCCTTGGTTTGTGATTTTGGTACTCGTTCCTTCTCCAGTTGAGATGAGTCTGGGAGTGTCTGTGTTGTGGGTATTGGCTTTGAGTGATATTCGTGGGTGAGTGATGTTGATTGTTCGTGGTCATGGAGTTGCCCTGGTTAAAACTTCCTTGTTCTTGATGTTGAGACTCCCTCATTCTCAGATAAGAATGGGGTCTCCATGGTGGAAATTGGGCATTCACTGCAGCAGTTTGTGGGCAATCAACTTTTCTATCTCTCAGCTCCATGTTTTGCTGTGTTTGATGGTGCATTTGTTTATTTAGATCCTTGAACGCATTCACCCCTTCGATATTCATCACTTCTTTTTCTGAGATTGCATTCTGTGGTTTCTCAAATAAATGTTGGTTGTTGACTCCTTTGTCATTGAAGTCTGCAATTCCTTGGGCAGTTGTTGTTGCTTTGAGTAGGCCATCTGAGAAGTAGTCCACTGCTTTTCTTGTTTCTGGGGTCAATCCTTCATAGAAAGCTCGGAAGCCCACTTTATCAGTCGCTTTCTTGTATCTTTCCTAGGCCTTGAAGAGTGGTTCTTCGTCCCTTTGTGTGAATAGATGTTCCTCCTCTTTCAGCTGGATGATCTGTCTGGATGAGGTGAATTTGGCCAGAAATTTGGTGACCAAATCATCCCAACTAGTGATACTTCCTTGTGGAAAAGTTTCAAACCATTGTGCAGCTTCACCCTTTAATGAGAAAGGGAATAACAGGATCTTGTAAGTGTCATGATCTGGACCATCGGTTTTGACCGCATTACAAGTTCTCAGAAAAGTAGATATGTGCTGTTGAGGATCTTCCAATGGATTTCCGTCATAAGAACAATTGTTCTTGATGAGTGTAATGAGTGGTGGCTTCATGTCATGATACTCCTTGTTTGCAGGAACTTGATTTCCTGTGGTATGTGATCAAACAGGAGGAACAAACGGCAGCACACTTGAGAATTAAATGCAATTAGTTAAAATAAACTATTAGTGGATTGATAGAGACAATTTCTCAAACAGTTAGTGTGTTAGCCAAAATTAAAACAACAGAAAAGAAAAAGTGCTTGATCTAGATCTCCACTTCACTTAATCATTGTCAATCTATTTCAATCCCCGGCAACGGCGCCAAAAACTTGATGTGTGGAAAACGATCCAACACAAAACTCACCGGCAAGTGTACCGGGTCGCATCAAGTAATAATAACTCACATGAGTGAGGTCGATCCCACAGGGATTGAAGGATTGAGTAATTTTAGTTTAGTGGTTGATTTAGTCAAGCGAATCAAGTATTGGTTGAGTGGTTTTTCTTTAACAGAAGCTAAATTGCTTGGAATGTAAAAGGAGAGGGGAGAATTGCAGTAAATTAAAAGACAGGAAAATAAAAGTGCTGAATATTAAAGAACAAGAAATTAAATGACTGAAACTTAAAGTGCAAGAAATGTAAATTACAGTAACTTAAATTGCAAGAAATGTAAATTTCTTGAATGGAAAAGGGAATTGAGGACTAGGATTTCAGAATTTCAACAAGGGAAATTAAAATGCGACAATTAATAAAGCAGAAATTGAATTAGGAATAACTAGAATCCAAACAGAAATGGAAATTAACATGCAGCTGAGGTTCACAGAAGAACCAAAAGGAAATTGGGATCTCAGGACTCCAGAGACTAGGTAGCAAAGCCTAGATCTCAATTGCCCTCCCAGATCCAAGTTCTCAAAGCAATTGACAAGAAATTGAAGAAGAAGCAGTAAAGGGAATGTAAATGAATTCAATTATGCAGAAGAGAAATTAAAGAGCTCTTGAGTGGAGATTGAGACAGAATTTCCTCAATTCTTAACACCCAAGACTCAAACAAGAAAAGTAGAATTGCTCGAGTAAGAACGAGGAAGAAGAGAGATCAATTCCCCTCCCTAATTCTCTGAAATCTCGGTCAAGTCTCTCAAAGAAAAGTGGCAAAATTCAAAGCTCCAAAGAAAGTGCAAAATTCAAAAGTCAAGTAAAAAATTCTAATTACATCAAACTAGCTCCTATTTATACACTTTCTCTTCTTGGATCTTGGGATTTGGATGGGCTTTTGATTTGGTGAAGAAATGAATTAAATTGGATTTTTAATTTAATTTTTGGCCCATGAAAGATTGCTTCCAGGAGGCTGCCCTGCCCTTGTGGAGGGCAGGGCAGGATTTGGTGCGTGCGGCCATGGTGCGGGCGTGGCGTGTGAGCTTGGTGCGCAGGATGCTGCCCTGCCCTCACGGAGGGCAGGGCAGAAATTTCTGGTGCGCCATTTTGGTGCTTGTGCGCGCTGCTGGTGCTGCCGGATGATGCTTTGGTGCACCAGGTTGGTGCGCTGGCCGTGCCACAATAAAATGCTGCCCTGCCCTCGCGGAGGGCAGGGCAGTGTTTCCAAACTGAAGTCTCGCCTTCGAGACATGGCCGAAACACATGTGATGAGCGGATAATTTATACGCTTTTTGGCATTGTTTTTAGTATGTTTTTAGTATGATTTAGTTAGTTTTTAGTATATTTTTATTAGTTTTTAATTAAAATTCACTTTTTTGGACTTTACTATGATTTTGTGTGTTTTTCTGTGATTTCAGGTATTTTCTGGCTGAAATTGAGGGACCTGAGCAAAAATCTGATTCAGAGACTAAAAAGGACTGCAGATGCTGTTGGATTCTGACCTCCCTGCACTCGAAGTGGATTTTCTGGAGCTACAGAAGCCCAATTGTCACGCTCTCAACGGCGTTGGAAGGTAGACATCCTGGGCTTTCCAGCAATATATAATAGTTCGTACTTTGCCCGAGATTTGATGGCCCAAAGCAGCGTTGCAAATCAGCTTCAGAATTTCCAGCGTTTAACGCTGGAACTGGCATAAAAATTGGAGTTAAACGCCCAAACTGGCATAAAAGCTGGCGTTTAACTCCAGGAAAAGTCTCTACACGAAAAGGCTTCAATGCTCAGCCCAAGCACACACCAAGTGGGCCCGGAAGTGGATTTTTCTGTCATTTACTCATTTCTGTAAACCATAGATCACTAGTTCACTATTAATAGGATCTTTTGACTTGGTATCTGTACCGGATGACACTTTACACGTTTTCTTTGTGTACCTTCTACGGCATGAGTCTCTAAACCCCATGGTTGGGGGTGAGGAGCTCTGCTGTGTCTTGATGGATTAATGCAATTACTATTGTTTCTTATTCAATCATGCTTGCTTCCATTCTAAGATATTACTTGTTCTTAAACCGGATGAATGTGATGATCCGTGACAATCATCATCATTCTCAACTATGAACGTGTGCCTGACAACCACCTCCGTTCTACCTTAGATTAAGTAGATATCTCTTGGATTCTTTAATCAGAATCTTCGTGGTATAAGCTAGAACTGATGGCGGCATTCAAGAGAATCCGGAAGGTCTAAACCTTTTCTGTGGTATTCTAAGTAGGATTCAATGATTGAATGACTGTGACGGGCTTCAAACTCCTGAAGGCGGGGCGTTAGTGACAGACGCAAAAGAATCACTGGATTCTATTCCGGCCTGATTGAGAACCGACAGATGGATAGCCGTGCCGTGACAGGGTGCGTTGAACATTTACACTGAGAGGATGGGAGGTAGCCACTGACAACGGTGAAACCCTTGCATACAGCTTGCCATGGAAGGAGCCTTGCGTGTTTGAAGAAGAAGACAGTAGGAAAGCAGAGATTCAGAAGATGGAGCATCTCCAAAACCTCAACCTACTCTCTATCACTGCAAAACAAGTACTTATTTCATGTTCTTTTACTTTTCACAATCAATCCTGATAATTTCTGATATCCTGACTAAGATTTACAAGATAACCATAGCTTGCTTCAAGCCGACAATCTCCGTGGGATCGACCCTTACTCACGTAAGGTATTACTTGGACGACCCAGTGCACTTGCTGGTTAGTTGTGCGAAGTTGTGTTTATGCCATGGTATTGAACACCAAGTGTTTGGATTCATTACCGGGGATTATTTGATTTGTGAAAAGTATTGATCACAATTTCGCGCTATCAAGTTTTTGGCGCCGTTGCCGGGGATTGTTCGAGTTTGGACAACTGACGGCTTATCTTGTTGCTTAGATTAGGACTGTTTATTTTTGTTGGTTTAGAGTCTTTTAGTTGAGTCTAGTTCATATTTTAAATTTGGTGTCAATTGCATGCTTTTGTTTTCTTTTAGTTTTTTTTCGAATTTGCATGTCCTTAGTCTCTTTTTGATCTTTAAAAAATTCTAAGTTTGGTGTCCTCTTTATGTTTTTCCCTTAAAAATTTTCAAAAATTAGTGTTTGATTTTCTAAAAATTTTAAGTTTGGTGTCATTTTGTTATTTTTCTCTTTCCTCTTTTCAAAAATCAAATCTTTTTCATAAAAATTTTTCAATCATATCTCTCTAATTGCTAATCTCAAAATCTTTTTAATTAACTAATTGATTCAGTTCTCAATTTGCTTTGATCTTATTTTCTTTTTGATTTTCGAATTTTTTTATTTTAATTTCCTTTTTTTTATTTTATTTTTTTCGGTTAATTCAAGAAAAAAAAACAAAATTTATCTATTTGCAATCCATATCATTTCCCTTTATCCATTATGGACTTAAGTGGGATTGATCAGTCCAAAAGGACTCTGGGGTCATATGCTAACCCCATTACAGCTGCATATGGGAGTAGCATCTGTACACCTCCCATCAAAGCAAGCAGCTTTGAGCTAAATCCTCAACTCATTATCATAGTGCAGCAAAATTGCCAGTATTTCGGTCTTCCACAAGAAGAGCCTACTGAGTTTCTGGCACAGTTCTTACAAATTGCTGACACAGTACATGATAAAGAGGTGGATCAGGATGTCTACAGACTATTACTGTTTCCATTTGCTGTAAAAGATCAAGCAAAAAGGTGGTTGAATAACCAACCTACAGCAAGCATAAAGACATGGAAACAGTTATCAGACAAATTCCTGAATCACTTTTACCCTCCAAAGAGGATGACACAGCTAAGGCTGGACATCCAAGGCTTTAAACAAGAGGATAATGAATCCCTTTACAATGCCTGGGAGAGGTATAGAGGTATGCTAAGAAAATGCCCCTCTGAAATGTTTTCAGAGTGGGTACAGTTAGACATCTTCTACTATGGGCTTACAGAAAAAGCTCAGATGTCTTTAGACCACTCAGCTGGTGGATCTATACACATGAGGAAGACAATTGAAGAGGCTCAAGAGCTTATAGACACTGTTGCTAGAAACCAATATTTGTACTCTAGCAATGAGTTCTCTCCAAAAGAGGAAGTCATGACAGTAGTCACTGATCCTAATCCTCAAGAATAGATGATTGAGCTTAATCAACAATTGCTCCTGATGACAGAACAGTTAGCAGAATTTAAAGAGATGCTCCATGAAACTAAAGTTGCTAACAAGAACATAGAACTGCAGTTGAATCAAGCAAAACAGCAAATATCTAAACAGATAACAGAAGAATGTCAAGCAGTTCAACTGAGAAGTGGGAAGACACTGAATAACACTGCTCAAAAGAGCAAAAAGCCAAATAAGGAACAATTGACAGAGGATAACCAAACCACTGTTCAAAATCCCTCTGAGGACAGTAAGAGCCCAGAGAGGAACACTTTTGGCGTTCAAACGCCAGAAAAAGGGGGAAAGCTGGCGTTAAACGCCCACTCCCTGCCCATCTCTGGCGTTCAAACGCCAGAAAAGGGGGAAAAGTTGGCGTTAAACGCCCATTTTCCACCCAATCCTGGCGTTCAGACGCCAAGGGAAGATCAGACACCTGAGAGTGCTGACAGTAATCCCTCTAACAAGGCTTCTTCAACCACTTCTGTAAGGAATAAACCTGCAGCATCTAAGGTTGAAGACTATAAAGCCAAGATGCCTTATCCTCAAAAACTCCGCCAAGTGGAATAGGATAAGCAATTTGCCCGCTTTGCAGACTATCTAAGGACTCTTGAAATAAAGATTCCGTTTGCAGAGGCACTTGAGCAAATACCTTCTTACGCTAAGTTCATGAAAGAAATCTTAAGTCATAAGAAGGATTGGAGAGAAACTGAAAAAGTATTTCTCACTGAAGAATGCAGTGCAGTCATTCTGAAAAGCTTACCAGAAAAGCTTCAAGATCCAGGAAGCTTTATGATACCATGCACATTAGAAGGTGCTTGCACCAAGACAGCCCTATGTGATCTTGGAGCAAGCATCAATCTAATACCTGCATCCACTATCAGAAAGCTTGGGTTGACTGGAGAAGTCAAACCAACCCGGATATGCCTCCAACTTGCTGATGGCTCCATTAAATATCCATCAGGCATAATAGAGGATATGATTGTCAAGGTTGGGCCATTCGCCTTTCCAACTGACTTTGTGGTGCTGGAAATGGAGGAGCACAAGAATGCAACTCTCATTCTAGGAAGACCTTTCCTAGCAACTGGACGAACTCTCATTGATGTACAAAAAGGGGAAGTAACCCTGAGAGTCAATGAGGATGAGTTCAAGTTGAATGCTGTAAAAGCTATGCAGCACCCAGACACACCAAATGACTGCATGGGCACTGACATTATTGATTCTCTGGTAGAAGAGATCAATATGACTGAAAGCCTAGAATCAGAGCTTGAGGACATCTTCAAAGATGCTCAACCTGATCAAGAAGAACCAGAGGAGACAAAGGAATTTTCGAAAATTCCTCAGGAGGAGGATAAGCCTCCCAAATCTGAACTCAAACCACTACCACCATCCCTGAAGTATGCATTTCTGGGAGGGGGTGACACTTTTCCAGTGATTATAAGCTCTGCCTTAAATCCACAGGAAGAGGAAGCACTGATTCAAGTGCTAAGGACACACAAGACAGCTCTTGGGTGATCCATAAGTGACCTTAAGGGCATTAGCCCAGCTAGATGCATGCACAAGATCCTGTTGGAGGATAATGCCAAACCAGTGGTCCAACCACAAAGGAGGCTAAATCCAGCCATGAAGGAGGTGGTGCAGAAAGAGGTCACTAAATTACTAGAGGCTGGGATTATTTACCCTATTTCTGATAGCCCCTGGGTGAGCCCCGTCCAAGTTGTCCCCAAAAAGGGAGGCATGACAGTGGTTCATAATGAAAAAAATGAACTGGTTCCTACAAGAACAGTCACAGGGTGGCGTCTGTGTATTGACTACAGAAGGCTCAATACAGCCACCAGAAAGGATCATTTTCCTTTACCATTCATAGACCAAATGCTAGAAAGACTAGCTGGTCATGATTATTACTGCTTTTTGGATGGCTATTCAGGTTACAACCAAATTGCAGTAGATCCTCAGGACCAAGAGAAAACAGCATTTACTTGCCCTTCTGGCGTGTTTGCCTACAGGAGGATGCCTTTTGGTCTGTGTAATGCTCCTGCAACCTTTCAGAGATGCATGTTATCCATCTTCTCTGATATGGTGGAGAAATTCCTGGAAGTCTTCATGGATGACTTCTCAGTATATGGAGACTCATTCAGCTCCTGTCTTAATCACCTAGCACTTGTCCTGAAAAGGTGCCAAGAGACTAACCTGGTTTTAAACTGGGAGAAATGTCACTTTATGGTGACTGAGGGAATTGTCCTTGGGCACAAAATTTCAAGCAGGGGAATAGAGGTGGATAAGGCAAAGGTAGAGGTAATTGAAAAATTACCACCACCTATCAATGTTAAGGCAATCAGAAGCTTTCTGGGGCATGATGGATTTTATAGAAGGTTTATAAAGGATTTTTCAAAAATTGCAAAACCTTTGAGTAACCTGCTAGCTGCTGACACACCATTTGTGTTTGACACACAGTGTCTGCAGGCATTTGAGACCCAGAAAGCTAAGCTGGTCACAACACCAGTCATCTCTGCACCAGATTGGGCATTGCCATTTGAACTAATGTGTGATGCCAGTGACCATGCCATTGGTGCAGTGTTGGGACAGAGGCATAACAAGCTTCTGCACGTCATTTATTATGCCAGCCACGTTCTAAATGACGCACAAAAGAATTACACAACCACAGAAAAAGAGTTACTTGCAGTGGTCTATGCCATTGACAAGTTTAGATCCTATCTAGTAGGATCCAAGGTGGTTGTGTACACTGACCATGCTGCTCTTAAATACTTACTCACAAAGCAGGATTCAAAACCCAGGCTTATAAGATGGGTGTTGCTTCTGCAAGAGTTTGATATAGAAATAAGAGACAGAAAAGGGACAGAGAACTAAGTAGCTGATCATCTGTCCCGAATAGAACCAGTAGCTGGGGCATCCCTCCCTTCTACTGAGATCTCAGAGACTTTCCCAGATGAGCAACTCTTTGCCATTCAGGAAGCTCCATGGTTTGCAGATATTGCAAATTATAAAGCTGTGAGGTTCATACCCCAGGAGTACAGCAGAGTGCAAAGAAAGAAATTAATTTCAGATGCCAAGTACTACCTCTGGGATGAACCATATCTCTTTAAGAGATGTGCAGACGGAATGATCCGCAGATGTGTACCCAGAGAAGAAGCACAAAGGATCCTATGGCACTGCCATGGATCACAGTATGGAGGACATTTTGGAAGTGAGCGAACAGCCACTAAAGTCCTCCAATGTGGCTTCTACTGGCCTACTCTCTATAAAGATGCCCGAGAGTTTGTGCGTAACTGTGACAGCTGCCAAAGAGCTGGTAACTTGCCTCATGGATATGCCATGCCTCAACAAGGGATATTAGAGATAGAATTGTTTGATGTATGGGGAATTGACTTCATGGGTCCATTCCCACCATCATACTCAAACACTTACATTCTGGTGGCAGTGGACTATGTATCTAAGTGGGTAGAAGCAATTGCTACACCCACTAATGATACCAAGACCGTGCTGAAATTCCTCCAGAAACACATCTTCAGCAGATTTGGTGTTCCCAGAGTACTAATCAGTGACGGGGGCACTCATTTCTGCAATAGACAGCTATACTCTGCTATGGTTAGATATGGAATTAGCCACAAAGTGGCAACTCCGTATCATCCACAGACAAATGGGCAAGCTGAAGTCTCTAACAGAGAGCTAAAAAGAATCCTGGAACGGACTGTGATAGCCCGAAGAAAGGATTGGGCAAGGAGCTTGGATGATGCTCTGTGGGCATACAGAACAGCATTCAAGACTCCTATAGGAACCTCTCCATACCAGCTGGTGTATGGGAAGGCCTGTCATCTGCCCGTGGAACTGGAACATAAAGCCTACTAGGCAACCAGATTCCTAAACATGGATGCTCAGTTAGCTGGTGAAAAAAGATTGCTCCAGCTAAATGAGCTAGAGGAGTTCAGACTCAATGCCTTTGAAAATGCAAAAATCTATAAGGAAAAGGCAAAGAAGTGGCATGACAAGAAGTTGTCATCCAGAGTCTTTGAGCCAGGACAAAAAGTTCTGCTCTTCAACTCTAGGCTCAGATTGTTTCCAGGAAAACTTAAATCCCGGTGGAGGGGTCCGTATGTGATTACAGGAGTGTCCCCATATGGATATGTTGAGCTTCAGGATATTGATTCTGACAAAAAGTTCATTGTTAATGGACAGAGAATCAAGCATTATCTTGAAGGCAATTTTGAGCAGGAATGCTCAAAACTGAGACTTGAGTGATTCTCAGTAAAGGTCCAGCTAAAGACAGTAAAGAAGCGCTTGCTGGGAGGCAACCCAGTCATTAGCAGGTTATATGTTTTGTTTTTACAAAGGCAAGTATCAAAAATGAAGGAATTCACAGAGTTACAGAAGGATTCAGCGCAAAAAGCAGAGAAAAAGAGCTTACTGGTGAAAAAACGCCAGTAAGGGGCATTTTGGGCGTTAAACGCCAGAATGGGCACCATTCTGGGCGTTTAACGCCAGTAAAGGTGCCATTTTGGGCGTTAAACGCCAGAATGGGCACCATTCTGGGCGTTTAACGCCAGGTGTGCAGTATCCTGGGCGTTCAGCAAAACGCCCAGTGATAAAGGGAATTCTGGCGTTTAACGCCAGCCAGGGCACCTGGCTGGGCGTTAAACGCCCACAATGGGCAACAAATAGGCGTTAAACGCCAGAATGGGTGCCATTCTGGGCGTTTAACGCCAGAAAGGTGGGGGACCAAGATTTTGATTTCCAATCAAATTTTTTTTCAAACTTTCCTTTTCTTACCCATACTTTTCTACATAAATACATCTCAACCTTTCATCATTCACTTTCAAATCCTCAAAGATCAAAAATCATTCTTCAAATCTCTCAAATCAATCCCAAATCTTGTTCAAAAACTCACCCTTCTCTCGAATTCTCTCCATATCTTCTCAAATCCCCTTTCAATTTTTCGAAATCTCTTTTTCCCCCCCTTATAAAACACGTTTGGCCTCCTCATTCCCCCACACCATTCGAATTTGCTCTTCTCCTCTCTCTCTTCTTTCCTTTCTTTTGCTTGAGGACAAGCAAACCTCTAAGTTTGGTGTGCTTTTCCGTGATCACTAAGCCAAGATTCATCAAGATCATGGCCCCTAAGGGAAAACAAACCAATTTAAGAGGAAAGAAAGAGAATAACCCAAAGAATTTTTGGAATCAAGAGAAGTTCTTAACCAAAGAACATGAAGACCATTATCACAAGATAATGGGTCTGAGGTCAGTGATCCCGGAAGTTAAATTCGAAACAGAGGATGGGAAGTTCTAACCAATCCCGAGATAAAGGTTGGAAGGAATATGGTTCAGGAATTCTACTCAAATCTGTGGCTAACAGATAAGCAGAGAATGACTGGAACTGCTTACCATACTTACAGAACCATGGTCAGAGGGAAAGTTATGTACTTCCATCTGGACAAAATAAGAGAAATCTTCAAATTGCCTCAACTGCAGGATGATCCTGAATCCTTCAATAGGAGAATGGTGAGAGCAGATAAAGGGTTGGATCAAGTTCTAGAGGACATATGCCTCCCTAGAACTAAATGGATAACCAATTCAAAGGGTGTCCCAAACCAACTCAAGAGGGGAGACCTCAAACCAATTACAAGAGGTTGGCTAGACTTTATTGGGCATTCCATACTGCCCACTAGCAACCGTTCTGAGGTTACTATCAAGAGAGCAGTGATGATTCATTGCATTATGCTTGGAAAAGAAGTGGAGGTTCATCATGTGATTGCTTGTGAGATCTACACAATTGCAAATAAGAATTCCACTGAAGCCAAATTGGCTTACCCAAGCTTGATTTCCTTGCTCTGTAAAAAGGCTGGGGTAAAGATGGGAGTAGATGAATTCATACCCATTGAACATCCAATCACCAAGAAGTCAATGGAAGGACAAATGCAAGACAACTCTATCAAGAGGAGGGCGCAGGAATTCCTCCCTGAATTCCCTAAAATTGACTACTGGACCAGCCTAGAAGCATCTATCATCAAGTTACAAGAAACTATGGAGCAACTGAAGGAAGAACAGCAGAATCAGAACTGCATGCTCTGCAAATTGCTGAAGGAACAAGAGAAGCAGGGGCGTGAACTCCAAGAGTTGAAACGCCAAAAGCTCTCCTCTCAAGTTGAGGGAGCGTCCACTTCTCAAAATCAAGGTTGTTGAGTCCTAACTCTGTGAAAACCTCTATCATTAGGAGCCTATTTAATCTTTTTTTGTTTTCTATTTTTATTTTCTAGTCTCATCTTATATCTATTTTTGAGTCTTGTTCTTAATTCATAATTAATAAAATTTAAAATTCATGTCTTAAAGTTATGAATGTCCTATGAATCCATCACCTCTCTTAAATGAAAAATGCTTTAATCACAAAAGAACAAGAAGTACAGGATTTCGAATTTATCCTTGAAACTAGTTGAATTAGTTTGATGTGGTGACAATACTTTTTGTTTTCTGAATGAATTCTTGAACAGTGCATATGTCTTTTGAATTTGTTGTTTTGAGAATGTTAAAATTGTTGGCTCTTGAAAGAATGAAGGAGAAAGAGAACTGTTATTGAGGATCTAAAAAAATCATCAGATTGATTCTTGAAGCAAGAAAAAGCAGTGAATACAAAAAAAAATAAAAAATATATTTTCGAAAAAAAAAGAAAGAAAAAGAAAGAAATAAAGTTGTGATCCAAGGCAAAAAGAGTGTGCTTAAGAACCCTGGACACCTCTAATTGGGGACTCTAGTAAAGCTGAGTCACAATCTGAAAAAGTTCACCTAATTATGTGTCTGTGGCATGTATGTATCCGGTGGTAATACTGGAAAACAGAGTGCTTTGGGCCACAGCCAAGACTCATACACTAGCTATGTTCAAGAATCATTATATTTAACTTGGAGAATCAATAACATTATCTGAGTTCTGAGTTCTTATAGATGCCAATCATTCTGAACTTCAAAGGATAGAGTGAGATGCCAAAACTGTTCGGAAACAAAAAGCTACTAGTCCCGCTCATCTAATTGGAGCTAAGTTTCATTGATAGTTTGGAGTTTATAGTATATTCTCTTCTTTTTATCCTAATTGATTTTCAGTTGCTTGGGGACAAGCAACAATTTAAGTTTGGTGTTGTGATGAGCGGATAATTTATACGCTTTTTGGCATTGTTTTTAGTATGTTTTTAGTATGATTTAGTTAGTTTTTAGTATATTTTTATTAGTTTTTAATTAAAATTCACTTTTCTGGACTTTACTATGAGTTTGTGTGTTTTTCTGTGATTTCAGGTATTTTCTGGCTGAAATTGAGGGACCTGAGCAAAAATCTGTTTCAGAGACTAAAAAGGACTGCAGATGCTGTTGGATTCTGACCTCCCTGCACTCGAAGTGGATTTTCTGGAGCTACAGAAGCCCAATTGGGGCACTCTCAACGACGTTGGAAGGTAGACATCCTGGGCTTTCCAGCAATATATAATAGTCCGTACTTTGCCCGAGATTTGATGGTCCAAACCAGCGTTGCAAATCAGCTTCAGAATTTCCAGCGTTTAACGCTGGAACTGGCATAAAAATTGGAGTTAAATGCCCAAACTGGCATAAAAGCTGGCGTTTAACTCCAGGAAAAGTCTCTACACGAAAAGGCTTCAATGCTCAGCCCAAGCACACACCAAGTGGGCCCGGAAGTGGATTTTTCTGTCATTTACTCATTTTTGTAAAGCATAGATCACTAGTTCACTATTAATAGGATCTTTTGACTTGGTATCTGTACCGGATGACACTTTACATGTTTTCTTTGTGTACCTTCTACGGCATGAGTCTCTAAACCCCATGGTTGGGGGTGAGGAGCTCTGCTGTGTCTTGATGGATTTATGCAATTACTACTGTTTCTTATTCAATCATGCTTGCTTCCATTCTAAGATATTACTTGTTCTTAAACCGGATGAATGTGATGATCCGTGACAATCATCATCATTCTCAACTATGAACGTGTGCCTGACAACCACCTCTGTTCTACCTTAGATTAAGTAGATATCTCTTGGATTCTTTAATCAGAATCTTCGTGGTATAAGCTAGAACTGATGGCGGCATTCAAGAGAATCCGGAAGGTCTAAACCTTGTCTTTGGTATTCTAAGTAGGATTCAATGATTGAATGACTGTGACGGGCTTCAAACTCCTGAAGGCGGGGCGTTAGTGACAGACGCAAAAGAATCACTGGATTCTATTCTGGCCTGATTGAGAACCGACAGATGGATAGCCGTGCCGTGACAGGGTGCGTTGAACATTTCCACTGAGAGGATGGGAGGTAGCCACTGACAACGGTGAAACCCTTGCATACAGCTTGCCATGGAAGGAGCCTTGCATGTTTGAAGAAGAAGACAGTAGGAAAGCAGAGATTCAGAAGATGGAGCATCTCCAAAACCTCAACCTACTCTCTATCACTGCAAAACAAGTACTTATTTCATGTTCTTTTACTTTTCACAATCAATCCTGATAATTTCTGATATCCTGACTAAGATTTACAAGATAACAATAGCTTGCTTCAAGCCGACAATCTCCGTGGGATCGACCCTTACTCACGTAAGGTATTACTTGGACGACCCAGTGCACTTGCTGGTTAGTTGTGCGAAGTTGTGTTTATGCCATGGTATTGAACACCAAGTGTTTGGATTCATTACCGGGGATTATTTGATTTGTGAAAAGTATTGATCACAATTTCGCGCTATCAACACGCTACTCCTTTTCCTTGGCTTTCTTGGCACCATAACGAAGCTTAGTTCCTTGCTTCCTCATTGTCCCGTGTTCAACTATTGTGGCAAGCATTGGTAGGCTTTTTCCTTTGATTTATTTTCCATGAAGGCCCGATACTGCCCTTGTGGAGGGCAGGGCAAAGTTTTGTTCTTCTTTGATCCAAGGCACAATATTGTGCTCTGCCCTTGTCATGGGCAGGGCAGAGTTGCCTTTCAAGCTTTGTTCCCTTATGTTGCCCTCCTAGAGGGCAGTGTGCCCTTGTGGAGGGCAATGCTTGCTTCCTCCATTATGCGCCACGCCTTTTTCTCCTTGGGCCACGCTTCTTTAAGCCACGCTTCCCTCTTTTCTTCTTTTCTTCACCTACAATAAACCAAAACAACCACTCCAAGTATCACTAAATTCACAAGGCTTATAAATCAATTAAAAATCAATTAAATTTAGCTTAAACCTCATGAGTTAACATTAATTTCATGGTGGTTGTTTGATTTAAAGAAGTTATGCATTTTCACTCCAAATCACTTACTTAGGATGCAAGAAAGTGCATAAAGACTAATAAAACAAGTGAAATTAGCTTGAAAAATGGGTATATGATGACTTGTCATCAATATGAATGATGAATAAAACATAAAGATAAAGATAGAGATACTTATGTAATTCATTGGTAGGAATTTCAGATAAGCGTATGAAGATGCTTGGTCCCTTCCGTCTCTCTGCTTTCCTACTGTCTTCATCCAATTCTTCTTACTCCTTTCCATGGCAAGCTGTATGCAAGGGTTTCACCATTGTCAGTGGCTACCTCCCATCCTCTCAGTGAAAATGTTCAACGCACCCTGTCACGGCACGGCTATTCATCTGTCGGTTCTCAATCAGGCCGGAATAGAATCCAGTGATTCTTTTGCGTCTGTCACTAACGCCCAACCTTCAGGAGTTTGAAGCTCGTCACAGTCATTCAATCATTGAATCCTACTCAGAATACCACAGACAAGGTTTAGACCTTCCGGATTCTCTTGAATGCCGCCATCAATTCTAGCTTATACCACGAAGATTCCGGTTAAAGAATCCAAGAGATATCCACCCAATCTAAGGTAGAACGGAGGTGGTTGTCAGGCATGCGTTCATAGGTGAGAATGATGATGAGTGTCACGGATCATCACATTCATCAAGTTAAAGAACAAGTGATATCTTAGAACAAGAACAAGCGGAATTGAATAGAAGAACAATAGTAATTGCATTAATACTTGAGGTACAGCAGAGCTCCACACCTTAATCTATGGTGTGTAGAAACTCCACCGTTGAAAATACATAAGAACAAGGTCTAGGCATGGCCGAATGGCCAGCCTCCCAAGGAGGGTTCAATCATAAAAGCATGATCAAAAGATGAAAATACAATAGTAAAAGGTCCTATATATAGAGAACTAGTAGCCTAGGGTTTACAGAAATGAGTAAATGACATAAAAATCCACTTCCGGGCCCACTTGGTGTGTGCTTGGGCTGAGCATTGAAGCATTTTCGTGTAGAGACTCTTCTTGGAGTTAAACGCCAGCTTTGGTGCCAGTTTGGGCGTTTAACTCCCATCCTTGTGCCAGTTCCGGCGTTTAACGCTGGGAATTCTGAGGGTGACTTTGAACGCCAGTTTGGGCCATCAAATCTTGGGCAAAGTATGGACTATCATATATTGCTGGAAAGCCCAGGATGTCTACCTTCCAACGCCGTTGAGAACGCGCCAATTGGGCTTCTGTAGCTCCAGAAAATCTACTTCGAGTGCAGGGAGGCCAGAATCCAACAGCATCTGCAGTCCTTTTTAGTCTCTGAATCAGATTTTTGCTCAGGTCCCTCAATTTCAGTCAGAAAATACCTGAAATCACAGAAAAACACACAAACTCATAGTAAAGTCCAGAAAAGTGAATTTTAACTAAAAACTAATAAAAATATACTAAAAACTAACTAGATCATACTAAAAACATACTATAAACAATGCCAAAAAGCGTACAAATTATCCGCTCATCACAACACCAAACTTAAATTGTTGCTTGTCCTCAAGCAACTAAAAATCAAATAAGATAAAAAGAAGAGAATATGCAATGAATTCCAAAAACATCTATGAAGATCAGTATTAATTAGATGAGCGGGGCTTTTAGCTTTTTGCCTCTGAATAGTTTTGGCATCTCACTCTATCCCTTGAAATTCAGAATGATTGGCTTCTTTAGGAACTCAGAATCCAGATAGTGTCATTGATTCTCCTAGTTAAGTATGATGATTCTTGAACACAGCTACTTATTGAGTCTTGGCCGTGGCCCAAAGCACTCTGTCTTCCAGTATTACCACCGGATACATACATGCCACAGACACATAATTGGGTGAACCTTTTCAGATTGTGACTCAGCTTTGCTAGAGTCCCCAAATAGAGGTGTCCAGGGTTCTTAAGCTCACTCTTTTTGCCTTGGATCACAACTTTATTTTTTTTTTTTTCTTTCTCTTTTTTTTCGATTTTTTTTTTGTATTCACTGCTTTTTCTTGCTTCAAGTATCATTTTTATGATTTTTCAGATCCTCAGTAACATGTCTCCTTTTTCATCATTCTTTCAAGAGCCAACATTCATGAACCACAAATTCAAAAGACATATGCATTGTTTAAGCATACATTCAGAAAACAAAAGTATTGCCACCACATCAAAATAATTAAACTGTTATAAAATTCAAAATTCATGCAATTCTTCTCTTTTTCAATTAAGAACATTTTTCATTCAAGAAAGGTGATGGATTCATAGGACATTCATAACTTTAAGGCATAGACACTAAGACACTAATGATCACAAGACACAAACATAGATAAACATAAGCATAATTTTCGAAAAACAGGAAAATAAAGAACAAGGAAATTAAAGAACGGGTCCACCTTAGTGATGGCGACTTGTTCTTCCTCTAGAAGATCCCATGGAGTGCTTGAGCTCCTCAATGTCTCTTCCTTGTCTTTGTTACTCCTCTCTCATGATTCTTTGATCTTCTCTAATTTCATGGAGGAGAATGGAATGTTCTTGATGCTCCACCCTTAGTTGTCCCATGTTGGAACTTAATTCTCCTAGGGAGGTGTTTAGTTGCTCCCAATAGTTTTGTGGAGGAAAGTGCATCCCTTGAGGCATCTCAGGGATTTGATGATGAGAGGGGTCTCTTGTTTGCTCCATCCTCTTCTTAGTGATGGGCTTGTCCTCATCAATGGGGATGTTTCCCTCTATGTCAACTCCAACTGAATAACAGAGGTGACAAATGAGATGAGGAAAGGCTAACCTTGCCAAGGTAGAGGACTTGTCTGCCACCTTATAGAGTTCTTGGGATATAACCTCATGAACTTCTACTTCTTCTCCAATCATGATGCTATGGATCATGATAGCCCGGTCTATAGTAACTTCGGACCGGTTGCTAGTGGGAATGATTGAGCGTTGGATAAACTCCAACCATCCTCTAGCCACGGGCTTGAGGTCATGCCTTCTCAATTGAACCGGCTTTCCTCTTGAATCTCTCTTCCATTGGGCGCCCTCTTCACAGATGTCTATGAGGACTTGGTCCAACCTTTGATCAAAGTTGACCCTTCTAGTGTAAGGATATTCATCTCCTTGCATCATGGGCAAGTTGAATGCCAACCTTACATTTTCCGGACTAAAATCCAAGTATTTCCCCCGAACCATAGTAAGCCAATTCTTTGGGTCCGGGTTCACACTTTGATCATGGTTCTTGGTGATCCATGCATTGGCATAGAACTCTTGAACCATCAAGATTCCGACTTGTTGAATGGGGTTGGTAAGAACTTCCCAACCTCTCCTTCGGATCTCATGTCGGATCTCCGGATATTCACTCTTTTTGAGTTTGAAAGGGACCTCGGGGATCACCTTCTTCAAGGCCACAACTTCATATAAGTGGTCTTGATGCACCCTTGAGATGAATCTTTCCATCTCCCATGACTCGGAGGTGGAAGCTTTTGCCTTCCCTTTCCTCTTTCTAGAGGTTTCTCCGGCCTTGGATGCCATAAATGGTTATGGAAAAACAAAAAGCAATGCTTTTACCAGACCAAACTTAAAAGGTTTGCTCGTCCTCGAGCAAAAGAAGAAAGAAAAGAGTAGAAGAAGAAGAAATAAAGGAGATGGGGGGCTTTGTGGTTCGGCTAAAAGGGGAAGAAGTAGTGTTTAGGTTGTGTGAAAATGAAGGAGTGATGATGGGTTTATATAGGGGTGGGGGGAGGGTTATGGTTCGGTTATGGGAGGGTGGGTTTGGGAGGGAAGTGGTTTAAATTTGAATGGTGGGGTAGGTGGGGTTTTATGAAGGATGGATGTGAGTGGTGAAGAGAAAGATAGGGTTTGATAGGTGAAGGGTTTTTGGGGAAGAGGTGTGGAGGTGATTGGTGAATGGGTGAAGAAGAAGAGAGAGAGTGGTGGGGTAGGTGGGGATCCTGTGGGGTCCACAGATCCTGAGGTGTCAAGGAAAAGTCATCCCTGCACCAAGTGGCGAGCAAAATTGCTCTTCATGCCAATTCTGGCGTTAAACGCCGGGCTGGTGCCCATTTCTGGCGTTTAACGCCAAGTTCTTGCCCTTTACTGGCGTTTAACACCAGTCTGGTGCCCCTTTCTGGCGTTAAACGCCCAGAATGGTGCCAGACTGGGCGTTAAACGCCCATCTGCTAGCCTTACTGGCGTTTAAACGCCAGCAGGTTCTTCCTCCAGGGTGTGCTATTTTTCTTTCTGTTTTTCATTCTGTTTTTTCTTTTTCCATTGATTTTGTGACTTCTCATGATCATTAACCTACAGAAAACATAAAATAACAAAAGAGAATAGATAAATATAATAAGATTGGGTTGCCTCCCAACAAGCGCTTCTTTAATGTCAGTAGCTTGACAGTGGGCTCTCATGGAGCCTCACAGATACTCAGAGCAATGTTGGAACCTCCCAACACCAAACTTAGAGTTTGAATGTAGGGGTTCAACACCAAACTTAGAAGTTGGTTGTGGCCTCCCAACACCAAACATAGAGTTTGACTGTAGGGGCTCTGTTTGGCTCTGTTTTGAGAGAAGCTCTTCATGCTTCTTCTCCATGGTGACAGAGGGATATCCTTGAGCCTTAAACACAAAGGATTCTTCATTCACTTGAATGATCAATTCTCCTCTATCAACATCAATCACAGCCTTTGCTGTGGCTAGGAAAGGTCTGCCAAGGATGATGGATTCATCCATGCACTTCCCAGTCTCTAGGACTATGAAGTCAGCAGGGATGTAATGGTCTTCAACTTTTACCAGAACATCCTCTACAAGTCCATGAGCTTGTTTTCTTGAGTTGTCTGCCATCTCTAGTGAGATTTTTGCAGCTTGCACCTCAAAGATCCCTAACTTCTCCATTACAGAGAGAGGCATGAGGTTTACACTTGACCCTAAGTCACACAAGGCCTTCTTGAAGGTCATGGTGCCTATGGTACAAGGTATTGAAAACTTCCCAGGATCCTGTCTCTTTTGAGGTAATTTCTGCCTAGACAAGTCATCCAGTTCTTTGGTGAGCAAAGGGGGTTCATCCTCCCAAGTCTCATTTCCAAATAACTTGTCATTTAGCTTCATGATTGCTCCAAGGTATTTAGCAACTTGCTCTTCAGTGACATACTCATCCTCTTCAGAGGAAGAATACTCATCAGAGCTCATGAATGGCAGAAGTAAGTCCAATGAAATCTCTATGGTCTCATTTTGAGCCTCAGATTCCCATGGTTCCTCATTGGGGAACTCATTGGAGGCCAGTGGACGTCCGTTGAGGTCTTCCTCAGTGGCGTTCACTGCCTCTTCCTCCTCTCCAAATTCAGCCATGTTGATGGCTTTGCACTCTCCTTTTGGATTTTCTTCTGTATTGCTTGGAAGAGTACTAGGAGGGAGTTCAGTAATTTTCTTGCTCAGCTGACCCACTTGTCCCTCCAAATTTCTAATGGAGGATCTTGTTTCAGTCATGAAACTTTGAGTGGTTTTGATTAGATCAGAGACCATGGTTGCTAAGTCAGAGGTGTTCTGCTTAGAACTCTCTGTCTGTTGCTGAGAAGATAATGGAAAAGGCTTGCCATTGCTAAACCTGTTTCTTCCACCATTATTATTGTTGAAACCTTGTTGAGGTCTCTGTTGATCCTTTCATGAGAAATTTAGATGATTTCTCCATGAAGGATTATAGGTGTTTCCATAGGGTTCTCCCATGTAATTCACCTCTTCCATTGAATGGTTCTCAGGATCATAAGCTTCTTCTTCAGATGAAGCTTCCTTAGTACTACCTGGTGCATTTTGCATTCCAGACAGACTTTGAGAAATCATATTGACTTGCTGAGTCAATATTTTGTTCTGAGCCAATATGGCATTCAGAGTGTCAATCTCAAGAACTCCTTTCTTCTGATTAGTCCCATTGTTCACAGGATTCCTTTCAGAAGTGTACATGAATTGGTTATTTGCAACCATTTCAATTAGTTCTTGAGCTTCTGTAGGCGTCTTCTTCAGATGAAGAGATCCTCCAGCAGAGCTATCCAAAGACATCTTGGATAGTTCAGAGAGACCATCATAGAAAATACCTATGATGCTCCATTCAGAAAGCATGTCTGAGGGACACTTTCTGATTAATTGTTTGTATCTTTCCCAAGCTTCATAGAGGGATTCTCCTTCCTTCTGTCTGAAGGTTTGGACTTCCACTCTAAGCTTACTCAATTTTTGAGGTGGAAAGAACTTTGCCAAGAAGGCATTGACTAGCTTTTCCCAAGAGTTCAGGCTTTCTTTAGGTTGTGAGTCCAACCATGTCCTAGCTCTGTCTCTTACAGCAAAAGGGAATAGCATAAGTCTGTAGACCTCAGGGTCAACCCCATTAGTCTTGACAGTGTCACAGATTTGCAAGAATTCAGCTAAGAACTGATGAGGATCTTCCAATGGAAGTCCATGAAACTTGCAATTCTGTTGCATTAGAGAAACTAATTGAGGCTTAAGCTCAAAGTTGTTTGCTCCAATGGCAGGGATAGAGATGCTTCTCCCATAGAAGTCGGGAGTAGGTGCAGTAAAGTCACCCAGCACCTTCCTTGCATTGTTGGCATTGTTGTTGTTTTCGGCTGCCATGGGTTCTTCTTCTTTGAAGATTTCTGTTAGGTCCTCTACAGAGAATTGTGCCTTAGCTTCTCTTAGCTTTCGCTTCAAGGTCCTTTCAGGTTCAGGATCAGCCTCAACAAGAATGCTTTTGTCTTTGCTTCTGCTCATATGAAAGAGAAGAAAACAAGAAAATATGGAATCCTCTATGTCACAGTATAGAGATTCCTTGAGGTGTCAGAGGAAAAGAAAAATAGAAGGCAGAAGTAGAAAATTCAAACTTATCAAAGAAGATGGAGTTCGAATTGTGCATTAAGGAATAGTGTTAGTCCATAAATAGAAGGATGTGAAAAGAGGGGAAGAAATTTTCGAAAATATTAAAAAGATTTTAAAAATATTTTGAAAAACTTTAATTGATTTTCGAAAACCATGATTGAGAAAGAAGTAAAGTGATTTTTGAAAAAGATTTTGAAATAAGAAATTAAAAAGATTTGATTGAAAACTATTTTTGAAAAAGATGTGATTAAAAAGATATGATTGGTTAAAAAAAATGTGATTGAGAAGATATGATTTGAAATACATTTTAAAAAGATTTGATTTTAAAAATTAATGACTTGGCTATCAAGAAAAGATATGATTCAAACATTAAACCTTTCTCAACAGAAAAGGCAACATACTTGAAATGTTGAATCAAATCATTAATTGATAGCAAGTATTTTTGAAAATAGAAAGAAATTGATTTTGAAAAAGGTTTGATTGAAAAGATTTGATTTGAAAAAGATTTGATTTTGAAAAGATTTTGAAAACTAAAAAATTTGATTTGAAAACAAAATCTTCCCTCTTGTGCCATCCTGGCGTTAAACGCCCAGAATGGTGCACATTCTGGCGTTTAACGCCCAAACTACTACCCTTTTGGGCGTTAAACGCCCAGCCAGGCACCCTGGCTGGCGTTTAAACGCCAGTTTGCCCTTCTTCACTGGGCATTTTGAACGCCCAGCTTTTTCTGTGTAGTTCCTCTGCTGTATGTTCTGAATCTTCAATCCTCCGTATTATTGACTTGAAAAGACACAAATTAAAAATATTTTTGGATTTTTAATAATGAGGAATAATCAAAATGCAACTAAAATCAAATAACAATGCATGCAAGACACCAAACTTAGCAGTTTGTATACTACTGACACTAACAATGAGAATGCATATGAGACACACAAACACTCAAGTCAAGAGAAATTAAAGATCAGAGTAATGAAATCATCTAGAACATCTTGAAGATCACTTAAGACACATGAATGAATGCAAGAAGAACAGAAACATGCAATTGACACCAAACTTAAAATAAGACTCTAGACTCAATCAAGAAACATAAAATATTTTTGGTTTTTATGATTTTGTAATTTTTTTTGTGCTTTTTCGAAAATTAAGTGGAAGAGAAAATAAAGGTATCAAAATTCTTAATGAGAATTCCAGGAATCATTGCAATGCTAGTCTAAGACTCCGGTCTAGGAATTAGACATGGCTTCATAGCCAGCCAAGCTTTCAAAGAAAGCTCCGGTCCAAAACACTAGACATGGCCAATGGCCAGCCAAGCCTTAGCAAATCATTGCTCCAACAGCAAGATTTATAGAAATCAACAAGCTCTTGTGATGATAGGTTGAAACCTCGGTCCAATAAAATTAGACATGGCTTCACAGCCAGCCAGACTTCAATAGATCATCATGAAACTCTAGAATTCATTCTCAAGAATTCTGAAAAAATACCTAATCTAAGCAACAAGATGAACCGTCAGTTGTCCAAACTCAACAATCCCCGGCAATGGCGCCAAAAACTTGGTGCACGAAATTGTGATCAATACTTTTCACAACTCAAATAATCCTTGGTGATGAATCCAAAAACTTGGTGTTCAATACCATGGCATAAACACAACTTCGCACAACTAACTAGCAAGTGTACTGGGTCGTCCAAGTAATAAACCTTACGCGAGTAAGGGTCGATCCCACAGAGATTGTTGGTATGAAGCAAGCTATGGTCACCTTGTAAATCTTAGTCAGGCAAACTCAAATGGATATGAATGATGAATAAAACATAAAGATAAAGATAGAGATACTTATGTAATTCATTGGTAGGAATTTCAGATAAGCGTATGAAGATGCTTGGTCCCTTCCGTCTCTCTGCTTTCCTACTGTCTTCATCCAATTCTTCTTACTCCTTTCCATGGCAAGCTGTATGCAAGGGTTTCACCGTTGTCAGTGGCTACCTCCCATCCTCTCAGTGAAAATGTTCAACGCACCCTGTCACGGCACGGCTATTCATCTGTCGGTTCTCAATCAGGCCGGAATAGAATCCAGTGATTCTTTTGCGTCTGTCACTAACGCCCAACCTTCAGGAGTTTGAAGCTCGTCACAGTCATTCAATCATTGAATCCTACTCAGAATACCACAGACAAGGTTTAGACCTTTCGGATTCTCTTGAATGCCGCCATCAATTCTAGCTTATACCACGAAGATTCCGGTTAAAGAATCCAAGAGATATCCACCCAATCTAAGGTAGAACGGAGGTGGTTGTCAGGCATGCATTCATAGGTGAGAATGATGATGAGTGTCACGGATCATCACATTCATCAAGTTGAAGAACAAGTGATATCTTAGAACAAGAACAAGCGGAATTGAATAGAAGAACAATAGTAATTGCATTAATACTCGAGGTACAGCAGAGCTCCACACCTTAATCTATGGTGTGTAGAAACTCCACCGTTGAAAATACATAAGAACAAGGTCTAGGCATGGCCGAATGGCCAGCCTCCCAAGGAGGGTTCAATCATAAAAGCATGATCAAAAGATGAAAATACAATAGTAAAAGGTCCTATATATAGAGAACTAGTAGCCTAGGGTTTACAGAAATGAGTAAATGACATAAAAATCCACTTCCAGGCCCACTTGGTGTGTGCTTGGGCTGAGCATTGAAGCATTTTCGTGTAGAGACTCTTCTTGGAGTTAAACGCCAGCTTTGGTGCCAGTTTGGGCGTTTAACTCCCATCCTTGTGCCAGTTCCGGCGTTTAACGCTGGGAATTCTGAGGGTGACTTTGAACGCCAGTTTGTGCCATCACATATTGGGCAAAGTATGGACTATCATATATTGCTGGAAAGCCCAGGATGTCTACTTTCCAACGCCGTTGAGAACGCGCCAATTGGGCTTCGGTAGCTCCAGAAAATCCACTTAGAGTGCAGGGAGGTCAGAATCCAACAGCATCTGTAGTCCTTTTTAGTCTCTGAATCAGATTTTTGCTCAGGTCCCTCAATTTCAGTCAGAAAATACCTGAAATCACAGAAAAACACACAAACTCATAGTAAAGTCCAGAAAAGTGAATTTTAACTAAAAACTAATAAAAATATACTAAAAACTAACTAGATCATACTAAAAACATACTAAAAACAATGCCAAAAAGCGTACAAATTATCTGCTCATCATGCCTCAAGGGATGCACTTTCCTCCCAACAACTATTGGGAACAACTCAACACTTCCTTAGAAGATTTGAGCCACAATGTGGAACAATTAAGGGTGGAACATCATGAGCACTCCATCATTCTCCATGAAATAAGAGAAGATCAAAGAGCAATGAGGGAGGAGCAACAAAGGCAAGGAAGGGACATAGAAGAGCTTAAGGACATTGTTGGTACTTCAAGAAGAAGACGCAACTAAGGTGGACTCATTCCATGTTCTTATTTCTTTCTGTTTTTCGGTTTCTAGTTATGCTTATCTATGTTTTGTGTCTATACTTCATGATCATTAGTATGTAGTAACCATGTCTTAAAGCTATGAATAAAATCCATTAATCCTTCACCTCTCTTAAATGAAATATGCTTTAATTCAAAAGAACAAGAAGTACATGAATTTCGAATTTATCCTTGAATTTAATTTAATTATATTGATGTGGTGACAATACTTTTTGTTTTCTGAATGAATGCTTGAACATTGCATATTTTTGATCTTGTTGTTTATGAATGTTAAAACTGTTGGCTCTTGAAAGAATGATGAAAAAAGAAAAATGTTATTGATGATCTAAAAAATCATGAAATTGATTCTTGAAGCAAGAAAAAGCAGTGAAAAAGCAAAAAGCTTGCGAAAAAAAAAAATAATTGGCGAAAAAAATAATAGAAAAAGAAAAAGCAAGCAGAAAAAGCCAATAGCCCTTAAAACCAAAAGGCAAGGGAACAAAAAGGATCCAAGGCTTTGAGCATCAATGGATAGGAGGGCCCAAGGAATTAAAATCTAGGCCTAAGTGGCTAAACCAAGCTGTCCCTAACCATGTGCTTGTGTCATGAAGGTCCAAGTGAAAAGCTTGAGACTGAATGGTTAAAGTCGTGATCCAAAGCAAAAAGAGTGTGATTAAGAGCTCTGGACACCACTAACTGGGGACTCTAGCAAAGCTAAGTCACAATCTGAAAAGGTTCACCCAATTATGTGTCTGTGGCATTTATGTATCTGGTGGTAATACTGGAAAACAAAGTGCTTAGGGCCACGGCCAAGACTCATAAGTAGCTGTGTTCAAGAATCAACATGCTTAACTAGGAAAGTTAATAACACTATCCAAAATTCTAAGTTCCTAGAGAAGCCAATCATTCTGAACTTCAAAGGAAAAAGTGAGATGCCAAAACTGTTCAGAAGCAAAAAGCTACAAGTCCCGCTCATCTAATTATAATTAATATTCATTGATATTTTGGAATTTATAGTATATTCTCTTCTTTTTATCCTATTTGATTTTCATTTGCTTGGGGACAAGCAACAATTTAAGTTTGGTGTTGTGATGAGCGGATAATTTATACGCTTTTTGGCATTGTTTTTAGGTAGTTTTTAGTAAGTTCAAGCTACTTTTAGGGATGTTTTCATTAGTTTTTATGTTAAATTCACATTTCTGGACTTTACTATGAGTTTGTGTGTTTTTCTGTGATTTCAGGTAATTTTTGGCTGAAATTGAGGGACTTGAGCAACACTCTGCAAAAGGCTGACAAAAGGACTGCTGATGCTGTTTGAATCTGACCTTCCTGCACTCGAAATAAATTTTCTAGAGCTACAGAACTCCAAATGGCGCGTTCTCAACGGCGTTGGAAGGTAGACATCCTGAGCTTTCCAGCAATATATAATAGTCTATACTTTATTCGGAAATTGACGACGTAACTTGGCGTTGAACGCCAAGTACATGCTGCTGTCTAGAGTTAAACGCCAGAAACACGTCATGATCCGGAGTTGAACGCCCAAAACATGTTATAACTTGGAGTTCAACTCCAAGAAAGGCCTCAGCTCGTGGATAGATCAAGCTCAGCCCAAGCATACACCAAGTGGGCCCTGGAAGTGGATTTATGCATCAATTGCTTACTCATGTAAACCCTAGTAGCTAGTCTAGTATATATAGAACATTTAACTATTGTATTAGTAGTCTTTTGACCACGTTTCATCTTTGGTCTCAGTTTTGTTTTATTCTTCATCTTAGGAGGCCATTGAGCACGTTTTAGGGGGGCTGGCCATTCGGCCTGCCTGAACCTTTCACTTATGTATTTTCAACGGTGGAGTTTCTGCACACCATAGATTAAGGGTGTGGAGCTCTGCTGTACCTCAAGTTTCAATACAATCACTATTACTTTCTATTCAATTCTCTTTTATTCTTATTCCAAGATATACGTTGCACAACACTTTGATGAATGTGATGATCCGTGACACTCATCATCATTCTCACCTATGAACGCGCGTGATTGACAACCACTTCCGTTCTACTCTAGGCCGGGCGCATATCTCTTAGATTCCCCAACAGAATCTTCATGGTATAAGCTAGATAGATGGCGGCATTCATGAGGATCCGGAAAGTCTAACCTTGTCTGTGGTATTTCGAGTAGGATCCCGGGAATCCGGAAAGTCTAACCTTGTCTGTGGTATTCCGAGTAGGATTCCGGTATTGAATGACTGTGACGAGCTTCAAACTCCTGAAGGCTGGGCGTGATGATAAACGCAAAAGAATCAATGGATTCTACTCCAACCTGATTGAGAACCGACAGATGATTAGCCGTGCTGTGACAGAGCATTTGGACCATTTTCAATGAGAGGATGGGATGTAGCTATCAACAAGGGTGATGCCTCCAGACGATTAGCCGTGCAATGACAGCGCATAGGACCATTTTCCCGAGAGGATTAAAAGTAGCCATTGATGATGGTGATGCCCTACATACAGCTTGCCATGGAAAGGAGTAAGAAGGATTGGATGAAAGCAATAAGAAAGTAGAGATTCGAAAGGATTCTAGCATCTCCACACACCTATCTGAAATTCCCACTATTGATTTACATAAGTATTTCTATCCCTTTTTATTTTCTATTTATTATTAATTTTCGAAACCCATAACCATTTAATTTGCCTAACTGAGACTTACAAGGTGACCATAGCTTGCTTCATACCAACAATCTCTGTGGGATCGACCCTTACTCACGTAAGGTATTACTTGGATGACCCAGTACACTTGCTGGTTAAGTTGAACGGAGTTGTGAGCTTCTCTAACAGTGCCTGGAACTCTTTTATCACAATTTCGTCCACCAGCATCCTCTTCCAAAAGTATCTTATGCATGCATATGGTTGAACTGATTCCCTTCAAGTCAGCAAGTGTCTATCCAATGGCATCCTTATGTTCTTGTAAGACTTGAAGCAACTTTTCCTCTTGTTCTTGGCTAAGAGCTGAATTTATGATCACGAGATAACTTTTATTTTCTCCCAAGTATGCATACTTGAGAGTCGGTGGCAGTGCCTTCAGCTCAAATTTGGGTACTTCTTTTCTTTCATCCTTTCCTTCTAGTGTGCCTTGAACATGTGTTTCAGTGGCTGCAGCCTCTTTGATTGATGCTAGTTCTTCTTCTTTTGTTAACTCCTCAAGTTCTTTTTCAAGAGTTTCTTGCACTAAAGCCTCCACCGAGTCCAACCTCATACATTCTCCCACTGAGTTGTGTGGGTAACTCATGGCCTTAAACACATTGAATATCATTTTCTCCTCATGTAATCTAAGGACAAGTTCACCCTTTTGGACATCAATGATGGCTCCAACAGTGGCCAAGAATGGCCTTCCCAGGATGATAGAAGTCTTAGCTCCTTCCTCCATGTCTAATACTATGAAATCTGCTGGAAAGATGAAGTCTCCCACCTTCACCAACAAGTCTTCTACTATTCCGTGGGAAAACTTGAATGATATGTCTGCTAGTTGCAGGGCCATTCTTGCTGGTTTGGCTTCCTCAATCCTCATTTTTTTCATCATTACTAAGGGCATTAGATTTATGCTAGCTCCTAGATCACATAAAGCATTTTCCACTGTGATTTCCCATATGATACAAGGGATTTGGAAGCTCCCAGAATCCTTCAATTTCTGGGGCAATTTGTGTTGGATGATGGCACTGCATTCTTCGGTGAGTACCACATTCTCATTGTTCTTCCAGCTTCTCTTCTTGGTCATCAATTCCTTCAAGAACTTGGCGTAGAGTGGCATTTGCTCTATTGCTTCAGCAAAGGGTATGTTGATTTGTAGTTTCTTGAAGATTTCCAAGAATCTTGAGAATTGGTTATCCTCTCCCTTCTTCTTTAACTGCAGTTGCTGGGGTTATGGAGCTTTTGAAAGGCATGGTTTGAGCGTCTCTCCTTCTTGATGTGACTTAGGGGTGGAGATTCGAGTTACCTCTTGTCCTTTGTCTTCTTCATCCAAATTCTTCTCTGGTAGTTTCTTATGGGTCTCCTTCAATTCCTTCCCATTTCTGAGGGTGATAGCTTGACATTCCTCCCTTGGTGCTGAGTTAGTGTTGCTGCAATTGTTGTGTCCAGAGGCTTGCTTGAATAAGAAATCAATCTGTGTTTCAAGTTTCTTGATGGCAGCATCTTTATTCTACATGTTGGATCGCACTTCTTCCCGGAAAACTTTACTGTCTTGGACTTCTCTACCTAAATCTTCAAGTAGAGTCTCAATTTTTGAAAGTCTATTGTCCCTTAGTGATGGTGGATTGGGGTTAGGTGGGTGTTGATAGGATCTCTGTGAGGTACGTTGGTGAGTTGCATTATTGTTGGAATTGAGGTTGTGGCGTCTCTGGTCTTGACCTTGGTCTTGTTGATTTCTCCAACCAAAGTTGGGGTGATTTCTCCATCCAGAGTTGTAAGTTTTGGAGTATGGGTCATGGATTTGTCTAGGTGAGTTTCCAACATAGTTGGCTTGTTCCAAGTCACCTTCTTCTCCTATATTCACTCCTTCTTGAGCTAGTGATGAAGTGATGACTGCTGCAACTTGGTTTTCCTCCACCTTCTTGGTGAGATCTGCTAGCTGCTTGGTGATCATCTTATTTTGAGCTAGCAATGCATCCATGTGGTTCAGCTCCATTACTCCTCGAGTGTTACTTCTTTCAGAGGAATAGAAGTAGTCATTCTCAGCTACTATTTCAATGACATCTATAGCCTCTTCAATGATTTTCTTCTTGTTTAGAGCCCCCTGATGAATGATCTATAGCCTTCTTTGACTCATAAGAAAGACCTTTATAGAAAATGTGAAGTTGAACCCATTCATTGAACATACCTGGTGGGCATCTTCTTGTTAAGTTCTTAAACCTCTCCCATGCCTCATAGAGAGTCTCACCATGTTGTTGCCTGAAAATTTGCACCTCAGCTCTCAGCCTATTAATATTTTGAGGAGGGTAGAATCTTGCAGAAAATTTGTTCACCACATCTTCCCAATTTGTTAAGCTCTCTTTTTGGAAGGATTCAAGCCACTTGGATGCCTTGTCCCTAAGTGAAAAAGGGAACAAAAGCAGCCTATAGACATCCGAGTGGCCTCCATTAGACTTCACAGTGTCACAAATTCTCAGGAAGGTGGTTAGATGTTGATTGGGGTCTTCTTGAGCACTTCATCCAAATGAGTAGTTGTTCTGAACAAGGGTGATGAGCTAGGGTTTTAGTTCAAAGTTGTTAGCATGATTTGCAGGGCCTTCTCTATCATGGTTGTGAGCTTCTCCTTCATGATTGTTTTCCATGTTCTCTTCCATGTTGGTTTCAAAGTACTCTTCTTCTTCCTCAGCACTAACAAATCCTTTCCCTCTTGCTTCCCACCTTAGTCTCCGGAGGGTTCTTTCAGGTTCTGAATCGAAGGAAGTTGAAGCTGTAACGGCCTAGCCCCGAAGAAACGGCACTTTTTCGGGATCAAACGGAATTTTTACAGAATTTTTAGGAATTTCTATGCATATAAGCACCTCCACTGCATAGGTGCTGCGTCATCAAGCTGCTGAGTCAGCAGCTTGATTGCACAGGACACCTCTCCTAATCTAAGAAGGCACGTCGCGAAGAGTTGCATTTTTTAGCCACTTTGGGCCCGAATTTCAGAATTCTGATTTTCGTGGTTAGTCTCTATGTGACGAGCCGGTCACGAATATCGAGAGAAAATTTATATTAATATAATATTCATATATTATTATTTTATTCCGAATATTATATTATTATCTTCTCTACTGAGCTAGAAATCTACCGGTAACGGATAATACCGGCATTCTTAGATGAACTTAGCACTGCTAATACTTCATCATATATCTTTTATTCTTATGATTATCCAGTTACTAGTATCATTTACACTAAGTAACTTAATGTTTATCCATTAGCAGTGTAATTATTTAAGTTCTAATACATCTAGCTTTAGTAATTATCCTTTTCTGAGATATTTTGACAAGTAACTTTTGGATAATCATCATCCAAAAGCCACGGCCTCCCTTGGACAGCTTCGCTATCATTTTTGTTCTTGGAAAAGCTTAGAACACCATGAAAGAAAACCATGAAACTTCCATGAACACCTGAGCTTCTTTCTCCGTTCTTTCTCAAACCGGAAGCCCTATCAAAAATCTAATCTTACCAAAGTGTTCACCTCTTCCTCCTTTTCATTTCTATGTCACTTTTCATGGAGTAAATCAAGGTATGAAGGCTGCTCCTCCTCCTTGAAGGTTCGGCCGTGGTGGTTCCTTAAGCTAATGATGTTTTCTTCATGTTTTCTCTTAGGATCTCTTATTCAATCACCAAAAGCTCCAAGAAAACGTGATTTCTAGTTACCTTAAGGTGAGGAAAACCTTCTTTTCATCATCATGAAGCTTCAGCCTTCATGGTTCATAAGATTCTAAAGATGTTGTTGATGTTAAAATAGGCGTAAAAGTGCTTCTGGAAGCTTTTTTTGGTGCAATCTTGGACAGCAGCAAAGGAGGTAAGGTTTGGTAAATTAATCAATGATTGGCTATGTTCTTGAAGTGTTAAATCAGATCTTGTTGCTTGAGGTTTGATTATGGGCGTTTGTGTGATGGTTTGATCATGAAATCTTGTTGTTCAATGCTTGAAAATCATGTTTATGATGGTTTTGAAGGGGCTGTTGGTGCTGCTGGAAAACGTGACATTCCAGCCATAAAAATCATGATTTTTGATGCTTATTTGATGTGCATTTTAATGGCTGAAAAGTTTCTCTTTGGTTTGATAAAAATCAGGTTCAAATCAGTTTCCGAAAAGATTGAAAAACTAGCTGAAAATCAAGCAGAAATCTGATGAACTTTTGGAAAAATATTTTTGGTTTTTAGAAGAACATGAAAACGTGTATTCATGGAGTTTTGGGGTCAAGATGCAATTATTAAAAAGTTTGGGGGTTGAAAATTAATTAATCAAAAATTGAGGGGCTAAAGTGCAATTATTAAAAGTTATAGGGGTCAGAGTGCAATTTCCAAGAAGTTCGGGGGTCAAAATGCAATTTTTGAAAGTTAAATAAAATATTATTATTTTAATAATAAAATATTAATATATTATTTTATTAATAATATTATTTTAAGAATAATATTATTTAATTAATAATAATAAAATATTAATAAAAAGACAGTTTTTCCTAAAAGTCTCAGGAAGGCAGTTTTGAGTCCAGAATTCTCTAATTTCCTTTACTAAACACCTAAGAAGAGGTATAAGAGAAGATATAGAGGTATATGAGGTAAAGAAACAAGATTTTGAAACCTGTGTTTATGTTAAAAAGAAAAGGAGTTAAAAGTGATATAGCTGTGTACCTGACCTTACAAACTAAATAGAGAATTGTAAAATGAGCTTTCTGTGATGTTGTAATGCTTGATTTATGATGATTGCTAAGTGATGGAAAGTATGGTTATCTGTGAATTATGAGCCTTCGAGCAATGCTCGTGAGTGTTGTGCTGGGACGCCCGTATTGTGATGTTACTTCCCAGACAGGCTGCGGTAGAGTAGTACCAGCCCTGCAAGCTGAATGCTTGGTAGAGGCTTGACTCGCATACCTGCGGTATATTGAGACCTGAGCAAATACTAGCCCTGCAAGTCGAGAGAACTTGGTAGAGGGTATGCAGTACTTAATCTGGGATTAAGTTCTGGGAAGGCCCTATCTGACTTGGAGGGTCGGATTACGTCGGGTGAGGGTCAAAACCGACAAATGAGCTCATTACCTGCAGTAGGGACAGACATGCATCATACTTGTTTGTGCATTATTTATTGCTTATCTTCTTGTGTTCTTGTTCTATTCCTTGTTTGTTTGAGCATAACTGTGTGATTGCATATTAATGTGTGAATGTGCATTTACTTCCTATTTTCTCTCTTGTTCATGTGTTAGTTTATGTTGCTGTTATGTACATATTACTCTACATTTATTTATACTTCTATGACCACGGACATTATAAATGAACTTAACTGTAAACCCCGACCTTACTAAGAACTCCCTAGTTCTTACCCCTTACACCTCTACAGATGGACACAGGAGTACTATTCTACGAGATTGATCTACCGTACATCCACGAGGACCCGGTGCGCGGCGAGTATTACATCTACTGTGCGGTACCTCGTATCCGTGATTATGTAGTTCGTGGTAGACCTTTCCAGTACCCTATTAGGAAAGCATACTTTAATGCTGATGCACCCTATGATTTTCCTTTATCTTGGTTACACCCCGGCGGACCTGGGATACCTCATCCTGAGGAGCAGATGCCACCTCCACCTGACTATCCTCCCCCACCTGAACCTCCTCTACCTGATGAGCCTATACCTGCCCAGCCTATCCATGAGTCACCTCCTGCACCTTTTGTCCTTGATGAGTGGGGTGTTCCTGTGTTGCCACCTGAGCTTGATCCTTTACCTGAGCCGATCGAGCCTCCTATCTTTGATGAGCAGCAGGGACATGAGTATGATCAGATCATAGAGGCGCCACCTCCTTCTCCCGACTGTATTTTGTTTGGTAGCTATCCTTTTATGGTTCTTGTGGCCAGCAGTGGTTCCTCTGCTATCACTCCGGCAGAAGAAGAGGACGAGGAAGAAGAAGATCCAGAGGAAGATCCTAACTTCATAGTTATCTCCTCTGACAGCGATGACGATGAGCCAGGCGAGGCGCCAGCAGGCGAGCATTACCATTCGCCTGGTGGTTTTCCGTGAGGTACTCTGGACCAGGATTGAGGAGATTTTTTTTGAGACGCCTAGCCTAACTTCAGTACATTTGAGTGTCTCCCTCACTTTTGTTAGCATGATTAGAGGGAATAAGCATATCATAGAGTTAGGCTAGCCTGGGTGCCAGCTTAGGGGCTTTTGGTCAGGCCAGGCCCTGGGACGTCTTATGTACATATATGTACATACTATATGAGTCACTGACTTAGGGGTGCTGTACTATAGCTATATGCTTATATAACTGAGCCACTTCCGTAACATGATGTATATTATAGTGTGTTACTCCATATTCCGTTATCTTTTGTTTTATGTATGTGAATGTTTAATTATCCCTTGATATATGGAGGGTATGTGACTTTAAATTATTCTTGTTTTTAAAAAAAATTACTTGTAAAATTTGCGGTGTTTTAACAACGTACATGCTTATATTTATTAATTAATAATACAAAAAAGGAAAAACAAGTTGGTAACATTCAATTTCTAGTATGATTTAGACATGCTAGAAGTTGGGTCGTTACAATTTGGTATCAGAGCGGTTCTTCCTGTTAGAGCCTGGGGAATGGACTGAATCATGCTTTATTGCATGCTCTGTGGTGTGTCTCATGCTTATAGGGTATCTATGTGATATGTGTTGCAGGAATGTCTTTGTGCTTTCATTCTGATAATGTTCATGCCCAACTTGAGGTATTAAGACTAATCACCTTGGTATTGATTGTTTGGTGTGAACAGAATCCGGATGCCTCCACAGAGACGTAGCGATCGGGAAGGGTCTACTGTTAACAATCCGCCGCGAAACGATGATAATCTGTTTGCTGCGATTCACGCTATGGCTAAGGCTGTGCGTGAAACTGTGACTGCTACTACCCGAGCAGTTAACCGTCTGGGGGAACGTGATGGAGAGCGTAACAATGATCGTAACGGTGAGAATGGTGGGAACGGTGATGGAGATAACATGAATCATGATAGGCCTATGACATTAGCTGCTTTCTTGAAAGTTAATCCACCGAAGTTCAAGGGTACGACTGTAGCAACTGAAGCTGATAATTGGTTCCGAGGCATAGAAAGGTCCTTGAGGGCACAGCATGTCCCGGAAGAACAGTATGTAGAATTTGCTACTTATATGTTGGAAGGGGATGCTTAGCACTGGTGGCAGGGCATTCAACATTTACTGCAGCAAGATGAGGGTAATATTTTTTGGAATGCTTTCAAAGAAGAGTTCTATAAGAAGTACTTCCCTAGAGCTACTCGTGAGGCAAAGGAGATGGAGTTGATGCAGTTAAAACAGGGAAGTATGTCTATTGCTAAGTATACAAGGAAGTTTGAAGATTTATGTCGTTTTTCCAAGGTTTGTCAAGGGAATCCAGCAGATTTCGAAGAGTGGAAATGTTTGAAATTTGAAGGAGGACTTCGTGAAGATTTGTTGAACTCAGTGGTTCCATTGGAAATACGGAATTTTGCGGAGTTGGTTAATAAGAGTCAGCTAGTAGAGGACTGTGCTAAGAAGATAGCTGCAGCTCGGATGAATCGCCCAGGATCTTCTTTTCAGAATTATAATCGGTATACAGCTCCTCAGGGAAGAAATTTTAAGCAGGGAGCAACGCCTTTACGAAGGTACAATCAGAATAGAAATGTTCATGCACGTCCTACAGGAGGGAATGGAGGAAGAATGAGACAGGATATGGGTAAGCGACCTCAGCAGGCGCAGATGCGACCAGTATGTAGGCAGTGTGTAAAGGAGCATGGAAGTAGACCTTGTCAGCTTATAGGCCGTATCTGTTTTTCTTGTGGTCAGCCTGGACATATGGCTAAGGACTGTCCGAAGAAGACAGTACAAGGAATAGATAGGCCGCGATAGCAAGGACGTGTGTTTGCTATGACTGCTGATGATGCAATGAAATCAGACTCCCTAATCCAAGGTCAGTGTTATGTCAAATCTCGACTCTTAACTGTACTGTATGACTCTGGTGCATCACATTCATTTATTTCTGAGACTGTTGCGCATGAGTTGGGATTAGATTTCACCATGTTAGATTATAATCTAATTGTTCGTACACCCACATCTCAAAATGCCTTGACTAGTCAAGTATGTCAACAGGTGCCTTTTGTTATTGAGGCTAGGACTTTTATACATGACCTGGTTTGTTTGCCTTTGTGTGGTTTAGATATTATCTTAGGTCTAGATTGGTTGTCTAAGCATCATGTTTTCCTTGATTGTTTTAAACGAATTGCTATATTTCCATCATCTGAAATGCACACTGAACCAGTTGAGTCTTGTACTTTCTATTTGAATTCCCTAAGAGTTATTTCTAGTAATAGTGGGTTAGAGGGTTACGTTCTACTATCGGCTAGCTCAGAAACTAATGAACAAGACTTGGAGCAAATCCGAGTGGTGAAGGAGTTTCTTGATGTTTTTCCGGATGATATACCTGAGTTCCCACCTCAGAGAGAGATAGAGTTTAGTATTGATCTGGTTCCTGGAGCCAGACCAATTTTTATAGCACCGTATCGGATGTCACTGTTGGAACTAGCAGAGTTAAAGAAGCAGTTGGATGAATTGCTGGGCAAGATGTTTATTCGTCCGAGTGTATCACCATGGGGAGCTCCAGTGTTACTAGTAAAAAAGAAGGATGGTGGAATGAGGTTATGTGTGGATTATCGGCAATTGAACAAGATCACAATCAAGAACAAGTATCCGCTCCCAAGGATAGATGATCTGATGGACCAGCTGAGAGGTGGGACAGTATTTTCGAAGATTGATTTGCGGTCAGGTTACCATAAAATTCGGGTGAAGGAATCAGATATACCTAAGACTGCCTTTCGAACTAGGTACGGTCACTATGAGTATACGGTTATGTCCTTTGGACTGACTAATGCTCCTGCTGTATTCATGGATTATATGAATCGCATTTTTTGTCTGTATCTAGATCAGTTTGTGGTAGTCTTTATAGATGATATCCTCATCTATTCCAAGACAGAAGAAGAACATGAAGAGCATTTGAGGATTGTGTTGCAAATATTAAGATCATGGAAGCTATATGCGAAATTGTCGAAATGTGAGTTTTGGGCGACAGAAGTGGCATTCTTGGGACATGTGATCACATGAGATGGTATAACTGTAGATCCTTTAAAGATCGAGGCCGTAGTACAATGGAAGCAACCCAAGACAGTTACAAAAGTTCGTAGTTTCTTGGGGTTAGCAGGATACTATCGGCGGTTTATCGAGGGTTTTTCACATATATCTTTACCTTTGACTCGCCTTACTAGGAAGGAAGTTCCGTTTGAGTGGACAGAAAAGTGTGAAGAAAGCTTTGAAACTTTAAAGGAAAGGTTGACGATGGCGCCAGTTTTGGTGTTATCAGACCCACAGGAACCTTTTGAGGTGTATTGTGATGCTTCTTTTAAGGGACTTGGATGTGTATTGATGCAGCATAGGAATGTGGTAGCTTATGCTTCGAGACAACTAAGACCTCACGAAAGGAACTATTCGACACATGATTTAGAATTAGCAGCAGTGGTCTTTGCACTTAAGATTTGGAGGCACTATTTGTACGAAGCCTAATTTGAAGTTTTCTCTGATCATAAGAGTTTGAAGTATATCATTGATCAGAAAGACCTTAATATGAGTCAGAGGCGATGGATGGAATTCTTAAAAGATTATGATTTTAAGTTGAGCTATCATCCTGGGAAGGCAAATGTAGTCGCAGATGCTTTGAGTCGGAAGAGTTTGGGCATATCCTGGATGATGATCAAGGAAGAAGAAATGATCTCAGCCTTTGAAAACTTAAAATTAGGAATGAGAGAGACATCAAAAGGAATTGTTATGGCGCAACTACAAGTAACATCTGACTTTAAGATAGCTATTTAGCAAGCTCAAGCCCAAAATTCAGGAATGCTGGCATTGTTAACACGGATGAAGGCAGATCAGCCGGAAGAGGTACGCCAAGATAAAGAGGGAATATGGAAATATAGGAACAAAATTTTTGTACCTGCTCAGGAGGACTTGAGAAAGAACATTCTGACCGAAGCTCATGAAAGCAGATTTTCTATCCATCCCGGAACGACTAAAATGTACCAAGACCTGAAGAAGATGTTCTGGTGGCCGGGAATGAAGAAAGATGTAGCAACGTATGTTTCAAAGTGTCTCACTTGCCAAAAGATTAAGGTGGAACATCAAAAGCCACCTAGAACCCTGCAACCATTGGAGATACCGCAATGGAAATGGGAAGAGATTACGATGGATTTTGTTACTGGGTTACCAAGAACCTCTGCGGGGCATGATGCAATTTGGGTAATTGTAGATCGATTGACAAAATCAGCGCATTTTCTACCAATTCAAATTGGTCACAGCTTGGAGAAACTTGCTCGGTTATACATTCAGGAGATAATACGATTGCATGGAATACCTTCATCAATTGTGTCAGACAGAGAGCCAAGGTTTACTTCTAGATTTTGGGGAGCTCTACAGAAAGCTTTTGGGACAAAGTTGCACTTAAGTACAGCATATCACCCACAGACTGATGGACAGACAGAACGAACAATTCGTACCTTGGAAGATATGTTGAGATCTTGCGTGATGGACCAACAGGGTAACTGGGACACATACTTGCCATTGATTGAGTTTGCCTACAACAACAGTTATCAACAGAGTATCGGAATGGCACCATATGAGGCCCTCTATGGAAGAAAGTGTCAATCACCATTATGCTGGTATGACAAGGAGGAAGGCAGGATTTTGGGGCCAGACTTGGTACAAGAAACTACCGAACGGATTAAGCACATTTGAGAGAAGATTCAAACTGCCCAAAGTCGACAAAAGAGCTATGCAGATATTAGACGTAGGCCCTTAGAATTTAACGAAGGTGACCATATTTTCTTAAGAGTGACACCTACGACTGGAATAGGTAGAGCTCTTAGGACTAAGAAATTGAATCCACGATACTTAGGTCCTTTTCAAATTCTTAAGAGAGTCGGTCCAGTAGCATACTAAGTAGCTCTCTCTCCTTATTTGTCAAATCTTCATGATGTTTTTCATGTTTCACAACTCAAAAAGTATAATCCTGACGAAGGCCACGTTTTACAACCAGAGATAGTACAGCTGCGAGCCGACTTGACATATCAAACCCTACCAGTCAGGATTGTGGAACGAAGTGACAAATAGCTTAGAGGCAAGACAGTATCATTGGTTAAGGTAGCATGGGGAAAAACTGGGACTGAAGAGTACAGATGGGAGCTGGAAGACAAGATGAGAACAGACTACCCGTTTCTCTTTTCAGGTAATTAAAATTTGGAGGACAAAATTTTCTTTTAGGAGGGTAGAATGTAACGGCCTAGCCCTGAAGAAACGGCGCTTTTTCGGGATCAAACGGAATTTTTACAGAATTTTTAGGAATTTCTATGCATATAAGCACCTCCACTGCACAGGTGCTGCGTCATCAAGCTGCTGAGTCAGCAGCTTGATTGCACAGGACACCTCTCCTAATCTAAGAAGGCACGTCGCGAAGAGTTGCATTTTTGAGCCACTTCGGGCCCGAATTTCAAAATTCTGATTTCCGTGGTTAGTCTCTATGTGACGAGCCGGTCACGAATTTTGAGAGAAAAATTATATTAATATAATATTCATATATTATTATTTTATTCCGAATATTATATTATTATCTTCTCTACTGAGCTAGAAATCTACCGGTAACGGATAATACCGGCATTCTTAGATGAACTTAGCACTGCTAATGCTTATTCATATATCTTTTATTCTTATGATTATCCAGTTACTAGTGTCATTTACACTAAGTAACTTAATGTTTATCCATTAGCAGTGTAATTACTTAAGTTCTAATACATCTAGCTTTAGTAATTATCCTTTTCTGAGATATTTTGACAAGTAACTTTTGGATAATCATCATCCAAAATCCACGGCCTCCCTTGGACAGCTTGGCTATCATTTTGTTCTTGGAAAATCTTAGAACACCATGAAAGAAAACCATGAAACTTCCATGAACATCTGAGCTTCTTTCTTCGTTCTTTCTCAAACCGGAACCCCTATCAAAAATCTAATCTTACCAAAGTGTTCACCTCTTCCTCCTCTTCATTTCTATGTCACTTTTCATGGAGTAAATCAAGGTATGAAGGCTGCTCCTCCTCCTTGAAGGTTCGGCCATGGTGGTTCCTTAAGCTAATGATGTTTTCTTCATGTTTTCTCTTAGGATCTCTTATTCAATCACCAAAAGCTCCAAGAAAACATGATTTCTAGTTACCTTAAGGTGAGGAAAACCTTCTTTTCATCATCATGAAGCTTCAGCCTTCATGGTTCATAAGAGTCTAAAGTTGTTGTTGATGTTAAAATAGGCGTAAAAGTTCTTCTGGAAGCTTGTTTTTGGTGCAATCTTGGACAGCAGCAAAGGAGGTAAGGTTTGGTAAATTAATCAATGATTGGCTGTGTTCTTGAAGTGTTAAATCAGATCTTGTTGCTTGAGGTTTGATTCTGGGTGTTTGTGTGATGGTTTGATCATGAAATCTTGTTGTTTAATGCTTGAAAATCATGTTTATGATGGTTTTGAAGTGGCTGTTGTTGCTGCTGGAAAACGTGACATTCTAGCAATGAAAATCATGATTTTTGATGCTTATTTGATGTGCATTTAATGGCTGAAAAGTTTCTCTTTGGTTTGATAAAAATCGGGTTCAAATCGGTTTCCGAAAAGATTGAAAAACTAGCTGAAAATCAAGCAGAAATCTGATGAACTTTTGGAAAAATGTTTTTGGTTTTTGGAAGAACATGAAAACATGTATTCATGGAGTTTTGGGGTCAAAATGAAATTATTAAAGTTTGGGGTTGAAAATTAATTAATCAAAAATTGAGGGGCTAAAGTGCAATTATTAAAAGGTATAGGGTCAGAGTGCAATTTCCAAGAAGTCCGGGGTTAAAATGCAATTTTTGAAAGTTAAATAAAATATTATTATTTTAATAATAAAATATTAATATATTATTTTATTAATAATATTATTTTAATAATAATATTATTTAATTAATAATAATAAAATATTGATAAAAAGACAGTTTTTCCTAAAAGCCTCAGCAAGGTAGTTTTGAGTCCAGAATTCTCTAATTTCCTTTACTAAACACCTAAGAAGAGGTATAAGAGAAGATATTGAGGTACATGAGGTAAAGAAACAAGATTTTGAAACCTGTGTTTATGTTAAAAAGAAAAGGAGTTAAAAGTGATATAGCTGTGTACCTGACCTTACAGAGTAAACAGAGAATTGTAAAATGAGCTTTCTGTGATGTTGTAATGCTTGATTTATGATGATTGCTAAGTGATGGAAAGTATGGTTATATGTGAATTATGAGCCTTCGGGCAATGCTTGTGAGTGTTGTGCGGGGACGCCCGTATTGTGATGTTGCTTCCCAGACAGGCTGCGGTAGAGTAGTACCAGCTCTGCAAGCTGAATGCTTGGTAGAGGCCTGACTCGCATACCTGCGGTATATTGAGACCTGAGCAAATACCAGCCCTGCAAGTCGAGAGCACTTGGTAGAGGGTATGCGGTACTTAATCTGGGATTAAGTTCTGGGAAAGCCCTATCTCACTTGGAGGGTCGGATTGCGTCGGGTGCGGGTCGAAACCGACAAATGAGCTCATTACCTACAGTAGGGATAGACATGCATCATACTTGTTTGTGCATTATTTATTGCTTATCTTCTTGTGTTCTTGTTCTATTCCTTATTTGTTTGAGCATAACTGTGTGATTGCATATTAATGTGTGAATGTTCATTTACTTCCTATTTTCTCTCTTGTTCATGTGTTAGTTTATGTTGCTGTTATGTACATATTACTCTACATTTATTTATACTTCTATGACCACGGACATTATAAATGAACTTAACTGTAAACCCCGACCTTACTAAGAACTCCCTAGTTCTTACCCCTTACACCTCTACAGATGGACACAGGAGTCCTATTCTATGAGATTGATCCACCGTACATCCATGAAGACCCGGTGCGCGGCGAGTATTACATCTACTGTGCGGTACCTCGTATCCGTAATTATGTAGTTCGTGGTAGACCTTTCCAATACCCTATTAGGATAGCATACTTTAATCCTGATGCACCCTATGATTTTCCTTTATCTTGGTTACACCCCGGCGGGCCTGGGATACCTCATCCTGAGGAGCAGATGCCACCTCCACCTGACTATCCTCCTCCACCTGAACCTCCTCTACCTGATGAGCCTATACATACCCAGCCTATGCATGAGTCACCTCCTGCACCTTTTGTCCTTGATGAGTGGGGTGTTCCTGTGTTGCCACCCGAGCTTGATCCTTTACCTGAGCCGATCGAGCCTCCAGTCTTTGATGAGCAGCAGTGACATGAGTATGATCAGATCATGGAGGTGCCACCTCCTTCTCCCGATTGTATTTTGTTTGGTAGCTATCCTTTTATGGTTCTTGTGGCCAGCAGTGGTTCCTCTGCTATCACTCCGTCAGAAGAAGAGGACGAGGAAGAAGAAGATCCTAACTTCATAGTTATCTCCTCTGACAGCGATGACGATGAGCCAGGCGAGGTGCCAGCAGGCGAGCATCACCATTTGCCTGGTGGTTTTCCGTGAGGTACTCTGGACCAGGATTGAGGAGATTTTTTTTTGAGACGCCTAGTCTAACTTCAGTACATTAGAGTGTCTCCCTCACTTTTGTTAGCATGATTAGAGGGAATAGGCATATCATAGAGTTAGGCTAGCCTGGGTGCCAGCTTAGGGGCTTTTGGTCAGGCCAGGCCCTGGGACGTCTTATGTACATATATGTACATACTATATGAGTCACTGACTTAGGGGTGCTGTACTATAGCTATATGCTTATATAACTGAGTCACTTCTGTAACATGATGTATATTATAGTGTGTTACTCCATATTCCGTTATATTTTGTTTTATGTATGTGAATGTTTAATTATCCCTTGATATATGGAGGGTATGCGACTTTAAATTATTCTTGTTTTAAAAAAAATTTACTTGTAAAATTTGCGGTGTTTTAACAACGTACATGCTTATATTTATTAATTAATAATACAGAAAAGGAAAAACAAGTTGGTAACATTCAATTTCTAGTATGATCTAGACATGCTAGAAGTAAGGTCATTACAGAAGCTCTCCTTCTTCTCCATGTCATACAAGTAACAACACACAGCAAGAGATGAAATGAAGAGGTTATTCTTGTTAGAGTTATTGTTAGTGTGAGTGGTACAAATTATCAAACAGTTAGTGGGTTAGTGAGCAGAATTGTAAATAATAATAAAGAAAGAAAGAAAATAGAGAGGGTATTGGGGGTGAGGAAGAAACAAAACAAACTAAAGATAAACAACTGAATAAAGTGAACAAACAAAAGATAAATGCTCAATCTAGTGAACTTCCAACTTAATCATTGTTGATACAAAATCAATCCCCGGCAACGGCGCCATAAACTTGATGCATGAAAACTTGTCTCTCAACAAATTTTCTTTCGGCAAGTATACTAAATTATCGTCAAGTAAAAACTCACAATAGAGTGAGGTCGAATCCCACAGGGATTGATTGGTCAAGCAACTTTAGTTGGAAGAGTATGCTAGTTGAGCTAAACAGAATGTAGTTTGAGAATTGCAGAAAATTTAAATGGCGGGAAAGTAAATAGCAGAAAATAAAGTGCAGAATCTTAAATGGGGATTTGGAGAAATGAGCATGAAAATAAATGGCAGAAAGTAAAGAGAATGGGTAAGATCAGAAATGGGGAATTCATTGGGCTCAGGAGATGTTGTATTCTCCAAATCAAATTCATTTTCATCTCTTCCTCAATCAAAGTATCTATTGATCTCCTTGGCAATCTTAGGTGATTGGGTTCCAATTCCTTGGCAACCCAATCTCTCTAAGCTTGAACAATTGCCCAATTCCTTGATTTAATTGCTCATGGGGAGAGATGAAGTGTGGTCACTGATTATACCACATGTATTTCCAAATCAAAGTGTTGGGAAGATTACATGTCACTATATCTGCCCAGACCCCAATTTGGTCCAACATGAGAAAGCATTTCTAGCATGATCTCCACATCCCTTTTCCAAGGCTCAGAGGAAATCCAATTATGGATAGTTTCTTTTCCAAGACAACTAACCAGTTGAATTAAGATCGAAAGCTTTCTAGTAAATCAAAAGAGAAGAAAGAAGAAGAGAAATGAAAACTATAATTGATCCATCAAATTACAACAGAGCTCCCTAACCCAATGAAAGGGGTTTAGTTGTTCAAAGCTCCAGAAGTGAAAAATGGCAGAAAAGAATACATCACTAGCTAAAAGAGCAGAAAAGTAAATATACAGAGGGTAGTTCTCCAAAGTGCCAAGCTTCTCTATAGTTCAAAACTACTCCTATATATACTACTTCTCTTGATCTTCTAGTGAGTTCTTCAAGTCTTGGATGTGGGCCTTAGATCTTGAGTTGAAGCAGTTACAATCTTTAGTGGGCTCAGCTTGCAGAGAAGTATGAATTAGGCATGGGAATTAGTGAAGTTAACGTTAAGTGACATTGTGGGTTCGAGAACGTTAGTGGCAATCACATTTTTCACTAACGTTCCAACCCCATATAGCCCACATTAACTCCAACGTTAGTGGCACCAACGTGACCATTAACATAGCTTTGTAAACCTTCGCAAGCATTATTGGGACTCACCTTTCCCAATAACGTTGCCTTGTGCCCTTTGTCCCTACGTTAGAGTTCACGTTAGTGTAACTAACGTGGCTCTTAACGTGGTTATCCCTCACTTTCGAGAGCATTAGTGACACTTACCTTTGTCACTAACACTCCAGGTGCCCCTACTCTCCATGTTAGAGCTCACGTTAACTAAGTTAACATGGCCACTAACGTGGTAGTGAATGCCATCTCCAACGTTAGTGACAAAGGTGAGTGTCACTAACGTTGGCTCATCAATCTTAGCTCCACGTTAACTTTCATGTTAGTGGTCTTAACGTGACCACTAACGTGGGCAATGCTAGTTTGATCCAACGTTAGTGACAAAGGTGAGTGTCACTAACGTTGGCATTGTTCCTCTCTTCCATGTTAGAGTTCATGTTAACTAAGTTAACGTGACTTTTAACGTGGGTTATTGCCATATCATGGAACGTTTGTGGTGTTCATGTTTACCACTAACGTTGGAGCTTTCTTTTATCTCCACGTTAACTACCATGTTAACCTAGTTAATGTGGTAATTAACGTGGGCTTATGATGGCTTCGCAGGCGTTATTGGTGATCACTTTTCTCATTAACATTGCAAGCTATTTACCATTCCACGTTAGTGGTCACGTTAACTAGATTAACGTGAGTACTAATGTGGTTCTTCCTTGCTTCTTTTGTCCTAAAATCAAGCAAATAAAGTGCATCAAAACTCTAGCCAAAGTCATGAGATTATGCATCATCAATTTATCATTCAATTCTAGCAAAAATCCTCATGAAATCATGTGAAATTCACAATAGTTGCTTGAATCAAGGTGTAAGTGTATTTTCATCCAAAACTTGCCTTATTCACTAAGAAAATGCATGAAACTAACCTAAAACAGTAATGAAAAGGTCAGTGAAACTGGCATAGATGCCCTGGCATCACTTCATACCAACAATCTCCGTGGGATCGATCCTTACTCACGTAAGGTTTATTACTTGGACGACCCAGTGCACTTGCTGGTTAGTTGTGCGAAGTTGTGACAAAGTGTGATTCACGTTGGAGGGTGCTACCATGTTTTTGGCACCATTGTTGATGATCACAATTTTGTGCCCCAAGCTTTTGACGCCGTTGCCGGGGATTGTTTGAGTTTGGACAACTGACGGCTCATCTTGTTCCTCAGATTAGGTAATTTTCTTTTCAAAAAGTTTTCAAAAATCTTTCAAAAATTTTTTTTTCTCTTTTTCGTTTTTCAAAAAATTAATTTTTGAAAGAAACAAAAAAAATTAATAAAATCATAAAATCAAAAATATTTTGTGTTTCTTGTTTGAGTCTAGAGTCAAATTTTAAGTTTGGTGTCAATTGCATGTTTTTAAAGTTTATGCATTCTTTTTTCGAAAATTCATGCATGTGTTCTTCATGATCTTCAAGTTGTTCTTGATAAATCTTCTTGTTTGATCTTTAAATTTTCTTGTTTTGTGTCTTTTGTTGTTTTTCATATGCATTCTTGCATTCATAGTGTCTAAACATGAAAAATTTCTAAGTTTGGTGTCTTGCATGTTTTTCTTTTCTTGAAAATTTTTCAAAAATAAGTCTTCATGTTCATCTTGATCTTCAAAGTGTTCTTGGTGTTCATCTTGACATTCATAGTGTTCTTGCATGCATCGTTGGTTTTGATCCAAAATTTTCATGTTTTGGGTCAAATTTGTGTTTTTCTCTCTCATCATTAAAAATTCAAAAATCAAAAAAATATCTTTTCCTTATTTCTCTCATAAATTTCGAAATCTTGGTTGACTTAGTCAAAAAATTTTAAAATTAGTTGTTTCTTGTTAGTCAAGTCAAGATTTCAATTTTTAAAAAATCTTATCTTTTCACAATCTTTTTCAAAAATCAAATCTTTTTCATTTTTTTTATGATTTTCAAAAATTTTTAAAAATTTATTTTTCAAAATCTTTTTCTTACCTTTATTTCAAAATTTCGAAAACTTTACTAACAATTAATGTGATTGATTCAAAAATTTGAAGTTTGTTACTTTCTTGTTAAGAAAGGTTCAATTTTCAAATTATAGAATCATATCTTTTAGTTTCTTGTTAGTCAAGTAATCAATTTTAAATTTTAAAAATTAAATCTTTTTCAAAATATCATTTTCAATCATATCTTTTAAAAATATCTTTTTTCAAATCATATCTTTTTCAAAATCAATTTCAAAATATCTTTTCTAACTTCTTATCTTTTTAAAATTGATTTTTAAATCTTTTTCAACTAACTAATTGACTTTTTATTTGTTTTAAAATTCTTATCTTTTTCAAAACCACTTAACTACTTCCTCTCTATAATTTTCGAAAATTCTTCCCTCTTTTTTAAAACTTTCTTAATTAAATAATTGTTTCAAATTTTAATTTTAATTTTAATTCTTCTCTTAATTTTCGAAAATCACTAACCCTTTTTCAAAATTAATTTTCAAAATTCTCTCCCTCTCATCTTCTTCTATTTATTTATTTATTTACTAACACTTCTCTTCATCTCAAGAATTTGAACCTATCTTCCCCCTTGTGTTTGGATTCTTAACTCTTTTCCTTCTTCTATTCCTTTCTTCTTCTACTAATATAAAGGAATCTCTATACTGTGACATAGAGGATTCCTCTTCCTTTTCTGTTCTCTTCTTTTTCATATGAGAAGGAACAAGGAAAAAGGCATTCTTGTTGAAGCTGATCCTGAACCTGAAAGGACTCTGAAGAGGAAACTGAGAGAAGCTAAAATACAACAATCCAGAGACAACCTTACTGAAATTTTCAAACGAGAAAAGGATATGGCAGCCGAACCCAACAACAATAATGCAAGGAGGATGCTTGGTGACTATACTACACCTACTTCCAAGTTTGATGGAAGAAGCATCTCAATCCCTGCCATTGGAGCAAACAATTTTGAGCTGAAACCTCAACTAGGTTCTCTAATGTAATAGAACTGCAAGTTCCATGGACTTCTATCAGAAGATTCCTACCAGTTTTTAACTGAGTTCTTGCATATCTGTGAGACTGTTAAGACTAATGGAGTAGATCCTGAAGTCTACAGGCTCATGCTTTTCCCTTTTGCTGTAAGAGACAGAGCTAGAACATGGTTGAACTCACAACCTAAAGATAGCCTAGACTCTTTGGATAAGCTGGTCACGGCCTTCTTGGCTAAGTTCTTTCCTCCTCAAAAGCTGAGCAAGCTTAGAGTGGATGTTCAGACCTTCAAACAGAAAGATGGTGAATCCCTCTATGAAGCTTGGGAAAGATACAAGCAGATGACCAAAAGGTGTCCTTCTGACATGCTTTCAGAGTGGACCATTTTGGATATATTCTATTATGGTCTATCTGAGTTCTCTAAGATGTCACTAGACTATTCTGCAGGTGGATCCATTCACCTAAAGAAAACACCTGCAGAAGCTCAAGAACTTATTGACATGGTTGCAAATAACCAATTCATGTACACTTCTGAGAGGAATTCTGTGAATAATGGGACGCCTCAGAGGAAGGGAGTTATTGAGATTGATGCTCTGAATGCCATATTGGCTCAGAACAAAATGTTAACTCAGCAAGTCAACATGATTTCTCAAAGTCTGAATGGATGGCAAAATGCATCCAATAGTACTAAAGAGGCATATTCTGAAGAAGAAGCCTATGATCCTGAGAACCCTGCAATGGCAGAGGTAAATTACATGGGTGAACCTTATGGAAACACCTATAATTTCTCATGGAGAAATCATCCAAATTTCTCATGGAAAGATCAACAAAAGCCTCAACAAGGCTTTAATAATGGAGGAAGAAATAGGCTTAGCAATAGCAAGCTTTTTCCATCATCTTCTCAGCAACAGACAGAGAATTCTGAGCAGAGCACCTCTAACTTAGCAAACATAGTCTCTGATATGTCTAAGGCCACTTTAAGTTTCATGAGTGAAACAAGGTCCTCCATCAAAAATTTGGAGGCACAAGTGGGCCAGCTGAGTAAGAAAGTAACTGAAACTCCTCCTAGTACTCTCCCAAGCAATACTGAAGAGAATCCAAAAAGAGAGTGCAAGGCCATTGACTTAATCAAAATGGCCGAACCTAGAGAGGAAGGGGAGGACGTGAATCCCAATGAGGAAGACCTCATGGGACGTCTCCCAGACAAGAAGGAGTTCTTTATTAAGGACCTAAAGGAATCTGAGGATCATATAGAGACCATAGAGATCCCATTAAACCTCCTTCTGCCATTCATGAGCTCTGAAGACTATTCTTCCTCTGAAGAGGATGAAGATGTAACTGGAGAGCAAGTTGCTCAATGTATAGGAGCCATTGATAAACCCCATTTTTAGGGTTTATCTTGTATTGAATTTAGAGTGTCTTGATAACCTTTTGTCACATTTAGCCTATGAATTTATCTTGTATTGAATTTAGCCTTTACTTTGATAATTTTAATTCATCCTTGATTCCATAAGATGCCTTGATGTGTTTGCTAGTAATCTCAGGGTGAAATAGGCTAGGCATGGATCAAAGGAAGCAAGGAAGGAAGCATGCAAGTGGAGGAAAGCACAAAAAAAGCCAAAGAATTGATCTCGGCCAAGCACGCGTACGCGCACAAGGCGCTCGTGCGCACATCGCAGAATTAGCCAGGGACGCGCACGCGTACCGTGCGCGCACGCGTCGTAGTCCGCACGTGATTCTGTTATTACAACACGTGCCTGGCGATTTTGGAAGGTTTCAGCAACCAACTTTGGCGCCAAACTGCATATAAGAACCAAGGATTGAAGGGGATTGACACACATTCACATCCATAGACTCATTTTACAAGTTTTTTTAGATATTTTTAGTTAGTTACATTTGTAGAGAGAGAAACTCCAACCTCTCTCTAGGATTCATCTTCATTTTCTCAATTCTCAACCATTCCTTGGTGAGATCTATTGCAACTCTCACTTTACTTTGTTCATGTTGTAGATCATCTTCTCTAATCTCAATTAGTGTTTGTAATTGTTCAATTCTCATAGATCTTAGGTTTAACTTTGTTGTTTTTGATTCTATTAATTCATTGAAGATCTCATTTTCATTGTTGTTCATTGTTGATTGTTGTTAATCTCTTGTGTTGAATCACTTTGATTCTAAACCTCTTCTCAATTTTACTATGTCTTTCATTCTTGCTCACCAAATGTTTGAGAAAATGCCAACTTTAGATATGGAGTAGCATCCCTTCACTTGGCCTAGTGGTTGAGTCATTGGAGACACTTGAATAATGGATGTCAATTGTTGATTAAGAATTGAGAATTGCTAATTGACTTAGAGTGCACTAAAGCTAGACTTCCCTAGGGTAAGGCTAGGACTTGTGACTCAAGTTAGTTACTTTTACTTGACTTTCCTCTATAATTAGGGGTTAACTAAGTGAAGCAACACTCCTTTGTTATCACAATTGAAGGAAGCTATAGTGATGGAACTTCCAATGTTCAACCTTGGCCAAGGCTTTTAATATTGATTGATTGTTGTTTTCTTTTATTAGCATTTTTATGCCACACTCTTCAAGCCACAAAAGACCACTTAACCAATAACATGCATCCTTGTAGCATTCCTAGGGAAGAACGACTCGGGACTAATACTCTCGGTTATAGATTGTAGAATTGTTTGATGATGGATTTTGCGTCGGTTTAGACTATACTACGATTGATTACTCGATAATTTCTCTGCCGGCAAAAATTCATTTATCAGCCATCATGAAGCTGAATGCCAAGTTGTTTGGTAATGAGACTTGGGAAGGTGAACCTCCCTTGCTCATTAGTGAACTAGATACATGGGTTCAACAAACGTTACCTCAAAAGAAACAAGATCCTGGTAAATTCTTAATACCCTGTACTATAGGCACCATGACCTTTAAGAAGGCTCTGTGTGACCTAGGGTCAGGCATAAATCTTATGCCACTCTCTATAATGGAGAAGCTGGGGATCATTAAGGTACAACCTGCCACATTCTCATTAGAGATGGCAGACAGATCAGAAAGACAAGCTTATGGATTAGTAGAGGACGTGTTAGTAAAGGTTAATGACCTTTACATCCCTGTTGATTTCATAATCTTAGAGACTGGGAAGAATGAGGATGAATGCATCATCCTTGAAAGACCCTTCCTAGCCACAATAGGAGCTATGATTGATGTTAACAGAGGAGAATTAGTCCTTCAATTGAATGGAGACTACCTTGTGTTTAAAGCCCAAGGCTATCCTTCTGTAACAATGGAGAGGAAGCATGAAAAGCTTCTCTCAGTACAGAGTCAAACAAAGCCCCCACAATCAAACTCTAAGTTTGGTGTTGGGAGGCCACAGCCAAACTCAAAGTTTGGTGTTGAATCCCCACATCCAAACTCTAAGTTTGGTGTTGAGAGTCCACAACATTGACCTGATGACCTGTGAGGCTCCATGAGAGCCCACTGTCAAGCTATTGACATTAAAGAAGCACTTATTGGGAGGCAACCCAATTTTTATTTATCTAATTTTATTTTTTTGTTCTTTTATGTTTTATTAGGATCATGATCATGTGGAGTCACAAAACAAATGCTAAAATTAAAAACAGAATCAAAAACAGCAGAAGAAACAGTACACCCTGGAGGAAGGGCTTATGGCGTTTAAACACTAGTAAGGAGCATCTGGCTGGCGTTCAACGCCAAAACAGAGCATGGATCTGGCGTTGAACACCAGAAACAAGCAACAGTCTGGCGTTTAAATGCCAGGATTACACCCTGAGGAGAACTGGCATTCAACGCCAGAAACATGTTGCAGACTGGCGTTGAACGCCCAAAACAGGCATAGAGCTGGTGCTTAAGGCCAGAAATAAGCATCAATCTGGGGTTAAACGCCAGGATTGCATAGAGATGGCATTTTACACACCTAATTGGTGCAGGGATGTTAAATCCTTGACACCTCAGGATCCACCTCAGGATTTGTGGATCCCACAGGATCCCCACCTACCTCAACTCACCCTCTCTCTCTTTTTCACACAATCTAATAAACACTCTTTCCCAAACCCTTCACCAATCACCTCAATCTCTCTTCCCCATCACCTTTTCACCACTCACATCCATCCACTCTTCCCCATAAACCCCACCTACCTTCAAAATTCGAAATCTCTTTCCCACCTAAACCCACCCTAAATGGCCGAAATAATACCATCTCCCTCCACTATATAAACCCCTCCATCCTACTTAATTTTCACACAACTCAACCCTCTCTTTTCCCCCTTGGCCGAATACACATCTCTCTCCCTTTCCTCCATATTTTCTTCTTCTTCTTCTTTTCTTTCTTCTTTTGCTCGAGGGCGAGCAATATTCTAAGTTTGGTATGGTAAAAGCATAGCTTTTTTGTTTTTCCATAACCACTTATTGCACCTAAGGCCGGAGAAACCGCTAAAAAAGGGAAAGGGAAGACAAAAGCTTCCACCTCTGAGTCATGGGAGATGGAAAGATTCATCTCAAAAGCCCATCAAGACCACTTCTATGAAGTTGTGGCCAAGAAGAAGGTGATCCCTGAGATCCCTTTCAAGCTCAAGAAAAATGAGTATCTGGAAATCCGACATGAGATCCAAAGAAGAGGTTGAGAAGTTCTGACTAACCCCATTCAACAAGTCGGAATCCTAATGGTTCAAGAGTTCTATGCCAATGCATAGATCACTAGGAACCATGATCAAAGTATGAACCCAAATCCAAAGAATTTTCTTACAATGGTTCGGGAGAAATACTTAGATTTCAGTCCAGAAAATATGAGGTTGGCATTCAACTTGCCTATGATGCAAGAAGATGCACGCCCATACACTAGAAGGGTCAACTTTGATCAAAGGTTGGACCAAGTCCTTATGGACATATGTGTGGAAGGAGCTCAATGGAAAAGAGACTCAAAAGGCAAGCCGGTTCAATTGAGAAGACTGGACCTTAAGCCTGTGGCTAGAGGATGGTTGGAGTTCATCCAACGCTCCATCATCCCCACTAGCAACCGATCCAAAGTTACTGTGGATCGGGCCATCATGGATCCACTGGCAAGTGACAGGCTTTTCCATACACCAGCTGGTATGGAGAAGTTCCTATAGGTGTCTTGAATGCTGTTCTGTATGCCCATAGAGCATCATCCAAGCTTCTTGCCCAATCCCTTCTATGGTTAATCACAGTCTGTTCCAGGATTCTTTTAAGTTCTCTATTAGAGACTTCAGCTTGCCCATTTGTCTGTGGATGATATGGAGTAGCTACCCTATGGCTAACTCCATATCGAACCAAAGTAGGATAAAGCTGTTTATTGCAGAAATGAGTGCCCCATCACTGATTAGTGCTCTAGGGATACCAAATCTGCTGAAGATGTGTTTCTGGAGGAATTTCAGCACTGTCTTAGTATCGTTAGTGGGTGTTGCAATAGCTTCCACCCATTTGGATACATAATCCACTGCCACCAAAATGTAAGTGTTTGAATATGATGGTGGGAAAGGTCCCATGAAGTCAATACCCCATACATCAAACAACTCAATCTCCGAGATCCCTTGTTGAGGCATGGCATAACTGTGAGGCAGATTGCCAGATCTTTGGCAATTGTCACAATTAAGTACAAACACTCGGGAGTCTTTATAGAGAGTAGGCCAGTAGAAGCCACATTGGAGGACTCTTGTAGCTGTTCGCTCACTTCTGAAATGTCTTCCATACTGTGATCCATGGCAGTGCCAGAGGATCTTCTGTGCTTCTTCTTTAGGCACAAATCTACGGATTACTCCGTCTGCACATCTCTTGAAGAGATATGGTTCATCCCAAAGATAGTACTTTGCATCCGTGATCAATTTCTTTGTTTGCTGCATACTATACTCTTTGGGTATGAATCTCACTGCCTTGTAGTTTGTAATGTCTGCAAACCATGGACATCCTAGATGGCAAAGAGGTGCTCATCCGGAAAGTTTTCAGAGATCTCAGTAAGAAAGAGGGACGTCCCTTCTACTGGTTCTATTCGGGACAGGTGATCTGCTACTTGATTCTCTGTTCCTTTGTTGTCTCTTATTTCTATATCAAACTCTTGCAGAAGCAACACCCATCTTATGAGTATGGGTTTTGAATCCTGCTTTGTGAGTAGATATTTAAGAGCAGCATGGTCAGTGTACACAATCACTTTTGATCCTACTAAATAAGATCTGAACTTGTCAATGGCGTAAACCACTGCAAGTAACTCTTTTTCTGTGGTTGTGTAGTTCTTCTGTGTGTCATTTAGAATACGACTGGCATAATAAATGACGTACAGAAGCTTGTCATGCCTTTGTCCCAACACTGCACCAATGGCATGGTCACTGGCATCACACATTAATTCAAATGATAATGTCCAGTCTGGTGCAGAGATGACTAGTGCTGTGACCAGCTTAGCTTTCAGAGTTTCAAATGCCTGCAGACACTCATTGTCAAAGATAAATGGCGTGTTAGCAGCTAGCAGATTACTCAGAGGTTTGGCGATTTTTGAAAAATCCTTTATAAACCTCCTACACAATCCTGCATGCCCCAGAAAGCTTCTGATTGCCTTAACATTGGCAGGTGGTGGTAATTTTTCAATTACCTCTACCTTAGCTTGATCCACTTCTATTCCCTTGTTCGAAATTTTGTGCCCAAGGACAATTCCTTCAGTCACCATAAAGTGACATTTCTCCCAGTTTAAAACCAGGTTAGTCTCTTGGAACCTCTTTAGAACAAGCGCTAGATGGTCAAGACAGGAGCTGAATGAGTCTCCAAATACTGAAAAGTCATCCATGAAGACTTCCAGAAATTTTTCCACCATATCAGAGAAAATTGAGAGCATGCACCTTTGAAAGGTCGTAGGTGCATTGCACAGGCCAAATGGCATCCTTCTGTATGCAAATACTCCAGATGGACATGTGAATGCTGTTTTCTCTTTATCTTGGGGATCTACTGTAATTTGATTATAACCTAAATATCCATCCAGGAAGCAGTAGTATTCATGACCTGTTAGTCTTTCTAGCATCTGGTCTATGAAGGGTAAAGGAAAATGATCCTTTCTGGTAACTGTATTGAGCCTTCTATAATCAATACATATACGCCACCCTGTAACTGTTCTTGTAGGAAACAGTTCATTTTTTTCATTATGAACCACTGTCATGCCACCCTTTTTAGGGACGACTTGGACAAGGCTTACCCAGGGGCTATCAGAAATAGGATAAATAATCCCAGCCTCTAGTAATTTAGTGACCTCCTTCTGCACCACCTCCTTCATGGCTGGATTTAGCCGCCTCTGTGGTTGAACCACTGGCTTAGCGTCACCCTCCAATAGGATTTTGTGCATGCATCTGGCTGGGCTAATGCCCTTAAGATCACTGATGGACCACCCAAGAGCTGTCTTGTGTGTCCTTAGCACTTGAATTAGTGCTTCCTCTTCCTGTGGCTCTAAGGTAGAGCTTATGATTACAGGGAAGGTATCACCTTCTCCCAGAAATGCATATTTCAGGGATGGTGGTAATGGTTTGAGCTCGGGTTTGGGAGGTTTCTCCTCTTCCTGAGGGATTTTTAGAGGTTTTATTATTCTCTCTGGTTCCTCCAGATCAGGCTGAACATCTTTAAAGATATCCTCTAGCTCTGATTTGAGACTCTCAGTCATATTGACCTCTTTTACCAGAGAGTCAATAATATCAATGCTCATGCAGTCATTTTGGGTGTCTGGATGCTGTATAGCTTTGACAACATTCAACTTAAACTCGTCCTCATTCAACTTAAATTCGTCCAGTTGCTAGGAAAGGTCTTCCTAGAATGAGAGTTGCACTCTTGTGCTCCTCCATTTCCAGTACCACAAAGTCATTGGGAAAGGCAAATGGCCCAACCTTGACAATCATGTCTTCAATTACGCCTGATGGGTATTTAATGGAGCCATCAGCAAGTTGGAGACATATCCGGGTTGGTTTGACTTCATCAGTCAACCCAAGCTTTTTGATAGTAGATGCAGGTATTATGTTGATACTTGCCCCAAGATCACATAGAGCTTGCTTGGTACAAGTACCTTCTAATGTGCATGGTATCATAAAGCTTCCAGGTTCTTTAAGCTTCTTAGGTAAGCTTTTCAGAATGGCTGCACTACATTCTTTAGTGAGGTAAACTTTTTCAGTTTCCCTCCAATCCATCTTATGACTTAGGATCTCTTTCATGAACTTAGCTTAAGAAGGTATTTGCTCAAGTGCCTTTGCAAATGGAATCTTTATTTCAAGAGTCCTTAGATAGTCTGCAAAGTGGGCAAATTGCTTATCTTGTTCCGATTGGCAGAGTTTCTGAGGATAAGGCATTTTGGCTTTGTATTCCTCAACCTTAGTTGCTGTAGGTTTATTGCCTGCAGATGTGGGTTGAGAAGCCTTTTTAGAGGGGTTGCTATCAGCACTTGTATGTGTCTGATCTCCCACTGGCGTTTGAATGCCAGGGGTGGAAGCTGGAATGGCGTTAGATGCCAACTCCTTACCTGTTTCTGGCGTTTGAACGCCAGAACTGTGCTTCCTTTGGGCGTTCAACACCAATTCCTTGCTTATTTTTTGCATTGAACGCCAGGACTGAGCATGGTTTGGGCGTTCAACGCCAGCTTTCCACCTATTTTCTGGCGTTTGAGCGCCAGAATTATTCCTCTCTGGGCTCTTACTGTCCTCAAATGGATTTTGGGTAGTTTGATCATTTCTTGGCTTCGTGCTACCTTGAAGTGAGGTATTTAATGTTTTCCCACTTCTTAATTGAATTGCTTGGCACTCTTCTGTTATTTGTTTTGATAACTGCTGTTCTATTTGCTTTAACTGTACTTTCATATTCATATTATCCATTCTTGTTTCTTGTAGTATCTCCTTGAATTCGGCTAGCTATTTTGTTAGAAAATCCAGTTGCTGATTGAATTCAGTAACTTATTCTGCAGGACTGAGTTCAGCAGTTACTGTTTTGGTCTTTTCTTTCAAGGAAGGTTCACTGCTCAGGTATAGATGTTGATTTTTGGCAACTGTATCAATGAGCTCTTGAGCTTCTTCTATTGTCTTTCTCATGTGTATAGATCCACCAGCTGAGTAGTCTAGAGAAATTTGAGCTCTCTCTGTAAGCCCATAATAGAAGATGTCTAACTGCACCCACTCTGAAAATATTTAAGAGGGGCATTTTCTTAGCATCTCTCTGTATCTCTCCCAGGAATCATAAAGGGATTCATTATCTCCTTGTTTAAAGCCTTGGATGCTCAGCCTTAGCTGTGTCATCCATTTTGGAGGAAAATAGTGATTCAGGAATTTTTCTGACAGCTGTTTCCATGTCTTTATGCTGTCTTTAGGTTGGTTATTTAACCACCTCTTAGCTTGGTCTTTTACAGCAAATGGAAATAGTAATAGTCTATAGACATCCTGATCTACTTCCTTATCATGTATTGTGTCAGCAATTTGTAAAAACTGTGCCAGAAACTTTGTAGGTTCTTGTGGAAGACTGAAATACTGGCAACTTTGCTGCATCATGATAATGAGCTGAGGATTGAACTCAAAACTACTGACTCCAATGGAGGGTATACAGATACTATTCCCGTATGAAGCAGTAGTGGGGTTAGCATATGACCCCAGAGTCCTTCTGGACTGTTCATTTCCACTTAAGTCCATAATGAAGAAAGGGAGATGATGTGAATTTATTTTATTTATTTTATTATATATAAAAATTTCGAAATAATAATAATAAAATAAGATAAAATAAAGACGACAATGAAAATAAAAATAAATACAAACGAAAATAAAATAAAAAATTTAAAAATATTTTATGGAGATTTTCGAAAAAGTAAGGAGAGAGAAAGTAGTTAGGATATTTTTGAATTTGAAATCTAAATTTTTTTAAAAAAAATTTGAAAAGATGGCTTAAAATTAGTTAGAAAAGATTTTTTTGAATTTTGAATTTTATGATGAAAGAGAAAAAACACATAGAAGACACAAGACTTAAAAATTTTTAGATCTAATGCTCCTTGTTTTCGAAAATTTTGGAGGAAAAACACCAAGGAACACCAAACTTAAAAACTTTAAGATCAAAACACAAGGAAGACTCAAGAACACCTTGAAAATTCACAAGAACAACAAGAACAAAAGAAAGAACACCAAACTTAAAATTTTTAGAAATCCAAAATAAATTTTTGAAAATAAAAGAAAATTAACAAGAAAACACCAAACTTAAAGTTTGGCACAAGATTCAGTCAAAGAAAAATTATTTTTGAAAAAGAGTTTAAAAAGAAGATACGCAATTGCCAAGAACATAAGCCAACGCTCTAGCCAACTGAGCTATAAATGTAACGTGTTTTAATATTGTATATAGAAAATATATTTTTGAAAACTAAAATTTTGAAAAAGCACAAGGAAAACACAAAAACACACAAAAATAGGAAAAACTAAAGATCAAACAAGAAAATTTGACAAGAACAATTTGAAGATCAAGGAAAAATAAAGAACATGCAATTCGAAAATTTAAAGGAAAATATAAATTATGCAATTGACACCAAACTTAAAATATAAAACTAAACTCACATAAAAATTAAAAGTTAATAAGGAAAAAATAATATTTTTGAAAAATTTTAGAAAAGAAAATAAAGAACTCAGATTTAATGACTCTATAGCATCAAAAATAAATTATTCCTAATCTAAGCAACAAAATAAACCTTTAGTTGTCCAAACTCGAACAATCCCCAGCAACGGCGCCAAAAACTTGGTGCACGAAATTGCAATCACACTTTTGCAATCCACACAACTAACCAACAAGTGCACTGGGTCGTCCAAGTAATACCTTACGTGAGTAAGGGTCGAATCCCACGGAGATTGTTGGCTTGAAGCAAGCTATGGTTATCTTATTAATCTTAGTCAGGATACCAATAGGATTCTTTAGCCTCAATTGTAAAAGGTAAAAAAAGGCATAAAATAAATAATTATTACAGAATAATGGAGAATATGTTGGAGTTTTGGAGATGCTTTGTCTTCTGAATTCCTGCAACATAATGCTTTCTCACTTTCATAAATGCAAAGTTCCTTCCATGGCAAGCTGTATGTAGGGCATCACTGTTGTCAATGGCTACTTCCCATTCTCTCAGTGAAAATGGTCCAAATGCTTTGTCACAGCACGACTAATCATCTGTTGGTTCTCGATCATGTTGGAATAGGATCCATTGATCCTTTTACGTCTGTCACTACGCCCAACAATCGCGAGTTTGAAGCTCGTCATAGCCATTCAATCCTTGAATCCTACTCGGAATACCACAGACAAGGTTTAGACTTTTCGGATTCTCATGAATGCCGCCATCAATTCTAGCTTATACCACAAAGATTCTGATTAAGAAATCTAAGAGATACTCATTCAATCTGATGTAGAACGGAGGTGGTTGTCAAACACACATTCATGGATAGAGGAAGGTGATGAGTGTCACGGATCATCACCTTCTTCCTAGTGAAGCGCGAATGAACATCTTAGATAGGAACAAGCGCGTTTGAATGGAAAACAGAAATAATTGCATTAATTCATCGAGACGCTGCAGAGCTCCTCACCCCCAACAATGGAGTTTAGAGATGCATGCCGTCAAAGAGTATAAAATTCAGATCTAAAAGTGTCATGAGATACAAAATAAATCTCTAAAAGTTGTTTAAATACTAAACTAGTAACCTAGGTTTACAGAAAATGAGTAAACTAAGATGGATAGTGCAGAAATCCACTTCTGGAGCCCACTTGGTGTGTGCTGGGGCTGAGACTTAAGCTTCTCACGTGCCTGGACTGTTTTTGGAGTTGAACGCCAGGTTGTAATCTGTTTCTGGCGTTGAACTCCAACTTGCAACCTGTTTCTGGCGCTGAACGCCAAACTGCAACATGGAACTGGCGTTGAACGCCAGTTTATGTCATCTATCTTCGCGCAAAGTATAGACTATTATATATTGCTAGAAAGCCCTGGATGTCTACTTTCTAACCCAGTTGAGAGTGCGCCAATTGGACTTCTGTAACTTCAAAAAAGCCATTCCGAGTGCAGGGAGGTCAGAATCCAATAGCATCAGCAGTCCTTTTTCAGCCTAAATCAGATTTTTGCTCAGCTCCCTCAATTTTAGCCAGAAAATACTTAAAATTACAGAAAAATACACAAACTCATAGTAAAGTCCAGAAATATGAATTTTGCCTAAAAACTAATAAAATTATACTAAAAACTAACTAAAACATACTAAAATCTGCATGAAATTACCCCCAAAAAGCGTATAAAATATCCGCTCATCATATATCTTGGTATCTGTGCATACTTCTATTCCAGTTTGTACTATTATATTATGCAATTGTCCAAAAGTTAATGAGTTATAGGGAATCTGGGTCCCAAACTGTGTTTGTAGTTTTTGTAATACTTTTTCAGAGAATAATTTTGGTAAAGTTGCCATGAATCTCTCTTTCCAGAAAAGGGCATGTGCATTGGTGCATGAAATTGTGATTTAGACGTTTCACAACTCTGGTGCCACTATCTAGCAAGTGCACTGGGTCGTCCAAGTAATACCTTACGTGAGTAAGGGTCGATCCCACAGAGATTATCGGCTTGAAGCAAGCTATGGTTATCTTATAACTCTTAGTCAGGATATCAATAATAATTCTTAGTTTTATTTGTAAAAAGTAAAAGAACATAAAATAAATAATACTTGTTATACAGTAATGGAGAACAAGTTGAGCTTTCGGAGATGCTCTACCCTCTGAGTTTCTGCTTTCCTACTGCGTTCTTTTTCAAACACGCAAGGCTCCTTCCATGGCAAGCTTTATATTGGTGGATCACCGTTGTCAATGGCTACCATCCGTCCTCTCAGTGAAAACATGTCCGCTATGGTTTCCCGCATGGCTAATCATCTATCAATTCTCACTTGTGTTGGAATAAGATCCATTGATCTTTTTGCCATGCGGGAAACTGTAGCGGACATGTTTTCACTGAGAGGACGGATGGTAGCCATTGACAACGGTGATCCACCAACATAAAGCTTGCCATGGAAGGAGCCTTGCGTGTTTGAAGAAGAAGGCAGTAGGAAAGCAGAAACTCAGAGGGTAGAGCATCTCCGAAACCTCAACTTGTTCTCCATTACTGCATAACAAGTATTATTTATTTCATGTTCTTTTACTTTTTACAAATAAAACTAAGAATTATTATTGATATCCTGCCTAAGAGTTACAAGATAACCATAGCTTGCTTCAAGCCAACAATCTCCATGGGATCGACCCTTACTCATGTAAGGTATTACTAGGATGACCCAGTGTACTTGCTGGTTAGTGGCACCGGAGTTGTGAAACGTGTAAATCATAATTCCGTGCACCATGTTTTTGGCGCCGTTGCTGGGGATTGTTCGAGTTTGGACAACTGAGGGTTCATCTTGTTGCTTAGATTAGGAAGAATTTATCTTTTTGGTTTAGAGTCACTGATGCATGAAAACTTGTCTTTCAACAAATTTCCCTTCGGCAAGTATACCGAATTGTCGTCAAGTAAAAACTCACAATAGAGTGAGGTAGAATCCCACAAGGATTGATTGGTCAAGCAATTTTAATTGGAAGATTATGCTAGTTGAGCTAAGCATGATGTAGTTGAGAATTGCAGAAAATTAAATGGCAGGAAAGTAAATAACAGAAAATAAAGTACAGAATCTTAAATGGGGATTTAGGGCAATGAGCATGAAAATAAATGACAGAAAGTAAAGAGAATGGGTAAGATCAGAAATGGGGAAATCATTGGGTTCAGGAGATGTTGCATTCTCCGGATCAATTTCATTCTCATCTCTTCCTCAATCAATGCATTCATTGATCTCCTTGGCAATCTTATGTGATTGGATCCCAATTCCTTGGCAATCCAATCTCTCTAAGCTTGAATAATTGCCCACTTCTTTGATTTAATTGCTCATGGGAAGAGATGAAGTGTGGTCACTGATTATACTATATGTATTTCCAAATCAAAGTGTTGGGAGGATTACATGTCACTATATCCGTCCAAACCCCAATTTGGTCCAACATGAGGAAGCATTTCTAGCATGATCTCCTCATCCCTTTTCCAAGGCTCAGAGGGGATCCAATTATGGAGAGTTTCTTTTTGAAGATAACAATCCAATTAGATGAAGATCGAAAGCTTTCTAGTAAGATCAAGAGAAAAGAAAGAAGAAGAAGAATGAAAACTATAATTGATCCATCAAATTACAACAGAGCTCCCTAACCCAATGAACGGGGTTTTGTTGTTCAGAGCTCTAGAAATAAAAAATGGCAGAAAAGAAGAATTCATGCTAAAAGTGTAGAAAAGTAAATATACAGAGGTAATTCTCCAAAGTGCCAAGCTTCTCTATAGTTCAAAACTACTCCTATATATTCTACTGCTCTTGATCTTCTAGTGAGTTCTTCAAGTCTTGGATGTGGGCTCTAGATCTTGAGTTGAAGCAGTTCTAATCTTTCGTGGGCCCAACTTGCAGAGAAGTATGAATTAGGCATGGGCGTTAGTGAGATTAACGTTAACTGACATTTTGGGTTCGAGAACGTTAGTGGCAATCACTTTTTCCACTAATGTTCCACCCTCAATTACCTCACGTTAACTTCAATGTTAGTGGCATTAATGTGACCACTAACGTTGCCTTCTACATCTTTGCTAACGTTATTAGGACTCACTTTCCCGAATAACGTTGGCTTATACCCCTTTCACAAGCCTCATTGGGACTCACCTTTCCCAATAACGTTGCTATGTGCCTTTTGTCCCTACGTTAGAGTTCACGTTTGTGTAACTAACTTGGCTCTTAACGTGGGTATGCTTCTCCTTCGAGAGCATTAGTGACACTTACCTTTGTCACTAACGCTCCAAGTGCCTCTATTCTTCACGTTAGAGCTCACGTTAACTAAGTTAACGTGGAAGTAATGCCATCTTCCAACATTAGTGACAAAAGTGAGTGTCACTAACGTTGGCTCATCAATCCTCAACTCCACGTTAACTCTCACATTAGTGGTCTTAACGTGACCACTAACGTAGGCAATGCTAGTTGATCCAACGTTAGTGACAAAGGTGAGTATCACTAACGTTGGCGTTGTTCTTCTCTTCTACGTTAGAGTTCACGTTAACTTAGTTAACATAACTCTTAATGTAGCACATTTCCAAGTCTTGGAACGTTAGTGGTGTTCACATTTACCACTAATGTTGGAGTACTCTTTTGTCTCCACGTTAATTACCACATTAACTTAGTTAACGTGGCAAGTAACGTGAGCTATTGATGGCTTCGCAGGCGTTATTGGTGATCACTTTTCTCGTTAACGTTGCAAGCTATTTGCCATTCCACGTTAGTGTTCACGTTAACTAGATTAACATGAGTATTATCGTGGTTCTTCCTTGCTTCCTTTGCCCTGAAATCAAGCAAATAAAGTACATCAAAGCTCTAGCCAAAGTCATGAGATTATGCATCATCAATTTATCATGCAATTCTCGCAAAATCCTCATGAAATCATATGAAATTCACAATAGTTGCTTGAATCGAGGTGTAAGTGTATTTTCATCCAAAACTTGCCTTAATCACTAAGAAAATGCATGAAACTACCCTAAAACAGTAAAGAAAAGGTCAGTAAAACTGGCCTAGATGCCCTGGCATCACAACACCAAACTTAAAGCTTGCTTGTCCCTAAGCAAGTACTGAAACATAGGGAGAATGAAATGAAAGAACAAGAAGATAAAATAGAAGTAAGATTCTTGGTTTATGGGGTTTCATGCATAGCAACTTAGGTTCTTTCCTTTTTAGGTTTCAAGCCTTTATCAATTCCTTGGTCACTTTCTTGATTGCATCCTTTGAGACTCCTTTCTTGTTGATCCTTCCTTCTTTTTCAAAGTTTATTACCTTCTTCTTTTGGCTAAGTGCTCTGTAAGAAGGCGACTTTTTATGATAAGTTTTTAGCCAACACTCCCAAACCAGTTGGTTCAAGGTGCTAGGTGTTAAGACACCCCTAAGGACTTACTCACTCAAGTCTCTTTCCCTCATACATACACACCACAGGCACATGGTTTGTTATTTTTCTTTCTTGAGACCTTGGTGTCTAGCACCTCTTTGGGTTACTAAGTGCTCTGTAGCAAAGGTTACTCTTGATAGTGGACTTTCAGCTGATAATCCCGGATTAGTTAATCCAAGTTACCAAGTGATAAGGCACCGCTAAGAGCTTATTCATCCAAGTATATCCCTTGCACATAAACACCACAGACACATGCCTCAATTTTGAAACCCTTGGTGCCTAGCATTGTTTCTTATTGTGCTTCTTTCTTTTTCACTTTTATTGCTCCTTCTCTTTTCTTATTAGGATCTTATTGTCGAGTTTGTCTCATAGGATGTGTTTCAAGCATAAGACTTGGGATAGATAGTTGCTTTCTTTCCTTGTTTGGTGAACCAACTTAGCTTACTAATCATCCTACCACAAACATTCAGAACCTACTTCTCAAAATAATTGTTCTTTTCATAACATTTTCTTTTTGATTAACTTAAAGGACAAGCATACAAGTAAGAAAGGTGAAGTTGAAAACCAGGGGCACTAAGCTCAATAACCATTAACCTAAGCAATGAAACTTAAATGCAGAATTGAAAATCCTAAGCTACCATGGAAGCATGTTCTATTTCATACATAATTTTTCTTATTTAAAACTATGAATTAGATAGAACTAAGAAGGAACTCCACCACCTTAAATGATCATGTTCCCTTGTCTTGGGATCCTCCTTGATTGCTTGAATCTCCATTCCCTTTGCGCTTCCCTATCAGCTTCTTCCAGAAACCAACATCCTCCATCTTCTTCTTTAACGCTTCCTTTTGCTGTTTCACCTTTCCCTCTTCTTGCTCTATTAAGTCCTTGCGAACTGCCTCATAACTTGGGATGACAGGGTGCAAGTTATGCATATGCCCAGTCATATAATTTAACTTTGCTTGAGTGTTTATGCTAAATTCTTCTCGATGCAGTTGCCTTCCTTCATTGAGCACACTGAATTCATTGAATGCTTTCATCTGAGCCATCTGGCGTTGGTTGAGTTCCTGGAGGCATTTATCTTGGTTTTCTTGCCTTTTAGACACTTGATTGATGGCTTGAGTGAGCTGAGAGTAGTGCTCTTATTGTTGCTCCATTAGCTGTTTTTGCCACTCCCTTTGTTGATTCATCCAATTTGATAGCATTTCCTCTTGACGATCCATTCTCTAAGATTGAAATTGCAACTGTTGTTCTTGTGCTTCCATGTATATTCTTGATAAGTCATCAATGGCTCCTCGAATATGGCCCACATTTATGATGCTTGGGTCATAATACCCTTCTTAATGATATTCTGTTGGTTGGGGTTCTTCTTGGAAAGGTTCTTCTTCTGGTTCTTCTCCTGATGTCCTCTTCCTTAGATGGGGTCTTTTCTGCTGTTGAGCTGCTGTTACATGCATTATGCGTTGAAATGTAAGTGACCTCCCAAGACTTACCCAAACTAGATTACTGTCCTCGAAGACTACCTTGGCTTTCATGCATAATCTAAAGATGGTGCTGGGGTACTAAAGTCTAGCACCCGAATTACTCTTCTCTACTGACTCTTGAATTCCCTCAGCTATGATTTTGTGCACATTGATGCCTCCACCCTTTATTAAGATATGTACCATAGTGGCTCTAGCGATGTTGACCTCAAAATTGTTTGCAGCTGGGAGGATAGATCGTCTCACAAGCTCAAACCATGCCTTGGCTTCCGGGGTGAGGTCTCCTCTTCTGATGAACCGGGGCCTCTTATCCGAATACCTTTCCTAGTCAAATCCCAAAAGACATATGTCGCTCATAATTTCTTCCAATTCATCATTGTTAGGGCCATTATTTATTCTTTCTTGATAACCGAGCTCAACAAACGTGGTGATTTCAACTGGAGAACCCTTGTTATGGCATTAGGGCTGAAATTCACATTTGTTCCTCTTACGTAGCTCTTGAAGGTGGGGGTTATAGTCTTGTCTTCTCTAACCACATTTGCATAGAATTCCTTGATGAGGGTTGCATTAGTCCTTGCTTCCGGATTGGTCAGCTTTTACCACCCCATTTGCTCAATCTTCTCTCGAATTTATGGACATTCATCTTCGTTGAACTGGAATGTCGACTCAGGCAGTATCTTTTTGTTCTTTATCCGTTCAAACTCGAGCTCATGGAAGGTTGTTTTGAATCTCCTTCCATCGAAGTGGATGCTCTCCATTGGTTCCTTCCCCTTTTACCTCTTGGAGCTTGATGATGCCATAAGTGAGAATTGGTTGATGTGTTGGTCAATCTCAAGATGGCTAGGAGGGTGTATGTGAGACCTTTGGTGATGAAGTTTGTATGCCCGAAAGAAGGAAGTGGGAAGGGTGAGAATATGAAGTGTGTACGGGGAGGTTGTGTGAAGGGGTTTATATAGGAAGAAGGCAATTGATTGAAGGGTGTGAATTGATGGTGTTGTTTGATAGTGGACGGTTGGGATTTTGGGATTGAATGTCCACAAGGATCACTTCCTTTATGAGGGTCTTGGTTCGGTCTCCAAAACTATCCACTCTCGATGTTGCATGGCAACATTTCCAAGGACATTCCCCATGAAGACAAGTGTGAGATTCCCTTGGTATAGTGGCCAAATCTCCCTTCCTTAATTGTCCTATCAAGTACCATCAATGTCTTTTTTGATTCCCTATACACGAAGAAAATTTACAAATGGTTAATTGAAATTTTGGGTGGGAAACTTTAAAATGTGAGCTAGCTAACAAAAAATATCTTTTTCTTTTATTTTTAAATAGCTAAATGATTTCCATGAATGCAAATCAATCAACAAATAAACCCCCCCATGCATGCAACATTGATACACCAAACTTGTTTGTGATCAAATGGTGCAACAAGTTTGGGGAATAATTTTACCTCATAAAGTGTGTTCAAGCCCACTTGGTGTGCCTTGAACACCAAACTTATCATGTACTATAAACGCTGCATGTAAAGGGGTCTTATATTGGTTGTCAAAATTGATTTAAGAATACATGAAATTCGCCTTATTACTATTATTAGAGATTTAAGAGAGAGGGTATAGAACATGGGTTGCCTCCCATGGAGCGCTTCTTTAGCGTCATTAGCTTGAAGTTTGGTCCTTGTCAAGGTGGTTGTTAGTGCTTGAAGTCTTCTCCCCTTATAAAGAACCTATATCCATTGGCTTTGTTGATAAGCTCCATATGCTCTAAGGACAAGATTTTGTTGATGGTGTACACTGGAGGCAGCTGAGATGGAATAGTGGGGAGGTGAGGTGGTATAGATGGGAAGTATGTAGAAATCACTTCATCTCCTGGGAAGAAATCCTTTGTAGGGATCTTCTTGTTTCTCCATCTTCTAGGTACTTTCCTCCTTGTTCCCATTGATGCTGTCTTGCTTCCTATGGACTCTTTCTCTAAGGATTCTTTGTTGCTAGCTTTGCATGACTCTGGTTTGCTCAGCTTCCCTTGAGTTACCATTGAATGAGGTTCTTCTTGAATACATGGCTTTCCAACCAATGGGGTTTCCAATTGTGTTGTTTGTGCTTCCATGTTTGGCTCTTCCCTCAGCTCATTGTCATCATGATCTGCTTCTTGTGAGAGGTTGAAAACATTGAAAGTGAGCTGCTCGTCATGTATTCTCAGCACTAACTCTCCTCGCTCTACATCTATGAGTGCTCTAGCTGTGGCTAGGAATGGCCTTCCCAGAATGATGGGGCAAATAGGATTCTCATCCATTTCCAAGACAACAAAGTCTGTGGGAAGATAGTAGCTCCCAACCTTCACCAACACATTTTCAACTACTCCTATTGCCTATTTTTGAGTTTTGTCAGCGAATCTGATAATTACATCAGTAGGAGTTAGTTCATTGATTTGGAGCTTCTTCATGAGGGAAAGGGGCATTAAGTTGATGCTTGCTGCCAAATCACAAAGCCCTTTGTCAATCTTTGTTTCGCCTATAGCACAAGGAATGTGGAAACTTCCTGGATCCTTCTTCTTTGTGGGTGGCCCTGGTTGAATGAGAGCACTGCAATCCCTGTTCATCTTTATTGTCTGTCCACCCTTCAATGGACTTTTTCTGGCTAGTAGCTCCTTTATATACTTGATGTAGAAAGGCATTTGTTGGAGGACCATAATGAATGGTATATTTACATCAAGAGATGCAAACATATCGAGGAACCTTGAATACATTCTCCCTGCTACACCACCTTTAAGCCTTTGGGGAAAAGGTGCATATGGGTTCAATACCTCCTTCTTCAGCTCTTCCTTGAGTATGGGTTGAAGTGCATGGCTTATTTCTTCCTGGTTTTCCTTTTGATTATCATGGAGGTGTTCTACTCCATTCATACTCCTCTCATCATTTGTGGTTATCATCTTACATTCCTCCCACCTTACTTTCTTTGTTTCTCCCCTTGGATTCTTCTCTGTGTCACTGGGAAATCCATCAGTGGGTTTGGAAATTTGTTGAGATAGATACCCTACTTGGGACTCCAATCTCTTGATGTTTTCTCCTTGGTTTTTTATATTGGCTCGCACTTCTTCCTTCAACACCTTATTGTCTTGGTCTTCTCTACATAAGTTTTAAAGTAGAGACTCAATCTTTGAGAGTCTATCATCTATTAGAGATGGTGGTTTGAGATTAGGTGGTTGAGACGGTTGGTTAGGTGGGTGTTGATAGGATCTTTGTGAGGTGTGTTGGTGAGTTGCATTGTTGTTGGAATTGAGGTTGTGACGTCTCTGATCTTGACCTTGGTCTTGTTGATTTCCCCACCCAAAGTTGGGGTGATTTCTCCATCCAGAGTTGTAAGTTTTGGAGTATGGATCATGGATTTGTCTAGGTGAGTTTCCAACATAGTTGGCTTGCTCCCAGTCACCTTCTTCTCCTATATTCACTCTTTCTTGAGCTAGTGATGAAGTGATGGCTGCTGTAACTTGGTTTTCCTCCACCTTCTTATTAAGATCTGCTAGCTGCTTGGTGATCATCTTATTTTTGAGCTTGCAATGCATCCATGTGGTTTAGCTCCATTACTCCTCTAGTGTTACTTCTTTCGGAGGCATAGAAGTAGTCATTCTCAGCAACTATTTCAATGACATCTATGGCTTCTTCAATGGTTTTCTTCTTATTTAGAGAGCCTCCTGATGAATGATCTACGGCATTCTTTGACTCATAGGAAAGCCCTTCATAGAAAATGTGAAGTTGAACCCATTCATTGAACATTTCTGGTGGGCATCTTCTTATTAAGTCATTGAATCTCTCCCATGCTTCATAGAGAGTCTCACCATCTTGCTGCCTGAAAGTTTACACCTCAGCTCTCAGCCTGTTGATTCTTTAAGGAGGGTAGAATCTTGCCAAAAATTTGTTCACCACATCTTCTCAATTTGTTAAGCTCTCCTTTGGGAAGGATTCAAGCCATTTAGATGCCTTGTCCCTGAGTGAAAAAGGGAACAAGAGCAGCCTATAGATATCCGGGTGGACTCCATTAGACTTCACAGTGTCACAAATTCTCAGGAAGGTGGTTAGGTGTTGATTGGGGTCTTCTTGAGCACTTCCTCCAAATGAACAATTGTTCTGAACAAGGGTGATGAGCTGGGGTTTTAGTTCGAAGTTGTTGGCATGTATGGTGGGCTTCTGAATGCTACTTCCATAGTTTCCTGGATTTGGATTGATGTAGGAGCCTAGAACTCTCCTCTCTTGCCCAGCACAGTTTGCAGGGCCTTCTCTAGCATGGTTGTGAGCTTTTTCTTCATGATTATTTTCCAAATTCTCTTCCATGTTGGGTTCAAAGTACTCTTCCTCTTCCTCAGTACCAACAATTTCTTTCCCTCTTGCTTCCCTCCTTAGTCTCCAGAGGGTCCTTTCAGGTTCTGAATCGAAGGAAGTTGAAGCTCCCTCTCTTCTCCCTGTCATACAACTAACAAAACACACAGCAAGAGATAAAATGAAGAGATTATTCTTGTTAGAGTGATTGTTAGTGTGAGTGATGCAAATGATCAAACAGTTAGCGCGTTAGTGAGCAGAATTGTAATTAACAAAGAACGCAAGAAAACAGAGAGGGTAAAGGGGATGAGGAAGAAACTAAACAAACTGAAGGAAATTTACTGAATAAAAAAAACAAATAAAGAAAAAGAAAAATGCTCAATCTAGTGAACTTCTAACTTAATCATTGTTAATTTAAAATCAATCCCCGGCAACGGCGCCATAAACTTGATGCATGAAAATTTGTCTCTCAACAAATTTCCATTCGGCAAGTATACCGAATTGTCATCAAGTAAAAACTCACAATAGAGTGAGGTCGAATCCCACAAGGATTGATTGGTCAAGAAATTTTAATTGGAAGATTATGCTAGTTGAGCTAAGCAGGATGTAGTTGAGAATTGCAGAAAATTAAATGGCAAGAAAGTAAATAACAGAAAATAAAGTACAGAATCTTAAATGGGGATTTGGGGCAATGAGCATGAAAATAAATGACATAAAGTAAAGAGAATGGGTAAGATCAGAAATGGGGAAATCATTGGGTTCAGGAGATATTGCATTCTTCGGATCAAGTTCATTCTCATCTCTTCCTCAATCAATGCATTCATTGATCTCCTTGGCAATCTTAAGTGATTGGATCCCAATTCCTTGGCAATCCAATCTCTCTAAACTTGAACAATTGCCCAATTCCTTGATTTAATTGCTCATGGGAAGAGATGAAGTGTGGTCACTGATTATACCACATGTATTTCCAACATCAGAAAGCATTTCTAGCATGATCTCCTCATCCGTTTTCCAAGGCTCAGAGGAGATCCAATTATGGGGAGTTTCTTTTTCAAGATAACAATCCAATTAGATGAAGATTGAAAGCTTTCTAGTAAGATCAAGAGATAAGAAAGAAGAAGAATAATGAAAACTATAATTGATCCATCAAATTACAACAGAGCTCCCTAACCCAATGAAGGGGGTTTAGTTGTTCATAGCTCTAGAAATAAAAAATGGCAGAAAAGAAGAATTCATGCTAAAAGTGCAGAAAAGTAAATATACAGAGGTAGTTCTCCAAAGTTCCAAGCTTCTCTATAGTTCAAAACTACTCCTATATATACTACTCCTCTTGATCTTCTAGTGAGTTCTTCAAGTCTTAGATGTGGGCTCTGGATCTTGAGTTGAAGCAGTTCTAATCTTTAGTGGGCCCAACTTGCAGAGAAGTATAAATTAGGCATGGGCGTTAGTGAGATTAACGTTAAGTGACATTTTGGGTTCGAGAACGTTAGTGGCAATCACTTTTTCCACTAACATTCCACCCTCAATTACCTCATGTTAACTCTAACGTTAGTGGCACTAATGTTACCACTAACGTTGCCTTCTACATCTTTGCTAACGTTATTGGAACTCACTTTCCCCAATAACGTTGGCTTATACCCCTTTCACGAGCGTTATTGGGACTCACCTTTTCCAATAACGTTGCTATGTGCCTTTTGTCCTTACGTTAGAGTTCACGTTAGTGTAACTAACGTGGCTCTTAACGTCGGTATGCTTCACCTTCGAGAGCGTTAGTGACACTTACCTTTGTCACTAACGCTCCAAGTGCCTCTATTCTTCACGTTAGAGCTCACGTTAACTAAGTTAACGTGGCTCTTAACGTGGTAGTAATGCCATCTTCCATCGTTAGTGACAAAAGTGAGTGTCACTAACGTTGGCTCATCAATCCTCAACTCCACGTTAACTCTCACCTTAGTGGTCTTAACGTGACCACTAACGTAGGCAATGCTAGTTGATCCAACGTTAGTGAAAAAGGTGAGTGTCACTAACGTTGGCATTGTTCTTCTCTTCTACGTTAGAGTTCACGTTAACTTAGTTAACGTGACTCTTAACGTAGCACATTGCCAAGTCTTGGAACGTTAGTGGTGTTCACGTTTACCACTAACGTTGGAGTACTCTTTTGTCTCCACGTTAACTACCACGTTAACTTAGTTAACGTGGCAAGTAACGTGAGCTATTGATGGCTTCACAGGCGTTATTGGTGATCACTTTTCTCATTAACGTTGCAAGCTATTTGCCATTCCTCGTTAGTGTTCACGTTAACTAGATTTTCTCTTTATTTTAATTGAATTTTTGAAATTTCCTTAAAAAATTCAGATTTTTATTTTAAAATTTTTATTTTCTTATCTTAGTTTTAAATTTCAAAATTCAAATCTTTTTCAAAAATCATATCTTTTTCAAAATCTTATCTTATCTTTTCTAATCTCAATTTTTAAAATCATATCTTTTTCAAATCTTTTCTTTTATTTATTTTCTTACAAGTATCTTTAATTTTAAGACATATCTTCTTCAAAACTTCCTAACTACTTTCTCTCTCTTCATTTTTTGAAAATCATATCCAAAATTTTTCAAATCTTTTTAATTAATTAATTAGTTTATTTTTATAATTTCTTTTTCCCTTCTTAATTTTCGAAAGTTATATTCAATTTTTCATTTATTTTATTTTATTTCTTTTAATTTCGGTTTTCAAAAAAATTGTTTATTTGCAATTCACATCATCTTCCTTTCTCCATCATGGACCTAAGTGGAAATGAACAGTCTAGAAGGACTCTGGGGTCATATGCTAACCCCACTACTGCTTCATATGGAAGTAGTATATGTATACCCTCCATGAGAGCCAGCAGTTTTGAGTTAAATCCTCAGCTCATTATCATGGTGCAGCAAAATTGCCAGTATTCCGGTCTTCCACAGGAAAACCTACAGAGATTCTGACACAATTCTTACAAATTGCGGACACAGTATGTGATAAGAAAGTGGATCAGGATGTCTACAGATTACTGCTATTTCCATTTGCTGTAAAAGATCAACCTAAGATGTGGTTTTATAACCAACCCAAGGCCAGCATAACATGGAAATAGTTGTCAGACAAATTTGTGAATCAATATTTTCCTCCAAAAAGGATGACACAATTAAGGCTGGACATCCAAGGCTTTAAACAAGAGGATAATGAATCTCTTTATGATGCTTGGGAGAGGTATAGAATGATGCTAAGGAAATGCCCCTCTGAAATGTTTTCAAAATGGGTGTTGTTAGACATTTTCTACTACGGGCTTATAGAAAAAGCCCAGACATTTCTAGACCACTCAGCTGGTGGATCTATACACATGAGAAAGACAATTGAAGAGGCTCAAGAGCTCATTGATATAGTTGCCAGAAATTAGCATCTGTATTTAAATAGTGAATCTTCCATGAAAGAAGAACCTAAAGCAGTATCTACTGAACTTAATCCTCCAAAACAGGTTGCTGAACTCAACCAGTAAATACTCCTTCTAACAAAATAGTTAGCAGAATTCAAAGAAATGTTACAAGATACTAAAAATGCTAACAAAAAGATAGAGGCACAATTGGATCAGACAAGACAGCAGTTATCTAAATAAATAACAGAAGAGTGTCAAGCTGTTCAACTAAGGAGTGAAAAGACATTGAATATCTCAACTCAAAGCAGCAGAAAGCCAAAAAAGGAACACCTGACAGAGGATGACCAATTCACTGCCCAAAAGCCCTCTGAAGACAGTAAGAGCCCGGAGAGGAATGATTCTAGCATTCAAACGCTAGAAAAGGGCAGTAACTTGGCGTTAAACGCCCATTCAGTTGCCAGTTCTGCCGTTCAAACGCCAGCAAAGGGCAATAACCTTGCGTTAAATGCCCACTCTGCATCCAATTCTGGTGTTTAAATGCCAGAAAAGGGTAGCAACATGGCGTTAGACGCCCATTCAGTTGCCAGTTCTGGCGTTCAAATGCCAACAAGGGGTCAGACACCTACAAGTGCTGATAACAGCTCCCTTAAGCAGGCGTCTCCAACCACTTCTGTAGGACATAAACCTGCAGCAACTAAGGTTGAAGAATACAAAGCTAAGATGCCTTATCCTCAGAAACTCTGCCAAGCGGAATAGGATAAACAATTTGCCTGCTTTGTAGACTATCTCAGGACTCTTGAAATAAAGATTCCGTTTGCAGAGGCACTTGAGCAAATACCCTCTTATGCTAAGTTCATGAAAGAAATCTTAAGTCATAAGAAGAATTGGAAAGAAACTGAAAAAGTTTTCCTCACTGAAGAATGCAGTGCAGTCATTCTGAGAAGCTTACCAGAGAAGCTTAAAGATCTTAGAAGCTTTATGATACCATGCACATTAGATGGTGCTTATACCAAGACAGCTCTATGTGATCTAGGGGTGAGTATCAACCTGATACCTGCATCCACTATCAGAAAGCTTGGTTTAATTGAAGAAGTCAAACAAACTCAGATATGTCTCCAACTTGCTGATGGCTCTATTAAAATGCCATCAAGCGTGATTGAGGACATGATTATCAAGGTTGGGCCATTCGCCTTTCCCAATGACTTTGTAGTGCTGGAAATATAAGAGCACAAGAGTGCAACTCTCATTCTAGGAAGACCTTTCCTAGCAACTGGATTAACACTCATTGACGTCCAAAAAGGGGAAGTGACCCTGAGAGTCAATGAGGATGAGTTTAAGTTGAATGCTGTCAAAGCTATGCAGCATCCAGACACTTCAAGAGACTGCATGAGCATTGATATTATTGACTACCTGGTAGAGGAGATCAATATGACTGAGAGTCTCGAATCAGAGCTAGAGGATATCTTTAAAGATGTTCAGCCTGATTTAGAGGAATTAGAGAAAATAGAAGAACCTCTGATAACTCCTCATGAGGAGGAGAAGCCTCCTAAACCCGAGCTCAAACCACTACCACCATCCCTGAAATATTCATTTTTGGGAGAAGATGACACTTTTTCAGTGATCATAAGCTCTGCTTTAGATCCACAGGAAGAGGAAGCACTAATTCAAGTGCTAAGGACACACAAGACAGCTCTTGGGTGGTCCATAAGTGACCTTAAGGGCATTGGCAACTGTGGAAGCAACATCCAAAAGCTAACCATACATGCTAATAACTTTGAGTTAAAACCCCATCTCATCACCCTTGTTCAGAACAACTGTTCATTCAGAGGAAATGCCCAAGAAGACCCAAATCAACATTTAACCACCTTCCTATGAATCTGTGACACTGTGAAGTCTAATGGCGTCCACCCAGATGTCTACAGATTGCTCTTGTTCCCCTTTTCACTCAGGGACAAGGCGTCTAAAAGGTTGGAGTCTTTCCCAAAGGAGAGTTTAACAGCATGGGAAGATGTAGTGAATAAATTCTTGGCAAGATTCTACCCTCCTCAAAGGATCAACAGGCTGAGAGTTGAGGTATAAACTTTCAGGCAACAAGATGGTGAGACTCTCTATGAAGCAAGGGAGAGGTTCAAGGATTTAACAAGAAGATGCCCACCGGACATGTTCAATGAATGGGTATAGCTACATATTTTCTATGAGGGACTCTCGTATGAGTCAAAGAAGGCAGTGGACCACTCATCCGGAGGATCTTTGAACAAGAAGAAGACCATTGAAGAAGCCATTGATCTCATTGAGACTGTAGCTGAAAATGACTACTTCTATGCTTCTGAGAGGAGCAACACTTGAGGTGTAATGGAACTAAACCATGTTGATGCACTGCTAGCTCAGAACAAGATGATTGCCAAGTAACTAGCTGACCTTACAAAGCAAATGGAGAAGAACCAAGTTGCAGCAATCACCACACAATCATCAACCCAAGAAGGAGTAAACACAGAGGAAGGAGGTGAATGGGAGCAAGCCAACTGTGTTGGTAATTCACCAAGGCAAAATCATGATCCATACTCCAAAACGTACAATCCAAGATGGAAGAACCACCCCAACTTTGGGTAGGGAAACCAACAAGAACAAGGCCAAGACCAGAGACGTCAAAATCACAATCCTAACAACCATGCTGTCCACCAACATTCATCACAAAGATCATATCAACAACCACCTAACCACACTCCTCAACATCCATATCAAAATCAGCATGATCATCCTCATTCTTATAACCCAAACCTACCATCATACTCTGAGGATAGACTCTCTAGGATTGAAACCTTACTTAAAGGTTTATGCAAGGAAGTCCAGGACAACAAAGCATTCAAGGATGAGGTGCGAACCAACATCAAGAACCAAGGAGATACCATCAAAAAACTGGAATCCCAAGTAGGGTATCTATCCCAGCAAATTCATAAGTCCACTGACAGCTTCCCAAGTGACACAGAGAAGAACCCCAGAGGAGAAGCTAAGAAAGTCAGATGGGAAGAGGGCAATGTGATCACCACTAGTGATGAAGTAAGTGTGGGGGAAGCAGTCACACAAGCAAAACATCTTCAAGACAGTCCAGAAGATAAGCATGAGGAGAGAAATCAGGAACCCAATCCTTCACAGAAGGTGAAGCTAAAAGAAGAAGGTTTGAACCCATATGCACCCTTTCCTCAAAGACTCAAAGGTGGTGAAGCAAGAAGAATATACTCAAGGTTCCTTGATATGTTTGCATCCCTTCAGGTGAACAGACCATTCATTAAAGCTCTCCAACAGATGCCTGCATACATTAAGTACATAAAAGAGCTGTTGACCAGAAAGAGTTCACTGAAAAGTGGGCAAACAATACTGATGAACAAGGAGTGCAGTGCTCTCATCCAACCACAGCTACCTAAAAAAAAGGAAAGACCCAGGGAGCTTCCATATCCCTTGTGCTATAGGCAAAACAAAGATTGACAAAGGGCTTTGTGACTTGGGAGCAAGCATCAACTTAATGCCCCTCTCCCTCATGAAGAAGCTCCAAATCAATGAACTAACTCCTACTAATGTAATTATCAGATTGGTTGACAAAACTCAAAAATAGGCAATAGGAGTAGTTGAAAATGTGCTGGTGAAGGTTGGGAGCTATTATCTTCCCACAGATTTTGTTATCCTAGAAATGGAAGAAAGTCATCTCCATCCAATCATCTTAGGGAGGCCATTCTTAGCCACTGCTAGGGCACTTATAAATGTGGAACGGGGAGAGCTAATCTTAAGGATACATGATGAACAACTCACCTTCAATGTCCTCAATTCAGGGCAAGAAGCAAGTCAAGAAAATAAAGAATCAAGAGAAGGGCATAATGAAACACTGATGCAAGAAACAAGCAATGAAGCACAAACAACACAATTGGAAACCCCATTGGTTGGGAAGCCATATATTCAGGAAGAACCTCATTTAAAGGTAACTCAAGGGGAGCTGAGCACACCAGAGTCATGCAAAGCTAGCGACAAGGAGTCCTTAGAGAAAGAGTCCATAGGAAGCAAGACAGCATCAATGGAAACAAGGAGTAAAGTACCCAGAAGGTGGAGAAACAAGAAGATCCCTACAAAGGATTTCTCCCCAGGAGATGAAGTGATCTCTGCTCACTATCCAACCATCCCACCTCATCTTCCTACCACCCCATCTCAACTACCTCAAGTATACATCATCAACAAAGTCTTGTCCCTAGAACATATGAAGCTTATCAACAAGGCCAATGGACATAGGTTCACTGCAAGGGGAGAAGATTTCAAGCACTATCAGCCACCTTGACAAGGACCAAACGTCAAGCTAATGATGCTAAAAAAGCGCTTCATGGGAGGCAGCCCATGTTCTATGCCTTCTTCCTTTAATTTCTAATAGTAGTAATAAGGCAAATTTCATGGATTTTTAATTCAATTTTGACAACTAATATAAGACTCCTTTACATGCAACGTATAGTACATAATAAGTTTGGTGTTCAAGGCACACCAAGTGGGCTTGAACACACTTTATGAGGTAAAATTTTTCCCCAAACTTGTTGCACCATGTGATCACAAACAAGTTTGGTGTACCAACGTTGTATGCATGGGAGGTTTAGTTGTTGATTGATTTGCATTCATGGAAAGCATTAAGCCATTTAAAAACAAAAGAAAAAGATATTTTTGTTAGCTAGCTCACACCTTAAATTTTCCCACCAAAAATTTCAATTAACCATTTGCAATTTTTCTTCGTGTATAGGGAATCAAAAAGGACATTGATGGTACTTGATAGGAAAATGAAGGGAGGGAGATTCATCCACTATACCAAGGAAATCTCACACTTGTCTTTAAGGGGAATATCCATGGAAGTGTTGCCATGCAACATTGGGAGTTGGATAGCTTTGGAAACCGAACCAAGACCCTCATAAAAGAGATGATCCTTGTGCTCATTCAACACCAAACTCCAACCGTCCACTATCAAACAACACCATCAATCCACATCCTTCAACCATTTGCCATCTCTTATATAAATCCCTTCACACAACCTCTCCGTACACACTTCATACTATCATTCCTCTCCATCCCTTCTCTCGGACACACACTTCATTCTCTACTTTACTGAAAGTTTTATACACACTCTCATAAGCCTCATCTTGTGAATCGCAACCATCACTGATGGCATCATCAAGCTCCAAGAGGCAAAAGAGGAAGGAACCAGTGGCCCTTCGATGGAGGGAGATTCAAAACGGCCTTCCATGAGCTCGAGTTTGAACGAATAAAGAATAAAAAGATACTGCCTGAGTTGACATTCCAGTTCAACGAAGATGAATGTCCACAAATTCGAGAGAAGATTGAGCAAAGGGGTTGGCAAAATCTCACTAAGCCGGAAGCAAGGGTAAATGCAACCCTCATCAAGGAATTCTATGCAAATGTGGTTAGAGAAGACAAGACCATAGCCCCCACCTTCAAGAGCTACATAAGAGGAACAAAGGTAGATTTCAGCACCAATTCTATAACAAGAACTCTTCATCTGAAATCACCTATTTTGATAAGCTCAGCTATCAGGAAAGAATAAGTAATGGCCCTGACAATGATGAACTTGAAGAAATTGTGAATGACATGTGTGTTATAGGATCGTATTGGAAAAGGTACTCGGATAGGAGACCACGGTTCAGTACTTGCTTAGGGACAAGCAAGCTTTAAGTTTGGTGTTGTGATGCCAGGACATCTAGGCCAGTTTCACTGACCTTTTCTTTTCTGTTTTAGGGTAGTTTCATGCATTTTCTTAGGAAATAAGTAAGTTTTGGGTAAAAGAACACTTACATCTTGATTTAGACAAATATTGTGAATTTTACATTATTTCATGAGAATTATGCAAAGATTGAATGTTAATATGGATGATGCATGATTTTCATGACTTGGATTAGAGCTTTGATGCACTTTATTTGTGTAATTTCAGGACAAAGGAAGCAAGGAAGAGCCACGTTAGCATCCACGTTAACCTAGTTAACGTAGGTACTAACGTGGAATAGGGATAAGCGTGCAACGTTAATGAGAAAAGTGAACACCAGTAATGCCCTCGAAGCCATCATGAGCCACGTTAATTGCCATGTTAACTACATTAACGTGGTAGTTAACGTGGAGACAAAAAAAGACTCCAACGTTAGTGGTAATTGTGATCACCACTAACGCTCCAAGATGTGGCAATGAACCACGTTAAGAGCCACGTTAACTAAGTTAACGTGGACTCTAACGTGGAAGAGAGGAACAATGGCAACGTTAGTGACACTCACCTAAAGCTTGCATTGCCCACGTTAGTGGTCACGTTAAGACCACAAACGTGAAAGTTAACGTGGAGTGAAATTGATGAGCTAACGTTAGTGACACTCACCTTTGTCACTAACATTGGGATGGCATTCATAACCACGTTAAGAACCACGTTAACTTAGTTAACGAGAGCTCTAACGTGAAGACTAGGGGCACAAGACAACTTTATTGGGAAAGGTGAGTCCCAATAACGCTTGCGAAGATGAGACATAACCATGTTAAGAGCCATGTTAACTTAGTTAATGTGAGCTCTAACGTGGGGGCTAGGGGCACAATGCAACGTTATTGGGAAAGGTGAGTCCCAATAACGCTTGCGAAGGTTTGTAAGGCAACGTTAGTGGCCACGTTAGGGCCACTAACGTTGGAGTTAACGTGGGCCATATGGGGGGAACATTAGTGAGAAAAGTGATTGCCACTAACGTTCTCGAACCCATAATGTCACTCAGCGTTAACGCCACTAACGCCCTGATGAGCGGATAATTTATACGCTTTTTGGCATTGTTTCTAGGTAGTTTTTAGTAAGTTCAAGCTACTTTTAAGGATGTTTTCATTAGTTTTTATGTTAAATTCACATTTCTGGACTTTACTATGAGTTTGTGTGTTTTTCTGTGATTTCAGGTAATTTCTGGCTGAAATTGAGGGACTTGAGCAAAACTCTGAAAAAGGCTGACAAAAGGACTGCTGATGCTGTTGGAATCTGATCTCCCTGCACTCGAAATGAATTTTCTGGAGCTACAGAACTCCAATTGGCGCGCTCTCAATAGCGTTGGAAAGTAGACATCCAGAGCTTTCCAGAAATATATAATAGTCCATACTTTATTCGGAAATTGATGACGTAACTTGGCGTTGAACGCCAAGTACATGCTGCTGTCTGGAGTTAAACGCCAGAAACACGTCATGATCCGGAGTTGAACGCCCAAAACACGTTATAACTTGGCATTCAACTCCAAGAAAAGCCTCATCTCGTGGATAGATCAAGCTCAGCCCAAGCATACACCAAGTGGGCCCTGGAAGTGGATTTATACATCAATTACTTACTCATGTAAACCCTAGTAGCTAGTCTAGTATAAATAGGATAAGTTACTATTATATTAGACATCTTTTGACAGTTTAATCTTTTGACTTTGTAGTCTATGATCATTCGGTCTCTTGATCATTCAGGGGGCTGGCCATTCGGCCATGCCTGAACCTTTCACTTATGTATTTTCAACGGTGGAGTTTCTGCACACCATAGATTAAGGGTGTGGAGCTCTGCTATACCTCAAGTTTCAATACAATTACTATTACTTTCTATTCAATTCTCTTTTATTCTTATTCCAAGATATACGTTGCACTTCAACTTGATGAATGTGATGATCGTGACACTCATCATCATTCTCACCTATGAACGCGCATGATTGACAACCACTTCCGTTCTACCTTAGGCCGGGCGCATATCTCTTAGATTCCCCAACAGAATCTTCGTGGTATAAGTTAGATAGATGGCGGCATTCATGAGGATCCGGAAAGTCTAAACCTTGTCTATGGTATTCCGAGTAGGATTCTGGGATTGAATGACTGTGACGAGCTTCAAACTCCTGAAGGCTGGGCGTGATGACAAACGCAAAAGAATCAAGGGATTCTATTCCAACCTGATTGAGAACCGACAGATGATTAGCCGTGCTGTGATAGAGCATAGGACCATTTTCACTGAGAGGATGGGATGTAGCCATTGACAACGGTGATGCCCTACATACAGCTTGCCATGGAAAGGAGTAAGAAGGATTGGATGAATGTAATAAGAAAATAGAGATTCGAGAGGAGCATAGCATCTCCATACGCCTATCTGAAATTTCCACTATTGATTTACATAAGTATTTCTATCCCTTTTATTTTTTGTTTATTATTAATTTTTGAACTCATCATAAACCAATTTAATCTGCCTAACTGAGATTTACAAGGTGACCATAGCTTGCTTCATACCAACAATCTCTGTGGGATCGACCCTTACTCACGTAAGGTATTACTTGGATGACCCAGTACACTTGCTGGTTAAGTTGAACGGAGTTATGATCACACCAGGGATTATTAAGATCCCAATTTATCACACCATGATCTCTTTGGGGTATTTTTGATTTCATACAAAAACAAAGAGACCAACTTTGAGGATCACAATTTCGTCCACCAAGTTTTTGGCGCCGTTGCCGGGAATTGTTCGAGTATGGACAACTGACGGTTCATCTTGTTGCTCAGATTAGGTAATTTTCTTTTCAAAAAACTTTTTCAAAATTTTTCTTTTCTTTTTTGTTTTTTTCAAAAATATTTTCGAAAAAAAATCAATAAAAATCCAAAAAAATTAGAAAATCATAAAAATCAAAAATATTTTCCGTTTCTTGTTTGAGTCTTGAGTCAATTTTTAAGTTTGGTGTCAATTGCATGCTTTAAAAATTTTTCTTGCATTTTTCGAAAAATTCATGCATTCATAGTATTCTTCATGATCTTCAAGTTGTTCTTGGTAAGTCTTCTTGTTTGATCTTGATGTTTTCTTGTTTTGTGTTGTTTGTTGTTTTTCATGTGCATTTTTCGTTTGTTAGAGTCCATGCATTAAAGATTTCTAAGTTTGGTGTCTTGCATGTTTTCTTTGCATCAAAAATTTTTCAAAAATATGTTCTTGATGTTCATCATGATCTTCAAAGTGTTCTTGGTGTTCATCTTGACATTCATAGCATTCTTGCATGCATTCATTGTTTTGATCTAAATATTTCATGCATTGAGTATTTTTGTTGTTTTTCTCTCTCATCATTAAAAATTAAAAAATAAAAAAAATTATCTTTTCCTTATTTTTCTCCAAATTTTCGAAAATTTGAGTTGACTTAGTCAAAAATTTTTAAAAATGGTTGTTTCTTATGAGTCAAGTCAAATTTTCAATTTTAAAAATTTTATCTTTTCAAAATCTTTTTCAAAAATTATATCTTTTTCATTTTTTTTCATTTTTCGAAAATTTCAAAAATCTTTTTCAAAATATTTTTCAAAATATTTTTCTTATCTTTATATCATATTTTCGAAAATTAGCTAACAATTAATGTGATTGATTAAAAAATTTGAAGTTTGTTACTTTCTTGTTAAGAAAGGTTCAATCTTTAAATTCTAGAATCTTATCTTGTAGTTTCTTGTTAGTGAAGTAAGTAATTTTAAAATTTTAAAAATTAAATCTTTTTATCCTTTATCTTATCTTTTTCAAAAATTTTATCTTTTTCAAAATTTGATTTCAAAATATCTTATCTAACCTCGTATCTTCTTATCTTTTCAAAATTTGATTTTAAATATCTTTTTCAACTAACTCTTTGACTTTTTGTTTGTTTCTTATCTTTTTCAAAACCACCTAACTACTTTTCCCTCTCTAATTTTCGAAAATATCTCACCTCTTTTTCAAAAATTCTTTTTGTTCTAAATTTTAATTTTAATCTTATCTTATCTTTAATTTTCGAAAATTACTAACCACTTTTTCAAAATTATTTTCGAAATTCTCCATCTCTTTTCTTATTCTATTTAATTATTTAATTACTAACACTTCTCTTCACCTCTCTTCATCTAAGAATCCGAACCCATTCTTCTTTACTCTTATCCCCTTTCTTCTTCTACTAACATAAACAAGGAAAAAAGCACTCTTGTTGAAATTGATCCGGAGCCTGAAAGGACTCTGAAGAGAAAACTAAGAGAAGCTAAATTACAACAATCTAAAGGTAACCTTTCAGAAATATTAGAACAAGAGAAGGAGATGGCAGCCGAACCCAATAATAATAATACAAGGAGAATGCATGGTGACTTCACAAAGCCAACGTCCAAATTTGATGGAAGAAGCATCTCCATTCCTGCCATTGGAGCCAATAACTTTGAGCTGAAACCTCAGCTAGTTGCCTTAATGCAACAAAACTGCAAGTTTTATGGACTTCCATCTGAAGATCCTTATCAGTTTTTAACTGAGTTCTTGCAGATCTGTGAGACTGTAAAGACGAATGGAGTTGATCCTGAAGTCTACAGACTCATGATTTTCCCCTTTGCTGTAAGAGACAGAGCTAGAATATGGTTGGATTCACAACCTAAGGATAGCCTGGACTCCTGGGATAAGTTGGTCACTGCCTTCTTGGATAAATTCTTTCCTCCTCAAAAGCTGAGCAAGCCGAGAGTGGATGTTCAAACCTTCAAACAAAAAGATGGTGAATCCTTCTATGAAGCTTGGGAAAGATACAAGTAGCTGACCAAAAGGTGCCCATTTGACATGTTTTCAGAATGGACCATATTAGATATATTCTATTATGGTCTCTCTGAATTTTTGAAAATGTCATTGGACCATTCTGCAGGTGGATCTATTCACCTAAAGAAAACGCCTGAAGAGGCTCAAGAACTCATTGACATGGTTGCAAACAACCAATTCATGTACACTTCTGAGAGGAATTCCGTGAATAATGGGACACCTCAGAAGAAAGGAGTTCTTGAAATTGATGCTCTGAATGCCATATTGGCTCAGAACAAAGTGCTGACTCAGCAAGTCAACATGATCTCTCAAAGTCTGAATGGATGGCAACATACATCCAACAGTACTAAAGAGGCAGCTTCTGAAGAAGCTTATGATCCTGAGAACCCTGCCATGGCAGAGGTTAATTACATGGGTGAACCTTATGGAAACTCCTATAACTCATCATGGAGAAATCATCCAAATTTCTCATGGAAGGATCAACAAAAGCCTCAACAAGGCTTTAACAATGGTGGATGCAATAGGCTGAGCAATAGCAAGCCATATCCATCATCTTCTCAACAACAGACAGAGAATTCTGAACAAAAGACTTCTAATTTAGCCAATCTAGTCTCTGATCTGTCAAAGGCCACTTTCGGTTTCATGAACGAAACAAGATCCTCCATCAGAAATCTAGAGGCACAAGTGGGCCAGCTGAGTAAGAAAGTCATTGAAACTCCTCCTAGTATTCTCCCAAGCAATACAGAAGAGAATCCAAAAGGAGAGTGCAAGGCCATTGATATAATCAATATGGCCGAATGCACAAGGGAGGAGGAGGACGAAAATTCTAGTGAGAAAGACCTCCTGGGACGTCCCTCAAGCAAGAAGGAGTTTCCTATTAAGGATCCAAAGGAATCTGAGGCTCATATAGAGACCATAGAGATTCCATTAAATCTCCTTCTGCCATTCATGAGCTCTGAAGACTATTCTTCCTCTGAAGAGGATGAAGATGTGACTGGCGAGCAAGTTGCTCAATATTTAGGAGCTATCATGAAGCTGAATGCCAAGTTGTTTGGTAATGAGACTTGGGAAAGTGAACCTCCCTTGCTCATTAGTGAACTAGATACTTGGATTCAAAAAATTTTACCTCAAAAGAGACAAGATCCTGGCAAGTTCTTAATACCTTGTACCATAGGCACCATGACCTTTGAAAAGGCTCTATGTGATCTGGGGTCAGGGATAAATCTTATGCCACTCTCTGTAATGGAGAAGCTGGGGATCATTGAGGTACGACCTGCCTTGTTCTCATTACAATTGGCAAACAAGTCAGTAAGACAACCTTGTGGATTAGTAGAGGATGTGTTAGTGAAGGTTGAAGGCCCTTACATCCCTGCTGATTTCATAATCATAGACACTAGGAAGGAAGAGGATGATTGCATCATCCTTGGAAGACCTTTCCTAGCCACAGCAGGAGCTGTGATAGATGTCAACAGAGGTGAATTAGTCCTTCAACTGAATGGGGACTACCTTGTGTTTAAAGCACATGGCCATCCCTCTGTGACAAAAGAGAGTAAGCATGAAGAGCTTCTCTCAGTTCAGAGTCAAGAAGAGCCCCCACAGTCAAACTCTAAGTTTGGTGTTGGGAGGCCACAACCAAACTCTAAGTTTGGTGTTAAGACCCCATATCCAAACTCTAAGTTTGGTGTTGGGACTATACAACATTGACCTGATCACCTTTGTGGCTCCATGAGAGCCACTGTCAAGCTATTGACATTAAAGAAGCGCTTGTTGGGAGGCAACCCAATTTTATTTATCTAATTTTTATTTTATTTTATTTTATTTTTATTTTTGTGTTTTATTAGGTACATGATCATGAGGAGTCACGAAAAAAATCATAAAAATTAAAAACATAAGCAAAAACAGCAGAAAAAAATTCGCACCCTGGAGGAAGCACAGGCTGGCGTTCAACGCCAGTAAGATGCATCTGGCTGGCGTTCAATGCCAGAACAGAGCATCAACCTGGCGCTGAACGCCAGAAACAAGCAACATTCTGGCGCTGAACGCCAGGAATGTGCCTAGAGAAGAAAAGCTAGCGCTGAACACCAGTAACAAGCATGAAACTGGCGTTCAACGCCAGAAACATGTTACATGTGGGCGTTGAACGCCCAGAACGTGCACCACTCGGCGTTTAAACGCCAGAATAGTATGCAAGGGCATTTTACATGCCTATTTGGTGCAGTCCACAGGATCACCTCAGGATCTGTGGACCCCACAGGATCCCCACCTACTATATTCTCACCTTACCTCCTAATCCTATTTTTGTGATGAGTATTCCCCATGTCACACTTCCCAACACTCTTCACCAATCACCTCAATCCCTCTGATGACAAGTCATCATATACCTATTTTTCTATGCTTTTTCATACAAGAAATTGATGAATTGTGCTTAAATATTGAATGCTTTTGTGATTAAATGGTATATTTCCTTGATCTTTTAAATTTATAAATCTTGTAGGAAATAAGAAGAAAAAGAAGCAAAGAAGCACAAAAAAAGGAGAAAAAAAGAGCTTTGGGACACACTTTGAAGTTGGAGCACACTTTGGAGCCTTAGGCCATGCTTTTAAAAGCGTGGCCCATTACCAAATCAAAGGAGAAAGCAACCAGCACGCACACTGCCCTACCCTTGCCAAGGGCAGGGCAATATCGTGATGCAAAGTGAGGTTGGAAGCAAGAATTTTCGCTAAGGTAAAATCTGGGCGCTCATAGCATGACCATGCCTCTTTCAAAGGGCTATAACTTGAGCTACAGACGTCCAATTGATGTGCTTCCAGTTGCGTTGGAAATCTGACATTCAGAGCTTTCCAACGATATATAGAAATCCATATTTGGCGTACAATTGAGGCAGGAACGAGAGGCATCTTTAAGGGCCAAAAATAAGCGAAAATAAACCAAAGTGCTTCCACCAAGGCTCGAAGCTGGAGCCTCACTCCAAAACAAAGTAGCGCTCAATTTTCTGCCTTGCCCTCTTGGAGAGCAGGGCAATGTCGTGCTCTTCATGGAAAATCAAGGAAAAATTTCTCCTCAAGTGCTTTCACCAAGGATCGAACACAAGACCTTCAAGGAAGTAAAGGCTTAGGCGCTACTCCCTGGCGCACACAAACGCATCATGGCACGGTCAAGGAACGTGGTGCGCGCACAAGACACACCAAGGCAACATTGCCCTACCCTCCACAAGGGCAGGGCAGCATCCTCACACACCAAGCTCGCACGCAATGAGCCGCACGCACCATTTCCTGCTCTGCCCTCCACAAGGGCAGGGCAGCCTCCTGGGAGCAAATAATCATGGGCCAAAAGTTGAATTTCATATAAATTCAATTCCTCACCAAATTAAATCAAGGGCAACCAAACCCATTTCTCCTCAAATCTAAAGCAAGCAAAGCCCACATCATCACTCAAAGGCACAAGAACAAGCTAGAATTAGGATTTTCATTTAATTTGTTTTTCATTTCAATTTTATTTTCATTTTGTAAAAAACCTATATAAAGGCATCACTCTCATTTCAGAAGAGGGGGGAGCTGAATTAGAAAGGCTAGCTCCACTAGGGAGCATTAGGATTTGAGAGCTCTCTCCTTTAATTTTCATTTCTGTCTTGAATCTTGGATTGAGATTTGAAGGAATTATGTTTCATTCTTGATCTCAGATTGCTCTTTGTTGATTTTCTGCATAATTCAGTGAATTGAGTTTTGGATCCAAGTTTTTCTCTATGGCTTTCATCTTTCTTTCTTCTTCAATCTGCTTTCTACTTTGATCAAGGAAGGAATTGAGATCTAGACTTGTTTTCTAGTCTCTTTGATTCCCTGAGATCTTCAATTTTATTTTGCAATTGAGTTGAGTTCTTGGCCGCTCTTCTGTTTTTACTGTTCCATTGGTTTTCAATTTACTTTCAAGCAATTTAATTCTTTTGCACTTGTTCTTCATTTTACATTTCTGTTCATGATCCCAATTTACTTTCCTGCAAGTTAAGCTTTCTGCAAGAGTTTCTAAGTTTTGATCTATTGCTCTCTTTAATTTCCAGCACCCAACCCCCTTTACTTTTCATACAATTTACTTTTCTTGCAATTTAAGTTTCAGCTATTTTACTTTCTTGCTCTTTAAGTTTTCTGCCCATTTACATTCTGCAACTTTATCATTCCTGCAATTTACTTTCTGTTGATCAACTTCACACAATTCACTTCAATGTTAGCTTGACTAAACTAATCACCCACTAAAGTTGCTTGATCCATCAATCCCTGTGGGATTGACCTCACTCTTGTGAGTTATTACTACTTGATGCGACCCGGTATACTTGCCGGTTGGATTTGTGTGTTGGAAATTTGTTTTTCCACAAAACACCATCACCCTCTTCCCAATCACCCCCTTCACCACTCACATCCATCCACTCTTCCCCATAAACCCCACCTACCTTCAAAAATTCAAAACCATTTGCCCACCCATTCCCACCCTAAATGGCCGAAACTTCACCCTCCCCTCTCCCTATATATACCCTTCCATTCTACTTCATTTTCACACAACACAACCCCATCTTCTTCACCTTGGCCGAACCTACATCTCTCCCTCTCTTCCATATTCTCTTCTTCTTCTTCTTCTCTTCTTTCTTCTATTGCTCGAAGACGAGAAATATTTTAAGTTTGGTGTGGTCAAAGCACAATCTTTTTTGTTTTCCACTACCATCAATGGCACCTAAGGCCGGAGAATCCTCTAGAAAAGGAAAAGGGAAGACAAAAGCTTCCACCTCCGAGTCATGGGAGATGGAAAGATTCATCTCCAAGGGCCATTAAGACCACTTCTATGATGTTGTGGCAAAGAAGAAGGTGATCCCTGAGGTCCCTTTCAAGCTCAAGAAAAATGAGTATCCGGAGATCCGACATGAGATCCGAAGAAGAGGTTGGGAAGTCCTAACCAACCCCATACAACAAGTCAGAATCTTAATGGTTCAAGAGTTCTATGCCAATGCATGGATCACTAGGAACCATGATCAAAGTATGAACCCGAGCCCAAAGAATTATATCACAATGGTTCGGGGGAAATACTTAGATTTTAGTCCGGAGAATGTAAGGTTGGCATTCCACTTGCCCATGATGCGAGGAGATGAACGCCCCTACACTAAAAGGGTCAACTTTAATCAAAGGTTGGACCAAGTCCTAATGGACATATGTGTAGAAGGAGCTCAATGGAAGAGAGACTCCAAAGGCAAGCCAGTTCAACTAAGAAGACTAGACCTCAAGCCTGTGGCTAGAGGATGGTTGGAGTTCATTCAACGCTCCATCATTCCTACTAGCAACCGATCTGAAGTTACTGTGGATCGGGCCATCATGATTCATAGCATCATGATTGGAGAGGAAGTAGAAGTTCATGAGGTCATCTCCAATGAAACCTACAAAATAGCCGACAAGCCCTCCACCATGGCAAGGCTAGCTTTTCCTCACCTTATTTGCCATCTATGTTACTCAGCTGGAGTTATCATAGAAGGAGACATCTCCATTGAGGAGGATAAGCCCATCAGCAAGAAGAGGATGGAGTAAGGAAGAGAGACCCTTCACGGTTCTCAAGAGATGCATGAGGAAGCTTATCATCAAGAAATCCCTGAGATGCCTCAAGGGATGCACTTTCCTCCCAACAACTATTGGGAACAACTCAAACTTCCCTAGAAGATTTGAGCTATAATGTGGGACAATTAAGGGTGGAACATCAAGAGCACTCCATCATTCTCCATGAAATAAGAGAAGATCAAAGAGCAATGAGGGAGGAGCAACAAAGGCAAGGAAGGGACATAGAAGAGCTTAAGGACATTGTTGGTCCTTCAAGAAGAAGATGCCACTAAAGGTGGATTCATTCCTTGTTCTTATTTCTTTCTGCTTTTCGGTTTTTAATGTTGTGTTTATCTACTTTTTTGTCTCTACTTCATGATCATTAGTATGTAGTAACCATGTCTTAAAGCTATGAATAAAATCCATTAATCCTTCACCTCTCTTAAATAAAAAAATATTTTAATTCAAAAGAACAAGAAGTACATGTATTTCGAATTTATCCTTGAATTTAATTTAATTATACTGATGTGGTGACAATACTTTTTGTTTTCTAAATGAATGCTTGAACAGTGCATATTTTTGATCTTGTTGTTTATGAATGTTAAAATTGTTGGCTCTTGAAAGAATGATGAACAAAGAGAAATGTTATTGATAATCTGAAAAATCATAAAATTGATTCTTGAAGCAAGAAAAAGCAGTGAAAAAAAAACAAAAGCTTGCGAAAAAAATGGCGAAAGAAAAATAGAAAGAAAAAGAAAAAGCAAGCAGAAAAAGCCAATAGCCCTTAAAACTAAAAGGCAAGGGTAAAAAGGATCCAAGGCTTTGAGCATCAATGGATAGGAGGGCCCAAGGAAATAAAATCCAGGCCTAAGCGGCTAAATCAAGCTGTCCCTAACCATGTGCTTGTGGCATGCAGGTCCAAGTGAAAAGCTTGAGACTGAGTGGTTAAAGTCGTGATCCAAAGCAAAAAGAGTGTGCTTAAGAGCTCTGGACATCTCTAATTGGGGACTCTAGCAAAGCTGAGTCACAATCTGAAAAGGTTCACCGAGTTATGTGTCTGTGGCATTTGTGTATCCGGTGGTAATACTGGAAAACAAAATGCTTAGGGCCACGGCCAAGACTCATAAGTAGCTGTGTTCAACAATCAACATGCTTAACTAGGAAAGTCAATAACACTATCCGAAATTCTAAGTTCCTAGAGAAGCCAATCATTCTAAACTTCAAAGGAAAAAGTGAGATGCCAAAACTGTTCAGAAGCAAAAAGCTACAAGTCCCGTTCATCTAATTAGAATTAATATTCATTGATATTTTGGAATCTATAGTATATTCTCTTCTTTTTATCCTAATTGATTTTCGGTTGCTTGGGGACAAGCAAAAATTTAAGTTTGGTGTTGTGATGAGCGGATAATTTATACGCTTTTTGGCATTGTTTCTAGGTAGTTTTTAGTAAGTTCAAGCTACTTTTAGGGATGTTTTCATTAGTTTTTATGTTAAATTCACATTTCTGGACTTTACTATGAGTTTGTGTGTTTTTCTGTGATTTCAGGTAATTTCTGGCTGAAATTGAGGGACTTGAGCAAAACTCTGAAAAAGGCTGACAAAAGGACTGCTGATGCTGTTGGAATCTGACCTCCATGCACTCGAAATGGATTTTCTGGAGCTACAAAACTCCAATTGACGCGCTCTCAACGGCGTTGGAAAGTAGACATCCAGAGCTTTCCAGCAATATATAATAATCCATACTTTATTCGGAAATTGACGACATAACTTGGCGTTGAACGCCAAGTACATGCTGCTGTCTGGAGTTAAACGCCAGAAACACGTCATGATCCGGAGTTGAACGCCCAAAACACGTTATAACTTGGCGTTCAACTCCAAGAAAAGCCTCAGCTCGTGGATAGATCAAGCTTAGCCCAAGCATACACCAAGTGGGCCCCGGAAGTGGATTTATACATCAATTACTTACTCATGTAAACCCTAGTAGCTAGTCTAGTATAAATAGGATAAGTTACTATTGTATTAGACATCTTTTGACAGTTTAATCTTTTGACTTTGTAGTCTTTGATCATTCGGTCTCTTGATCATTCAGGGGGTTGGCCATTCGGCCATGCCTGAACCTTTCACTTATGTATTTTCAACGGTGGAGTTTCTGCACACCATAGATTAAGGGTGTGGAGCTCTGCTGTACCTCAAGTTTCAATACAATTACTATTACTTTCTATTCAATTCTCTTTTATTCTTATTCCAAGATATACGTTGCACTTCAACTTGATGAATGTGATGATCATGACACTCATCATCATTCTCACCTATGAACGCGCGTGATTGACAACCACTTCCATTCTACCTTAGGCCGGGCGCATATCTCTTAGATTCCCCAACAGAATCTTCGTGGTATAAGTTAGATAGATGGTGGCATTCATGAGGATCCGGAAAGTCTAAACCTTGTCTATGGTATTCCGAGTAGGATTCTAGGATTGAATGATTGTGACGAGCTTCAAACTCCTGAAGGCTGGGCGTGATGACAAACGCAAAAGAATCAAGGGATTCTATTCCAACCTGATTGAGAACCGACAGATGATTATCCGTGTTGTGACAGAGCATAGGACCATTTTCACTGAGAGGATGGGATGTGTCCATTGACAACGGTGATGCCCTACATACAGCTTGCCATGGAAAGGAGTAAGAAGGATTGGATGAATGTAATAAGAAAATAGAGATTCGAGAGGAGCACAGTATCTCCATACGCCTATCTGAAATTTCCACTATTGATTTACATAAGTATTTCTATCCCTTTTATTTTCTGTTTATTATTAATTTTTGAACTCATCATAAACCAATTTAATCTGCCTAACTGAGATTTACAAGGTGACCATAGCTTGCTTCATACCAACAATCTCTGTGGGATCGACCCTTACTCACGTAAGGTATTACTTGGATGACCCAGTACACTTGCTGGTTAAGTTGAACAGAGTTATGATCACACCATTATTAAGATCCCAATTTATCACACCATGATCTCTTTGGGATATTTTTGATTTCATACAAAAACAAAGAGACCAACTTTGAGGATCACAATTTCGTCCACCACGCCCCAAGCCAAAGTTCATGCTTACATCACTTTCTCTCTGCAAATAAAGCTGAGCCCACTGAAGGTTCCCAACTGCTTCAACTTAAGATCAAAAGCCCATATCCAAGACTTGAAGACCAAGAAGAGTAGTATATATAAGAGTAGTTTTGAACTAGAAGAGAAATTGGCATATTGGAGAAAACCACACTCTGTATATTTTACTTTTCTGCAACTTCTAGAGTTAGAATGTATCTTTCTTCTTCTTCATTTCCATTTTCCAGAGCTATGAACAACTAAACCCCTTTCATTGGGTTAGGGAACTCTGTTGTAATTTGATGGATCAATCATAGTTTTCATTATTCTTCTTCTTTCTTTTCTCTTGATCTTACTAGAAAGCTTTTGATCTTCATCTAATTGGATTGTTATCTTGGAAAAGAAACTCTCCATAATTAGATCTTCCCTGAGCCTTGGAAAAGGGATGAGGAGATCATGCTAGAAATGCTTTCTCATGTTAGACTAAATTGGGGTTTGGATGGGTATTGTGACATTTAACCTTACCAACACTTTGATTTGGAAATACATGTAGTATAATCAGTGACCATACCTCATCTCTTCTCATGAGCCATTAAATCAAGGAATTGGGCAATTGTTCAAGTTTAGAGAGATTGGATTGCCAAGGAATTGGGATCCAATCACTTAAGATTGCCAAGTAGATCAATGAATGCATTGATTGAGGAAGAGATGAAAATGAACTTGATCTGGAGAATACAATACCTCCTGAACCCAATGAATTCCCCATTTCTGATCTTACCCATTCTTTTTTTTTTCTGTTATTTACTTTCATGCTAATCACCCTAATTCCCCATTTAAGATTCTGCACTTTATTTTCTGTCATTTACTTTCCCGCCATTTAATTTTCTGTAATTCACCATCCACTTTCTGCTTAGCTCAACTAGAGCATTCTTCCAATTAAAATTGCTTGACCAATCAATCCCTGTGGGATTCGACCTCACTCTATTGTGAGTTTTTACTTGACGATAATTCGGTATACTTGCCGAGGGAGATTTGTTGAGAGACAAATTCCCATGCATCAAGTTATCGAAAGCGATCCATAGAAAGGACCTGACGAGGTCTTAACAAAATGGGTTACTAAAAATAACTTAAAAGACAGGCCGACATAGAGAAGTCAATCCCTGAAAAAAGGCCTGGCCAGCCCTAAAAAAGAGGATTACTAAACATAACTTAGAAGGGACTGATGCAAAGAAGTCGACCCCAAAATTAGAAAGTTATAAAAAGTAATCCCTGAAAGAGACCCGACAAAGGTCCAAGAAAGAGGATTACTAGAAATAACTCATAAGAGACTGACATGATGAAGTCGGCCTCCCACGAACAAGTTATAAAAAGTAATCCATGAAAGAAACCTGATAAGGGTCCAATAAAGAGGATTGCCAGAAATAACTCATAAGGGACCGACATGATGAAGTCGGCCTCCAACAAACAAGTTATAAAAAGTAATCCCTAAAAGAAACCTAACAAGGGTCCAAGAAAGAGTATTACTAGAAATAACTCATAAGGGACTGACATGATGAAATCGGCCTCCCACGAACAGGTTATAAAAAGTAATCCCTGAAAGAAACCTGACAGCGGTCCAAGAAAGAGGATTACTAGAAATAACTCATAAGGGACCGACATGATGAAGTCGGCCTCCCACGAACAAGTTATAAAAAGTAATCCCTGAAAGAAACTGATGATCGGGTTTCCTGTCGGTAAAGAAATTCACAAATATAATCGCGTTGTAAGTATAGTTTCTAAACCAACAGAAATCATTTCGTACAAAAGTTTTGATTGTCACAAATAACAAACCCCTTTGAAATTGATAATCGAAGTATTTAAACATCGGGTCGTATTCTCAAGGAATTGCAGGGAAGTATGATTTATTATTGGTTATTGTTCATACCCTGGGTAGAGTTGTCAGACCCGGGATGTTCGACAGACAAAGCGACCGACCTCTTCAGGTCAGGACAATCCGACCTGTCCTTAAAGAGCTCGGCCAAGTCACAGGAAAGCCCAAAGAAGGGTCCAAACAGAGGAGCACGCCCCAAATCCTAAGGTAGCCCAAGCCTACGGAGAGGAGGGCGGTTCCCTTGAAGATAAGCTGATCTCACCTAAAAGATAAGATAAGATAAGATAAAGATAACTAACTTATCTTATCTAAGAAGGTCACTCTATGCCATTATAAATACACTGGAGCACCCAAGTATAACTCATACTCTGATTCTACTCAATACCTATTTAATACCCTTGCTAACTTAAGCATCGGAGTCCTTTGCAGGTACCCCCCACCCTTCGGTGACAAGGGATCAGCAGTGCAGTCAGTCCAACAATTCAGACACGACAGCTCCGGTCGTCCTCCACCAGCCGGACACGTTAGCACCGACCAGTACAGAAGATTTCGTCCGAGATCGACCTCTAGTTTCAGGTAACCCTCGGAACATTGGCGCCGTTGCCAGGGAACCTAGAAGTCATCCCATCATCATGGCGGACGACCATGACAACGACCACGATTCAGATTTGGAAGATAGAACGCCGCACAACAATGCTGATGTTACACTCAAAGATACTCCGGAGCTCAACGGGGACAAAAGTTCATCAAATCCAGGAGTGATAGAGGCGCTTCAAGATCGATTAAAGCAACTTGAGAAAGAAGCCCAACATCAACGTGAAAAAGAAGAGGATCTGCATCGGGAGATAAGGCGACGCCGAGAATTAGAAGATAAACTTCTAAAACTCAAAGCCGATCTCAAAACTAAAGCTACTAAATCCACTCCAGAGGATAGCTCTCGCAAGGATCAAGATCCTTTCACCAGGGAAATTATGAAGACCAAAATCCCAAAAGATTTCAAACTTTCGAATATGACTCTGTATGATGGCACTTCAGACCCCAACCATCATCTCAGTAACTTTGGAAGTAGAATGTACCTCACTGACGCCTCAAATGCAGTTCGCTGCAAGGCCTTTCCAACAACTCTTACCAAGACAGCCATTAGATGGTTCGATAGCCTACCTCTGAAGTCCATCTCAAGCTTCGACGACCTGGCCAAAAAACTCTTGGCCAGATTTTCCATACAAAAAGATAAGGCTAAACACGCACCCAGCCTACTAGGAATCATGCAAGGAGATCAGGAGAGTCTTCGTAACTACATAGAAAGATTCAACAAAACATGCATGGACATACAAAGTTTACCAACAGAAGCTGCCATTATGGGCCTCATAAATGGCCTACGAAAAGGACCGTTTAGCCAATCTATATCAAAGAAGTACCCTGCATCCCTGGACGAAGTACAAGAACGGGCGCAGAAATACATCAACATGGAGGAGAATTCTCGACTTGGGGAAGCCTCGAGGTTCGGTTCTGCCTACCGAGATAAAGATAAAGAATCCAAGAAAAAGGAAGATCACTCCGGGGAGAAAATAAAAAAATATCATAACTACACCCCTCTTAGGGTATCCTTGGTATATATTTACAAAGAAGTCTGCCACACGAAAAAAATACCCCCAGCTCAGCCACTCAAAGGCAAAAGAGGAGGAGAGAATCAGAACGAATACTATGAGTATCATCGAGTTCGAGGATATTCCACCAACGAATGCTTTGAATTGAAAAACGTCATAGAGAAATTAGTAAGGGAAGGAAAACTAGATCGATTCTTGACCAATCGGGACGAAGAACCAAGAAAAAGAAGAAGGGATGAAGACGTCGGACGGTCTGAACGATCACCCCGCACACCAGAGAGACACGTCCACGTGATACTCGGCGGATTTGTTGGAGGAGGAATCTCCAAATCATCCCGCAAGCGACACCTCAAAGAAGTATATCATGTCGAAGGAAAGAAAAAGGCGCCAGACATCGTAGCAATCACGTTTACCAAAGAAGATGCATCCGAAATCATCTCAGGACATGATGACCCCATGGTCATCACAATCATATTGGCAAACGCCAACCTCCACCGTACATTAATTGACCAAGGAAGCTCTGCTGACATCTTATTCAAAACTGCCTTCGACAAGCTCGGCTTAGAAGAAAAAGAGTTAAGAGCATACCCGAACAATCTGTTTGGACTTGGGGATACCCCAGTACAACCACTGGGATACGTATCGTTATATACAACCTTCGGAAAGGGGAACCAATCCAGAACACTCAAGATAGACTACATCGTGGTCGACGTAAGCTCAGCCTACAATGCCTTAATAGGTCGGACAACGTTAAATCAACTCGGCGCAATAGTTTCAACTCCACATCTATGTATGAAATTCCCAACTATAGAAGGGATAGTTACAATAAAAGCAGATCAAAAGATAGCGCGTCGCTGTTATAACAAAAGTCTAAACCTCCAAGGCGAAGGAGGAGAGTTTTACATAATCGAACTCGGCGGAGTTAAGAGACGAGAAGAACTCCACCCACGACCCGAAGGAGAAATAGAAAGAGTACAGATCGGAGATACCTCAGATAAAACAACTAATATTGGCACGATTCTGAAAGGAGATGCAAAGGAATCACTAATACGGTTCCTACGAGATAATGTTGATCTCTTCACACGGAAAGCTGCCGACATGCCAGGCATAGATCCCGAACTAATGAGCCATAAATTGGCAGTCTACCTAGGATCCCGGCCGGTACAACAAAGACGAAGAAAACTCGGGCCAGAACGGTCCCAGGCTGTAGAAGAACAAGTACAAGCACTACTAGAGGTAGGGTTCATAAGGGATGTTAAATACCCACTATGGCTAGCAAACGTCGTCTTGGTGAGAAAGTCAAATGGGAAGTGCCGAATGTGCACCGACTACACCGACCTCAACAAAGCCTGCCCTAAAGACCCTTATCCACTCCCAAGCGTCGACGCTCTAGTAGACGCCTCATCGTGATATAAGTATCTCTCGTTCATGGACGCATACTCAGGGTACAACCAGATCCAAATGTATCCACTAGATCAATAAAAAACCTCGTTTCTCACACCAAAAGCAAATTATTGCTACATCGTAATGCCTTTCGGCCTTAAGAACGCAGGAGCCACTTGCCAAAGGCTAATGAATAAAGTCTTCTCAGACCACATCAGAAAAATCATGGAGGTCTATGTGGATGACATGTTGATCAAGACACAAAGTGAAGGGACATTACTGGCCGACTTGGTTCAAGTGTTCGACACCATACGAAAGCAAGGCATCCGACTCAACCCGGCTAAATGCACCTTCGCAGTGGAAGCAAGTAAATTCTTGGGCTTTATGCTCACACAAAGAGGAATCGAGGCAAATCCAGATAAATGCCAGGCCATACTCAATATGAAGAGCCCAACCTGCGTCAAAGAGGTACAACAATTCAATGGGAGATTGGCGGCCTTATCCAGATTCCTAGCAGGGTCAGCAATAAGATCCCTCCCCTTCTATGCTACCTTAAGGAAGGGAAAGAACTTCGAGTGGATAACGGAATGTGAACAAGCCTTCCGAGACTTCAAAGAATTCTTGGGACAGCCACCTATCCTATCTCAACCACAAGAGGGAGAACCACTCATACTGTACCTCGCAGTAGGAAATCGGGCAATAGCCTTAGCACTAATTAGAGAAGACGAAGGGGGACAACAACCCGTCTACTTCATTAGTAAAGCACTACAGGGGTCAGAGCTGAACTACCAGAAAATAGAAAAGTTTGCCTATGCTCTGATACTCACATCCCGACGACTTCGCCCATACTTCCAAGCGCATACCATTAAAGTTCGGACCAACCAGCCCATAAAAGGGATATTGCAGAAGACAGATCTAGCAGGAAGAATCCTACAGTGGGCAATCGAGTTGTCCGAGTTTGACCTCCAATACGAGGCGCGGACAGCCATTAAATCACAACACCTAGCCGACTTCATCGCAGAATTCACAGACACCCCGGAAATCCCCATAGAGTGGAACATATACGTGGATGGTTCCTCGAATAAAACCGGAAGCGGTGCAGGTGTGATAATTGAAAGCAACCAAGGAACCCAACTTGAGCTTTCCCTTAAATTCGGATTCCCGGCCTCAAACAACCAGGCGGAATACGAAGCATTATTAGTTGGTTTGAAGCTGGCTAGGGAGGTTGGAGCTCAGAAACTCAACATCTACAGTGACTCACAAGTCATTACCTCACGAATAACGGGAAGCTACCAAGCCAAAGATCCTACCTTGAAAAAATATTTGGATAAAACCAAAGAACAGCTCGGATAACTCGGGGAATATAGGATCTGCCACATACCCCGCGAGCAAAATGCCCGAGCTGACGCACTCTCAAAATTAGCCAGCACCAAACCAGGGGGCAACAATAGAAGCCTCATCCAGGAAATACTGCAGAACCCATCAATATCGGAAGAAGAAAAAGTCTTAGCCATAACAGGTCGGGATCAAGGATGGATGACCCCCATAATTAACTACCTCAAAACAGAAGCGCTCCCTACAGATGAAAAGGAGGCAAAGAGGTTAAAAAGGGAGGCACAGTACTACACTATCATAAACAACACACTATACAAAAGAGGGATATCAACACCTTTGTTAAAATGCGTACTGACTTCCAACACAAAGGAAGTCTTGGAGGAAGTGCACAGCGGCATTCGTGCTAATCATCTCGGAACGCAAGCTCTCACCAAAAAGGTACTCCGGGCGGGATTCTATTGGTCAACTCTACGAAAGGAAGCTACAGAATTTGTAAAGACATGTCCACCATGTCAGAAGCATGCCAACCTTCACATCGCCCCGCCGGAATAGCTCATTAGCGTGACCTCACCCTGGCCATTCGCAAAGTGGGGACTCGATCTCCTCGGACCCTTTCCACAGGGATCAGGACAAGTAAAATTCCTCATAGTAGGGGTAGACTATTTCACAAAATGGATCGAGGCAGAACCCCTAGCCAACGCCACTGCTCAAAGAAGTCAAAAATTCCTATATAGGAACATCGTTACAAGGTTCGAGGTCCCATACTCCATCACCACAGATAATGGTACCCAATTCACAGATGCAGGCTTCAGAAAACTAGTGGCCGACTTGAATATAAAACACTAGTTCACCTCTGTCGAGCATCCCCAAGCCAATGGACAAGCCGAAGCGGCTAACAAAGTCATATTGGCCGGGCTGAAACGGAGACTGCAAGAAGCAAAGGGGGCTTGGGCCGAGGAACTTCCACAAGTCCTATGGGCATATCGGACAACCCCCCATTCTACTACAAACGAATCACCATTCCGACTAGCATACGGAGTGGAGGCAACGATTCTAATAGAAGTCGAGGAAGGATCTCCCCGAGTAGTCCACTTCAATGAACAAACCAATTCTCAACTCCAAAGAGAAGAACTCGACCTACTTCCAGAAATCCAAGAAAAAGCTCAGATCAAAGAAGAAGCACTAAAGTAGTGAATGGCTTCCAGGTATAATCAAAAGGTAGTACCAAGAGATTTCATGGAGAATGATCTCATCTTAATCCGAAATAATATTGGAACAACTCAACCCAGAGAAGGAAAGCTGGCAGCTAATTGGAAAGGACCTTACCGAGTCACAAAAGTACTTGGGAAGGGCTACTATAGACTGTCCGAACTCGAGGGACGGGAACTCCCCAGATCATGGCACACCTGTAACCTAAGAAGGTACTATAGCTAGGAAAGGTAAAAGATCTCAAGATGCACTCTTTTTCTTGAAAAGGTTTTTTAATGAGGCATCAAGATTGAGACTTAAGGGTACGAAAAACCCCCGCCTATATATATATATATATATATATATATATATATATATATATATATATATTTGCACTTCCTTTAAATAAAATACATTTCATATATTCTACAAATTCCCAAGACACACAAATCTGAAGCCTTCATCGTCCGATTATAAAGTGACAGGTCGACAGAAAGTGAAGAATAGATTCACCATATGATCTCGATAGGAATGATCGACCGACAAAGGTGAAAACACGATTCACCTAAAGATCAATCAAACCGGGACAAAAACCACCGTCTACAAATCGACAAAGATGAACACAGAATAATGCAAGAAGTTATCGAAAGTGATCCCAAAAAAGAACCTGACGAGGTCTTATGGATTGCTATATAATAACTTAAAAAAGACTGGCCGATACTAAAAAGTCGGACCAAGTCAACCCAAGTTATCAGCAAATCCCTGGAAAGAGGTCTGGCCAACCCTATTTAAGAGGAATTGCTATAACTTAGAAGATATCGACCTAACGAAGTCGGTCTCCTATGAGACAAGTTGTAAAAGTAATCCCTGAAAGAGACCTAACAAAGGTCCAAGAAAGAGGATTACAAAAAACAACTTAGAAGACATCGACCTAACGAAGTCGGTCTCCTATAAAGACAAGTTGTAGAAGTAATCCCTGAAAGAGACCTAACAAAGGTCCAAGAAAGAGGATTACAAAAAACAACTTAGAAGAGATCGACCTAACGAAGTCGGTCTCCTACAAAGACAAGTTGTAGAAGTAATCCCTGAAAGAGACCTAACAAAGATCCAAGAAAGAGGATTACAAAAAACAACTTAGAAGAGATCGACCTAACGAAGTCGGTCTCCTACAAAGACAAGTTGTAAAAGTAATCCCTGAAAGAGACCTAACAAAGGTCCAAGAAAGAGGATTACAAAAAACAACTTAGAAGAGGTCGACCTAACGAAGTCGGTCTCCTACAAAGACAAGTTGTATAAGTAATCCCTGAAAGAGACCTAACAAAGGTCCAAGAAAGAGGATTACAAAAAACAACTTAGAAGAGATCGACCTAACGAAGTCGGTCTCCTACAAGACAAAGTTGTAGAAGTAATCCCTGAAAGAGACCTAACAAAGGTCCAAGAAAGAGGATTACAAAAACAACTCAGAAGAGATCGACCTAACAAAGCTCGACCCGAAAAGGTAAATCCCTAAAGAAGACCTGAACAAAGGTCCAACAAATAGCATTATCAAGTTACTCAACGACATCCGACATGACAAAGACGGCCCGAAAAAGATAAAGTTACAAAAGGTAAACCCTCAAAAAAGATCTGAACTAGATCTAAGAAAAAGGATCACCTGGTAACGAAACAGGGACCAAGATGAAAAAGTCAGACCAAAGCTACAGAAAATCATAAAAAAGTAATCCCAGTGGGTTGCTAAATCAAGAAAAGATCAATTGAGAAGTTCAACCAACAAAGGGGAGATAGTTCGACCTAATAAACCTCGACCTCGCCACAAAGCAATCAAAAGAGTATGGATAAAAAATAACTCTGAAGATCCTAGATAAATGCTAAAGAAAGCTACAAGCAAGTATATCGCAAAAGATGAGGCGGATACCATAAAATAAAGGCTCAACGGGCCGCTTGAAGCCAATCCCAAGAGCAAGAGAAGCCATTTTGTTTTTTCAAAATAAAGTTGCTAAAAATAGCAACTACCAACAGTCAACAAAACATCATTTACAATAAACAGTTCAAATGCCCACAAACCGGGCCATCTACGCAAATATTTCAAAAAGGAAATCAACCAAGATCGGGAGCCTTCCCGACAGCATCAGTATGGGGAGAAGGAGGGCAAGTCTGAATAGGCACAGCATCTACAGTTCCATCATCTCGGTTCAGAATCTGGCAATCTGGGTCAGACGTAACGAGAGGAACTGAGGAGGTTGACACTTTGACAGAAGGCACTGGGGGAGGGTCAGCATCATCATCATCCTGGTCGTCAGGGACAATCTTACCATCCCTCACAACATTGTCAAGACTAACGAGAGTCAAGTCGGCATCAGGAGCAACAATCTGGAACTGCTCCATCAGGTTCTCAGAGGCGGCAGTTACGCTGCCCACAAGGTGACCCTGAAGCTCGGCATAATTAACCCGAGCAGTTTCCAAATCATCCTGGAGATGCATTAACTCCCTATAAGCTGAAACATAGCTATCCTTGTGCTTCAGTGCCATGTCTTCGACCAACTTCAAAGAAGCAGCCAAAGCAATAGAGCTGGTCTTCTCACCCTCTAGTTCCTTCTCTACCTTCACCTCCAACTCATCCTTCAGACCCTTGATCCGATCAAATTCTGATTTGGCCTCCTCCATGAAGGATTTTGTGGCATGAATCGGGATCCCCTGAATAGTTCGGAAAATAGCCGCAACCATATGTGCCATCTTCACACTACTTTTGGTAATAAAATCCAGATGTTGGAGAAGAGACACATCGTCCATGGAGAGCCCACCATAGGGGGTAATTTGCTGGTCAACAAACTCGACAGCATCAAAATTCGGGGCATCCAGGTTAAAGGGCTCGGATGTTTTTTACTTTTTTAAGGGAGGAGCACCAGAAGCAGCGGAAGAAGCCTGTGGAGGATCGACCTGACAAAACCAAGGAGTAGGAATTGCTTTCCTCGGCCCGAGAGAACTCGGCACAGGAGGCTTCACTGGGACCTGAGAAGATCCCTCTCCGGCCACCTTAGCCGAGATGTTCAGAGCAGCAGTTGCCTTCTTTGCCTTTTTAAAGGCCCTCATGGAGTCGTTGTTCTTTGACATCTCTGCAAATACAGAATCAGCCAAAGCAAAGAGTTACAATCACAATAAGAAGAAGAAAAAATTAAGAAACAAGTGTAGAAACAAGTCAGACAAGTACCTAAAACAGTCTAAACCAAGGACGGGTCATTCAAAAACCTTTTTGTATCAAGATGGGGTGGTGCCCCCCATAGATCCTCAAGAACAACAACAAAGGAACACTCAACATCATCAAGCATCTCCCAGGTATAGCGGGACACTCTCACATCCCTCTGCCACTCTAGAGGGAAAGAAGGCTCATCATTTTCATCAAGAAAAAAGGGGCGGGCCCCCTCGACAGCACAAACCCTAAAGAAGTAATTCTTGACGTCCTTAAAGGACTCGTCATACATAGCAAAAACTTTATGGCCCTGGGCGGACCTGAAGGAAACCCATGAAGCTTTCGTTTTTGAAGAACCGCCAGGCTTGGCGGAGACAAACAAATAAAGAAAAAGAGTCTGAGAAGGCATTACATCTAATTCTCGGCAGAGAAGCTGAGAAATTTTAATAAAACCCCAGGAATTTGGGTGAAGCTGGGATGGAGCAATATTACACGACCACAACAAGTCGGTCTCGAAAGTAGTAAAAGGAAAAGTAACGTTCAACTGACTGAAGAAGCATTCATAGGCATAGAAGAAAGGACGCTCCCTCTCAACAGAAGTCAGAAAACAAACTCTCTCATCAGAATCAGGAGCAACGAGCTCATAATCCTCCTCACGGGCATTGTTACCACAAATCCTATGGCGCTTCCTCAGCTCTGTGCAAAATTCAGCATCCACAACGGAAACACACAACAAAACAAGGGAGTCCAGCAAATCGGACATCCCCTCGGGAACCCTGGAAGACATCTCTACAATGTTATTGCGAGAAGACATGAGGCCAACTAATCCTACAAGTAAAAAAAGTAGATGGGGTTACTAAAAACATCTCGGACAAAGGGAGAAAACAACTCGGTCAATTTGATTCAGACGAAGAAACAAAAAAGAAAAACCCCAAGACTCAAACCAAAAGTCCTGGGGCATCCTTTGGAGGCAATAACAAAGCAAGGTTTCCAGGAAAAATCTACAGCTTACACCCCAGCATTTCTCAGAAAAAATTCAAAACAAACAAACACTTTTCATCAAAGAAAAACACAAAAAATCATTACAGTCTACCAAGCAAAAAGGCATTCCCAAACATCGAACACGCCAAGCAGAGACCATTAAAGATGCAACCTTTTTTGTTCTCCAAACAAAGCGAGGAACAGATGCAGATTACAGATGCAGATTTTTTATCAGTATCAGACAGGAAAAACCAGAAGCAACAATAAAACCCTAGAAAGCCTCGACGAAAATACCAAGAGAATGCATAAGAGAAAGATAGGAAAAGCATGTTATAGTGACAAGCAAATACAAGACCACGAAAAGATTCAAACTTTCAAACATGCAAAATCAAAAGCTTCACCAAAAAACTGAAAGATGAAGCTACGAAGAAAGCAAGAAAGCCAGTACCAACCTGGAAAGAGCAGTGACCTTTTAAGAAATTGAAAATGAAACTGTAAAACTCCAGGCAAAAACAGAAGCTCCAGAAAAAATGCCAAGCGACGCCGCAATGCAAGGAAGCAGAAGCACAAACGAAAGACAGAGAGCGAAGAGAGCAGAGAAAGAAGTTGTGAAGAGGTTACAAGGAAAGCAAAAGAAGAGAAACCATTTCTGAGTTTTCAAAATTAAAAACAAAAAGAAACGAGTAATTAATGCTAAGAGTTAAACCCTCGCACGTTCCCGAAAAAAGCGCTGATATAAAAGCGCGCACTTGTAGAGAAAACGTTCTACATTCAAAAGCTGCTACAAAGGAATCGACAAAATGCTTGAGTTCGGCTTCACCAAAGAAGGACCGAAGTCCAGGACTCGACCTCAACAAAAAGACCGAGCTCAAGCAGGGGCACTGTTCATACCCTGGGTCGAGTTGTTTGACCCAGGATGTTCGACAGACAAAGCGATCGACCTCTTCAGGTCAGGACAATCCGACCTGTCCTTAAAGAGCTCGGCCAAGTCATAGGAAAGCCCAAAGAAGGGCCCAAACAGAGGAGCACGCCCCAAATCCTAAGGCAGCCCAAGCCTACGGAGAGGAGGATGGTTCACTTGAAGATAAGCTGACCTCACCTAAAAGATAAGATAAGATAAGATAAAGATAACTAACTTATCTTATCTAAGAAGGTCACTCTACGCCATTATAAATACACTGGAGCACCCAGGTATAACTCGTACTCTGATTCTACTCAATACCTGTTTAATACCCTTGATAACTTAAGCATGGAGTCCCTTGCATGTACCCCCTACCCTTCGGTGACAAGGGATCAGCAGTGCAGTCAGTCCAACAATTCGGACACGACAGCTCCGGTCGTCTTCCACCAGCCGGACACGTTAGCACCGACCAGTACAGAAGATTTCGTCTGACATCGACCTCCAGTTTCAGGTAACCCTCAGAACAGTTATGCAAAGGTATATTTTGGGGTTTTGAAAAGGTTTGGACAAGAGAAATAAATTGCTGGAATTAATAAATCAATAACTAAGAAAACTCTTGGCAAGGTATGAAAATCAGGAGTCCTATCCTAGTTATCCTTATCAATGGTGATGAAAATTATATTTTTGTTCCCACTAAGTCAAGTGGTTAAATTAAATTAACACCTAAAGGCCTAGTTAACTCCTAAGGAAAGACTAGAGTTATAGGAATCTAAATCAATCAGCAAAGATATCAATTATCAATCACAATGAATGGGAAGATCTTGAGCAGTCCGATATAACGCTGCTCTGAGTAATAAAATCCAAATAGCGAAGAAGAGAAACATCGTCAGTAGGCATATTACCATAAGGACCAATTTGCTGGTCTACAAACTCGACAGTGTCAAAGTCAGGGGCATCAAGGTTAAAAGGCTCGGCTGTCTTTTGCTTTTTCGGAGGAGGAGCGCTGGTAGAAGAAGAGGTACCAGTAGAAGCCTGTGAAGGATCAGCCAAATGAACCCGAGGAGTAGGGATCATCCTCCTCGGTCCAGGAGAGCTCGGAACAGATGGCTTCGACAAAACCTGAGAGGACCCCTCCCCAGCCACCTTGGCCAGGACGTTCTAAGCCGCAGTAGTCTTCCTCGCCTTCTTAAAGGCCTTCATCGAGTCATTATTTTTGGCCATCTCTGAAAAATAAAAATACAGCAGTTTACAAGCCAGAAAAGAAGGCAGAAAACAAAACAAAAAGGGACGCAGTTTATAATACCCAGCACAGTACGGATTAGGGACGGATCCCCCAAAAATTTCTTCGTCTCAAGATGGGGAGGCTCCCCCCAAATATCTTCTAAGACAGCCACAAAAGCCTTCTCAACCTCGTCCAACATTTCTCAGGTGTACCTAGATACCACTACGTTCTTATGCCACTCTAAAGGGAAACAGGGCTCGCCATTCTCATCCAAAAAGAATGGACGAGCTCCTTCAACAGCTCGGATCTTAAAGAAGTAATTCTTAAAATCCCGGAAGGACTCATCATACATGGAAAAAACTTTATGTCCCTGAGACAACCTAAAAGAAATCCAAGAAACTTTCTTTTTGGTAGTTCTTGGCTTGGTCAAAACAAACAGATACAGAAAAAGAGTTTGAGAAGGCGTAACACCAAATTCATGACAAACCAACTGAAAAATCTTAATGAAACCCCAAGAATTCGGATTAAGCTAAGATGGGGCTACATTACAAAACCATAACAGGTTGGTCTCAAAAGAAGTAAAGGGAAGGGTGATGTTCATCTGGCTAAAAAAGAAATCATATGCATAAAAGAAGGGACGCTCCCCATGGGTCGAAACAGGAAAGCAGACCCTTTCATCAGAATCAGGTGCTACCAATTCATAGTTGCTTTCTTAATTCTCACTACTACATATTTGATGATATTTCCTAAGCTCCACACAGAATTCTGAATTAGCTAGAGATACACACAACAACACAAGGGAGTCCAACCAGTCGGACATCCCCTCAGGAACCTTAGAAGACGCCTCGACAATATTTTTGCAAGAAGACATGGCCAACTAATCCTACAAACAAAGAAAAGGAAACGGATTACTAACCCAAAAAACAAGCTCGGGCAATATTGAAACAACTCGGACAAGATGATCCAGAGGAATACAAACAGTAAAAGGAAAGCCCCAAGACATACACCAAGGTCCAGGGGCATCCTTTGGAGGCAGTAATATAGAACAGAAGACTAAAAAAACCCCACAGAAAGCTAAAACAACCTAGCGAAAGACTCCAAGCAAAAAGGTGTAAATTAGAGCAAGATCACCAAGAAAACCATGGTTTTCTACAAAGGCAAACACAACAGAAGAGACTCTTTCTTTCAATCAACACTCTGAAGAGAAAAATGGATTAAGCCATCTCTTAGCTACAGTTTCAGTCTACAAAAACTATCAACCAACAAAATATACCAAGGAAAAATCTTGAAAGACAAGTTCCCTTCCCAGAATCAAACAAAGTCGTTATCCCAACAAAAGCTACAAAATCAGAAGGTAGCAAAGTATGCAAAGCCCTAAAAAGCCTCAGTCAAGAGAAATACTAGGAGTACGAATAAAGATGAAAATACATTATAGCGATGAACAAGCACAAAAGTACATTTAAGTTTTCCAACATACAAGCAGAATCAAAGCTTTACCAAAAAGTAAAGAAGAACAAACCTGATCAGAGAAAAAAACTTTGAAGAGATTGAAGACGGAGAGACAGAATCACCTTTTCGAGAAGCGAACAAAACACCAAATGACGTCATAGAAAGAAACGCGAAAGTGCAAGTCCCAGGCAAAAACTGAAAGCGAGAAGGAGGGAGGAAGTTATAGCAAAGAAACAGGGAAGAGAAACCGTTTTCTGTGAGAAGTTCAAAATGAAACAAAGAAATGAAACATTAAAAGCATTAATGAGGTTATTAAACTCTCGCGCACTCCCAAAGCAAGGAGACGTGCGTCTTCAAAAGTAAAAATTCAAAAGGAATTGTTTTGCATTCAAAGGAGGACCCTACAAGGAAGAAATCGACAAGATGCTCGAGTCTAGCTTCACCATAAAAGGATCGAAGTCCTAAAACTGAAGACTCGACCTCAAACAGAAGACCGAGCTCGAGCAGGGACACTGTTCATACCCTGGGTCGAACTGTCAGACACGGGATGTTCTACTCATAAGTCGACCGACCTCTTCAGGTCAGGACAAATTTGACCTCTTCTCAAAGAGATCGGCCAAATCACCAGAAAAGCCCGAAAAGGGCCCAAATGGAGGACCGCGCCCCAAAACCTAAGGCAGCCCAAGCCTAGAAGTAGAAGGGCGGTTCCCTTGAAGATAAGATGACATCACTCAAAAGATAAAAGATAAGATAGGATAACTAACTTATCTTATCCAAGAAGGTCACTCCACACGATTATAAATACACTAGAGCACCCAGGTATAACTCATACTCTAATTCTACAAAAAACCCTGCTTAATACCCTTGCTAACTTAAGCATCGGAGTCCCTTGCAGGTACCATCACCCTCCGGTGATGAAGGATCAGCACCTCCACCAAGTTCAACAAGTCGGACACGACAGCTCCGACCTATACCGAAGATCTCATCTGAGATTGACCTACAGTTTCAGGTAACCCTCGGAACAGAAGTTGGCACACATTTTAACAGTGGTGTTGAAATTCCTCTCTTGTATAGAGTATTGTTTATGATGGTGTAGTATTGTGCCTCCCGTTTTAACCTCTTTGCCTCTTTCTCATCTGTAGGGGGTGTTTCTGTTTTGAGGTAATTGATTATGGGAGTCATCCATCCTTGGTCCTGCCCTGTTATGGTTAGAACCTTTTCTTCTTTCGAGATTGACGGGCTCTGTAGCATTTCTTGGATGAGGCTTCTATTGTTGCACCTTGGTTTGGTGCTGGCTAGTTTTGAGAGTGCATCAGCTCGAGTGTAACAACCCTGGTTTTCGAGTACACGGGATCTTTTTTGAAAGTACAGATTTCTCTGGAAGATCAATAAGGGGAGAAGCTCTGCTATATCATCAAGCATTTCAATCCTCATTGTCATTATTTCATCTTTAAGCTAGGACTCTTTTGAGGCAAGCTCAATAACATAGCCACGTAGAACCTAGTTTTTGAACCGTATCGGTTAGGAGTTTTGATTCGATTTTTCATAAATAGTCTCAGTTTGACGAACTGGACCCAATTCATGAGAGAAGAGAGATAATAGGGTAATATTATCATTATATTATTATTATAAGTTTCTTGAATAATATTATAAGGTTACCTGGTCAGTTTTAGTTAAAAACAGAAAATCGATTTAACCAAGTTCACAGTTTACTGGTGCAGCTTAGCACCAGCACTCTCTGATGACTTTAGCAATGCTAAGGCCTCATTATACAAGTTTTATTCTCCCAATAAATATGTTACTAGTGTCATTTATGCTAGTAGCTCAGAAAATAATTTTTAGAGATGTTTCTGCAAGTGTTCCGATACATCTAGTTTTAGTAGTTATACACCTGAGATATTTTAATATTATTTTAATCCACCTCCAAGCCAACCAATCACAACACACCCTACGCCCCCAAGACACTCCAAGGCTGGTCATTTACTCCCTTTGGCCGAAAATAACAAGAGAGAAAAGAGAGAAACTTTCATGAACACTTAATCTTCAAAGCTCGATTTCTTCTGAACTAAAACTCAAACCAAAATTCTGATTTCACCAAAATGATCCTCTCTTCTTCCTCTACATAACCATGTAACTTATCAAGGCTGGAAATAAGGTGAGATTGCTGTTCCTTTCCCCTTTCAATTCAGTTTTCAAGGAAACATGCTTAAACATGTGTTTTCTTGATGTTCTTCGTTAGGAATCATGCTTAACTTGACTTGAGGGCCAAGAAATGTTAATTTCTAGAAAGTATAAGGTGATATATCCCTTCCTAACGTGTTGAGAGAGATTTGGTCAGTTGAGGATTTGTGGATTTAAAGTTGTTCTTGATGTGATTTAGGAGGAAAAAGTGCTTTAAGAACACTTCAAAGAGTAACCGGATTTGGAGCAGCAAATCAAGGTAGGGTGTCACGAAATTAATCTTGATTATTTGTGTTTGATTTGTGTGAATGTTGTATAGTTTGGCTGTGCAAAAAAATGGTTGCATATTGGTGCACGAAATTGCAATCACACTTTTTGCAATCCGCACAACTAACCAGCAAGTGCACTGGGTCGTCCAAGTAATACCTTACGAGTAAGGGTCGAATCCCACGGAGATTGTTGGATTGAAGCAAGCTGTGTTTATTTTATTAATCTTAGTCAGGATACCAATAGGATTCTTTAGCTTCGTATAAAGTAAAAAGGGCATAAAATAAATAGTTGTTACTTTAATAATGGAGAATATGTTGGAGTTTTGGAGATGCTTTGTCCTCTGAATTTTGACTCTTCCTTGAAATCCTTTTCCCACACGCAAGGTTCCTTCCATGGCAAGCTCTATGTAGGGTGTCACCGTTGTCAATGGCTACTTCCTATCCTCTCAGTGAAAATGGTCCAAGTGCTCTGTCACAGCACGGCTAATCATCTGTCGGTTCTCAATCGGGTTGGAATAGAATCCATTGATTCTTTTGCGTCTGTCACTAACGCCCAGCCTTCAGGAGTTTGAAGCTCATCACAGTCATTCAATCCCAGAATCCTACTCGGAATACCACAGACAAGGTTTAGACTTTTCGGATTCTCATGAATGCCGCCATCAATCCGGGTTATACCACGAAGATTCTGATTAAGGAATCTAAGAGATACTCATTCAATCTAATGTAGAACAGAGGTGGTTGTCAGGCACACGTTCATGGATTGAGAAAGGTGATGAGTGTCACGGATCATCACCTTCTCCATAATTAAGCGCGAATGAACATCTTAGACAAGAACAAGCGTGTTTGAATGGAAAACAAAAGTAATTGCATTAATTCATCGAGACGCTGCAGAGCTCCTCACCCCCAACAATGGAGTTTAGAGACTCATGCTGCCAAAGAGTGTATAATTCAGATCTAAAAATGTCATGAGGTACACGATAAGTCTCTAAAAGTTGTTTAAATAGTAAACTAGTAACCTAGGTTTACAGAATATGAGTGAACTAAGATAATTGGTGCAGAAATCCACTTCTGGGGCCCACTTGGTGTGTGCTGGGGCTGAGACTAAAGCTATCCACGAGCTGAGGCTTTTCTTGGAGTTGAACTCCAAGTTATAACGTGTTTTGGGCGTTCAACTCCGGATCATGACGTGTTTCTGGCGTTTAACTCCAGACAGCAACATGTACTTGGCGTTCAACGCCAAGTTACGTCGTCTATCTTCGCGCAAAGTATGGACTATTATATATTTTTGGAAAGCCCTGGATGTCTACTTTCCAACGCCGTTGAGAGCGCGCAATTGGACTCCTGTAGCTCCCAAAAATCCATTCCGAGTGCAGGGAGGTCAGGATCCAACAGCATTAGCAGTCCTTTTTCAGCCTAACTCAGATTTTTGCTCAGCTCCCTCAATTTCAGCCAGAAATTACCTGAAATCACAGAAAAACACACAAACTCATAGTAAAGTCCAGAAATATGATTTTTGCCTAAAACTTAATAATATTCTACTCAAAACTAATTAAAACATACTAAAATATACATGAAATTACCCCCAAAAAGCGTATAAAATATCCGCTCATCACAACACCAAACTTAAACTGTTGCTTGTCCTCAAGCAACTAGATAATTAAAATAGGATTGAAAATTAAGAAGTAATAATATTTTAGAGTTTTTAAGTGGAGCTCGGATTCTTATTAGATGAGCGGGGCTTGTAGCTTTTTGTTTCTGAATAGTTTTGGCATCTCCCTTTATCCTTTGAAATTCAGAATGATTGGCATCCATAGGAACTCAGAATTCAGATAGTATTATTGATTCTCCTAGTGTAGTATGTTGATTCTTGAACACAGTTACTTTATGAGTCTTGGCCGTGGCCCTAAGCATTTGTTTTCCAGTATTACCACCGGATACATAAATGCCACAGACACATGACTGGGTGAACCTTTTCAGATTGTGACTCAGCTTTGCTAAAGTCCCCAATTAGAGGTGTCCAGAGCTCTTAAGCACACTCTTTTTGCTTTGGATCATGACTTTAACCACTCAGTCTCAAGCTTTTCACTTGGACCTGCATGCCACAAGCACATGGTTAGGGACAGCTTGATTTAGCCGCTTAGGCCTGGAATTACTTCCTTGGGCCCTCCTATCCACTGATGCTCAAAGCCTTGGATCCTTTTCACCCTTGCCTTTTGGTTTTAAGGGCTGTTGGCTTTTATTCCTTTTCTTGATCCAATGATTTCTTGTAACAAAAATTTTTTTTTCACTGCTTTTTCTTGCTTCAAGAATCAATTTTATGATTTTTCAGATCATCAATAATATTTTTCGTGTTCCTCATTCTTTCAGGAGCCAATATTCATAAAATTCAAGATAAAAATTATGCACTGTTCAAGCATTCATTCAGAGAACAAAAAGTGTTGCCACCACATATAGTTAATTATAATTTTTATTATTAAGAACTCGAAAATAAATTACTTCTTTATTCTAATTATCTACTATTTTCTTCATGCCTGATGATGATGAGAAAAATAAATTATAACTTAATTGGAAATAAAACCAGAATAGATATACTAATTACTACTACTACTACTATATATATCCCCTAAGGTAAATTTCTATAATAACACTATCACAGAGTTAAAGCTAACATTAGAACTCAACAACCTGTGTTTTGGGAAGTAGATGTTCCTCTGATCTGTGGGATGCTTGGTCCTTCAAGGATTAATTTCTAGCGCTTCAGCTCCCTTAAATCACGCCCTTGCTCTTCTTGTTCCTTAAGCAGTTTGCAAAGCATGCTGCTTTGATTGTTCTGTTCTTCCTTTATTTGGTTCATAGCTTCTTGCAATTTGGAAATAGATGCTTCAATATGTTCCCAATATTCGAATTGAGGAAGTTCTGGGAGGACTTCCTGTGCTCTCCTCTTGATTAGATCATCCTGCAGCTGTTGTCTGTCCATTGATATTCTAGTGATTGGCCTTTCAACTGAGATATACTCTATTATTCCCATCTTTACTCCGGCATCTCTGCAGAGCATGGAAATTAAGCTTGGATAGGCCAATCTGGCATCCTTGGAATTCCTGTTTGCTATTTTGTATAGTTCACATGAGATCAGTTGATGGACTTCTACTTCTTTTCCCAACATGATGCAGTGAATCATCACTGCTCTTTTAATGGTAACTTCAGAACGGTTGCTGGTGGGCAATATGGAACGCCCAATGAAATCCAGCCAGCCTCTGGCTACTGGTTTGAGATCTTCTCTTTTGAGTTGATTTGGGATGCCAGTCGTGCTGGTGGTCCACCTGGCTTCGGGGATGCATATATCCTCTAGAATCTTATCCAGACCTTTATTTACCCTCATCATTCTCCTATTAAAGGAGACTGGTCATCTTTCAGTTGAGGAAGCTTAAAAATCTCCCTGATTTTGTCAGGATGGGTGTGAACAATCTTTCCTCTGACTAAGGTCCGATGGTCAAAGAGGGCAGCTCCAATTATTCTTTGCCTGTCTGTCTGCCATAGATTAGCATAGAACTCCTGAACCATGTTCCTTCCCACTTTTGTTTCAGGATTAGCTAGGATTTCCCAGTTCCTGTTTCGAATTTGTTCTTGGATCTCCGGATATTCATCTTCCTTCAGATCAAACTTGACTTCCGGGATCACTGATCTGTGGCTCATTATTTTGTAGTAATGGTCTGAATGTTCTTTAGTTAAGAACTTCCCTTGATTCCAAAGTGGCTTTGGAATATTCTCTTTCTTGCCTCTTGGGTTGGGTTGTTTTCCTTTAGGGGCCATGATCAAAGTGAGACTGTTTTTGTGATCACGGATAAGCACACCAAACTTAGAGGTTTGCTTGTCCTCAAGCAAAAGAAAAGAGAGAAGAGGAATAGGAGGAGAGCAAGTGTGGAATGGTGGATGATGAGAGGGGCGCCGAAAGTGGATATAAAGGGAGGAGGTGGGTATTCAAAAATAAGAAAAAGATATAAGATAAAAGATATGATTTATAAAAGATAAATATGACAAGAAAAGGATATAATTTAAAAAGATATGAATGATATTTAAAAATAAATTTGAAATTCTTAATTTGAAAAAGATTTTAAAAGATAATTAAGTTGGGAAAGCTTGGAAAAAGAGTTGGATTGGATTGAAAATCAATTGTCTTTATGGATTAAGATGCATGTAAAATCTTTGAAATAGGGATTTCAGAAATTAGAGATTTTAGAAATTAGGATTAAAATCTTTGAAATTGAAGGATGATATTTGGAAACATGTTTATGCAAGAAATCATGAATTGAAACATAGAAATTAGAAAATTTTTGAAGAAAAACGAATTTTACCTCCTCCATACCATCCTGGCATTAAACGCCCAAACGCTGCATGTTTTGGGCGTTTAACGCCCGATTGATGCTTCTCCTGGGCGTTCAACGCCCAGCTTTTGCTTCTTTCTGGCGTTGAACGCCAGGAAGTTCTTTGTCACTGGGCATTTTTCTGAACGCCCAGGACGCTATGATTCTGGCGTTAAACGCCCAGAAGGAGCTTCTTTCTGGCGTTCAACGCCCAGAAGATGCTCCTTTCTGGCGTTCAACGCCCAGATTGCTACCTTTACTGCCGTTGAACGCCCAGTGGATGTTTCTTTTGGGCGTTCAACGCCTAAAACGTTTCTCACTGGCTTTTCCACGCTAGTGAGCTTCCAAATTCTCCTGTAACTCTGTGAACTCAAACAATTTCTATTTTACCTTTTGAAGATACTTGACACATACCTGTAAAGAAAAGGAAATTTATTTAATTAGTAAATAAACTTTGTAAATGGCTGGGTTGCCTCCCAGCAAGCGCTTCTTTATTGTCTTTAGCTGGACTATTACTGAGCTCTAATCAAGTCTCAGTTTTGAGCATTCTTGCTCAAAATTACTTTCAAGATAATGTTTAATTCTCTGTCCATTAACAATGAACTTTTTGTTAGAGTCATTATCTTGAAGCTCTACGTATCCATATGGTGATACACTTGTAATCACATATGGACCTCTCCACCAGGACTTTAATTTCCCGGGTAATAATTTGAGCCTAGAATTGAATAGCAGAACTTTCTGCCCCGGCTCAAAGACTCTGGATGACAGTTTCTTATCATGCCATCTTTTTGCTTTCTCTTTGTAAATTTTTGCATTTTCGAAAGCATTGAGTCTAAATTCCTCTAGCTCATTTAACTGGAGCAATCATTTTTCTCCAGCTAACTTGGCATCAAGGTTCAGGAATCTGGTTGCCTAGTAGGCCTTATGTTCTAGTTCCACTGGCAAATGACATGCCTTTCCATACACAAGCTGGTATGGAGAGGTCCCTATAGGGGTCTTGAATGCTGTTCTGTATGCCCACAGAGCATCATCCAAGCTTCTTGCCCAATCCCTTCTACGGTTAATTACAGTCCGTTCCAGGATTATTTTGAGTTCTCTATTTGAGACTTCAGCTTGCCCATTAGTCTGTGGGTGATATGGAGTAGCTACCCTGTGGCTAACTCCATAACGAACCAAAGCAGAGTAAAGCTATTTATTGCAGAAATGAGTGCCCCCATCACTGACTAATACTCTAGGGGTACCAAATCTGCTGAAGATGTGTTTCTGGAGGAATTTTAACACTGTCTTAGTGTCATTAGTGGGTGTAGCAATAGCCTCCACCCATTTTGATACATAATCCACTGCCACCAGTATATAAGTGTTTGAGTATGATGGTGGGAAAGGTCCCATGAAATCAATACCCCATACATCAAACAACTCAATCTCCAAGATTCCTTGTTGAGGCATGGCATAACTGTGAGGCAGATTGCCAGATCTTTGGCAACTGTCACAATTAAGTACAAACGCTCGGGAATCTTTATAGAGAGTAGGCCAGTAGAAGCCACATTGGAGAACTCTTGTGGCTGTTCGCTCACTTCCAAAATGTCCTCTGTACTGTGATCCATGGCAGTGCCATAGAATCTTCTGCGCTTCTTCCTTAGGCACACATCTACGGATTACTCCGTCTGCACATCTCTTGAAGAGATATGGTTCATCCCAAAGATAGTACTTTGCATCTGTGATCAATTTCTTTGATTGCAGCCTACTGTACTCTTTGGGTATGAATCTCACTGCCTTGTAGTTTGCAATGTCTGCAAACCATGGTACTTCCTGGATGGCAAAGAGTTGCTCATCCGGAAAGGTTTCAGAGATCTCAGTGAGAGGGAGGGACGCCCCTTCTACTGGTTCTATTCGGGACAGGTGATCTGCCACTTGGTTTTCTGTCCCTTTTCTGTCTCTTATTTCTATATCAAACTCTTGCAGAAGCAACAGCCATCTGATGAGTCTGGGTTTTGAATCCTGCTTTGTGAGTAGATATTTAAGAGCAGCATGATTAGTGTACACAATCACTTTTGATCCTACTAAATAGGATCAAAACTTGTCAATGGCGTAAACCACTGCAAGCAACTCCTTTTCTGTGGTTGTGTAATTCTTCTGTGCATCATTTAGAACACGACTGGCATAGTAAATGACGTGCAGAAGCTTGTCATGCCTCTGTCCCAACACTGCACCAATGGCATGGTCACTGGCGTCACACATTAATTCAAATGACAATGTCCAGTTTGGTGCAGAGATTATTGGTGCAGTGACCAATTTAGCTTTCAGAGTCTCAAATGCCTGTAGACACTCTTTATCAAAGACAAATGGCGTGTCATCAGTTAGCAGGTTGCTTAGAGGTTTGGCAATTTTTGAAAAATCCTTTATAAACCTCCTATAGAATCCTGCATGCCCCAGAAAGCTTCTGATTGCCTTAACATTGGCAGGTGGTGGTAATTTTTCAATTACCTCTACCTTAGCTTGATCCACCTCTATTCCCTTGTTCGAGATTTTGTGCCCAAGGACAATTCCTTCAGTCACCATAAAGTGATATTTTTCCCAGTTTAAAACCAGGTTAGTCTCTTGGCATCTCTTTAGAACAAGTGCTAAATGGTCAAGACAGGAGCTGAATGAGTCTCCAAATACTGAAAAGTCATCCATGAAGACTTCCAGAAATTTTTCCACCATATCAGAGAAAATTGAGAGCATGCACCTCTGAAAGGTTGCAGGTGCATTGCACAGGCCAAATGGCATCCTTCTGTACGCAAATACTCCAGATGGACATATGAATGCCATTTTCTCTTGATCTTTTGGATCTACTGCAATTTGATTATAACCTGAATATCCATCCAAGAAGCAGTAGTATTCATGACCTGCTAGTCTTTCTAGCATCTGGTCTATGAATGGTAAAGCAAAATGATCCTTTCTGGTGGCTGTATTGAGCCTTCTATAATCAATACACATACGCCACCCTGTAACTGTTCTTGTAGGAACCAGTTCATTTTTTTCATTATGAACCACCGTCATGCCTCCCTTCTTGGGGACGACTTGAACAGGGCTTACCCAGGGGCTGTCAGAAATAGGATAAATAATCCCAGCCTCTAGTAATTTAGTGACCTCCTTCTGCACCACTTCCTTCATGGCTGGGTTCAGCCGCCTTTGTGGTTGGACCACTGGCTTGGCGTCACCCTCCAATAGGATCTTGTGCATGCATCTGGCTGGGCTAATGCCCTTAAGATCACTGATGGACCACCCAAGAGCTGTCTTGTGTGTCCGTAGCACTTGAATTAGTGCTTCCTCTTCCTGTGGCTCTAAGGTAGAGCTTATGATTACAGGAAAGGTATCACCTTCTCCCAGAAATGCATATTTTAGGGATGGTGGTAATAGTTTGAGCTCGGGTTTGGGAGGTTTCTCCTCTTCCTGAGGGATTTTCAGGGGTTCTATTATTTTCTCTGATTCCTCCAGATCAGGCTGAACATCTTTAAAGATGTCTTCTAGTTCTGATTCGAGACTCTCAGCCATATTGACATCTCTTACCAGAGAGTCAATGATATCAACACTCATGCAATCATTTGGGGTGTCTAGATGTTGCATGGCTTTGACAACATTCAACTTGAACTCCTCCTCATTGACTCTCAGGGTTACTTCCCCTTTTTGGACGTCAATGAGGGTTCGGCCAGTTGCTAGAAAAGGTCTTCCTAGAATGAGAGTTGCACTCTTGTGCTCCTCCATTTCCAGCACCACAAAGTTAGTAGGAAAGGCAAATGGCCCGACCTTGACAATCATGTCTTCAATCACGCCTGATGGGTATTTAATGGAGCCATCAGCAAGTTGAAGACATATCAGGGTTAGTTTGATTTCTTCAGTCAAACCAAGCTTCCTGATAGTAGATGCAGGTATTAGGTTGATACTTGCCCTAAGATCACATAAAGCTTGCTTGGTGCAATTACCCTCTAATGTGCATGGTATCATAAAGCTCCCGGGATCCTTAAGCTTCTCAGGTAAGCTTTTCAGAATGACTGCACTGCATTCTTCAGTGAGGTAGACTTTTTCAGTTTCCCTCCAATCCTTCTTATGACTTAAGATCTCTTTCATGAACTTAGCATAGGAGGGTATTTGCTCAAGTGCTTCTGCAAACGGAATCTTTATTTCAAGAGTCCTGAGATAGTCTGCAAAGCGAGCAAATTGCTTATCCTATTCCGCTTCGCGGAGTTTTTGAGGATAAGGCATTTTGGCTTTATATTCCTCAACCTTAGTTGCTGCAGGTTTATTGCCTATAGAAGTGGGTTGGGAAGCCTTTTTAGAAAGGTTGTTATCAGCACTTGTATGTGACTGATCCCCCACTGGCGTTTGAATGCCAGGGGTGGAAGCTGGAGTGGCGTTAGACGCCACCTCCTTATTTGTTACTGGCGTCTGAACGCCAGAACTATGCTTCCCTTGGGCGTTCAATGCCGGATTCATACTTGTTTCTGGCGTTGAACGCCAGGAATGAGCATGGTCTGGGCGTTCAGCACCAGCATTATTCCTCTCTGGGCTCTGATTGTCCTCAGAGGGATTTTGGGTGACCATTTGTTCATTTCTTGGCTTCCTGCTGCTTTGAAGTGAGGTATTCAATGTTTTCCCACTTCTTAATTGAACTGCTTGGCATTCTTCTGTTATTTGTTTTGACAGTTGCTTTTTTGTTTGCTTTAACTGTACTTCCATATTCCTGTTAGCCATTCTTGTTTCCTGTAGTATTTCCTTGAATTCGGCTAGCTGCTGAGTTAGAAAGTCTAATTGATGATTGAATTCATTAGCCTGATCCACAGGACTGAGTTCAGCAGTTACTATTTTAGCTTCTTCTTTCATGGAAGATTCACTGCTTAGGTACATATGCTGATTTTTGGCAACTGTATCAATAAACTCTTGAGCTTCTTCAATTGTTTTTCTCATATGTATAGATCCACCAGTTGAATGGTCTAGAGAAATCTGAGCTTTTTCTGTAAGCCCATAGTAGAAGATGTCTAGTTGCACCCACTCTGAAAATATTTCAGAGGGGCATTTTCTTAGCATCTCTCTGTATCTCTCCCAGGCATCATAAAGGGATTCATTATCTCCTTGTTTGAAGCCTTGGATGCTTAGCCTTAGCTGTGTCATCCGTTTTGGAGGGAAATAGTGATTCAGGAATTTTTCTGACAGCTGTTTCCATGTTTTTATGCTGTTCTTAGGCTGGTTATTTAACCACCTCTTAGCTTGATCTTTTACAGCAAATGGAAACAGTAATGATCTGTAGACATCCTGATCTACTTCCTTATCATGTACTATGTCAGCAATTTGTAAAAACTATGCCAGAAACTCTGTAGGTTCTTCCTGTGGAAGACCGGAATACTGGCAGTTTTGCTGCACCATGATAATGAGCTGAGGATTCAACTCAAAGCTACTAACTCCAATGGAGGGTATACAGATACTACTCCCATATGAAGCAGTAGTGGGGTTAGCATATGACCCCAGAGTCCTCTTGGACTGTTCATTTCCACTTAGTTCCATGATGGAATAAAGGAGATGATATGTATGTTGATATTATTTATTTTATAAAAATTTAATTTATAAAATAAAATAAAAATGAAATAAATAAAAGAAATTGAAAATATTTTGAAATTGAAATTTGAATTTTTTTATATAAAATTTTCGAAAATGTAGTTTAAAATTAGTTAGAAAAGAGATTTTTTTGAATTTTGAATTTTATGATGAAAGAGAAAAACACACAAAAGACACAAGACTTAAAATTTTTAGATCTAATGCTCCTTATTTTCGAAAGTTTTTGGAGGGAAAATACCAAGGAACACCAAACTTAAGAATTTTAAGATCAAAACACAAGAAAGACTCAAGAACACCTTGAAGATTCACAAGAACACCAAGAACAAAAGAAAGAACAACAAACTTAGAATTTTTAGAAAACCAAGACAAATTTTTGAAAATTAAAGAAAACTTAACAAGAAAACACCAAACTTAGAGTTTGGCACAAGATTCAATCAAGAAAAATTATTTTTGAAAAAGATTTTAAAGAAGATACCCAATTATCAAGAACAACTACTAATGCTCCAGCCAATTGGGCAGTAACTTCAGTGTTGATGTTAAAGATGTATTATATTTATGGATAAAAGTGTAATTTTTGACAGTTAATGTTTTGAAAAAGCACAAGAAAAACAAGAAAAGACATAAAACAAGAAAAACTCAAGATCAGACAAGCAAAATAAACAAGAACAACTTGAAGATCAATGAAGAACAAAGAACACAAGTTCGAAAATTTAAAGAAAAATATAAAATATGCAATTAACACCAAACTTAGAACAAGACACTAAACTCACGAAAATTAACAATTAATTAAGAAAAATAATATTTTTGAAATTTTTTTTTGAAAAGAAACTATCCTATCAGGATTTGATGACTCTATAACAATAAAAATAAATTATTCCTAATCTAAGAAATAAAATAAACCTTTAGTTGTTCAAACTCGAACAATTCCCGGCAACGGCGCCAAAAACTTGGTGCACGAAATTGCAATCACACTTTTTGCAATCCGCACAACTAACCAGCAAGTGCACTGGGTCGTCCAAGTAATACCTTACGTGAGTAAGGGTCGAATCCCATGGAGATTGTTGGATTGAAGCAAGCTATGTTTATTTTATTAATCTTAGGCAGGATACCAATACGATTCTTTAGCTTCGTATAAAGTAAAAAGGGCATAAAATAAATAGTTGTTACTTTAATAATGGAGAATATGTTGGAGTTTTAGAGATGCTTTGTCCTCTGAATTTCGACTCTTCCTTGAAATCCTTTTCCCACACGCAAGGTTCCTTCCATGGCAAGCTCTATGTAGGGTGTCACCGTTGTCAATGGCTACTTCCCATCCTCTCAGTGAAAATGGTCCAAATGCTCTGTCACAGCACGGCTAATCATCTGTCAGTTCTCAATCGGGTTGGAATAGAATCCATTGATTCTTTTGCATCTGTCACTAACGCCCAGCCTTCAGGAGTTTGAAGCTCGTCACAGTCATTCAATCCCAGAATCCTACTCAGAATACCACAGACAAGGTTTAGACTTTCCGGATTCTCATGAATGCCGCCATCAATCCGGCTTATACCACGAAGATTCTGATTAAGGAATCTAAGAGATACTCATTCAATCTAATGTAGAACAGAGGTGGTTGTCAGGCACACGTTCATGGATTGAGGAAGGTGATGAGTGTCATGGATCATCACCTTCTCCATAATTAAGCACGAATGAACATCTTAGATAAGAACAAGCGTGTTTGAATGGAAAACAAAAGTAATTGCATTAATTCATCGAGACGCTACAGAGCTCCTCACCCCCAACAATGGAGTTTAGAGACTCATGCTGCCAAAGAGTGTATAATTCAGATCTAAAAATGTCATGAGGTACAAGATAAGTCTCTAAAAGTTGTTTAAATAGTAAACTAGTAACCTAGGTTTACAGAATATGAGTAAACTAAGATAATTGGTGCAGAAATCCACTTTTGGGGCCTACTTGGTGTGTGCTGGGGCTGAGACTTAAGCCTCTCACGTGCTTGGGCTGTTTCTGGAGTTGAACGCTAGGTTGTAACGTGTTTTGGGCGTTGAACTCCAACTTGTAACCTGTTTCTGGCGCTGGACGCCAGACTACAACATGAAACTGGTGTTGAACGCTAGTTTACGTCGTCTATCTTTGTGAAAAGTATGGACTATTATATATTGCTGGAAAGCCCTGGATGTCTACTTTCCAACGCCGTTGAGAGCGCGCCAATTGGACTTCTGTAGCTCCAAAAAATCCATTCCTAGTGCAGGGAGGTCAGGATCCAACAGCATTAGCAGTCCTTTTTCAGCCTAACTCAGATTTTTGCTCAGCTCCCTCAATTTCAGCTAGAAATTACCTGAAATCATAGAAAAACACACAAACTCATAGTAAAGTCCAGAAATATGATTTTTTCCTAAAACTTAATAATATTCTACTCAAAACTAATTAAAACATACTAAAATCTACATGAAATTACCTCCAAAAAGCGTATAAAATATCCGCTCATCACATATATGATTGATTCTTGGTGAAAATTTGGTGAAATTTTGATGAAATTTGATGAAATTCAAGCTTCAGGTTCATGTTCTTGGAGCAGCTGGGAAAACGAAACCCTAGGCCTAAATTGAGGTTCAATTTGTTTAATATCATGTGGAAAAGATGGGGTTTTAGTGGCTGCTAATTTATTATGAATTATGGTAAAAATCGGTTGCTGAAAAGACTGAAAAACGGGTAAAAACAGAGAAAGAATATGAAGAATTTATGAAGAACATGAAGAACACTTTGAGTGTGATGAAGAATAATGAAGAACAGGCTTTAGATCCTTAAAAGGGCAAGGAAGTAAAAATTTTGGTGTTTAAGGGGTTATTCTGTAATTTCTGAAAGTTAGGGTGGTTAAAGTAGAAATATTAAAAGTTACGGGTGGTAAAAAGTAAATTTTAAAGGTTAAAAGTAAAAGGTAAGGTAATTTTCGAAAATATATTAATAAAATAATAAATAATAATAAAATATTAAATAATAATATTTAATTAAAAATAATATTTTAATAAAAATAATAAAATAATACGGAAAATGCAATTCTCTTTAAAAGCTTTAGAAAGACAACTTTAAGCACAGAATCTCATAATTACCTTCATAAAACACCTAGGGAGTGGTAATAACAGGATAGTAAGGCAAAGATAAAGGAAAGATAAGAAGTTAAAGAAAAGATAAAAACCAAAGAAAAGTCTGTAAAATTTTAATGACAGAAAAACAAACAGAAATTAGTGAACGAACTAGGGCAACATAGTTAGTCCTTGAGTTGCGACTAGGGTTAGGTATTATATGAAAAGTTAAATTGTTTCAGTATAGACTTAATGAACCTATACTTGGGACAGGCTAACTATTCATACCGATATTTACATAAGCTTTAAATACATATGTTAAATAAAGACATCAGAGAAAAGTAAAGAGATATAGGGAAGAGAGTAATCAGAGCAGAGTAAAGAGACAAAGAGAAAAGAGTAGTATGGTAAAGAGCAGAGGACCTGTTGAAAGGTCATTTGTTGCTTAAAGCAACCCAAGAGGTGCTTGTTTGTTTATTTGTTGAATTAAGGCAACTCCAGAGTTATTTGTTTGTTCATCTACTGCATTGAGGCAGTCAGATAGATGGTGGTGCAACCACTGAGAACGCTTTCCTGTGGTACAGATCCATATTTTAATTCTGTAAGGCAGAGGGGTTATTTCCTGCTACAGAAGTACCGTGACCACCTGTTCCATTTCTGTAGTGGCAGAGGGGTTATTTCTTGTATACAGAAGGTATGTCGGCATACATCCTTGCAGTGGCAGATGTGTTATTTCCTGCGTGCAGTGGACCCTATGGTGGCACAAGGGTTATTTCCTGTACACAGGGGTATAGCCAACTGGAAATCCATACCTGTTTCAGCTGCTTCGGGTTACGTCGGGAGCGGGTAGAAACCGACAAATGAGCTCATTACCTGCACTAGGGCTAGACATGCATCATACTTGGTTGTGCATTTTCTCTATTATGATTGTTGCATGAATGTACGCTTTCTTTATTTGTATTCTATTATCTGTGTTTGTGTCTGTGTTTTACTTTCTTGTATTCTTTTGTTTGTGAACTGTTTTCTATTTTCTCTATTTTTTCTATTTATCTATCTTCTGTTTATTACTTCTCTATATTCTGTTATTCGTCTGCCAAACAACACAGAATTAATGAACTTAACTAATAACCCCGACCTTACTAAGAACTCCCCAGTTCTTACCCCTTCTCTCTCCCTTCTCCCTCCAGATGGAAGCATGAGTACCCTTCCGTAGTTCACTGATGACCGTCTGTAAAGAAGATTCCGCTTTAGGTAGTCTTCTGAGTCTAGGGAGAATCCTGTTCTCTGCTCATATGTATATATGATGAGACCAGCCGACGTCTGCATCCCGTTTGTACGCAAAGTTTAACCTAAATCTTGTGTACGAGACTCTTGTTATGTGGCTACTTGATGAGGTACTAGAGTGATGTCATATGGCAATGACTGATCGTGCATAGGAGTGATAGACGACCTTCCACCTTTTGATGACATTCCATCTGACTTGAGTTTTGAAGACTTAGAACATACTTTCCATCACTTTAGTAGTTTAGAGGGACTAGGCGAGTATAGAGTCTAGGCTAGCCTGGGTGCCAGCTTAGGGAGTTTTTGAACATGTCAGGGCCTGGGATGTTGTATGTATATATATGTATATAGATATTATTTAGCTATATCTAGGGGTGTTCTAACTAAAGATCTTTACTCTAATAAAGGCTGGTTCACAGAATGTTATCAACTGCTTGAGATGTATTTATGTATGGTTGTTTATAACACTTTATTCTATTACTATTTGTGAATTGCTTATGAATGATTCTGCTTATTAATCCAAACATTTTTTTTAAAAGTACCTCATAAACTAATTACGCTTTTAACAACGAATCAGGCTCATATAATAAATAATACATAATAATTAGGATGAAAAATTGGTAGCGCTCAGTTTCCGGTATATCCTCGGCGTATTGAAAATTGGGTCGTTACATCGAGCATTCTGTTCCCGGGGTATATGGCGGACCTCATATTCTCCGAGTTGTCCGAGCTGTTCCTTGGTTTTGTCCAAGTACTTTTTCATAGTGGGATCCTTTACTTGATAGCTCCCTGCTATTTGTGAGGTGATTACCTGTGAGTCGCTGAAGATGACAAGCTTTTGAGCTCCGATCTCCTTAGCCAGCTTCAAACCAGCTAGTAGTGCCGCATGTTCAGCCTGGTTGTTTGAAGCAGGGGACCCGAATTTGAGTGAAAGTTCGATTTGCATTCCATGATCGCTCTCTATTATCACGCCTGCGCCACTTCCAGTTTTGTTTGAGGAACCGTCTACATAGAGATTCCATTTTGTAGGGATTTTCTGGGAGTCCGTAAACTCTGCAATGAAGTCGGCCAGATACTGTGATTTGACAGCTGTCCGAGCTTCATATTGAAGGTCAAATTCGGACAACTCGACTGCCCATTGCAAGATTCTTTCTGTTAGGTCTGTTTTCTGCAAAATGCCTTTTATGGACTGGTTGGTCCGAACCCTGATGGTGTGGGCTTGGAAATATGGGCGAAGTCGTCCGGATGTTAGTATGAGAAGATAGGCAAATTTTTCTATTTTTTGATAGTTCAGTTCGGACCCTTGTAGTGCTTTGCTGATAAAGTATATAGGTTGTTGTCCATTGTCATCTTCTCAGATCAATGCCGAAGCTACTGCCCGATTTCCTACCACGAGGTATAATACGAGCAGTTCTCCTTCCCGTGGCCGGGTTAGCGGTTGTCCTAAGAATATTTTGAAATCTTGGAAGGCTTACTCGCACTCCGCCATCCATTCAAACCTCTTTCCCTTCCGTAGGATAGCGTAGAAGGGGAGGGTTCTTATTGCCAATCCAGCTAAGAATCTGGACAAGGCTACCAATCTTCCATTGAGTTGTTGTACCTCTTTAACACACGTCGGACTCTTCATGTCGAGTATAGCTTGGCATTTATCTGGGTTTGCCTCGATTCCTCTTTGTGTGAGCATAAAACCCAAGAACTTGCCAGCTTCTACTGCGAAGGTGCACTTTGCAGGGTTAAGTCGCATGCCATGTTTTCTTATGGTATTGAATACTTGGGCGAGGTCAGACAAGAGCGACTCCTCGCTTTGTGTTTTTACTAACATGTCGTCTACGTATACCTCCATTAGTTTTCCGATGTGCTCTGTGAAGACTTTGTTCATTAACCTTTGGTAGGTATCTCCTGTGTTTTTGAGTCCGAAAGGCATGACGATGTAACAGTAGTTTTCTTTGGGAGTTAATAATGAAGTTTTTTCTTGATCAGGCAGATACATTGGGATTTGATTGTATCCTGAATAAGCGTCCATAAATGAGAGGTACTTGTAACCGGAGGAGGCGTCCACCAGAGTATCGATACTTGGGAGCTGATAGGGATATTTTGGGCAGGCTTTGTTGAGATCAGTGTAGTCGGTGCACATCCGCCACTTCCCATTTAATTTTTTCACTAAGACCACGTTGGCTAGCCATAATGGGTATTTGACCTCTCTGATGAATCCTGCCTCCAGTAGGGCTCGTACCTGTTCCTCGACAGCTTGGGATCTTTATGGTCCGAGCTTTCTACGCCTTTGCTATAGTAGCCGAGACCCTGGATATACTGCCAGTTTGTGGCACATTAGCTTAGGGTCTATGCCTGGCATATCTACGGCTTTCCATGCGAAGAGGTCGACGTTGTCTTTTAAGAACTGTATAAGGGAATTTTTTACATCCTCTTTAAGAATTGCACCAACGTTGGTTGTTTTGTCTGGGACATCTCCAATCTGGACTTTTTCTATCTCACCTTCTGGTTTTGGACAGAATTCTTCTCAACCTCGAACTCCTCGAAGTTCGATGGTGTAGATTTCTTCTCCTTTGCCTCTGAGGTTTAAACTTTCGTTGTAGCAGTGGTGGGTCATCTTCTGGTCTCCTTTTACCATAGCGATCCCTTCTGTAGTTGAGAACTTCATGCATAGGCGTGGAGTTGAGACTACTGCTCCGAGCGAGTTTAGAGTTGTCCGACCTATTAAGGCATTGTAGGCTGAGTTCACATTGACCACGATGTAGTCTATGTTGAGGGTCCTAGACCGGTTCCCTTTTCAAAAGGTTGTGTGTAGCGAGATGTAACCGAGTGATTGGATTGGGGTGTCTCCAAGTCCAAATAAGCTGTCCGGATATGCTCTGAGCTCTTTCTTTTCTAGGCCGAGTTTGTCAAAAGCAGTCTTGAATAAAATGTTGGCCGAGCTTCCTTGGTCCTCCAGTGTTCGGTGTAGATTGGATTTGGCTAACATGATAGTGATGACCGTAGGATCGTCATGTCCCGTGATGACGCCAGCTGCGTCTTCTTTAGTAAAGATGATAGTAGGGAGGTCGGGTGCCTCTTCTCCTCCAACGTGGTATACTTCTTTGAGGTATCTTTTGCGAGATAATTTGGAGATTCCTCCTCCCGTGAATCCCCTATGTATCATGTGAACATGCCTCTCTGGGGTACGAGGTGGTCGTTCTGAGCAGCCAACCTCTTTGTCTCTTCTTCTTTTTCTGGGCTCATCTGTCTTACTGGCTAGGTACCGATCTAGTCTCCCTTCCCTTACCAATTTCTCTATGACATTTTTCAAGTCGAAGCACTCATTGTTGGGATGTCCATAGATTCGATGGTATTCGCAACATTCCGTCCGGTTTCCTCCTCCCTTTTTGCTTTTGAGTGGACGGGGTGGTGGAATCTTCTCCGTGTGGCATACTTCTCTATAAACTTCCACAAGAGACACTCGGAGAGGGGTGTAATTGTGGTATTTCTTAATCTTCTCTCCATGCGGATCATCTTTTTTCTTGGAATCTTTGTCTTTATCTCGGGAGGAGTTGGAGAATCTGGATTTTGGGGTTTCTCCTAGTCAGGAGTTTTCCTCTATGTTGATGTATTTTTCTGCTCATTCTTGTACTTCATTCAGAGATGTGAAATGTTTCTTTGATATGGATTGACTAAAAGGTCCCTCTCGTAGGCCATTGATGACACCCATAATGGCTGCTTCGGTTGGCAGACTCTGAATGTCCAGACATGCTTTGTTGAATCTTTCCATGTGGCTGTGAAGACTTTCCCGATCTCCTTGCTTGATCCCTAGTAGACTTGGGGCATGTTTAGTTTTATCCTTTTGGATGGAGAATCTGACTAGAAACTTTTCGGCTAAGTCGTCAAAGCTTGAGATGGACCTGAGGGGCAGATTTGTCGAACCATTTAATTGCTATTTTTCTTAAGGTGGTTGGGAAAGCTTTGTACCGAGTGGCGTCTGAGGCATCGGTGAGATACATTCTGCTTCGAAAATTACTGAGATGATGGCCGGGATCTGATGTGCCATCATATAAAGTCATATCGGGAGGTTTGAAGTTTTTTGGGATTTTGGCCTTCATGATCTCTTTGGTGAATGGGTCTTGGTCCTTGCGGGAATTATCCTCATGAGTGGATCGAGTTATTTTGGTTTTGAGATCAGCTTCAAGCTTTTGGAGCTTGTCTTCTAATTTTTGGCGTCGCCTAACTTCCCTTCGTAGGTCTTTCTCGGCTTCCCGCTAATATTCGACCTCTTTTTCGAGTTGTTTTAGGCGATCCTGAAGTGCTTCCATGGGTCCCGTACTTGGGGAGTCTTTGTCTTTGTTAGGTTGAGAAGTATCGTCTGGTGTAACCTCCACGTTCTTATGTGGTGTTCTGTTCTCCACATCAGAGTTGTGGTCGTTGTCCAGGTTATCCGCCATGATGGTGGGATGACTTTCAGGTTCCCCGGCAACGGCGCCAATGTTTCGAGGGTTACCTGAATTTGTAGGTCAATCTCGAACGAGATCTTCTGTACTGATTGGAGGTGACAGGTCCGGCTTGTATGTGGCGGCCGGAGCTGTCGTGTTCGACTTGTTGGATTGGCAATGCTGCTGATTCTTTGTCACCGGAGGGTGGTGGTACCTGCAACGGACTCCGATGCTTAAGTTAGCATGGGTATTAAGTAGGTTTTTAGTAGAATCAGAGTATGAGTTATACTTGGGTGCTCCAGTGTATTTATAATATTGTAGAGTGATCTTTTCTGGAGATAGGATAGTTATCTTATCTTATCTTTGAGTGGAGTTATCTTATCTTCAAGGGAACCGCCCTTGTCCTTCCAGGCTTGGGCTGCCTTGGGATTTGGGTTGTGTTCCTCTATTTGGGCCCTTTTTGGGCTTTCCTGGTGATCTGGCCAAACTCTTTGAGAAGAAGTCGGGTAGTTCTGACTTGAAGAGGTCGGTCGACTTGTCGCAAAACAACCCGTGTCGGATAGTTCGACCCAGGATATGAACATTGGGTGATTGTCACGGGTCACCCCTTCATTCTGACTTAACTGAATTAAGTACGAGAGTATATCTTGGAGAAGAAGTAGGCGTGAATTGAAAGAGAAACAATAATACTTGTTAGTTCATGAAGAACAGCAGAGCTCCTTACCTTAATCTATGAGGTGTAGAAACTCTACCGTAAAAAATACATAAGAGAAGAAGGTCTAGGCATGGCCAAATGGCCAGCCTCCAAAAGTGATCCCGAAATCAAAAGATGATCAAAAGATTCTTATACAATAGTCAAAAGTGCTATTTATACTAGACTAGTAACCTAGGTTTACAGAAAATGAGTAGATAGTGCAGAAATCTACTTCCGAGGCCCACTTGGTGTGTGTTTAGGCTAAGCTTTGAAGCTTTCACGTGCATAGGTCATCCATGGAGTCCAACGCTAGCTTGGATGCCAGTTTGGGCGTTTAATACCAGTTCTGGTGCCAGTTCCGGCGTTTTACGCCAGAAAATGGTCTCTGGTGGGTGTTTGGACGCTAGGTTGGGCCATCAAATCTCGAGAAAAGTATGAACTATTAAACATTTCTGGAAAGCCCAAGATGTATACTTTCCAACGCAATTGAGAGCGCTCCAATTGGGCTTTTGTAGCTCCAGAAAATCCACTTCAAGTGCAGGAGGGTCAGAATCCAACAGCATCTGCAGTCCTTTCTCAGCCTTTGAATCAGATTTTTGCTTAGGTCCCTCAATTTCAGCCAGAAAATACCTGAAATCATAGAAAAACACACGAACTCATAATAAAGTCCAGAAATGTGATTTTTGCATAAAACTAATAAAAATATACTAAAAAGTAACTAAAACATACTAGAAACTACCTAAAAATAATGCCAAAAAGCGTATAAATTATCCGCTCATCATAACACCAAACTTAAATTATTGCTTGTCCCCAAGCAACTGAAAATAAAATAGGATAAAAAGAAGAGAATATACAATAAATCTCAAAATATCAATGAAGCTTAGTTCTAATTAGATGAGCGGGGCTAGTAGCTTTTTGCTTCTGAACAGTTTTGGCATCTCACTTTATCCTTTGAAGTTTAGAATGATTGGCATCCATAGGAACTCAGAATTCATATAGTGTTATTGATTCTCCTAGTTTAGTATGTTGATTCTTGAACACAGCTACTTATGAGTCTTGGCCGTGACCCTAAGCATCTTGTTTTTCAGTATTACCACCGGATACATAAATGCCACAGACACATAACTGGGTGAACCTTTTTAGATTGTGACTCAACTTTGCTAAAGTCCCCAGTTAGAGGTGTCCAGAGTTCCTAAGCACACTCTATTTTTTTGGATCACGACTTTAACCACTCAGTCCCAAGCTTTTCACTTGGACGTTCATGACACAAGCACATGGTTAGGGACAGCTTGATTTAGCCGCTTAGGCCAGGATTTTATTCCTTTGGGCCCTCCTATCCACTGATGCTCAAAGCCTTGGATCCTCTTTACCCTTGCCTTTTGGTTTAAAGGGCTATTGACTTTTTCTACTTACTTTTTCTTTTTCTTTCTTTTTCTCTATTTTTTGCCTTTTTTTCGTAAGCTTTGTGTTTTTCACTGCTTTTTCTTATTTCAAGAATCAATTTTATGATTTTTCAGATTATCAATAACATTTATCTTTTTTCATTATTCTTTCAAGAGCAAAAAATTTTAACATTCATAAACTTCACTATAAAAAATATGCACTGTTCAAGCATTCATTCAGAAAACAAAAAGTATTGCCACCACATCAAAATAATTAAACTAATTTCAAGATAGAATTCAAAATTCATGTACTTCTTGGTCTTTTGCAAATAGAAATATTTTTCTTTTAAGAAAGGTGACGGATTCATGGAACAGTCATAGCTTTAAGACATAGCCACTAGATACTAATGATCATGTAATAAAGACACAAACATAGACAAAACATAAAGCATAAAAACCGAAAAAAAAAAGAAAAATAAGAACAAGGAAATTAAAAAACGGGTCCACCTTAGTTACGACGGCAAGTTCTTCCTCTTGAAGATCCTATGGAGTACTTAAGCTCCTCAATATCTCTTCCTTGCCTTTGTTGTTCCTCCCTCATGGCTCTTTGGTCCTCTCTAATTTCATGGAGGATAATGGAGTGTTCTTGGTGCTCCATCCTTAGTTGCTCCATATTGGAACTCAAATTTCCTAAAGAGGTGTTGAGTTGCTCCCAATAGTTATGTGGAGGAAAATGCATCCCTTGAGGCATCTCAGGGATTTCTTGATGAGGAACTTCCTTATGCTCTTGTTGAGGTCCATGAGTGGGCTCTCTTATTTGCTCCATCCTCTTTTTAGTGATGGGCTTGTCCTCTTCAATGAGGATGTCTTCCTCTATGACATTTCTGGCTGAATTGCATAGGTGACAGATAAGATGAGAAAAGGCTAACCTTACCAAAGTGGAGGGTTTGTCAGCTACCTTGTATAGTTCTAGAGGTATGATCTCATGAACTTCCACTTCCACTCCAATCATGATACTATGGATCATGATAGCCCGGTCCACAGTTACTTCGGACTGGTTGCTAGTAGGAATGATAGAGCGTTGGATGAATTCCAACCATCCTCTAGCCATGTGTTTAAGGTCAAGCATTCTCAGTTGAACTGGCTTGCCTTTGGAGTCTCTCTTCCATTGGGCTCTTTCCACACAAATATCCATGAGGACTAGGTCCAACCTTTGATCAAAGTTGACCCTTCTTGTGAAAGGATGAAGATCTCCTTGCATCATTGGCAAGTTGAATGCCAACCTCTCAGTTTCTGGGCTGAAATCCAAGTTTTTCCCTGAACCACTGTGAGCCAATTCTTTGGGTTTGGGTTGACACTTTGATCATGGTTCTTAGTGATCCATGTATTAGCATAGAACTCTTGAACCATTAAGATTCTGACTTATTGGATGGGGTTGGTGAGAACTTCCCAACCTCTTCTTCGAATCTCTCGTCGGATCTCTGGATATTCGCTCTTTTTGAGCTTGAAGGGGACCTCGGAGATCACCTTTTTCTTGGCCACAACTTCATAGAAGTGGTCTTGATAGACCCTTGAGATGAATCTCTCCATCTCTTATGACTCGGAGGTGAAAGCAATTGCCTTCCCTTTCCTCTTTCTAGAGGTTTCTCTGGCCTTAAGTGCCATTAATGGTTATGGAAAAACAAAAAGCAAAGCTTTTTCCTACACCAAACTTAAAAGGTTTGCTCATCCTCAAGCAAAAGAAAAAAGAAAGGAGGAGAAGAAGAAGAAATGGAGGAGATAGAGCGGGGTGAGTGGTTCGGCCAATGGGGTAAAGAAGTGTTTGTGATGTGTGAAATTGAAGGTGGTAAGGAGGGGTATTTATAGGGTAAGAGAGGGAGGGGATCTGTGTAAGAATGGGTGGGTTTGGGAGGGAAGTGGTTTGAATTTGAATGGTAAGGTAGGTGGGATTTATTTTGGGAAATAGTGGATGGATGTGAGAGGTGGAGAGATTATGGGGAAGAGGATAGGATTTGATAGGTGAATGGTGTTTGGGGAAGAGTGTTCTGGAAAGCTTTGAAGAAGGGAGCAAGTAAGTTGGGGTAGGTAGGGATCCTGTGGTGTCCACAGATCCTAAGGTATCAAGGATTTCTCATCCCTGCACCTTTTTGGCATTTAAACGCCCACTGTGTGCCATTTCTAGCATTAAACGCCAGGCTGATGCCCATTTCTGGTATTAAACGCCAGTCTGGCTGCCAATTCTGGCGTTTAACGCCCAGAATGCTGCCAAACTGGGCATTAAATGCCCATTCTGCTACCCTTACTGGCGTTTAACACCAGCCAGACACCAAACACCCTTTTCTGGTGTTAAACGCCAGTCTGTGTGCCATTTCTGGCGTTTAACGCCCATAATGCTGTAACACTGGACGTTAAATGCCCATTCTGCTATCCTTACTAGCGTTTAAACACTAGTAAGTTTGTCCTCTGGGGTGTGCTATTTTTGATGCTCTTTTTGATTTCGCTTTAAATTTGCAGTTGTTTTTGTGACTTAACATGATCATCAACCAAAAGAAAACATATACTAACAATGGAAAATAAAATGAAAAAGTAATTAATATAGATAAATAAAATTGGGTTGCCTCCCAATAAGCGCTTCTTTAATGTCAATAGCTTAACAGAAAGCTCTTAGAAAGCTTCACAGGTGCTCAGAGCATGATTGTGGCCTCCCAACAGCAAACTTAGAAGTTGAGTGTGGTGGCTTTATCTGACTCTGTATTGAGAGAAGTTTTTCATGCTTCTTCTCCATGTTTACAGAAGAAGATCCTTGAGTCTTAAACATAAGGTAGTCCTCATTCAATTGAAGGACTAACTCTCCTCTGTCCACATCAATCACACTCCTTGCTGTGGCTAGGAAGGGTTTTCCAGGGATGTAAAGGCCTTCAACCTTCACTAAGACATCCTCTACAAGTCCATAAGCCTGTTTCATTGATTTGTCTGCCATCTCTAGTGAGATTCTGGCAGCTTGTACCTCAAAGATCCCTAGTTTCTCTATTACAAAGAGTGGCATGAGGTTTATACCTGACCCCAGGTCACACAGTGCCTTCTCAAAGGTCATGGTGCCTATGGTGCAAGTTATTAAGAACTTTTCGGGATCCGGTTTCTATAGTTCATTGATGAGCAATGGAGGTTCATCCTCCCAAGTCTCATTACTAAAGAACTTGGCATTCAGCTTCATGATTGCTCCTAGATATTGAGCAAATTGCTCTTCAACAGTGTCTTCGTCATCTTTAGAGGAAGAATACTAATCAGAGCTCATGAATGACAATAGTAAGTTCAGTGGAATCTCTATGATTTCTGTATGAGCATCATATTCCTTTGGTTCCTCAATAAGGAACTCCATATTGGTTAGTGGACGTCCCTTGAGGTCTTCCTTACTGGGAATCACTGCCTTTTCACTCTCTCCATGTTCGGCCATTTTGGTTATAGTTATGGCCTTGTACTCTCTTTTGGGATTCTCTTCTGTATTGCTTGGGAAAGTACTAAGAGGAGTTTCAGTAACTCTTTTACTCAGCTGTCCCACTTGTGCCTTCAAATTTCTGATGAAGTACCTTATATCATTCATGAAACTGAGAGTGGTCTTAGATAGATCAGAGACTATGTTTGCTAAGGCAGAGAAGTTCTGCTAAAAATTCTCTGTCTGTTGCTGAGAAGATGATGGAAAAGGCTTGCTATTGCCAAACCTATTTCTCCCACCATTATTATTATTGAAGCCTTGTTGAGGCTTCTATTGATCCTTCCATGAGAAATTTGGATGATTTCTCTATGAAGGATTATAGGTGTTTCCATAGGATTTTCCCATGTAATTCACCTCTTCCATTGCAGGGTTCTTAGGGTCATAGGCTTCTCCTTCAGAGGAGGCTTCGTTAGCACTGCCGAATGCAGCTTGCAATCCAGTCAGATTCTGAGAAATCATATTGACTTGCTGAGTCAATATTTTGTTTTGAGTCAATATGGCATTCAGAGTATCAATCTCAAGAACTCCCTTCTTCTGAGTCATCCCATTATTCACAGGATTTCTTTCAGAAGTGTACATGAACTGGTTATTTGCAACCATCTCAATGAGTTCTTAGGCTTCTGCAGGTGTTTTCAGATAAAGAGATCCATCAGCAGAATGGTCCAATGACATCTTGGATAATTCAAACAGACCATCATAGAATATACATATGATGCTCTATTCGGAAAGCATGTCAGAAGGACACCTTTTGGTTAATTGCTTGTATTTTTTCCAAGCTTCATAGAGGAATTCACCTTCCTTCTGTTTGAAGGTATGGACGTCCACTCTAAGCTTGCTCAACTTTTGAGGTGAAAAGAATTTGGTCAAGAAAGTGTTAACCAACTTGTCCCAAGAGTTCAGGCTTTCTCTAGGTTGTGAGTTCAACCATGTTCTCGCTCTGTCTCTCACAGCAAAGGGGAAAAGCATAAGTCTGTAGACCTCAGGACCAACCCCATTGGTCTTAATAGTATCACAGATCTGCAAGAATTTAGCTAAAAACTGATGAGGATCTTCCAATGGAAGTCCATGAAACTTGCAATTCTGCTGTATTAGAGAAACTAATTGAGGCTTAAGCTCAAAGTTGTTTGCTCCAATGGCAGGAATTGAGATGCTTCTTCCATAGAAGTTGGACGTTGGTGCAGCATAGTCACCAAGCATCTTCCTTGCATCTCTCGCATTGTTGTTGGGTTCGGCTGCCATGTCTGCTTCTTTTTCGAAATTTTCTGTATGGTGCTCTCTGGAGTATTGTGCTTTAGCTTCCCTTAGCTTCTTCTTCAGAGTCCTTTCAGGTTCAGGATCATCTTCAACAAGAATGTTTTTATCCCTATTTCTGCTCATATGAAAAAGAAGAGAACAAAAGGGAGTAGTGGAATCCTCTATGTCACAGTATAGAAATTCCTTGATGTGTCAGAAGAAAAGAAGAATAGAGTACTAAGGTAGAGAGAGAATAAGAAGAATTCGAACACAAAGGGAGAGAGAGAGTTCGAATTATAAGTAGAAGAGAAGTGTTAGAAAATAAATAGAAAGAGATGACACAGATAGTATTCAAAAATTAAAACTAAAAAGATTTAAAAAAAAGATTTTAAAACTAAAAAGATTTTTAATTAACTAAATATTTTTGAAAAAGTGGTTAGTGATTTTCGAAAATTGGAAGTAGAAAAGTGGTTACGTGGTTTTGAAAAAGATAAGAAATAGTAATTAGTTGAAAAAATTTGAAAATAATTTTGAAAAGATAAGAAGTTAGAAAAAAGATTTTGAAATCAAAATTTAAAAAGATATGATTGAAAAAGATTTGATTGAAAAAAAAATTGATTGAAAAGATATGATTGAAAAAGATTTGATTTTTAAAATTGATAACTTGACTAACAAGAAATTAAAAGATATGATTCTAAAATTCAAAGGTTGAACCATTCTTAACAAGAAAGTAACAAACTTGAAATTTTTTGAATCAAAACTTTAATTGTTAGCAAGGATTTTTGAAAATGTGGAAAGATGAAAATCAAAATTATGATTTAAAACATGAAAAATTGAACAAAATTTGATTTGGAAATGAAATTACCTCCCTGGTGTCATCCTGGCGTTAAACGCCCAGAATGATATCCATTTTGGCATTTAACGCCCATGTGGTTGCCTCTTTGGGCGTTTAACGCCCAATCAGATACCCTGGCTGGCGTTAAATGCCAAGAATACTTCCTTACTGGGCATTTTTCCAAACGCCCAGAATGCTACCCATTCTAGCGTTAAACGCCCATAATGTTGCCCATTCTGGTGTTTAACCCCAAGAATGGTACCTTTACTGGTGTTAAACACCCAGAATGATAGCCATTCTGGCCATTAACACCCAAATTGCCTCTTTACTGACGTTTTAACGCTAGTTAGCTCTTTTTCTCTGTGATTCTTCTGCCTTATGTTCTGAACCTTCATTTCTCTGTATTATTTACTTGAGATTATATATTTTTTTTAATTTTGAATTTTTAATGAAGAGAGAGAAAAACAACAAAATGAAATAAAACAAACAAAAAAAATGCAAGATCAAAACAAGTAATGCATGCAAGGACACTTTGAATGTCAAGATGAACACCAAAACACTTTTAAGATCATGATGAACATCAAGGACATATTTTTGAAAATTTTTGAGAGAAAAAAAAAAGACATGCAAGACACCAAACTTAGAAATTTTGAATGTTCAAACACTATGATTTTGAAAATGCATATGAAAAACAACATAAAACACAAAACAGAAAAATCATAAGATCAGGCAAAAGAAATCATAAAGAACCAATCGAAGATCACAGAAGAACACAATGCATGAATTTTTTCGAAAACTTAGGAAAATTAAAAATATGCAATTGACACCAAACTTAGGATTTGACACTAGACTAAAACAAGAAACACAAAATATTTTTTTTTGGTTTTTATGAAATTTTTTAAATTTTTTTTGTATTTTTCGAAAATAAAAATAAAAAGCTTAAAGATAAAATAAAATTACCCAATCTAAGCAACAAGATGAACCGTTAGTTGTCCAAACTCGAACAATCCCCGGCAACGGTGCCAAAAACTTGGTGCACGAAATTGTGATCACAGTTTTCACAACTTTGCACAACTAACCAACAAGTGCACTGGGTCGTCCAAGTAATACCTTACTTGAGTAAAGGTCGATCCCACGGAGATTGATGGCTTGAAGCAAGCTATGGTCATCTTGTAAATCTCAGTCAGGCGGATTCAAATGGTTATGAGAATTTGATAATTAAAAGATAAATAAAATGGAAAATAACATAGAGATACTTATGTAATTCATTTGTGGAAATTTCAGATAAGCGTTTGGAGATGCTTTGTTGCTTTTGAACTTCTGCTTTCCTATTGTCGTCATCTAATCATGCGTCGTCCTTTCCATGGCAAGCTGTATGATCCTCTCAGTGAAAATGGTCCGGCTACGGTTTCTGTACGGCTAATCAACTGTCGGATTTCTCGTCTCGGATGAAGAATACCAGGCACAGCTACTGTAGGGATAATCATCTGTCGGTTCTCACTTGTGTTGGAATAGCATCCCTTGATCCTTTTGCACATTGTCACTGTGCCCAACAGTCGTGAGTTTGAAGCTCGCCATAGTCATCCCTTCCCAGATCCTACTCGGAATACCACAGTCAAGGTTTAGACTTTCCGGATCTCAGGAATGCTGTCTATTGGTTCTGGCCTATACCACGAAGGTTTTGATCTCAGGTTCGGATGCTCTGTTGTCAGGAGAGATGATGCAAATCGGGGATTAGAGACCCAAGAGAATATACACTGGCTGTCGTCCAATGACTACGTTGAACATCATGTAGACCGTTTGTGGTTGTCAGGCACGCGGATCTTGGCTAAGCGAGCAATGAAGATAGTGGGTGATTGTCACGAGTCACCCCTTCATTCTGACCTAACTGAATTAAGTACGAGAGTATATCTTGGAGAAGAAATAAGCGTGAATTGAAAGAGAAACAATAATACTTGCATTAGTTCATGAAGAACAGCAGAGCTCCTCACCTTAATCTGTAAGGTGTAGAAACTCCATCGTAGAAAATACATAAGAGAAGAAGGTCTAGGCATGGCCGAATGGCCAGCCTCACAAAGTGATCCCAAGATCAAAAGAGGATCAAAAGATTCTTATACAATAGTCAAAAGTGCTATTTATACTAGACAAGTAACCTAGGTTCATAGAAAATGAGTAGATAGTGCAAAAATCCACTTTCGGGGCCCACTTGGTGTGTGTTTAGGCTGAGCTTTGAAGCTTTTACGTGCATAGGCCATCCTTGGAGTTAAACGCCAGCTTGGATTCCATTTTGGGCGTTTAACTCCAGTTCTGGTGCTAGTTCCAGCGTTTTACGCCAGAAAAGGGTCTCTGGTGGACATTTGGACGCCAGTTTGGCCATCAAATCTCGGGCAAAGTATGGCCTATTAGACATTTCTGGAAAGCCCAAGATGTCTACTTTCCAACGCAATTGAGAGCGCGCCAATTAGACTTCTGTAGCTCTAGAAAATCCACTTCGAGTGCAGGAGGGTCAGTATCCAACAGCATCTGTAGTCCTTTCTCAGCCTCTGAATTAGATTTTTGCTCAGGTCCCTCAATTTCAGCCAGAAAATACCTAAAATCATAGAAAAACACACAAACTCATAGTAAAGTCCATAAATGTGATTTTTGCATATAAACTAATAAAAATACACTAAAAAGTAACTAAAACATACTAGAAACTACCTAAAAATAATGGCAAAAAGCGTATAAATTATCCGCTCATCAGTAGTCCATTGCATTTGGGGAGCAAGGTTATCGTGCCAGTCTTGAGCTCAAAATTTGGATCCAAAGCCGGATACCAGATTTGAAGTGGTTGCAAGTTAATATCAGGAGCTCCGGCCTCCTTCAAGGTGATAACCTTTCCTCATATTTATTCAATGAAATAGCATGATTTTGTGAGTGTCGCCAAATTTGTGCTTAGATGTGAAAACATGCTTTTAGACCCATAATTTGATGATTTTTATTTTCCTTTGATTCCACTAGATGCCTTGATGTGGTTGTTAGTGATTTCGGATTAGAAAAGGCTAGGAATAGATCAAAGGAGTGAAGATAAAGCATGCATAGTGGAGAAATTATGAAAAGCCAAAGATTTGAGACATAGCCATGGACGCGCACACGCACTAGTTGCGGATGCGCGGATTGCGTAATGCTCTAGGGGCAGGCACGCGCACTGTGCGCGCCCACGCCGAAGGCCGTACGTGACCTTTTTTGTCAAACTCGTGCCTGGCAATTTTGGAGGGTTTCTGATGAGCGGATAATTTATACGCTTTTTGGCATTATTTTTAGTATGTTTTTAGTATATTTTAGTTAGTTTTTATTATATTTTTATTAGTTTTTATTTAAAATTAACTTTTCTGGACTTTACTATGAGTTTGTGTGTTTTTCTGTGATTTCAGGTATTTTCTGGCTGAAATTGAGGGACCTGAGCAAAAATCTAATTCAAAGGCTAAAAAGGACTGCAGATGCTGTTGGATTCTGACGTCCCTGCACTCAAAGTGGATTTTCTGGAGCTACAGAAGCCCAATTGGTGCGCTCTCAATTGCATTGGAAAGTAGACATCCTGGGCTTTCCAGCATTGTATAATAGTCCATACTTTGCCCGAGATTTGATGGCTCAAACCGGCGTTCCAACTCAGCTCAAGAATTCTGGCGTTTAACGCCGGAACTGGCACAGAAGAGGGAGTTAAACGCCCAAACTGGCACAAAAGCTGGGTTTAACTCCAAGAGAAGCCTCTACACGAAAATGCTTCAATGCTCAACCCAAGCACACACCAAGTGGGCCCGGAAGTGGATTTATATGTCATTTACTCATTTCTGTAAACCCTAAGCTACTAGTTCTCTATATATAGGACCTTTTGCTATTTTATTTTAATCTTTTGATCACTTTAGATCTTAGGATCATCTTTGGACATCTAGTTCTTAGATTATGGGAGGCTGGCTGATGAGCGGATAATTTGTACGCTTTTTGGCACTGTTTTTAGTATGATCTAGTTGGTTTTTAGTATATTTTTGTTAGTTTTTAGTTAAAATTCACTTTTCTGGACTTTACTATGAGTTTGTGTATTTTTCTGTGATTTCAGGTATTTTCTGGCTGAAATTGAGGGACCTGAGCAAAAATCTGATTCAGAGACTGAAAAGGACTGCAGATGCTGTTGGATTCTGACCTCCCTGCACTCGAAGTGGATTTTCTGGAGCTACAAAAGCCCAATTGGCGCGCTCTCAACGGCGTTGGAAAGTAGACATCCTGGGCTTTCCAGCAATATATGATAGTTCATACTTTGCCCAAGATTTGATGGCCCAAACCGGCGTTCAAAGTCACCCTCAGAATTTCCAGCGTTAAACGCCGGAACTGGCATAAAAATTGGAGTTAAACGCCCAAACTGGCACCAAAGCTGGCGTTTAACTCCAGAAAGAGTCTCTACACGAAAATGCTTCAATGCTCAGCCCAAGCACACACCAAGTGGGCCCGGAAGTGGATTTTTATGTCATTTACTCATTTCTGTATACCCTAGGTTACTAGTTCACTATTAATAGGATCTTTTGACATTGTATCTGTACCTCATGACACTTTACACGTTTCTTTGTGTACCTTCTACGGCATGAGTCTCTAAACCCCATGGTTGGGGGTGAGGAGCTCTGCTGTGTCTTGATGGATTAATGCAATTACTACTGTTTTCCATTCAATCATGCTTGCTTCCATTCTAAGATATTACTTGTTCTTAAACCGGATGAATGTGATGATCCGTGACACTCATCATCATTCTCAACTATGAACGTGTGCCTGACAACCACCTCCGTTCTACCTTAGATTAAGTAGATATCTCTTGGATTCTTTAATCAGAATCTTCGTGGTATAAGCTAGAACTGATGGCGGCATTCAAGAGAATCCGGAAGGTCTAAACCTTGTCTGTGGTATTCTGAGTAGGATTCAATGATTGAATGACTGTGACAAGCTTCAAACTCCTGAGGGCTGGGCGTTAGTGACAGACGCAAAAGAATCACTGGATTCTATTCCGGCCTGATTGAGAACCGACAGATGGATAGCCGTGCCGTGACAGGGTGCGTTGAATATTTCCACTGAGAGGATGGGAGGTAGCCACTGACAACGGTGAAACCCTTGCATACAGCTTGCCATGGAAGGAGCCTTGCGTGTTTGAAGAAGAAGACAGTAGGAAAGAAGAGGTTCAGAAGACAGAGCATCTCCAAAACCTCAACCTATTCTTATCACTGCAATTCAAGTACCTGTTTTATGTTCTTTTGCTTTTTACAATCAATCCTGATAATCTTTGATATCCTGACTAAGAGTTACAAGGTAACCATAGCTTGCTTCAAGCCGACAATCTCCGTGGGATCGACCCTTACTCACGTAAGGTATTACTTGGACGACCCAGTGCACTTGCTGGTTAGTTGTGCGGGATTGCAAAGTGTGATTGCAATTTCGTGCACCAAGTTTTTGGCGCCGTTGCCGGGGATTGTTCGAGTTTGGACAACTGACGGTTTATCTTGTTGCTTAGATTAGGACTGTTTTATTTTTGTTGGTTTAGAGTCTTTTATTTGAGTTTAGTTTTATATTTTAAGTTTGGTGTCTTCTTTGTGTTTTCCTTTAAGTTTTCGAAAGTTTGTGTTTGATTTTCTAAAAATTTTAAGTTTGGTGTCTTTTGTGCTTTTATTCACTTAAAAATTTTTCAAAAATTTGTTCTTGGTGTTCATCTTGATCCTCAAAGTGTTCTTGGTGTTCATCTTGACATTCAAAGTTTTCTTGTTTGTTCTCTTTGTTTTGATCTAAAATTTCTAAGTTTAGTGTCGTTCTGTTGTTTTTCTCTTTCCTCATTAAAATTTAAAAATAAAAAAATATTCTTTCCTTGTTTTACTCATAATTTTCGAAATTTTGCATTAAATTAGTCAAAGATTTTCAAAATCATATCTTTTCAATCATTTTTATTTGCAATCATATCTTTTTAATTAATTAATTAATTTAGTTTTCAATTTGCTTTGATTTTATTTTTCGAAATTTTATTTTATTTTCCATTTATTTTCTTTTATTATTTTCGGTCACTTTTAATTAAAATAAAAAAAAAAACTTTACTTGTGAATCCATATCATATTCCCTTTCTCCATCATAGACCTAAGTGGAATTGAACAGTCCAGAAGGACTCTGGGGTCATATGCTAACCCCGTTACAGCTGCATATGGGAGTAGCATCTGTATACCTCCCATTAAAGCAAGCAGCTTTGAGCTAAATCCTCAACTCATTATCATAGTGCAGCAAAATTGCCAGTATTCCAGTCTTCCAGAGGAAGAACCTACTGAGTTTCTGGCACAATTCTTACAACTTGCTGACACAGTACGTGATAAAGAGGTGGATCAGGATGTCTACAGATTATTACTGTTTCCATTTGCTGTAAAAGATCAAGCTAAGAGGTGGTTAAATAACCAACCTACAACAAGCATAAAGACATGGAAACAGTTATCAGACAAATTCCTGAGTCAATTTTACCCTCCAAAAAGGATGACACAGCTAAGGCTGGACATCCAAGGCTTTAAACAAGAGGATAATGAATCCCTTTATAATGCCTGGGAGAGGTATAGAGGTATGCTAAGAAAATGCCCCTCTGAAATGTTTTCAGAGTGGGTACAGTTAGACATCTTCTACTATGGGCTTACAGAAAAAGCTCAAATGTCTCTAGACCACTCAGCTGGTGGATCTATAAATATGAGGAAGACGATTGAGGAGGCTCAAGAGCTTATAGATACTGTTGCTAGAAATCAACATTTGTACTCTAGTAATGAGTTCTCTACAAAAGAAGAAGTTATGGCAGTAGCCACTGATCCTAATCCTCAAGAACAGATGGTTGAGCTTAATCAGCAATTACACCTGATGACAAAACAGTTAGCAGAATTTAAAGAGATGCTCCAAGAGACTAAAATTGCTAACAAGAACATGGAATCACAGTTGAATCAGGCAAAACAACAGCTATCTAAACAGATAACAGAAGAATGCCAAGCAGTTCAACTGAGGAGTGGGAAGACACTGAATAACACTGCTCAAAGTAGCAAAAAGTCAGTAAAGGAACAATTGACGGAGGATAGCCAAACCACTATCCAAAATCCCTCTGAGGACAGTAAGAGCCCAGAGAGGAATACTATTGGCGTTCAAACGCCAGAAAAGGAGGGAAAGCTGGCGTTAAATGCCCATTCCCTGCCCAGTTCTGGCGTTCAAACGCCAGAAAAGGGGGAAAAGTTGGCGTTAAACGCCCATTTTTCACCCAATCCTGGCGTTCAAACGCAAAAGGAGAACCAGACACCTGAGAGTGCTGATAGTAACCCCTCTAAAAAGACTTCTCCAACCACTTCTGTAAGGAATAAACCTGCAGCAATTAAGGTTGAAGAATATAGAGCCAAGATGCCTTATCCTCAGAAACTCCGCCAAGCGGAACAGGATAAGCAATTTGCCCGCTTTGCAGACTATCTAAGGACTCTTGAAATAAAGATTCCGTTTGCAGAGGCACTTGAGCAAATACCTTCTTATGCTAAGTTCATGAAAGAGATCTTAAGTCATAAGAAGGATTGGAGAGAAACTGAAAAAGTTTTTCTCACTGAAGAATGCAGTGCAGTCATATTAAAGAGCTTACCAGAGAAGCTTAAAGATCCTGGAAGCTTTATGATACCATGCACATTAGAGGGTACTTGTACCAAGAAAGCTCTATGTGATCTTGGGGCAAGTATCAACCTAATACCTGCATCCACTATCAGAAAGCTTGGCTTGACTGAAGAAGTCAAACCAACCAGGATATGTCTCCAACTTGCTGATGGCTCCATTAAATACCCATCAGGCATAATTGAGGACATGATTGTCAAGGTTGGGCCATTTGCCTTTCCCACTGACTTTGTAGTGCTGGAAATGGAGGAGCACAAGAGTACAACTCTCATTCTAGGAAGACATTTCCTAGCAACTGGACGGACCCTCATTGATGTCCAAAAAGGGGAATTAACCCTGAGAGTCAATGAGGATGAGTTCAAGTTGAATGTTGTCAAAGCTATGCAGCATCCAGACACATCAAATGACTGCATGAGCACTGATATTATTGACTCTTTGGTGGAGGAGGTCAATATGACTAAAAGTCTTGAATCAGAGCTAGATGACATCTTTAAAGATGTTCAGCCTGATCTGGAGGAACTAAAGGAAATAAAAGAAATTCTGAAAATTCCTCAGGAAGAAGATTAGCCTCCTAAACCAGAGCTCAAGCCACTACCACCATCCCTGAAATATGCATTTCTGGGAGAAGGTGACACTTTTCCAGTGATCATAAGCTCTGCTTTAAATCCACAGGAAGAGGAAGCACTAATTCAAGTGCTAAGGACACATAAGACAGCTCTTGGGTGGTCCATAAGTGATCTTAAAGGCATTAGCCCAGCAAGATGCATGCACAAGATCCTATTGGAGGATGATGCTAAGCCAGTGGTTCAACCACAAAGGCGGCTAAATCCAGCCATGAAGGAGGTGGTGCAGAAAGAGGTCACTAAGTTACTAGAGGCTGGGATTATTTATCCTATTTCTGATAGCCCCTGGAGGAGCCCTGTCCACGTTGTCCCTAAGAAGGGAGGCATGACAGTGGTTCATAATGAAAAGAATGAACTCGTTCCTACAAGAACAGTTACAGGGTGGCGCATGTGTATTGACTACAGAAGGCTCAATACAGTCACCAGAAAGGATCATTTTCCTTTACCATTCATAGACCAGATGCTAGAGAGACTAGCAGGTCATGAATACTACTGCTTTTTGGACGGCTACTCAGGTTACAACCAAATTGCAGTAGATCCTCAGGACCAAGAGAAAACAGCATTTACATGTCCTTCTGGAGTATTTGCCTACAGAAGGATGCCTTTTGGTCTGTGCAATGCACCTGCAACATTTCAGAGGTGCATGCTCTCTATCTTCTCAGATATGGTAGAGAAATTTCTGGAAGTCTTCATGGATGACTTTTCAGTATTTGGAGACTCATTCAGCTCCTGCCTTAACCATCTAGCACTTGTTCTGAAAAGATGCCAAGAGACCAACCTAGTTTTAAACTGGGAAAAATGTCACTTTATGGTGACTGAAGGGATTGTCCTTGGGCATAAAATTTCAAACAAGGGAATAGAGGTGGATCAAGCTAAAGTTGAAGTAATTGAAAAATTACCACCACCTACCAATGTTAAGGCAATCAGAAGCTTTCTGGGGCATGCAGGATTCTACAGAAGGTTTATAAAGGATTTTTCAAAAATTGCCAAACCTATGAGTAATCTGCTAGCTGCTGACACACCATTTGTGTTTGACACACAGTGTCTGCAGGCATTTGAGACCCTGAAAGCCAAGATAGTCACAGCACCAGTCATCTCTGCACCAGACTGGACATTGCCATTCGAACTAATGTGTGATGCCAGTGACCATGCCATTGGTGCAGTGTTGGGACAGAGGAATAATAAGCTTCTGCACGTCATTTATTATGGCAGCCGTATTCTAAATGATGCACAGAAGAACTACACAACCACAGAAAAGGAGTTACTTGCAGTGGTTTATGCCATTGACAAGTTCAGATCTTATTTAGTAGGATCAAAAGTGATTGTGTACACTGACCATGCTGCTCTTAAATATTTACTCACAAAGCAGGATTCAAAACCCAGGCTCATAAGATGGGTGTTGCTTCTGCAAGAGTTTGATATAGAAATAAGAGACAGAAAAGGGATAGAGAATCAAGCAGCTGATCACCTGTCAAGGATAGAACCAGTAGCAGGAGCATCCCTCCATCCTACTGAGATCTCTGAAACCTTTCCGGATGAGCAATTGTTTGCTATTCAGGAAGCTCCGTGGCTTGTAGACAGTGCAAACTATAAGACTCAAGGTTCTCCTTCTGTAACCATGGAGAGGAAGCATGAAGAGCTTCTCTCAAAATAGAGTCAAACAGAGCCCCCACAGTCAAACTATAAGTTTGGTGTTGGGAGGCCACCACCAACTTCTAAGTTTGGTGTTGAACCCCCACATTCAAACTCTAAGTTTGGTGGTGGGAGGTTCCAACATTGCTCTGAACATCTGTGAGGCTCCATGAGAGCCCACTGTCAAGCTACTGACATTAAAGAAGCGCTTGTTGGGAGGCAACCCAATGTTATATTTATTATTTTTCCTTTGTTATTTTATGTTTTCTATAGGTTGATGATCATGGAAAGTCACAAAATCAATTGAAAAAGCAGAAACAGAATGAAAAATAGAAAGAAAAATAGCACACCCTGGAGGAAAACTTGCTGGCGTTTAAACGCCAGTAAGGGCAGCAAATGGGCGTTTAACGCCCAGTCTGGCACCATTCTGGGCGTTTAACGCCAGAAAAGGGCACCAGACTGGCGTTAAACGCCAGGAATGGGCACCAAGCTGGCGTTAAATGCCAGAAATGGGCACCAGCCCGGCGTTTAACGCCAGGATTGGCAGGAGGAGCATTTTTGCTTGCCACTTGGTGCAGGGATGAATTATCCTTGACACCTCAGGATCTGTGGACCCCACAGGATCCCCACCTACCCCACCACTCTCTCTTCTTTCTTCTTTTGCTCGAGGACAAGCAAACCTTCTAAGTTTGGTGTGGTAAAAGCGTTGCTTTTTGTTTCTCCATAACTATTTATGGCACCTAAGGCCGGAGAAACCTCTAGAAGGAGGAATGGGAAGGCAAAAGCTTCCACCTCCGAGCCATGGGAGATGGAGAGATACATCTCAAGGGATGCACTTTCCTCCACAAAACTATTGGGAGCAAATCAACACCTCCCTAGGAGAATTGAGTTCCAACATGGGACAACTAAGGGTGGAGCACCAAGAACATTCCGTCCTCCTCCATGAAATTAAAGAAGATCATAGAATCATGAGAGAGGAGCAACAAAGGCAAGGAAGAGACATTGAAGAGCTCCAGCACTCCATAAGATCTTCAAGAGGAAGAACAAGCCGCCATCACTAAGGTGGACCCGTTCTTTAATCTCCTTGTTCTTTATTTTCTATTTTTCGAATCTTTATGCTTATGTTTATCCATGTTTGTGTCTTATTACATGATCATTAGTATCTTAGTGTCTATGCCTTAAAGCTATGAATGTCTTATGAATCCATCACCTCTCTTAAATGAAAAATGCTTTAATAACAAAAGAACAAGAAGTACAGGATTTCAAATTTATCCTTGAAACCAGTTGAATTAGTTTGATGTGGTGACAATACTTTTTATTTTCCGAATGAATGCTTGAACAGTGCATATGTCTTTTGAATTTGTTGTTTTGAGAATGTTAAAATTGTTGGCTCTTGAAAGAATGATGGAAAAAGAGAACTGTTATTGAGGATCTGAAAAATCATCAAAGTGATTCTTGAAGCAAGAAAAAGCAGTGAATACAAAAAAAAACGAAAAAAAGGAGAAGAAATAGAAGAAAAAGAAGGAAATAAAGTTGTGATCCAAGGCAAAAAGAGTGTGCTTAAGAACCCTGGACACCTCTAATTGGGGACTCTAGCAAAGCTGGGTCATAATCTGAAAAGGTTCACCCAAGTATGTGTCTGTGGCATGTATGTATCCGGTGGTAATACTGGATGACAGAGTGCTTTGGGCCACAGCCAAGACTCATGACATAGCTATGTTCAAGAATCATTATACTTAATTAGGAGAATCAATAACACTATCTGAGTTCTGAGTTCCAATAGATGCCAATCATTCTGAACTTCAAAGGATAGAGTGAGGTGCCAAAACTGTTCGGAAGCAAAAAGCTACTAGTCCCGCTCATCTAATTGGAGCTGAGTTTCCTTGATATTTTGGAGTCTATAGTATATTCTCTTCTTTTTATCCTAATTGATTTTCAGTTGCTTGGGGACAAGCAACAATTTAAGTTTGGTGTTGTGATGAGCGGATAATTTGTACGCTTTTTGGCACTGTTTTTAGTATGTTTTTAGTATGATCTAGTTGGTTTTTAGTATATTTTTGTTAGTTTTTAGTTAAAATTCACTTTTTTGGACTTTACTATGAGTTTGTGTGTTTTTCTGTGATTTCAGGTATTTTCTGGCTGAAATTGAGGGACCTGAGCAAAAATCTGATTCAGAGACTGAAAAGGACTGCAGATGCTGTTAGATTCTGATCTCCCTGCACTCGAAGTGGATTTTCAGGAGCTACAGAAGCCCAATTGGCGCGCTCTCAACGGCGTTGGAAAGTAGACATCCTGGGCTTTCCAGCAATATATGATAGTCCATACTTTGCCCAAGATTTGATGGCCCAAACCGGCGTTCAAAGTCACCCTCAGAATTTCCAGCGTTAAACGCCGGAACTGGCATAAAAATTGGAGTTAAACGCCCAAACTGGCACCAAAGCTGGCGTTTAACTCCAGAAAGAGTCTCTACACGAAAATGCTTTAATGCTCAGCCCAAGAACACACCAAGTGGGCCCGGAAGTGGATTTTTATGTCATTTACTCATTTCTGTATACCCTAGGTTACTAGTTCACTATTAATAGGATCTTTTGACATTGTATCTGTACCTCATGACACTTTACACGTTTCTTTGTGTACCTTCTATGGCATGAGTCTCTAAACCCCATGGTTGGGGGTGAGGAGCTCTGCTGTGTCTTGATGGATTAATGCAATTACTACTGTTTTCCATTCAATCATGCTTGCTTCCATTCTAAGATATTACTTGTTCTTAAACCGGATGAATGTGATGATCCGTGACACTCATCATCATTCTCAACTATGAACGTGTGCCTGACAACCACCTCCGTTCTACCTTAGATTAAGTAGATATCTCTTGGATTCTTTAATCAGAATCTTCGTGGTATAAGCTAGAACTGATGGCGGCATTCAAGAGAATCCGGAAGGTCTAAACCTTGTCTGTGGTATTCTGAGTAGGATTCAATGATTGAATGACTGTGACGAGCTTCAAACTCCTGAGGGCTGGGCGTTAGTGACAGACGCAAAAGAATCACTGGATTCTATTCCGGCCTGATTGAGAACCGACAGATGGATAGCCGTGCCATGACAGGGTGCGTTGAACATTTCCACTGAGAGGATGGGAGGTAGCCACTGACAACGGTGAAACCCTTGCATACAGCTTGCCATGGAAGGAGCCTTGCGTGTTTGAAGAAGAAGACAGTAGGAAAGCAGAGGTTCAGAAGACAGAGCATCTCCAAAACCTCAACCTATTCTCATCACTGCAATTCAAGTACCTGTTTTATGTTCTTTTGCTTTTTACAATCAATCCTGATAATCTTTGATATCCTGACTAAGAGTTACAAGGTAACCATAGCTTGCTTCAAGCCGACAATCTCCGTGGGATCGACCCTTACTCACGTAAGGTATTACTTGGACGACCCAGTGCACTTGCTGGTTAGTTGTGCGGGATTGCAAAGTGTGATTGCAATTTCGTGCACCACTGGCCATTCGGCCATGCCTAGTCCTTGTTCTTATGTATTTTCAACGGTGGAGTTTCTACACACCATAGATTAAGGTGTGGAGCTCTACTGTACCTCGAGTATCAATGCAATTACTATTGTTCTTCTATTCAATTCAGCTTATTCTTGTTCTACGATATCACTTGTTCCTCAACTTGATGAATGTGATGATCCGTGACACTCATCATCATTCTCACCTATGAACGTGTGCCTGACAACCACCTCCGTTCTACCTTAGATTGAGTGGATATCTCTTGGATCCCTTAATCAGAATCTTCGTGGTATAAGCTAGAGTTGATGTCGGCATTCAAGAGAATCCGGAAGGTCTAAACCTTGTCTGTGGTATTCTGAGTAGGATTCAAGGATTGAATGATTGTGACGAGCTTCAAACTCGCGATTGTGGGGCGTTAGTGACAGATGCAAAAGAATCACTGGATTCTATTCCGACATGATCGAGAACCGACAGATGAATAGCTGTGCTATGACAGAGCGCGTTGAACATTTTCACTGAGAGCACGGAACTGTAGCCATTGACAACGTTGATGCCCAACATACAGCTTGCCATGGAAAGGAGTAAGAAGGATTGGATGAAGACAGTAGGAAAGCAGAGAGACGGAAGGGACAAAGCATCTCCATACGCTTATCTGAAATTCTCACCAATGAATTGCATAAGTATCTCCATACGCTTATTTATGTTTTACAAGATGACCATAGCTTGCTTCATACCAACAATCTCCGTGGGATCGACCCTTACTCGCGTAAGGTTTATTACTTGGACGACCCAGTGCACTTGCTGGTTAGTTGTGCGAAGTTGTGATAAAGTGTGATTCACATTTGAGAGCGCTACCAAGTTTATTGGCGCCATTGTTGATGATCACAATTTCGTGCACCAGCCTTCCAAGTGTTTGATGAAATGCTTGGAAGTATTTTAGAGTAGAATTTTATGTTCTTGGTTTGGGAAGGTAACTTAGGAATTCTTGAGTTACTAATGTCCATGTGATTGATGATTGATAGCCGTTAACTTTAGTTCTCACTAAGTCAATTAGTGGAAAGCTAAGACTTATGGACTTGGATTGATATAGCTCACTTGACTTTCCTCTACCATTAGTTAGAGAATGACTTAGTGGGATCGATCCTTGCAATTATCATGTTGTGGTTACTGATAAGGATAGAGATCCTTAATCACCAATCCTTTCCAAGACCATTTTGTCATTTGAATTCCGTTGTCATTTACTTTTCTTGTTTCTTACTCCGAAACCCCAAAATATACAAATCCATAACCAATAACAAGAACACTACCCTGTAATTCCTTTGAGAGACGACCCGAGGTTCCAATACTTCAGTTTATAGATTTTTGGGGTTTGTTACTTGTGACAAACAAATTTTTGTATGAAAGGATTATTGTTGGTTTGGAAGCTATACTTTACAACGATATTCCATTAGTGAAATTCTAAACCATCAAAAATCCGATCATCACTAGCCGGTGCTGAGCTTGCCTTATACGAGTTAAAGTTCTTTCAATTTCTGGATCAAAAGTGACCAAGCTCGGGTCTGGAAGCAACCGTGTCATTCAACTGAGGAGGCAATGAAAGTATGCAATTATGAAAAGCAAAACAAAAATAGGCAAGTAAACAAGAACCAACTTAATAATCAACAACTACTAAGACTACTAGAGAGAAAGAAGTAGTATCTACAATTAGTGCCAAGTAGCAATGATGAACGTTATTTTTGTATTGGTATAGAAATGAAATGAGTCCAATCATGAGTATAGTCTAACCAACACGCAAATTCCACATCAAACAATTCTACAATCTATAATCGAGAGTATGAGTCCCGAGTCATCTTCCCTAGAAATTGCCTTAGAATGCATATTATTGATTAAGAGATCCTTTGTGATATTTGAGAAGTGGTACGAGAATGTAAGCTAATAAAAAGTAAACAACAGTCACACAAGATAAAAGCCTTGGCCAAGGGTGAGCATTGGAAGTTCCATCATTATAGTTTCCTTCAATTGTGATAGCAATTGAGTGTTGCTTCACTTAGTTAACCCCTAATGATGGAGGAAAGTCAAGTGAAAGTAACTAATGTGAGTCACAAGTCCTAGCCTAACCCTTGGAAAGTCTAGCTCTAGTGCACTCCGAGCCAATTAGCAATTATCAATTCACAATCAATAATTAATATCCACTACTCAAGTATCTCCAATAACTCAACCCCTAAGCCAAGTAAGGAAGTTCTACTCCATAGCTAGGGTTATCATTTCATCAAACATTTGGTGAGAATTCATAGAAGTCATTATGGAATTGAAAGAAAGGAGCTTAATTCAAACAACAATCCCCAAACAATCAAACAATTACAATTGATGAACATGAAAATATCTCAATTCATTTATCCAAATCAAAATAACAAAGCATTCATAGATCTAGAGTGAAGGAATCAAAAGAACACAAATTGAGAATAGGAGAAGAGTAGATCTACAACATGTATCAAAGCAAGAGTGAATTGGCAATTGATCTCACCAAGAAATCAAAGGAGAATTGCAATGGAGAATGAAATCCTAGAGAGAGGTTGGAGCTTCTCTCTCCACAAAAAATGTAACTAACAAATGGAAATATCTAAAAAGTGTGTCTAATGAGTGAATCCCCCTCAAGCCCTTCAATCCTTGGTCTTCTTTTACTTCTCCCGCTAGAACTCTGCCCCCAAAACAGGGTTGGTAACTGCCTGAAATCGCTGGTCACGTTTTCTTCTTAAAAAATCACGTGCGGCCATGGGCGCGTACGCACACAGTACGCGTACGCGCATAGTACGCGTACGCGTCCCTCGGGCTTTAGCAATCCACGCGCAGGTGGTGCACGAAATTGCACAACTAACCAGCAAGTGCACTGGGTCGTCCAAGTAATACCTTACGTGAGTAAGGGTCGATCCCACGGAGATTATTGGTTTGAAGCAAGCTATGTTTATTTTATTATTCTTAGTCAGGATTTCAATTAAAATTATCAATTTGAATTATTAGAAAAAATAAAAGAGCGTGAATTAATTACTTGTAATGCAGTAATGGAGAATATGTTGGGGTTTTGGAGATGCTTTGTCCTCTGAATCCCTGCAATATAATATTCAACTCAATAACATAATTGCAAAGTTCCTTCCATGGCAAGCTCTATGTAGGGTGTCACCGTTGTCAATGGCTACTTCCCATCCTCTCAGTGAAAATGGTCCAGATTCTCTGTCACAGCACGGCTAATCATCTGTCGGTTCTCAATTAGGTTGGAATAGAATCCAATGATTCTTTTGCGTCTGTCACTAACGCCCAGCCTTCAGGAGTTTGAAGCTTGTCACAGTCATTCAATCCTGGAATCCTACTCGGAATACCACAGACAAGGTTTGATTTTCCGGATTCTCATGAATGCCGCCATCACTCCGGCTTATACCACGAAGATTCTGATTAAGGAATCTAAGAGATATTCATTCAATCTAATGTAGAACGGAGGTGGTTGTCAGAAACACGTTCATGAGTTGAGGAAGGTGATGAGTGTCACGGATCATCACCTTCTCCATAATTAAGCGCGAATGAACATCTTAGATAGGAACACGCATATGTGAATGGAAAAATATAAGTAATTGCATTAATTCATCGAGACACTGCAGAGCTCCTCACCCCCAACAATGGAGTTTAGAAACTCATTCCGTCAAATAGTATGTAGTTCAGATCTGAAAATGTCATCAGGTACAAAATAAGTCTCTAAAAGTTGTTTAAATAGTAAACTAGTAACCTAGGTTTACAAAAAATGAGTAAACTAAGATAATTGGTGCAGAAATCCACTTCTGGGGCCCACTTGGTGTGTGCTGGGGCTGAGACTTAAGCCTCTCACGTGCTTGGGCTGTTTCTGGAGTTGAACGCCAGGTTGTAACGTGTTTTGGGCGTTGAACTCCAACTTGTAACCTGTTTCTGGCGCTGGACGCTAGACTGCAACATGGAACTGGCATTGAACGCCAATTTATGTCATCTATCTTTGCGCAAAGTATGGACTATTATATATTTCTGGAAAGCCCTGGATGTCTACTTTCCAACCCAATTGAGAGCGCGTCAGTTGGACTCCTGTAGCTCCAAAAACTCCATTTCGAGTGCAGGGAGGTCAGGATCCAACAGCATCAGTAGTCCTTTTTCAGCCTAACTCAGATTTTTGCTCAGCTCCCTCAATTTCAGCCAGAAAACACCTGAAATCACAGAAAAATACACAAACTCATAGTAAAGTCCAGAAATATGATTTTTGCCTAAAAACTAATAAAATTCTATTAAAAACTAATTAAAACATACTAAAATCTACAAGAAATTACCCCCAAAAAGCGTATAAAATATCCGCTCATCACAACACCAAACTTAAACTGTTGCTTGTCCCCAAGCAACTAGAAGGATAAAATAGGATAAAAAGAAGTTAAGAAGCAATAATATCTCAGAGTTTTAAGTGAGGCTCAGGTTTTAGTTAGATGAGCGGGGCTAGTAGCTTTTTGTTCCTGAACAGTTTTGGCATCTCACTTTATCCTTTGAAATTCAGAATGATTGGCATCCGTAGGAACTCAGGATTCCGATAGTATTATTGATTTTCCTAGTGTAGTATGTTGATTCATGAACACAGTTACTTTATGAGTCTTGGCCGTGGCCCTAAGCACTTTGTTTTCCAGTATTACCACCGGATACATAAATGCCACAGACAAATAATTGGGTGAACCTGTTCAAATTGTGACTTAGCTTTGCTAAAGTCCCCAATTGGAGGTGTCTAGAGCTCTTAAGCACACTCTTTTGCCTTGGATCACGACTTTAACCACTCAGTCTCAAGCTTTTCACTTGGACCTGCATGCCACAAGCACATGGTTAGGGACAGCTTGATTTAGCCGCTTAGGCCTGGAATTACTTCCTTGGGCCCTCCTATCCACTGATGCTCAAAGCCTTGGATCCTTTTCACCCTTGCCTTTTGGTTTTAAGGGCTATTGGTTTTTTTCTTTTTCTTGATCCAATGATTCCTTGTAAAAAAAATATTTTTTTTCACTGCTTTTTCTTGCTTCAAGAATCAAATTCATGATTTTTCAGATCATCAATAATATTTTTCGTGTTCCTCATTCTTTCAGGAGCCAACATTCGTAAATTTTAAGATACAAATTATGCATTATTCAAGCATTCATTCAGAGAACAAAAGGTATTGCCACCACATATAATTAATTATAATTTTTATTATTAAGAACTCGAAAAATATAATTTACTTCTTTATTCTAATTATCTACTATTTTATTCATGTTTGATGATGATAAGAAAAATAAATTATAACTTAATTGGAAATAAAACCAGAATAGATATGCTAATTACTACTACTACTGTATAACTTCTAAGGTAAATTCCTATAATAACACTATCACAGAGTTAAAGCTAAAATTAGAACTCAACAACCTGTATTTTGGGAAGTGGATGTTCCTCTAATCTGTGGGGTGCTTGGTCCTTCAAGGATTAATTTCTGGCGCTTCAGCTCCCTTAAGTCACGCCCTTGCTCTTCTTGTTCCCTAAGCAATTTGCAAAGCATGCTACTTTGATTGTTCTGTTCTTCCTTTATTTGGTTCATAACTTCTTGCAACTTGGAAACAGATGCCTCAAGATGTTCCCAACATTCGAATTGAGGAAGTTCTGGAAGGAATTCTTGTGTTCTCTTCTTGATTGGATCATCCTGCAGCTGTTGTCTTTCCATTGATATTTTAGTGATTGGCCTCTCAACTGAGATATACTTAGTTATTCCCATCTTCACTCCAGCATCTCTGCAGAGCATAGAAATTAAGCTTGGATAGGCCAATTTGGCATCCTTGGAGTTCTTGTTTGCTATTTTGTAGAGTTCCCACGAGATTAGTTGATGAACTTCTACTTCTCTTCCCAACATGATGCAGTGAATCATCACTGCTCTTTTAACAGTAACTTCAGAACGGTTGCTGGTGGGCAATATAGAACGCCCAATAAAGTCTAGCCAGCCTCTGGCAACTGGTTTGAGATCTTCTCTCTTGAGTTGATTTGGGATGCCAGTGGTGCTGGTGGTCCACCTGGCTCCAGGGATGCATATATCCTCTAGAATCTTGTCCAGGCCTTTGTTTACCCTCATCATTCTCCTATTAAAGGAGTCTGGGTCATCTTTCAATTGAGGAAGCTTAAAGATCTCCCTGATTTTGTCAGGATGGATGTGAACAATCTTTCCTCTGACTAAGGTCCGATGGTCATAGAGGGCAGCTCCAATTATTCTTTGCCTGTCTGTCTGCCACAGATTAGCATAGAACTCCTGAACCATATTCCTTCCCACTTTTGTTTCAGGATTAGCTAGGATTTCCCAGTTCCTGTTTCGAATTTGTTCTTGGATCTCCGGATATTCATCTTCTTTTAGATTGAACTTGACTTCTGGGATCACTGATCTTAGACCCATTATTTTTTAGTAATGGTCTGAATGTTCTTTAGTCAAGAACTTCCCTTGATTCCAAAGTTGTTTTGGAATACTCTCTTTCTTTCCTCTTGGGGTGGGTTGTTTTCCTTTAGGGGCCATGATCAAAGTGAGTATGTTTTTGTGATCATGGATAAGCACACCAAACTTAGAGGTTTGCTTGTCCTCAAGCAAAAGAAAAGAAAGGAGAGGGATAGGAGGAGAGCAAGTGTGGAATGGTAGATGATGAGAGGGGCGCCGAATGTGGATATAAAGGGAGGGAGGGTGGGTTTCGAAAATAAGAAGAAAAGATAAGATAGAAGATATGATTTATAAAAGATAAATATGATAAGAAAAAGATATAATTAAAAAATTGTTAATGATAATTGGAAAAGATAAATTTGAATCTTAATTTTGAAAGAAGATTTTTAAAAGATAATTGAGTTTTGAAAAACTTAAAAAAAGTTGGATTGGATTGGAAAACAATTTGTCTTTTATGGATTAAGATGCATTTAATATTTTTGAAAAAGGATTTTAGAAATTAGGGTTTTTAGAAATTAGGATTAAAATTTTTGGAATTGAAGGATGATATTTTGAAACATGTTTATGCAAGAAATCATGAATTGAAATATAAAAATTAGAAAATTTGTGAAGAAAAATGAATTTTACCTCCTCCCCACCATTCTGGCGTTAAACGCCCAAACGCTGCATGTTTTGGGCGTTTAACGCCTAATTGCTGCTTCTCCTGGGCGTTCAACGCCCAGCTGTTGCTTCTTTCTGGCGTTGAACGCCAGGAAGTCCTTTGTCACTGGGCATTTTTCTGAATGCCCAGGACGCTGTCAATCTGACGTTAAACACCCAGAATGTGCTTCTTTCTGGCATTCAATGGCCAGAAGATGATCCTTTCTGGTGTTTAACGCCCAGATGGCTACCCTTACTGGCGTTGAACGCCCAGTGGGTGCTTCTTTTGGGTGTTCAACGCCCAAACTGTTTCTTACTGGCTTTTTCACGCCAGTGAGCTTCCAAATTCCCTTGTAACTTTGTGAATTCAAGCAATTGCTATTTTACCTTGAAGATACTTTGACATATACCTGTAAAAATCAATTAATTAACAAATAAACTTTGTAAATGGCTAGGTTGCCTCCCAGCAAGCGCTTCTTTATTGTCATTAGCTGGACTATTACTGAGCTTTAATCAAGCCTCAGTTTTGAGCATTCTTGCTCAAAATTGCCTTCAAGATAATGTTTGACTCTCTGTCCATTAACAATGAACTTTTTATTAGAATCATTATTCTGAAGCTCTACGTATCCATATGGTGATACGCTTGTGATCACATATGGACCTCTCCACCGGGACTTCAATTTCCCGGGGAATAATTTGAGCCTAGAATTAAATAGCAGAACTTTCTGCCCTGGCTCAAAGACTCTGGATGACAATTTCTTATCGTGCCATCTTTTTGCTTTCTCTTTGTATATTTTTGCATTCTCGAAAGCATTGAGTCTAAATTCCTCTAGCTCATTTAACTGGAGCAATCGTTTTTCTCCAGCTAACTTGGCATCAAGGTTCAGGAATCTAGTTGCCCAGTAGGCCTTATGTTCCAGTTCCACTGGCGAGTGACATGCTTTTCCATACACAAGCTGGTATGGAGAGGTCCCTATAGGGGCCTTGAATGCTGTTCTGTATGCACACAGAGCATCATCCAAGCTTCTTGCCCAATCCCTTCTACAGTTAATTACAGTCTGTTCCAGGATTCTTTTGAGTTCTCTATTTGAGACTTCAGCTTGCCCATTAGTCTGTGGGTGATATGGAGTGGCCACCCTGTGGCTAACTCCATAATGAACCAAAGCAGAATAGAGCTGGTTATTGTAGAAATCAGTGCCCCCATCACTGATTAGTACTCTAGGGGTGCCAAATCTGCTGAAGATGTGTTTCTAGAGGAATTTTAACACTGTCTTAATGTCATTAGTGGTTGTAGCAATAGCTTCTACCCATTTGGATACATAATCCACCGCCACCAGAATATAAGTGTTTGAGTATGATGGTGGGAAAGGTCTCATGAAGTCAATACCCCATACATCAAACAACTCAATCTCCAAGATCCCTTGTTGAGGCATGGCATAACTGTGAGGCAGATTGCCAGATCTTTGGCAACTGTCGCAATTAAGCACAAACACTCAGGAATCTTTATAGAGAGTAGGCCAGTAGAAGCCACATTGGAGGACTCTTGTGGCTGTTCGCTCACTTCCAAAATGTCCTCCATACTGTGATCCATGGCAGTGCCATAGGATCCTCTGCGCTTCTTCTTTAGGCACACATCTACGGATTACTCCGTCTGCACATCTCTTGAAGAGATATGGTTCATCCCAAAGATAGTACTTTGCATCCGTGATCAGCTTCTTTGATTGCTGCCTACTGTACTCTTTGGGTATGAACCTTACTGCCTTGTAGTTTGCAATGTCTGCAAACCATGGCACTTCCTGGATGGCAAAGAGTTGCTCATCCGGAAAGGTTTCAGAGATCTCAGTAAGAGGGAGGGATGCCCCTTCCACTGGTTCTATTCGAGACAGGTGATCTGCTACTTGGTTTTCTGTCCCTTTTCTGTCTCTTATTTCTATATCAAACTCTTGCAGAAGCAACACCCATCTGATAAGTCTGGGTTTTGAATCCTGCTTCGTGAGTAGATATTTAAGAGCAGCATGATCAGTGTACACAATCACTTTTGATCATACTAAATAGGATCTAAACTTGTCAATAGCGTAAACCACTGCAAGTAGCTCTTTTTCTGTGGTTGTGTAATTCTTCGGTGCGTCATTTAAAACACGATTGGCATAGTAAATGACGTGCAAAAGCTTGTCATGTCTCTGTCCCAACACTGCACCAATGGCATGGTCACTGGCATCACACATCAATTCAAATGGTAATGTCCAGTCTGGTGCAGAGATGAATGGTGGTGTGACTAGCTTAGCTTTTAGAGTCTCAAACGCCTGCAGACACTCCTTATCAAAGATAAATGGCGTGTCAGCAGCTAGCAGATTACTTAGAGGTTTGGCGATTTTTGAAAAATCCTTTATAAACCTCCTATAGAATCTTGCATGCCCCAGAAAGCTTCTGATTGCCTTAACATTGGCTGGTGGTGGTAATTTTTCAATTACCTCTACCTTAGCTTGATCCACCTCTATTCCTCTATTCAAGATTTTGTGCCCAAGGACAATTCCTTCAGTCACCATAAAGTGACATTTCTCCCAGTTTAAAACTAGGTTGGTCTCTTTGCATCTCTTTAGAACAAGTGCTAAATGGTCAAGACAGGAGCTGAATGAGTCTCCAAATATTGAAAAGTCATCCATGAAGACTTCCAGAAATTTTTCCACCATATCAGAGAAAATTGAGAGCATGCACCTTTGAAAGGTTGCAGGTGCATTGCACAAACCAAATGGCATCCTTCTGTATGCAAATACTCCGGATGGACATGTGAATGCCGTTTTCTCTTGATCTTTTGGATCTACTGCAATTTGATTATAACCTGAATATCCATTCAGGAAGTAGTAGTATTCATGACCTGCTAGTCTTTCTAGCATCTGGTATACGAATGGTAAAGGAAAATGATCCTTTCTGGTAGCTGTATTGAGCCTTCTATAATCAATACACATACGCCACCCTGTAACTGTTCTTGTAGGAACCAGTTCATTTTTTTTCATTATAAACCACTGTCATGCCACCTTTCTTAGGAACGACTTGGACATGGCTTACCCAGGAGCTATCAGAAATAGGGTAAATAATCCCAGCCTCTAGTAATTTAGTGACCTCTTTCTGCACCACCTCCTTCATGGCTGGATTCAGCCGCCTTTGTGGTTGAACCACTGGCTTGGCGTCACCCTCCAGTAAGATTTTGTGCATGCATCTGGCTGGGCTAATGCCCTTGAGATCACTGATGGACCACCCAAGAGCTGTATTGTGTGTCCTTAGCACTTGAATTAGTGCTTCCTCTTCCTAAGGGATTTTCAGAGGTTCTATTATTTTCTCTGGTTCCTCCAGATCAAGCTGAACATCTTTAAAGGTATCCTCTAGCTCTGATTCGAGACTCTCAGCCATATTGACTTCTTTTACCAGAGAGTCAATAATATCAACGCTCATGCAGTCGTTTTGGGTGTCTGGATGCTGCATGGCTTTGACAACATTCAACTTGAACTCATCCTCATTGACTCTCAGGGTTACTTCCCATTTTTGAACATCAATGAGGGTTCGGCCAGTTGCTAGGAAAGGTCTTCCCAGAATGAGAGTTGCACTCTTGTGCTCCTCCATTTCCAGCACCACAAAGTCAGTGGAAAAGGCAAATGGCCCAACTTTGACAATCATGTCTTCAATCACGCCTGATGGGTATTTAATGGAGCCATCAGCAAGTTGAAGACATATCCGGGTTGGTTTAACTTCATCAGTCAACCCAAGCTTTTCGATAGTAGCTGCAGGTATTAGATTAATACTTGCCCCAAGATCCCATGGAGCTTGCTTGGTACAAGTACCTTCTAATGTGCATGGTATCATAAAGCTTCCCGGATCCTTAAGCATCTCAGGTAAGCTTTTCAGAATGACTGCACTGCCTCTTCAGTGAGGTAAACTTTCTCAGTTTCCCTCCAATCTTTCTTATGACTTAAGATCTCTTTCATGAACTTGGCATAAGAGGGTATTTGCTCAAGTGCCTCTGCAAACGGAATCTTTATTTCAAGAGTCCTGAGATAGTCTGCAAAGTGGGCAAATTGCTTATCCTGTTCCGCTTGGCGGAATTTCTGAGGATAAGGCATTTTGGCTTTATATTCCTCAACCTTAGTTGCTATAGGTTTATTGCCTACAGATGTGGGTTGAGAAGCCTTTTTAGAGGGGTTGTTATCAGCACTTGTATGTGTCTGATCTCCCACTGGCGTTTGAATACCAGGGGTGGAAGCTGGAGTGGCGTTAAACGCTAGAACTGAGCATGGTCTGGGCATTCAGCGCCAGCTTTTCACCCATTTTCTGGCTTTTGAACACCAGAGTTATTCCTCTCTGGGCTCTGACTGTCCTCAGATGGATTTTGGGTGGTTTGCTCATTTCTTAGCTTCCTGCTACCTTGAAGTGAGGTATTTAATATCTTTCCACTTCTTAATTGAACTGCTTGGCATTTTTCTGTTATTTGTTTTGATAACTGCTGTTATCTGTTTGCTAACTGTTTTGTTAGAAAATCTGATTGCTGATTGAATTCAGCAGCTTGATCTGCATGACTGAGTTCAGTAGTTAATGTTTTAGCCTCTTTGTTGATGGAAGATTCCCTGCTTAGGTACAGATGCTGATTTCTGGCAACTGTATCAATGAGCTCTTGAGCTTCTTCTATTGTCTTCCTCATGTGTATAGATCCACCAGCTGAGTGGTCTAGAGAAATCTGAGCTTTTTCTGTAAGCCCATAGTAGAAGATGTCTAATTGCACCCATTCTGAAAACATTTCAGAGGGGCATTTTCTTAGCATCTCTCTGTATCTCTCCTAGGCATCATAAAGGGATTCATTATCTCCTTGTTTGAAGCCTTGGATGCTTAGCCTTAGCTGTGTCATCCGTTTTGGAGAAAAATAGTGATTCAGGAATTTTTCTGACAGCTGTTTCCATGTCTTTATGTTGCCTTAGGTTGGTTATTTAACCACCTCTTAGCTTGGTCTTTTACAGCAAATGGGAATAGTAATAGCCTGTAGACATCCTGATCTACCTCCTTATCATGTACTGTGTCAGTAATTTGTAAAAACTGTGCCAGAAACTCTGTAGGTTCTTCTTGTGGAAGACCGGAATACTGGCAACTTTGCTGCACCATGATAATGAGCTGAGGATTCAACTCAAAACTACTAACTCCAATGGAGGGTATATATATACTACTCCCATATGAAGCAGTAGTGGGGTTAGCATATGACCTCAGAGTCCTTCTGGACTGTTCCTTTCCACTTAGTTCCATGATGGAGCAAGGGAGATGATATGTATGTTGATATTATTTATTTTATTAAAAATAAAAATTTATTTTCGAAATAATAAAATAAGATAAAATAAAATAAATAAAAAAAAGAAATTGAAAATGTTTTGTGAAAATTTTCGAAAAATTTGAGGAAAAAAGAAAGTGGTTAGGATATTTTTAAAAAAGATAATAAAATATATATATATATATTAAAAATATTTTTATTTATTTATTTTTTTTTTGAATTTTGAATTTTATGATGAAGGAGGAAAATACATAAAAGACACAAGACTTAAAATTTTTGGATCTAATGCTCCTTGTTTTCGAAAATTTTGGAGGGAAAACACCAAGGAACATCAAACTTAAAAATTTTAGGATCAAAACACAAAGAAGACTCAAGAACACTTTGAAGATTCACAAGAACACCAAGAACAAAAGAAAGAACACCAAACTTAAAAATTTTAGAAAATCAAATTAATTTTCGAAAATTATATTAAAATTAACAAGAAAACTCCAAACTTAAAGTTTGGCACAAGATTAAATCAAGAAAAATTATTTTTGAAAAAGATTTTAAAAAGAAGATACCCAATTACCAAGAACATAGACCAACGCTCTAGCCAATTGGGCAGTAAATGTAACACTTGTTCTGAATAGGTATATTCCTTTTGGAAGACTAATGTTTTGGAAAAACACAAGTGAAACAAGAAAAGACACAGAACAAGAAAAATTAAAGATCAACAAGAAAAATCAACAAGAACAACTTGAAGCTAAATGAGCACAAATTCGAAAATTTAAAGGGAAAATATAAAATATGTCATTGACACCAAACTTAGAACAAAACACTAAACTCACGAAAAATTAAAATTGTGATAAAGGAAAATAATTTTTTTGAAAATTTTTTTGAAAAAGGAATAAAGGACTCAGAATTTATTAACTCTATAGCAACAAAAATAAATTATTCCTAATCTAAGCAATAAAATAAACCTTTAGTTGTTCAAACTCGAACAATCCCCGGCAACGGCGCCAAAAACATGGTGCACGAAATTGCACAACTAACCAACAAGTGCACTGGGTCGTCCAAGTAATACCTTACGTGAGTAAAGGTCGATCCCACGGAGATTATTGGTTTGAAGCAAGCTATGTTTATTTTATTATTCTTAGTCAGGATTTCAATTAAAATTATCAGTTTGAATTATTAGAAAAATAAAAGAGCGTGAATTAATTACTTGTAATGCAGTAATGGAGAATATGTTGGGGTTTTGGAGATGCTTTGTCCTCTGAATCCCTGCAATATAATATTCAACTCAATAACATAATTACAAAGTTCCTTCCATGGCAAGCTCTATGTAGGGTGTCACCGTTGTCAATGGCTACTTCCCATCCTCTCAGTGAAAATGGTCCAGATGCTCTGTCACAGTACGGCTAATCATCTGTCGATTCTCAATCAGGTTGGAATAGAATCCAATGATTCTTTTGCGTCTGTCACTAACGCCCAGCCTTCAGAAGTTTGAAGCTCGTCACAGTCATTCGATCCTGGAATCCTACTCGGAATACCACAGACAAGGTTAGACTTTCCGGATTCTCATGAATGCCGCCATCACTCCGGCTTATACCATGAAGATTCTGATTAAGGAATCTAAGAGATATTCATTCAATCTGATGTAGAACGGAGGTGGTTGTCAGAAACACATTCATGGGTTGAGGAAGGTGATAAGTGTCACGGATCATCACCTTCTCCATAATTAAGTGCGAATGAACATCTTAGATAGGAACACGCATATGTGAATGGAAAAATATAAGTAATTGCATTAATTCATCGAGACGCTGCAGAGCTCCTCACCCCCAACAATGGAGTTTAGAGACTCATGCCATCAAATAGTATGTAGTTCAGACCTGAAAATGTCATCAGGTACAAAATAAGTCTCTAAAAGTTGTTTAAATAGTAAACTAGTAACCTAGGTTTACAGAAAATGAGTAAACTAAGATAATTGGTGCAGAAATCCACTTCTGGGGCCCACTTGGTGTGTGCTGGGGCTGAGACTTAAGCCTCTCACATGCTTGGGCTGTTTCTAGAGTTGAACGCCAGGTTGTAACGTGTTTTGGGCGTTGAACTTCAACTTGTAACCTATTTCTGGCGCTGGACGCCAGACTGCAACATGGAACTGGCGTTGAACGCCAGTTTATGTCGTCTATCTTTGCGCAAAGTATGGACTATTATATATTGCTCGAAAGCCCTGGATGTCTACTTTCCAACCGATTGAGAGCACGTCAGTTGGACTCCTATAGCTCCAAAAACTCCATTCCGAGTGCAGGGAGGTTAGGATCCAACAGCATCAGCAGTCCTTTTTCAGCCTAACTCAGATTTTTGCTCAGCTCCCTCAATTTCAGCCAGAAAATACCTGAAATCACAGAAAAATACACAAACTCATAGTAAAGTCCAGAAATATGATTTTTGCCTAAAAACTAATAAAATTCTATTAAAAACTAATTAAAACATACTAAAATCTACATGAAATTACCCCCAAAAAGCGTATAAAATATCCGCTCATCAGCAGGCGTGAAGTACGCGGGCACGTCCCTTGAGGTTCTGGCTTAGCCGCCAAATACATCGGCTCCTGGCTTCGACTCCTTCGCGCTGGTCACAACGGTGCGCATCCGCGCGTATGCGCCAGGTGCGCGTGCGCGCCCTTGCTTGAAATTTCAAAGCTTCAATTTCCATGCTCCTTTCCTTTATGCATGCTCCTATCCTCTCCTCCAAGCCATCCTTGCCCTAAAATCTATGAAATCACTTAACGCACAGATCACAGCATCAAATGGTAATAGAGAAAGATTAAAATATATCTAATTCAATGCAAAAGAGGCATGTTTTCATCCATGAGGCAAGATTGGGAAAGGAATGCCAAATCATGCATTTTATATGAATAAGTGTGGAAGATCATTGATAAAACCCTCAAAGTCTATACAAGATAAACCTAAAAACGGGGTTTAAAAACCTCCGCACACTAAAGTTATAGCATGTCCTCATGCTAAGGGAAAGCAAAAGACCAAAGAATCATACGGGAATGAGATTCATGAGATGTGATCTACTTACATGAATGCAACTAAGATGGATACTACTATCTACTTAATCAAGAAGTAAATCAACCTTCCTAGAACATATATATGACCACATAGGGCAAGATGATAAGCAAGGTATGAACCATACCAATTTTAATCATCAAAGCGAGATATGCCTAACTTGCATGAAGAACGCTCGTGAGAGCCGAGAATCAAGGGTTTGAGCTTCGAACCCTCACCGGAAGTGTTTGCACTCTATTCGCTCAGTGCATAGGGTTAATCACTCAATTCTCTCCTATTTCATGCTATTCCAAAATTTGTTCTTCCTCTAACAATCAACAATTGTTATATGCATGCATACACACATCATGAGGTCTTTCCCTTGGTTGTAATGGGCTAGGGTCAAGGTAGGGTCATATATTTGGCTAAGTGGACTAAAAATTGAATCTTTTGATTAACCGAGGCTTCCCACCTAACCTATATAATGTCCTATCCAATTATATACTAGTCTAGCTACCCATTCTGCACTTTTCCATATACTCCTACATTCACTTTTAATCACTACACATATGCATTGATTATTATTGAATCTTGCTTTGGGGCATTTTTGTCCCCTTTTCCTTTTTTCTTCTTTCTTTTCTCTTTTCTCTTTGTTTTCTTTCCTTTTGGAACAACATCACCATCATCCGAAATTGTTGCCCTCCGATCCCTAGTCTCACGAGGGACACCGGCGGCCGCAACTAGCTCGGTCACCAAAGCTAGAAAAGGTAGATTGATCTTAGTATGAATACACCCCATGGCTTGTCGGATGATAGATGGGATGTTGACCGGCTTCTCGGTTAGGACGCACCAAACCAATAAGGCAAGCTCGGCGGTGATGGATGACCCATGAGTGCTAGGAAACACATAGTGGGCTAGGATTTGAGCCCATACACCGGCTTCTTGAGTGAGGAAACGTTCTTCAATGCCTTTGGGCCTCGGTCTCAGTCTCCCTCGAATCCAAAATGATTCGAGTATGGCAATGATTCGGAGAATGGCATTCCAATCAAACACATATTCGCAACGTGCCGACAAGACCTCTTGATAGGCATCAATTCCATCCGCTAATGGTCTAATTTTGAGCATTCCTTGAATGGCTTCCTCCGTGATGGGAACTTGCTTTCCACACACAAAAATCGATGTGAGAGAAGTCGAGTGGTAGTTGGAGTAAAACTCCACCACCCAGGATAGGTTGGCCTCCTTGGGTTGTCTCGTGAGAAATCCACATTGCCTCTGCTCAATGCGGGGCATCACAAATGGAATGACATGAGCCGGAGGGGCTAGAAGAGGCTCCGCGTGATAGTTCCTTTTAATAATCATAGGGTAGACAAGCTCACAGTATCGTTTGGGGAACTTGTTCGAGTCCCGTGGAGGGTTATCCTTCTCTAGAACATCAATGTGGACTATGCTTCTTGGCTTCTTGAGGAGGGGCTTGACCTTAGGTGCTTAGGGTGCCCTATTGGCAGACCCTTTAGGTGCCCTCTTAGTTGCCGGTGCCTTTCCCTTATCCTTCTTGATCACCATCCTATAAAAGTGAAAAATAAGAAGGCATTAAATTCAAGAAAACACCCAAAACGGTAGTCATGCAAGTGAGGAAATAGTCCATAAGAGGATAGGCGTCCAAAATACACGACAGCTGCAACATGTAGTTAATACAACATTGGAAACAATGGCCAGTCACTAGCATGTGATGCAAGAGTGATATAAGCATGCGAATGAGAGGCATGAGAAGCATACACTCAAACATCAAAATCAAGAAGTAAGTCACAAGGGGTGGGCATGTAATATGTGAGACATGAGGTGTGGTATGCCCAATGCACATAAGAATGCCCAAGTGAATAATTGAGAAGCATTAAGTCAAAGTGAGCTCAAAAGGTCATGTATGTTCTTCCAACGAACACTTAGTGTGCACCCTTTTAAGAAATGAACAAGTGAAGGAAATGGAGCAATGTAGCATCCCACAAGCAATATCAATCATCACAGAGCACCACATTTGTAATGAAATCAAGTATAACAAAGGAATTCACCAATGCAAAAGAAGGATCTACCCACAACACCCATGAAAAATAGAAAAAATAGAGACCCAAAAGAATATACTCCAGTTGGCGTCCAATGACTACGTTGAACATCATGTAGACCGCTTGTGGTTGTCAGGCACGCGGATCTTGGCTAAGCGAGTACTAAAGATAGTGGGTGATTGTCACAGATCACCCCTTCAGTCTGACTTAATTGAATTTAGTACGAGAGTATATCTTGGAGAAGAAGTAGGCGTGAATTGAAAGAAAAATAATAGTACTTGCGTTAATTCATGAGGAACAAAAAAGCTCCTCACCTTAATCTGTGAAGTGTAGAAACTCCACCGTTGGAAAATACATAAGAACAAAATGGTCCAGGCATGGCCAAATGGCCAGCCTCCAAAAAGGGTTCGAAGAACTCCCAAAAGGTCAAAGACTCCGAATACAATAGTAGAAAGTGCTATTTATACTAAACTAGTAAACTAGGTTTATAGAAAATGAGTAGATAGTGCAGAAATCCACTTCCGGGGCCCACTTAATATGTGTTTGGGCTGAGCCTTGAAGCTTTCACGTGCATAGGCCATCCTTGGAGTTAAACGCCAGCTTGGATGCCACTTTGGGCGTTTAACTCCAGTTCTGGTGCCAGTTCCAGCGTTTTACGCCAGAAAAGGGTCTCTGGTGGGTGTTTGGATGCCAGTTTGGGCCATCAAATCTCGGGAAAAGTATGGACTATTATACATTGCTGGAAAGCCCAAGATGTCTACTTTTCAACGCAATTGAGAGAGCACCAATTAGTCTTCTGTAGATCCAGGAAATCCACTTAGAGTGCAAGAGGGTCAAAATCCAACAGCATCTGCAGTCCTTTCCCAGCATCTGAATCAGATTGTTGCTTAGGTCGCTCAATTTCAGCCAGAAAATACCTGAAATCACAGAAAAACACACAAACTCATAGTAAAGTCCAGAAATATGATTTTTGCATAAAAACTAATAAAAATATACTAAAAAGTAACTAAAACATACTAAAAACTACCTAAAAACAATGCCAAAAAGCGTATAAATTATCTGCTCATCAGTACGCATACATCACTATGCTCATCTCCTTTGATTCTTCATGTTTCCTTCACTTTGCATGCTCTTCTTCCATTTTCTCCAAGCCATTCCTACCTTACATATCTGAAATCACTCACAAATAACATCAAGGCATCGAATGGAAGGCAAATGGAATAAAAATAGATTAAATTAGGCACAAAAGAGCATATTTTCATAATCAAGCACAAATTGGGAGGAAACTTTAAAATCATCCGATTCAAGGGAATAAGTGCAAGTTTATACGATGAAATCCATTCAATTCCAATCAAAAATCATCATCAAATATGGATTCATCAATACCTAAGCTAGATTTGGCTAGGTTCACTCCCTAGACTTCCAACCACTAAGTGCTCACCCAACTTAGCAAGGGAATCCCCCCAAGATCATGTGTACAAAACAAGAAAAATATACAAGAGTTTTGGCATAATTTTTTGGTTTTTTCTTATAACTCTCTTTGCCTTTTCTTTCAATGGCTTTATTGATTCATCACTTAATGCTTTTTTTCATTGAAAAGAAACAAAGAAAAGTGAACAATAAAGAACAAAAAATTTATTGTAAACTCATGAAGGAGAAGAAGGATAACTTAAAAGCTGTGAAAATCTAAACTCATGTACTCACTCCTTAAATCAATCTCTAGTTGTTTACCCTTTTAACAGAGGAGTAAAGCTTCCAAATCTTGAAGCTTGGTTTGAATAGTTGACTTCTTCTTTCGTAAATATAGCTACAACAGCACAGAAGAGAGATAAGATAGTAAAAGTGAATAAATCCTACATGCATTCTTACCTAGCTATTTCTCTTTCTTCCTTTTTCAAATTTCTCCAAAGATCTGAGTCATTCATCAATACTTTGGCTCCAAGTTTGATTCTTGACCCTTGATCTATAGCAGAACTTTATAACCTCCAATTTCTTCAATTTTCCAATTCGGTGCTTGAAGGAAGATACCATATTCAATAAGCTACTTAATGAAGCACAAAAAAGGAAATTATTTTCTAAATCATGTTTGTTTTTATTGTTGCTTTTTCTAAAATTATTTTTGTAATCACTTTTCCTTTTTTACTTGAGCCCTAATCAGAACTACCTTTTTCTTGCTTGTTCTTGGAAGTAATCACGTGGGTGAAGAAGAGAGAAGAGAGAGAGTTGGTTAAGTTACTTTGGCTTGGTTCAAATGGAAATGTATTTTTATAGTTAGAGATCAGCAACTATTCCCTTGGGACATGATTGATTAGAATGAGTGTTTATGGGACTGAACCATTTTAGGACTTTTGTTAGCTTATTATTTGGCCTATTTTGATTTCAATAATCTCCTGCACAATAAACAAACTAATCAAACACTGATAAATCCATGTTGTATGGTATTTATTTGCTCTAATTGGATGGAATTTATTGACTTCTCTTGCATTTATTCATTGAAATAGCATAGTTTTGTGAATTTCTCCTTATTGTGCTTAGTGATGAAAACCATCCTTTTTATGCATAAAATTACTAATTTTAATTTCACTTCTATTCCATTTGATACCTTGATGTATTTGTTTAAGTGATTGAAGTTTTAGAAGGCAAGGATGACTTAGAAGGATGAAGAAAAGCATGCAAAAGTGGAGAATTAATGAAGAAGTGAAGGATTTGTAGAGTTGTCAATCCTGACCTCTTCGTACTCAAGTGATCATAACTTGAGTTATAGAGCTCCAAATGAGGCAATTCCAGTGGCATTAGAAAGCTAACACATGGGGCTTCAAAATGATATGCAATTGTTTATAGTGGAAGTGTATTAAAATGTCCAAGTATGCAGCCAAATGGTTACGTACGCGAGACACCAAAAACGTGCTTCATTAAAGAAACATGTGAGGGGTGATTTCTGGAGCATTTTGGACCCAATCCAACCCATTTTTATGCTATTAAACTAAGGATTTAAGAGAGAATGAACCAAGTAGAGTTAGTTTAGGTTTTTATCATGTTTTAGGAAAAAATTTTAGAGAGAAGCTCTAACTTCTCTCTAGAATTATAGGTTTCTTAGTTTAATTTCTCTCTAATTTTAGGTTTTGATGTTATTTTGGTTTAGTTTTCTTTATATTTTCTTGTTCTAGTATCTTGATTTATTTAGTTTCTCTTGTTAATTTCTCTATTTTTCCCATTTTAGTTTATGAACTCTCTTAATTCCTTTAATACAATTTGATGTTTTATGTTTTTTTATGCTTAATTGAGTTGTTGTTATCAATTTCTTGCTTTTTGTAGCTATAGATTTTACTAATCCTTGCAATTTTGATGCTTTTCTTTTATGCCTACCATGTGTTTGATAAAATGCCTCTTTCAATTTTAGATTAGAATTTTGTATTCTTGGTTTGGGTTGATAACTTAGGTGACCTTGTGTTACTAATGTCCAAGTTAATTGATAATGTGAAGATCTTAATCACTCTTGTTTCCATTGATGCTGATCTTTTACTAATTCAATTAGTAAGTTGATTAGGACTTATGGATTAGGATTAATTAAGCCCATTTGACTTTCCTCCAATATTGGGGATGACAAAGTCGGATTGCTCGTTATAATTATTATATTATGGTTAGTAACAAGGATAATGATCCTTAACCATCAACCCTTGCCAAAACCTTTCTTAGTTGATCTCTTTAATTGCTTTAGTTTAATTGATTTTGATATTTAGTTATTATTTTCTTCTTTATTTTCTTGTCATTTACATTCCTTGTTATTGCTATCTCACCCCCGATTTTCCTAATAGTCAATAATTGAGCACTTGATTACAAATCCTAAGGAGAATGACATGGGATTCTACTCTCGATTATTTTGGTTTGTATTGTGACAACCTTTTAAACTTTGATTAGGGTCATTTGTTGGTTTTGAGCTATAATTGAAACCAATGCTTTTGAGAAAAATTCCTAATCGATGTTTGGCCTTTGTCAAACACATAATTGAGTTTTTAACCCAAAATAATAATATTTGGTCATCATCCATTAATTATTATTATTTTCTTAAACTCAACAATCGAAAATACTAAACAAAGCTATTAGCAAACCATAAGCCTCCGTTGCCCATATTGATGTCCAATAGATTGGAGTGAAGTGTTCTATTGAAGCAATCCTACATCGATGGTGGTCTTCAACTCTAAAAGTTTCCCTGACACTTGCAAGTTTGTAATGTACAATAATTATTATAAGTGGTTTATCCACTGTAAGGCTATAAAAATCATGAACAAATTTCATAAGTCAAATCTTAAGAAGTCGTTAACATCGTTATTAAATTCATCTTTATCTCTCGGTAAACTCATCAAATCTTTCTCTAAGTCTTAGAAAACCCTAATTTTTCACATATTGTTCCTACTATTTAACTAAGCATGTAAATAATAATGTTCATGCATATTCAGTATATAAATTCATCAAATGGCACACAACAATATTATTATTAAAATTAAGAAAAAATTATATTAGTTATTCAAAAGTAGACTAGATATCAAAAGACTATCAATATGAAAAAAAATTCCACAAAGGTACATAATATACGTACGAAAGCAAACAAGTAAAAGCAAGATAAAAAAAACTTACAAGGTCATGGCTCAACAAATTGCCATCTTCAAGTCCCAGGGTGTCCACCAATGTTTCAAAAACTCCTTTGAAACAATTTCTCTCTATAAAGAAGTAAAAAATAAAGTTTACATCATTCTCTATGAGCTATTTAACTCAATCAAAATGGCCAATAGAGCAAACAAACAAAAAATAATAATCAATTCTCTATGAACTAGTTAACTCAGTAAATCACATAAATCTATCATTCTATAATTTACATTGAAAATGAATAAATCAAAGAGAAAAAATACTAGAATCAGCGTGGAGAACCAGAGATTGCTTTATTAGTAACAACTAGCATCAAGAAGCACACCTCAGTCGAGAAGCCATAGAGAACCTGAAATTCAACAGAAAATCAATCAAGCTAGTCCAAACAAATTGAAATTTCAGACGTAAGAATCATAATAGAATGCTTAATTACTATAAATTAAGAAAAATGCTGCAAAGAAAATTCTAATTTTAATCTAAATTAACTTAATCAGCAAAAACAACTTTGACTAAATAAAATTACTAAGTATGAATTAAAATCTAACTAAACTGTAATGAACTGAAACACAGAAGATCAAAACATGTTTTCAAAAATCTGAAAACTGAAGAACAGAGAAATAAGAAGGCAGGGGAGAGGAGGTTGCAACTGCGTTGAAGTTTCACCAGAGTAATAGAGCGACAGAGGGGTCGTCATCGGAATGCATCAGAGCTCACCAGCGGAACAAGGGTTGCTAAGGTTCTGTAGTCGCTGATTTGCAAAGATGAGGAGGTGAGAAAAGAGAAGAAGAGGAAGAAGGAGAAGAGAAGGGAGAGAGGAATTGCTCACCGGTGGTGGTTCGGCAATGGTGGAGGAGAAAATAAGTGGTTCCACGCAGAATGAAGAGTGCACCATGCGCAGTGGAGAAGCGTGCGTGGAGAAGAGCATCGTGCCGTGGAGGAATGCACCGTGCGGTGGGAAAGTGCACTACTGGTGCACGAAATTGTGATCTCTAATAATGGCATTCAACTCAGTATGCGCGTTTATAACTCAGCACTTTCTTCACAACTCCGCACAACTAACCAGCAAGTGCACTGGGTCGTCCAAGTAATAAACCTTACATGAGTAAGGGTCGATCCCACGGAGATTGTTGGTATGAAGCAAGCTACGGTCATCTTGTAAATCTCAGTTAGGCGGATAATAAATGGTTATGGAGTTTTCGAATAATAATAATAAATAAATAGAAAATGAAGATAGAAATACTTATGTAGATCATTGGATGGAATTTCAGATAGGTGTGTGAAGATGCTGTGCTCCTTCTGAATCTCTGCTTTCCTACTGCCTTCATCATTTCCTTCTTACTCCTTTGCATGGCAAGCTGTATGTAGGGCATCACCTTTGTCAATGGCTACATCCCTTCCTCTCAGTGAAAATAGTCCAAATGCTCTATCACAGCACGGCTAATCATCTGTCGATTCTCGATCATGTTGGAATAGAATCCATTGATTCTTTTGCGTTTGTCATCACGCCCAACAATCGCGAGTTTGAAGCTCGTCACAGTCATTCAATCCCTGAATCCTACTCGGAATACCACAGACAAGGTTTAGACTTTCTGGATTCTCGTGAATGCCGCCATCAATTCTAGCTTATACCACGAAGATTCTGATTAAGGAATCCAAGAGATATGCGCTCGGTCTAAGGTAGAACGGAAGTGGTTGTCAGTCACGCGTTCATAGGTGAGAATGATGATGAGTGTCACGGATCATCACATTCGTCATGGTTAAGTGCAACGAATATCTTAGAATAGGAATAAACTGAATTGAATAGAAAATAGTAGTAATTGCATTGAAACTCGAGGTATAGCAGAGCTCCACACCCTTAATCTATGGTGTGTAGAAACTCCACCGTTGAAAATACAAAAGTGATCAAGGTCCAGGCATGGCCGAATGGCCAGCCTCCACAAAAGACATATGAATCCAAAAACAGGGAGAAGGACCTGGTCTAAGGACTAGGCGTCCAAAGATGTGGTCAAAAGACATCTAATACAATAGTAAAACGTCCTATTTATACTAGACTAGCTACTAAGGTTTACAGAAGTAAGTAATTGATGCAGAAATCTACTTCTGGGGCCCACTTGGTGTGTGCTTGGGCTGAGCTTGAGCTTTACACGTGCAGAAGCTTCTTTTGGAGTTGAACACCAAGTTGTAACGTGTTTTTGGCATTCAACTCTGGTTCGTGACGTGTTTCTGGCGTTTGACTCCAGAATGCAACATGAAACTGGCGTTGAGCGCCAGTTTGCGTCATCTAATCTTGAATAAAGTATGTACTATTATATATTTCTGGAAAGCTCTGGATATCTACTTTCCAACGCCATTGAGAGCGCGGTATTTGGAGTTCTATAGCTCCATAAAATCCATTTCGAGTGCAGGGAGGTTAGAATCCAACAACATCAGCAATCCTTTCTCAGCCTTCTTACTAGAGTTTTGCTCGGATCCCTCAATTTCAGCCAGAAAATACCTGAAATTACGGAAAAACACACAAACTCATAGTAAAGTCTAGAAATATGAAATTAGCATAAAAACTAATGAAAACATCCCTAAAAGTAGCTAGATCCTACTAAAAACTATCTAAAAATAATGCCAAAAAGCATATAAATTATCCGCTCATCACAACACCAAACTTAAATTGTTGCTTGTCCCCAAGCAACTGAAAATCAAATAAGATAAAAAGAAGACAATATACTATAAATCTCAAAATATCAATGAATATTAGTTCTAATTAGATGAGCAGGACTTGTAGCTTTTTACTTCTGAACAGTTTTGGCATCTCACTTTATCCTTTGAAGTTTAGAATGATTGGCATCTATGGGAATTTAGAATTTCTGATGGTGTTATTGATTCTCCTAGTTAAGTATGTTGATTCTTGAACACAGCTAATTTTATGAGTCTTGGCCGTGGCCTTAAGCATTTTGTTTTCCAATATTACCACCGGATACATAAATGCCACAGACACATGACTGGGTGAACCTTTTCAGATTGTGACTCAGCTTTGCTAAAGTCCCCAGTCAGAGGTGTCCAGAGCTCTTAAGCACACTCTTTGTGCTTTGGATCATGACTTTAACCACTCAGTCTCAAGCTTTTCACTTGGACCTGCATGCCACAAGCACATGGTTAGGGACAGCTTGATTTAGCCGCTTAGGCCTGGATTTTAGTTCCTTGGGCCCTCCTATCCATTGATGCTCAAAGCCTTAGATCCTTTTTACCCTTGCCTTTTGGTTTTAAGGGCTATTGGCTTTTTCTGCTTGCTTTTTCTTTTCTTTCTATTTTTTTCGCCACACTTTTTTCTTTTTTTTCGCAAGCTTTTGCTATTCACTGCTCTTTCTTGCTTCAAGAATCAAATTTATGATTTCTCAGATCATCAGTAACATTTCTCTTTGTTCATCATTCTTTCAAGAGCCAACAATTTTAACATTCATACACAACAAGATCAAAATTATGCAGTGTTTAAGCATCCATTCTGAAAACAAAAAGTGTTGTCACCACATCAATATAATTAAACTAATTTCAAGGACAAATTCAAAATTCATGTACTTCTTGTTCTTTTGAATTAGAAACATTTTTCATTTAAGAGAGGTGAAGGATTCATGGAATTATTCATAGTCTTAAGACATAGTTACTACATACTAATGATCATGAAGTAGAGACAAAACATAAACAAACATATAGCATAAAAACTGTAAAACAGAGGAATAAGAACAAGGAATGAGTCCACCTTAGTAATGGTGGCGCTTTCTTCTTGAAGAACCAATGATGTCCTTGAGCTCTTCTATGTCTCTTCCTTGCCTTTGTTGCTCCTCCCTCATTGCTTTTTGATCTTCTCTAATTTCATGGAGAATGATGGAGTGCTCTTGATGTTCCACCCTTAATTAATCCATATTGTAACTCAAGTCTTCTAGAGAAGTGTTGAGTTGTTTCCAATAATTGTTGGAAGGAAAGTGCATCCCTTGAGGCATATCCGGGATTTCTTGGTTATGAGCTTCCTCATGCGTCTCTTGGGATCCATGAGTGGGCTCTCTTGTTTGCTCCATCCTCTTCTTAGTGATGGGCTTATCCTCCTCAATGGGGATGTCTCCTTCTATGATAACTCCAGCTAAGTAACATAGATGGCAAATAAGATGAGGAAAAGCTAGCCTTGCCATGGTGGAGGACTTTTTGGCTATTTTGTAGAATTCAAGGGAGATGACTTCATGAACTTCTACTTCCTCTCCATTCATGATGCTATGAATCATGATGGCCCGATCCACAGTAACTTCGGATCGGTTGCTAGTGGGGATGATAGAGTGTTGGATGAACTCCAACCATCCTCTAGCCACAGGCTTGAGGTCTAGTCTTCTTAATTGAACCGGCTTGCCTTTGGAGTCTCTTATCCATTGAGCTCTTTCCACACATATGTCCATAAGGACTTGGTCCAACCTTTGATCAAAATTGATCATTCTAGTGTAGGGGCGTGCATCTCCTTGCATCATGGGCAAGTTGAATGCCAACCTCACATTTTCTGGACTAAAATCTAAGTATTTCCCCCGAACCATTGTAAGATAATTCTTTGGATTCGGGTTCACACTTTGATCATGGTTCCTAGTGATCCATGCATTGTCATAGAACTCTTGAACCACTAAGATTCCGACTTGTTGAATGGGGTTGGTCAGAACTTCCCAACCTCTTCTTTGGATCTCATGTCGGATCTCTGGATACTCATTTTTCTTGAGCTTGAAAGGGACCTCAGGGATCACCTTTTTCTTGGCCACAACATCATAGAAGTGGTCTTGATGGGATTTAGAAGTGAATCTCTCCATCTCCCATGACTCGGAGGTGGAAGCTTTTGTCTTCCCTTTCCCTTTTCTAGAGGTTTTTTCAGCCTTAGATGCCATCAATGGTTATGGAAAAATGAAAAAGCTATGCTTTTACCACACCAAACTTAGAATATTGCTCGCCCTCGAGCAAGAGAAGAAAGAATAGATGAAGAAGAAGAAGATATGGAGGAGAGGAGGAGAGGGTTGTGTCTTGGCCAAGGAGGAGAAGAGAAGGTTGTGTTGTGTGAAAATGAAGAAGAATGGAGGGGTTTATATAGTGGAGGGAGTGGGGTTAAGGTTCGGCCATATTGGGTGGGTTGGGTGGAAAAAGGGATTTTGAATTTTGAAGGTAGGTGGGGTTTATGGGGAAGAGTGGATGGATGTGAGTGGTGAAGAGGTGATGGGGAAGACAGATTGAGGTGATTGTGAAGGGTTTTGGGGAAGAGTGTTTATTGGGTTGTGTGAAAAAGAGAGAGAGGGTGAGTTGAGGTAGGTGGGGATCCTGTGGGGTCCACAGATCCTGAGGTGTCAAGGATTATCATCCCTGCACCAATGAGGTGTGTGAAATGCCCTCTGCATGCAATCCTGGCGTTCAACGCCAGATTGATGCTTGTTTCTGGCGTTGAACGCCAGCTTCATGCTTGTTTTGGGCGTTCAACGCCCATTTACAGCATGTTTCTGCCGTTGAACGCCAGTTCCATGCTTATTTCTGGCGTTCAGCACCAGCTCTCCTCAGGGTGTATTCCTGGCATTTAAACACCAGGATGTTGCTTGTTTCTGGCGTTCAACACCAGATCCATGCTCTGTTCTGGCGTTGAACGCTAGCCAGATGCTCCTTACTGGCGTTTAGTAAACCCTTCCTCCAGGGTGTCTTTTTTCTTCTGCTATTTTTTATTCTGTTTTTAATTTTATTATTTATTTTGTGGCTCCACATGATCATGAACCTAATAAAACATAAAAATATATAAAAATAAAAATAAAAATAGAATTAGATAAATAAAAATTGGTTGCCTCCCAATAAGCGCTCCTTTAATGTCACTAGCTTGACAGTAGACTCTCATGGAGCCTCACAGGTGATTAGGTCAATGTTGTATACTCCCAACACCAAACTTAGAGTTTGGATGTAGGGATTCAACACCAAACTTAGAGTTTGGCTGTGGCCTCCCAACACCAAACTTAGAGTTTGATTGTAGGGGCTCTGTTTGACTCTGTACTAAGAGAAGCTTTTTATGCTTCCTCTCCGTGGTTGCAGAGGAACACCCTTGGGTTTTAAACACAAGGTAGTCCCCATTCAATTGAAGGACTAATTCTCCTCTGTTAACATCTATCACAACTCTTGTTGTGGCTAGGAAAGGTCTTCCAAGGATGATGCATTCATCCTCCTCCTTCCTAGTGTCTAAGATTATGAAATCAGCAGGGATGTAAAGGCCTTCAACCTTTACTAACACGTCCTCTACTAATCCATAAGCTTGTCTTATTGACTTGTCTGCCATCTGTAGTGAGAATATGGCAGGCTCTACCTCAATGATCCCCAGCTTCTCCATTACAGAGAGTGGCATAAGATTTATGCCTGACCCCATGTCACACAGAGCCTTTTCAAAGGTCATGGTGCCTATGGTACAGGGTATTAAGAATTTTCCAGGATCTTGTCTCTTTTGAGGTAAGGTTTGCTGAACCCATGTATCTAGTTCACTAATGAGCAAGGGAGGTTCACATTCCCAAGTCTCATTACCAAACAACTTGGCATTCAGCTTCATGATGGCTCCTAGATATTGAGCAACTTGCTCTCCAGTTACATCTTCATCCTCTTTAGAGGAAGAATAGTCTTCAGAGCTCATGAATGGCAGAAGGAGATTCAATGGGATCTCTATGGTCTCTATATGAGCCTCAGATTCCTTCAGGTCCTCAATAAGGAACTCCTTCTTGCCTGGGAGACGTCCCATGAGGTCTTCCTCATTGAGATTCACATCCTCCCCTTCCTCTCTAGGTTCGGCCTTTTTGATTATATCAATGGCCTTGCACTCTCTTTTTGGATTCCCTTCAGTATTGCTTAGGAGAGTACTAGGAGGAGTTTCAGTGACTTTCTTACTCAGCTGGCCCACTTATGCCTCCAAATTTCTAATGAAGGACCTTGTTTCACTCATGAAACTTAAAGTGTCTTTAGACAGATCAGAGACTAAGTTTGCTAAATTAGAAGTGCTCTACTCAGAATTCTCTGTCTGTTGCTGAGAAGATGATGGATAAGGCTTGCTGTTGTTGAGCCTATTTCTTCCACCATTATTAAAGCCTTGTTGAGGCTTTTGTTGATCCTTCCATGAGAAATTTGGATGATTTCTCCATGAGAAATTATAGGAGTTTCCATAAGGTTCACCCATGTAATTTACCTCTGCTATTGCAGGGTTCTCAGGATCATAAGCTTCTTCTTCAGAAGATGCCTCTTTAGTACTGTTGGATGCATTTTTCCATCTATTCATACTTTGAGATATCATGTTAACTTGCTGAGTCAACATTTTGTTCTGAGCCAATATGGCATTCAGAACATCAATTTCAAGAACTCCCTTCCTCTGAGGCGTCCCATTATTCACGGAATTCCTCTCAGAAATGTACATGAATTGGTTATTTGCAACCATGTCAATGAGTTCTTGAGCTTCTGCAGGCGTTTTCTTTAGGTGAATGGATCCACCTACAGAATGGTCCAGTGACATCTTAGAGAATTCAGATAGACCATAGTAGAATATATCCAAAATGGTCCATTCAGAAAGCATGTCAGAAGGACACCTTTTGGTCATCTGCTTGTATCTTTCCCAAGCTTCATAGAGGGATTCACCATCTTTTTGTTTGAAGGTCTGAACATCCACTCTAGGCTTGCTCAGCTTTTCAGGAGGAAAGAACTTAGCTAAGAAGGCCGCGACCAGCTTATCCCATGAGTCCAGGCTATCTTTAGGTTGTGAATCCAACCATATTCTAGCTCTGTCTCTTATAGCAAAGGGGAAAGGCATGAGCCTGTAGTCTTCAGGATCTACTCCATTAGTCTTAACAGTCTCACAGATCTGCAAGAACTCAGTTAAAAATTGGTAGGGATGTTCTGATGGAAGTCCATGGAACTTGCAGTTCTGTTGCAGTAGAGCAACCAGTTGAGGTTTCAGCTCAAAGTTATTTGCTCCAATAGCAGGGATTGAGATGCTTCTTCCATCAAACTTGGAAGTAGGTGTAGTATAATCACCAAGCATCCTCCTTGCATTATTATTTTTGGCTGCCATCTCCTCTTCTTTTTCAAAAATTTCTTTAAGGTTGTCTCTGGATTGTTGTAATTTATCTTCTCTTAGTTTCCTCTTCAGAGTCCTTTCAGGTTCAGGATCTGCTTCAACAAGAATATTCTTGTCCTTGCTCCTACTCATATGAAAAAGAAGGGAACAGAAAATAATAATAGGGATCCTCCTTACCACAGTAGAGAGATTCTTTTATGTTAGTAGAAGAAGAAAGGAATAGAAGAAGGAAAAGGTAAGAATCCAAACACAAGGGTGAAGATAGGTTCAGATTCTTGGGATGAAGAGAAGTGTTAGTAGATAAATAAATAAATAGAAGAAAAAGAGAGAGAGGAGTTTTCAAAAATTAATTTTGAAAAATAAGTTAGTGATTTTCGAAAATTAAAGGAAGAAATAAAATTAAAATTAAAATTAGTTAATTAAGAAAATTTTAAAAAGGGGTGAGGAATTTTCAAAAATTAGAGAGAGAAAAGTAGTTGGGTGGTTTTGAAAAAGATAAGAAACAAACAAAAAGTTAATGAGTTAGTTGAAAAAGATTTGAAATTTAATTTTGAAATGAAAAGAAGTTAGAAAAGATATTTTAAAGTCAAATTTTTGAAAAAGATAAAATTTTGAAAAAGATATGATAGAAAAGATATTTTGAAAAAGAATTGATTTTTAAAATTAAAATTTGATTACTTGACTAACAAGAAACTAAAAGATATGATTCTAGAATCTAAAGATTGAACTTTTCTTAACAAGAAAGTAACAAACTTCAAATTTTTGAATCAATCACATTAATTGTTAGTAAAGTTTTCGAAATTTTGAAATAAAAATAAGAAAAAGATTTTAAAAATAATTTTTAAAATTTTCGAAAATAACAGAAAAAAAGAAAATTTGACTTGACTTATAAGAAATAGCTAAGTTTTTTAAAAATTTTTTACTAAATCAACTCAAATTTTTGAAATTTTGAGAAAAATAAGGACAAGATATTTTTTATTTTTTGAATTTTTAATTATGAGAGAGAAAAAAATAAAATGTCATTTTTGTGTTTTTCTCTTTTCTTTTTGGATCAAAACAAAGAATGCATGCAAGAACACTATGAATGTCAAGATGAACACCAAGAACACTTCGAAGATCATGATGAACATCAAGAACATATTTTTGAAAAATTTTTGTTGCAAAGAAAACATGCAAGACACCAAATTTAGAAATCTTTAATGCTTAGACACTATGAATGTAAAAATGCACATGAAAAACAACAAAAGACACAAAACAAGAAAACATCAAGATCAAATAAGAAGACTTACCAAGAACAACTTGAAGATCATGAAGAACACCATGCATGAATTTTTGAAAAATGCATAAATTTTTAAAACATGCAATTAACACAAAACTTAAAAATTGACACTAGACTCAAACAAGAAACACAAAATATTTTTTATTTTTATGATTTTATTAATTTTTTTGAATTTTTGAATTAAATTTTTCGAAAACATATTTTGGAAAAAGGAAGTAATGAATCCAAAGTCCTCAATCAGAATTCCAGGAATCATGTAATGTTAGTCAAAAGCTCCGGTCCAGGAATTAGACATGGCTTTACAGCCAACCAGGCTTCAACATGTTACATGAAACTCTAGAATTCATTCTTAAAAACTCTGAAAATTTTCGAAAATAGGTGATAAATTTTTGAAAGATTTTTGAAAATTTTTTTCGAAAAAAACAAAAAGAAAATTACCTAATCTGAGTGATAAACCACTATTTTATGGTTTATCTTGTGCTTAATTGAATAGATTTTATCAATCTTTCATACATTTATTCATATAATTTGTATGTTTTACAATTCCTTCTCAGAATTTGTTCTATGATTGAAAACATGCTTCTTTGGCTTTTATTTTCTTTTATTTAATCCTCTCTTATTACCATTAGATGCCTTGATATGTGTGTTAAGTGATTTCAGGGATTACAGTGCAAGAATGGCTTAGAGGATGGAAAGGAAGCATACAAAAGTGGAAGGAATACAAGAAGTTGAAGAAACTGCAAAGCTATCAGCCTGACCCTCTCGCACTAAAATGACCATAACTTGAGCTACAGAGGTCCAAATGATGCGGTTACAGTTTTGTTGGAAAGCTAACATTTGGGGCTTCAATTTGATATATAATTTGTCATAGTGGCCATACAGATAGGCGATGCGAACGCATCATCCACGCGGATGCGTCGTATTTGCGAAAATCAGCGTGGCAGATTTCGCAAACAGCAAATCTTGGGCTATTTCCGGCCCAGTTTCAAGCCCAGAAAATACAAATTAAAGGCTGCAAAGTGGAGGAATGAAGGGGACACTTGAGATTAGACTCATAATTCACTTTTTTGGATTTAGATGTAGTTTTTAGAGAGAGAGGCTCTCTCCTCTCTCTTAGGATTTAGGATTAGGATTTTTAGAAATTAGGAATATTTCATCTTCATTTCAGGTTCAATGTTCTTTTTATTTATTTTCTCTTTTATTTTTATTTACTCTGATGCTTTCATTTGTATCTGAATTGTGTTGCCCAATTGGCTTATGAACTTTCCATGTTAAGATTGTTTTTTCTTATTTAATATACATTACTGAGATATTTTCAGATAAATGATTTTAATTTAAATTTTCTACCTTTTGGCTCTGGTTGATTAATTGGTAACTCTTGAGTTGTCAAACTCATTGTTGACCGAAAATTGGAATTCTTCAAGAATTAATTCGAGATCCAATAACTCTAACTTTTCCCAAGGAAAGACTGGGACTTGAGGATTCGAATTAATTCATTCACTTGACTTACCTTCATAGTTAGAGGTTAACAAAGTGGGAGAAAAATCCAATTCTCATCACAATTGATAAGGATAACTAGGATAGGACTTCCAGTTCTCATACCTTGCCAAGAGTTTATTTTACAGTCATTTATTTAGTTTACTCGTCATTTATCATATCTGCTCCTCATTCTCAAAACCCCCGATTTACAAAACTCATAACCAATAATAAGAACATACCTCCCTGCAATTCCTTGAGAAGACGACCCGAGGTTTAAATACTTCGGTTATCAATTTATTTAGGGGGTTGTTACTTGTGACAACCAAAACGTTTGCACGAAGGGATTTCTGTTGGTTTAGAATCTATATCTACAACGCGACTATTTTTATAAAATTCTTTACTACCAAAAATCCTAACGTCAAAATGGCGCCGTTGCTGGGGAATTGCAAACATGTGCCTTATTATTGGTTATTGTAAATATTTTTCAAAAAAATATTTTTCTTTTACTTGTTTATTTGTTTATCATTTTCCCCCTTATTTCTGATAACTACTATGAATTCTCACCCCTCTCGCTTTGAGTTTGGTTCTAATTTTGTTGAAGGAAATAGAAACTACAGCAGGAATATGCATCAAGGTCAGACCAATCAAGGATGGATGGAGCCAAGAGGATCTAATCAACCCTTTAGGCAACAACACCCTCCAAGATATCATGGACAACGACCATTCTACGATACATACCCAGCTGAAAGATTTGGTGGACCGCCTAGTAGCTACCAACAAGCCCCACCCTGTGCTCAGTGACCATCCTGTCGACATAACTTTGAACCACCATACTCACAAGCTCCTTTCCACCAAACACCTCTGTATGACCCTAATCGATATCCACCATACCAACCACCTTTAGAGCCAAATGAACCATACATAGAACCACCACCTCAATATACACCATCTCCTTATCATTATCAAAATAAACCCTCCTATACACCCCAAACCTCCATGGAGAAAGCATTTACCAATCTAAACTCTACTATACAAGCTCTCGTCACCCAAATCGGACCACCGAATACCTTCAACAATCAATCCTCAAGCTCTAGTGCACTTACTTTTCAACCATATAATAATCCACCCATCCCATCACCACCATCCATGGAAGAGCACCCACATCTATCAATCCAAGAGCAAGATGATCCCAATTATGCTATTGATATGGAACAAGAGAGAGAGGATCATCTTCGCGAATCCATACTTCATAAGGAGCTAGAGGAGGCACTAAAGGTGAAGGTAGAAGAGACCCTTGAAGGTGAAGGAGTAATTGAAGGGAGTTGTCATGGAATGGTAATCATCAAGAAGGAGAAAGAGTCAAGGGATCATTTCAAGGAAACAGTAGATCAATTTCATACAACCCTTCATCAATTAGAGCTAGCAATAAGTCAATTACCTTCCGGACGTTCGGACACTCAAGGGACCCCCATGGCTTCATGTGGAGAATCTAATGAAGAACATAGCATGAAGGAGACACTAGAGACTCTAGTGGAGAATAAGGAGCATGATTTTGTACTGGAACAAGTGGAGAAAGCCATAATAGTTGCAGAGGAAGAAGTGGTTGAAGATTTAGGAGATGCAGAACCTCCACGGGAACCTCAAGTCACAGAACCCTCTTCTAAGGAGTTTGAATTTGTTGTTGAGGAGGGTGTACAATCCCCAAGGCATGTTATGGTTGAAGACTTGGAAGAGGTTGATCAAGAGATGGAGATTCAAGAAGAAAAAGCACAACCTCCCATGCCCTTAGTGAACAATGAAGAGGAAATTAAATCAGAAGAAAGCTACCAAGAGGAAGAGGTTGATTGAAGAAGCTTGCAAAGAGGTGGTAGTTGTCAAAGAAGAGCACAAGGGAGTGGAGCTTGCACGTTCATTAGAAACACCTCCCCCTAAGTTGCCATCATCCTTCACAACATTCAAGTGGGTAAAATTCATATCCCTTAGCTTTCTAATTCCACTTGAACTTGGGCTACTGGAGACGGATGGTCAACTTAGAGCTCTCTGTGGCATTAAGAGTAAGAAGAAGATGGTCAGTGATAAGATTTATCCTGCAAGATTTAACATGGTTGTGTGCTCAACATTTAAATGCAAAGGTGGTGTAGAGCTCAACTGAATGGGTCTAGGAAGTTGTCTGGCTGCTTCAGTGAGAATTCAGACTGTTTGCCACCCGGCTGGAACAATATTTCTCAACAAGAAGACGGGTGCAAAAGCAAGATTTGGGACCCCGGAATTCAATCTAGAAATCAACACTCCTGGGGCCTTGTCAGTTGCTTTAACTTACTTGAAGGCTTTCTGCGCCTAGTTTGGGACCCCGGAGGCTACTGGAACTCCAAACATTGGTGGAGATTCCTGGATGAATTCAAGCACAAGCCACCATGACAGGGAGCTCACCAAATGTCCAACTTAAGGACTTTAACTAAAAGTGCTAGGTGGGAGACAACCCACCATGGTATGATCGTTCCTTTTATTTGTTTTTGAGCTCTATTTTTTTGCATTGGATCTGGAATCATGCATGACATTCATATTCGTATTGCATTCTGCATACTGCATTATATATATAAAAAAAATAAATCGCACACGACGCGGCAGCGTCGCTGACGCGTCCGCGTCACTAGTGCGTTGGGAAAAAATAATTGAACAAAGAGTCATGCGAAAGCGTGGCTGGAGGCGCCCCTTTAGCATAATTTGACCCCACACGACCGCGTCACTTACGCGACCGCGTCCTGTGGAATTTTGGCCTCCCACGCGACTGCGTCACCCACGCAGCCGCGTGCCATGAAAATCGACGTCAAAAAGGTGCATGGCCGAAAGCTGTGCTGAAATTGGGCTGGACTCGTGCTAGAAGCCCAAGCCATCCCATGGGAACGCGTGCTCCACGTGGCCGCGTCGTTTTTCAAAAATAGCCATCCACGCGATCGCGTCACCTACGCGACTGCGTCACCCAGATTTTTGGCAAAATGCAATTCAAACAGAGAGTTGTGCGAATGCGAGGCTGCACTCGCGCCACTAGCACAAATCAAGTGACGCGATCGCGTGACCCACGCATCCACGTCGCCTGACCTTATTGCGCACCACGCGGCCGCGTCACCCACGCGGCCGCGTCGCCAGCGTCGCACACCTTAACCTAATATGCCAAAATATTTTATCTTTTCTTCCCCAATCCTAATTTTTCCTCCCTCCTTTCTTACTTACTTCTTCTTCCCTTCTTTCCCTTCTCATTTCTCTTATCTTTCATTTTCTTTTACTTAATTGCATACTTTCATTCATTGCATTATTTTCATTGGTGTTGGAATTTTATTTGGGTCATTATTTCCCATATTTTGCTTATGGATTATTTGGGATTTGTTTAAACAATTATATATTATTATAAGGGTTCTTGCATGTTCTAATTAATATTTTCCATACCTTATTTAACATGCATGCTATGTGTTTGTGAAAATGCCCATATGGCATTTTGCACGATTTTTAGATTTCTTTTAAATCTACTACTCTAAATGCCTGCTTTTCACATAACCCCTTCTCTATTTTATTATTTAAATATAATTGTTTTTACAAACATATTATTAGTTTAGAAGACTTGGTAATCCAAATTGGACATTGAATGCTTGATCTATGCTACTCATGCCTTTGCCAGCATGCCAATAAACATCTTGCATTTAACTGTCATCACATGCACTTACTATATTTCCATTGATGACTTTTCATATGTAGTCATGACCATGTGTTAACATCATTCTTCTTTACTGTGCATTGATTACCACCTTTCCCGCTCTCTTCCTTGCTGGATCCCCTAGCTTTACTTGTTACTTTCTTTTTTCCTTTTCAGGATGGCCACCAAGAAGGGTACAGAGAAAGCTACTCCCAAACCACCGGCAAGGAAAGGAACAAAGAGAGCACCAGCTGAGGAACCACAACCCCCATCCACCTGCACCTCTCAGCATGCACCGAGGACGGTGCAATCTTTAAGTGTGGGGAGGTCGATACCGATCTCCGCGGGTTAGTTAATCCCTTCTAAACACCAATGTTAATTTGTTAATTGTTGCATTTGCATGTTTGTTTGATTTTGTGCATTTAGTTACTACTTGGTTGAAGTAATATTTTCTTTTTCAAGAAATTTCTATAGTATTTCACTAATTTAAATTAAAAAATTTTGTTAAATTTGTTTGAAGTTTGATTTGGAACATAGGTAAAAGCTAGAACACACAACCTGTAAGATTTGAGCTTAATTGTATGGTTATTGTTCATACCCTGGGTCGAGATGACCGACCCGGGATGTTCGACAGACAAAGCGACCGACCTCTTCAGGTCAGGACAACCCGACCTCTTCCCAAAGATCTCGGTCAAGTCCCCACGAAAGCCCAAGGAAGGGCCCAAATAGAGGAACACGTCCCAAATCCTAAAGCGGCCCAAGCCTACAGAGAGAAGGGCGGTTCCCTTAAAGATAAGATGACCTCACTTAAAAGATAAAAGAAAAGATAAGATAACTAACTTATCTTATCCACAGAAGGCCACATCTCACCATTATAAATACACTGGAGCACCTAGGTATAACTCATACTCTAATTCTACTCAATACCTGCTTAATACCCTTGCTAACTTAAGCATCGGAGTCCCTTGCAGGTACCCCCACCCTCCAGGGATGAAGGATCAGCAGCACTTTCAGTACCACAAGTCGGACACACTAGCTCCAGTGACTATATACCCACCAGACACATCGGCTCTGACCAACGCAGAAGATCTCGACCGAGATCGACCTATAGTTTCAGGTAACCCCCGGAACATTGGCGTCATTGCCGGGGAACCTGGAAGTCATCCCAACACCATGGCGAACAACCATGACAACGACCACGACTCAGGTTTGGAAGATAGAGCGCCACACAAAAACACAAATGCTATACTTAAAGATACTCCGGAATCCAATGGAGACAAAAATTCATCAAATCCTGGGGCGATAGAAGCACTTCAAAATCGATTGAAGTAACTTGAGAAAGAAGCCCAACATCAACGCGAAAAAGAAGAGGATCTACGTCGGGAGATAAGGCGGCGCCGAGAATTAGAAGAAAAGCTTATGAAACTCGAAGCCGATCTCAAAACTAAAGCTACACGACCCTCCACAGAGGATAGCTTTCAGAAAGATCAAGATCCATTCCCCAGGGAAATTATGAAAACCAAAATCCCAAAAGATTTCAAACTTCCGGATATGACTCTATATGACGGCACCTCGGACCCCAACCACCATCTCAGCAACTTCAGAAGTAGAATGTACCTCACTGACGCCTCAGATGCGGTTTGCTGCAAAGCCTTTCCAACAACTCTTACCAAGACAACCATTAGATGGCTCGACAACCTACCTCCAAAATCCATCTCGAGTTTCGACGACCTGGCCAAAAAGTTCCTGGCCCGATTTTCCATACAAAAGGACAAAGCTAAACACGCACCCAGCCTACTAGGGATCAAGCAAGGATAACGGGAGAGTCTTCGCAACTACATGGAAAGATTCAACAAAACATGCATGGATATACAAAGTCTACCAACAGAAGCTGCCATCATGGGTCTCATAAATGGCCTACGAGAAGGACCATTTAGCCAATCTATATCAAAGAGGTACCCGACATCCCTAGACGAAGTACAAGAACGGGCGCAGAAGTACATCAACATGGAGGAGAATTCTCGACTTGGGGAAGCCTCAAGGTTCGGTTCTGCCTACCGAGATAAAGATAAAGAATCCAGGAAAAAAGAAGATCGCTCCAGAGAGAAAATAAAAAAATATCATAACTACACCCCTCTTAGGGTATCCCTGGTAGATATTTACAAAGAAGTCTGCCATACGGAAAAAATACCCCAGCTCGGCCACTTAAAGGCAAAAGGGGAGGAGGAAATCGGAACGAATACTGTGAGTACCATCGAGTCCGAGGACATTCCACCAACGAATGCTTTGACTTGAAAAATGTCATAGAGAAATTAGTTAGGGAAGGAAAACTAGATCGGTTCCTAGCCAACCGGGACGAAGAACCAAGAAAAAGAAGAAGGGATGAAGATGTCGGACGATCTGAACGATCACCCCGCACACCGGAAAGACATATCCATGTAATACACGGTGGATTTGCCGGAGGAGGAATCTCCAAATCATCCCACAAGCGACACCTCAAAGAAGTGTATCATGTTGAAGGCAAAAAAGAGGTGCCAGACATCGCAATGACGTTTACCAAAGAAGATACATCCGGAATCATCTCAGGACACGACGACCCCATGGTCATCACAATCATATTGGCAAACGCCAACCTCCACCACACATTAATTGACCAATGAAGCTCCGCCAACATCTTATTCAAAACTGCCTTCGACAAACTCGGCTTAGAAGAAAAAGAGCTAAGAGCATACCCGAACAACCTGTTCGGACTTGGGGATACCCCGGTACAGCCACTGGGATACGTATTGTTACATACAACCTTCGAAAAGGAGAACCAATCCAGAACACTTAAGATAGATTATATCGTGGTCGACGTAAGCTCAGCCTACAACGCCTTAATAGGTCGGACAACGTTAAATCAACTCGGAGCAATAGTTTCAACTCCACATCTATGTATGAAATTCCCAACTACAGAAGGGATAGCTACAATAAAAGCAGATCAAAAGATGGCGCGTCGCTGTTATAACGAAAGTCTAAATCTCCGAGGCGACGGAGGAGAGTTCCACACAATCAAACTCGGCGGAGATCAGAGGCGAGAAGAACTCCGCCCACGACCCGAAGGAGAAATAGAAAGAGTCCAGATCAGAGATACCTCGGACAAAATAACTAATATTGGCACGATCCTGAAAGGAGACGCAAAAGAATCACTAATACAGTTTTTACGAGATAATGTTGATCTCTTCGCATGGAAAGCTACCGACATGCCAGGCATAGATCCCGAACTAATGAGCCACAAGCTGGCAGTCTACCCGGGATCCCAGCCGGTACAACAAAGACAAAGAAAACTCGGGCCAGAACGGTCTCAAGCTGTAGAAGAACAAGTACAAGCACTACTAGAGGCAGGGTTCATAAGAGAAGTTAAATACCCACTATGGTTAGCAAACGTTGTCTTGGTGAAAAAGTCAAATGGGAAGTGGCGAATGTGCACCGACTACACCGACCTCAACAAAGCCTGCCCAAAAGACCCTTATCCACTCCCAAGCATTGATGCTCTAGTAGATGCCTCATCAGGATATAAGTATCTCTCATTCATGGACGCATACTCAGGCTACAACCAGATTCCAATGTATCCACCGGATCAAGAAAAAACCTCGTTTCTCACACCAAAAGCAAATTATTGCTATATCGTAATGCCTTTCGGCCTTAAGAACGCGGGAGCCACTTATCAAAGGCTAATGAATAAAGTCATCTCAAAACACATCGGAAAAATCATGGAGGTCTATGTAGACGACATGCTGATAAAGACACAAAGTGAGGAAACATTATTAACCGACTTGGTTCAAGTATTCGACACCATACGGAAGCACGACATGCGACTCAACCCGGCTAAATGCACCTTTGCAGTGGAAGCAGGTAAATTTTTGGGCTTTATGCTCACACAAAGAGGAATCAAGGCAAATCCAGATAAATGCCAGGCCATACTCAACATGAAATGCCCGACATGCGTCAAAGAAGTCCAACAACTCAATGGGAGACTGGCGGCCTTGTCCAGATTCCTAGCAGGGTCAGCAATAAGATCCCTCCCCTTCTACGCTACCTTAAGGAAGGAAAAAAACTTCGAGTGGACAACGGAATGTGAACAAGCCTTCCGAGACTTTAAATAATTCCTGGGACAGCCCCCATCCTATCTCGACCACGAAAGGGGGAACCACTCATACTATATCTCGCTGTAGGAAGTCGAGCAATAGCCTCAGCACTAATTAGAGAAGATAAAGGGGGACAACAACCCGTCTACTTCATTAGTAAAGCACTACAGGGGTCAGAGCTGAACTACCAGAAAATAGAGAAGTTCGCCTATGCTTTGATACTCACATCCCGACGACTTCTCCCATACTTCCAAGCGCACACCATCAAAGTTTGGACCAACCAGCCCATAAAAGGGATACTGCAGAAAACAGATCTAGCAGGAAGAATCCTACAGTGGGCAATCGAGTTGTCCGAGTTCGACCTCCAATACGAGGCACGGACAGCCATCAAATCACAATACTTAGCCGACTTCATTGCAAAATTCACAGACACCACAGAAATCCCCATAGAGTGGAACATATACGTGGAAGGTTCCTCAAATAAAGCCGGAAGCGGTGCAGGTGTGATAATCGAAAGCAATCAAGGAACCCAACTTGAGCTTTCCCTGAAATTCGGATTCCCGGCCTCAAACAACCAGGCAGAATATGAAGCGTTATTAGCTGGTTTGAAGCTGGCTAGGGAAGTTGGAGCTCAGAAACTCAATATCTACAGTGACTCACAAGTCGTTACCTCACAAATAATGGGAAGCTACCAAGCCAAAGATCCTACCATGAAAAAATATTTGGATAAAACTAAAGAACAGCTCGGACAACTTGGAGAATATAGGATCTGCCACATACCCCGCGAACAAAATGCCCGAGCTAACGCGCTCTCAAAACTAGCCAGCACCAAACCAGGGGGCAACAATAGAAGCCTCATCCAGGAAATACTACAGAACCCATCAATATCAGAAGAAGAAAAAATCCTAGCCATAACAGGTCGGGATCAAGGATGGATGACCCCTATAATTAATTACCTCAAAGCAGAAGTGCTTCCCACAAATGAAAAGGAGGCAAAGAGGTTAAAAAGGGAGGCACAATACTACACTATCATAAACAACACCCTATACAAAAGAGGGATCTCAACACCATTGTTAAAATGCGAACAGACCTCCAATACAAAGGAAGTCTTGGAAGAGGTACACAGCGGCATTTGTGGTAATCATCTTGGAGCACGAGCTCTCACTAAAAAAGTACTACGGGCGGGATTCTATTGGCCAACTCTACAAAAGGAAGCTACAGAATTCGTAAAGACATGTCCACCATGTCAGAAGCATGCCAACTTTCACATCGCCCCGCCGGAAAAGCTCATCAGCGTGACCTCACCCTGGCCATTTGCAAAGTGGGGACTCGATCTTCTCGGACCCTTTCCCCAGGGATCGGGACAAGTCAAGTTCCTCATAGTAGGGGTAGACTACTTCACAAAATGGATCGAGGCAGAACCCCTAGCTAATGCCACCGCTCAAAGAAGTCAGAAATTCCTATATAGGAACATTATTACAAGGTTTGGGGTTCCATACTCCATCACCACGGATAATGGCACCCAATTCACAGATGCAGGCTTTAGAAAACTAGTAGCCAACTTGAATATGAAACATCAGTTCACCTCCGTCGAACATCCCCAAACCAATGGACAAGCCGAAGCAGCCAACAAAGTCATATTGGCCGGGCTGAAACGGAGACTACAAGAAGCAAAGGGAGCTTGGGCCGAGGAACTCCCACAAGTCCTATGGGCGTATCAGACGACCCCCCATTCTACCACGAACAAATCACCATTCCGACTAGCATACGGAGTGGAGGCAATGATTCCAATAGAGGTCGAAGAAGGATCTCCTCGAGTAGACCACTATAATGAGCAAACAAATTCTCAACTCCAAAGAGAAGAGCTTGACCTACTTCCAGAAATCCAAGAAAGATCTCGGATCAGAGAAGAGGCATTAAAGCAACGAATGGCTTCCAGGTATAATCAGAGGGTTGTGCCAAGAGATTTCGCAGAGAACGATCTCATCTTAATCTGAAATGATATTGGAACAACTCGACCCGGAGAAGGAAAGCTGGCAGCTAATTGGAAAGGACCCTACCGAGTAACAAAAGTACTTGGGAAGGGCTACTACAGACTGTCCGAACTCGAGGGACGAGAATTCCCCAGATCATGGCACGCCTGTAACCTGAGAAGGTACTATAGTTAGATAAAGGAATCATCACAAGACGCACTCTTTTTCCTGAAAAGGTTTTTTAATGAGGCGTCAGGATTGAGATTTAATCCGACTTAAGGGTATAAAAAACTCCCACCTGTATATATTTGCATTTTCTTTAAATAAAATACATTTCAGATATTCTACAAGTACTCAAGACACATTAATCTGAACCATTCATCGTCCGATTATAAAGCAACGGATCGAATAGAAAAGTGAAGAGCAAATTTACTATACGATCTCGATAGGAATGATCGACCGACAAAGGTGAAAACGCGATTCACCTAAAGGTCGATTAAACCAGGACAAAAACTACAATCTACAAATCGGCAAAGATGAACACAGAATAATGCAAGAAGTTATCGAAAGTGATCCCAAAAAAGAACCTGACAAGGTCTTATGGATTGCTATATAATAACTTAAAAAGACTGGCCGACACTAAAAAGTCAGAACAAGTCAACCCAAGTTATTAGCAAATCCCTGGAAAGAGGTCTGGCCAACCCAATTAAAGAGGAATTGCAATAACTTAGAAGATATCGACCTAACAAAGTCGGTTTCCTACAAAACAAGTTGTAAAAGTAATCCCTGAAAGAGACCTACCAAAGGTCCAAGAAAGAGGATTACAAAAACAACTTAGAAGAGATCGACCTAACGAAGTCGGTTTCTTACAAAACAAGTTGTAAAAGTAATCCCTGAAAGAGACCTACCAAAGGTCCAAGAAAGAGGATTACAAAAACAACTTAGAAGAGATCGACCTAACGAAGTCGATTTCCTACAAAACAAGTTGTAAAAGTAATCCCTGAAAGAGACCTACCAAAGGTCCAAGAAAGAGGATTACAAAAACAACTTAGAAGAGATCGACCTAACGAAGTCGGTTTCCTACAAAATAAGTTGTGAAAGTAATCCCTGAAAGAGACCTACCAAAGGTCCAAGAAAGAGGATTACAAAAACAACTTAGAAGAGATCGACCTAACGAAGTCGGTTTCCTACAAAACAAGTTGTAAAAGTAATCCCTAAAAGAGACCTGCCAAAGGTCCAAGAAAGAGGATTACAAAAACAATTTAGAAGAGATCGACCTAACAAAGTCAGTCTCCTACAAAGATAAGTTATAAAAGTAATCCCTTAAAGAGACCTGGTAAAGGCCCAGAAAAGGGGATCACAAAAATAACTTAGAAGGGGACCAACATAAAGAAATCGGTCATAAGGCGCTAAAAACACAAAACAAAAGCGAGGAAACCGAAAAACAAGTTGGACCACCACAAGTCACGACCTCAAAAGGATCCAAGCTACAAACAAAAATACGAAAGCAATCTAAAGAGGCCAAGCAGCAAGATTCCGATAGACACCCTACTAGAGCACAATGAAAGCATAGTATGATAAAGCTTTAAAGAGGCCACCGAAATCAGCCTCAGAGAAACCATTTTGTTTTCAAAATAAAGTTGCTAAAAACAGCAACTAGAGTATCGACAAGTCAATAAAACATCATCCACAAAAACAAGTTCAAAAGCCCACAAACCGAGCTATTTACACAAATAGGCAGAAAAAGATCAGCTAAGATCGGGAGCCTTCCCAGCAGCATCAGTACGGGGAGAAGGAGGGCGAGTCTGAAGGGGTACAGCATCTACGGTTCCATCATTCCGGTTCAGAATCTGGCAATCCGGATCAGATGTAACGGGACGAACAGAGGAGGTCGACACCTTAAGAGAAGGCACTGGGGGAGGATCAGTCTCATCATCATCCTGGTCATCAGGGACAATCTTACCATCCCTCACGACATTGTCCAGGCTAATGAGAGTCAAGTCGGCATCAGGAGCAACAACCCGGAATTGCTTCATCAGGTTCTCGGAGGCAGCAGTTACGCTACCCACAAGGTGACCCTGAAGCTCACCATAATTAACCCGAGCAGTTTCCAAATCCTCCCGAAGATGCATCAATTCCCTATAAGCCGAGACATAGCTATCCTTATGTTTCAATGCCATGTCCTCGGCCAGCTTCAAAGAAGCAGCCAAGGTAATAGAACTGGCCTTCTCACCCTCCAGCTCCTTCTCCACCTTCACCAACTTCACCTCCAACTCCTCCTTCAGACCCTTGATTTGATCAAATTCCGACTTGGCCTCTTCCATGAAGGATTTTTTGGCATGAATCGGAATCTCCTGAACTGTTCAGAATATAGCCGCACCCATATGAGCCATCTTCACACTACTTTTGGTGATAAAATCCAGATGCTGAAGAAGAGAAACGTCGTCCATAGAAAGCCCACCATAGGGGGCAATTTGCTGGTCAACAAACTCAATAGCATCAAAATCCAGGGCATCCAGGTTGAAGGGCTCGGATGTTTTTTGCTTCTTACTATGAGGGGCACCAGAAGATGCAGCAGAAAATTGTAGAGGATCAACCAGACGAACCCGAGGAATAGGAATTACTTTCCTCGGCTCGGGAGAACTAGGTATAGGAGGTTTAACTGGAACCTGAGAAGATCCCTCTCCGGCCGCCTTGGCCGAAATGTTTAAAGCAGCAGTTGCCTTCTTCGCCTTCTTGTAGAGGCACCCAACAAAGGGGAAAAGGATCATGCAGAAGATAGAGAAACCCTCAGGAAGCACATTTCAACAAATCTAGAGCTCAAGGAAAACAGAAAGATCCAAACTTTGCCAAAAAGAGAGGATCAAAACCAAAACCTCTTCACAAAACCACAATCAAAGAGAAAGCATGAAAAAGGACTAACCTGGAGACGGAAGAAACTTCGAAAAAGGGGCAGAAACGAAAGTTGCCTAGGAAACCGCCGAGCGACGTCACTAACGCCAGGAAGCAGAAACGCAAGCGAAAGACAGAGAGCGAAGAGAGAAGCGGAAAAAGTTACGAAGATGTTACAAGGAAAATAAAAGGAGAGAAACCGTTTTCTGGGTTTATCAAAATCAAACTAAAGAGCTCAGGGGAAATGGGGCAATTAATGCTCAAAATTAAAGAAAGCATTAAACCCTCGCACGTTCCCGAAAAAGCGCCGATATAAAAGCGCGCGTCTTTTAGAGGAAACATTCTACATTCAAAAACAGCTACAAAGGAATCGACAAAATGCTTGAGTTCGGCTTCACCAAAGAAGGACCGAAGTCAAAGACTCGATTTCAAAAAAGAAGACCGAGCTCAAGCAGGGGCACTGTTCATACCCTGGGTCGAGATGACCGACCCGGGATGTTCGACAGACAAAGCGAACGACCTCTTCAGGTCAGGACAACTCGACCTCTTCCCAAAGATCTCGGTCAAGTCCCCACGAAAGCCCAAGGAAGGGCCCAAATAGAAGAACACGTCCCAAATCCTAAAGTGGCCCAAGCCTACAGAGAGAAGGGCGGTTCCCTTAAAGATAAGATGACCTCACTTAAAAGATAAAAGATAAGATAAGATAACTAACTTATCTTATCCACAGAAGGCCATATCTCACCATTATAAATACACTGGAGCACCCAGGTATAACTCATACTCTGATTCTACTCAATACCTGCTTAATACCCTTGCTAACTTAAGCATCGGAGTCCCTTGCAGGTACCCCCCACCCTCTGGGGACGAAGGATCAGTAGCACTTTCAGTACCACAAGTCGGACACACTAGCTCCGGCGACTATATACCCACCAGACACATCGGCTCCAACCAACGCAGAAGATCTCGACCGAGATCGACCTATAGTTTTAGGTAACCCCAGGAACAGTTATGTTATTTAACCATAATATTTTATTCTTGTGTGTTTTCTTCTCTATGATTACAAATCTTTGCTTTGTTCCATTCTATATGTCCATTATTTAGTATATTTACATGCTTGCATATGATTGAGGCCATTGTTTGATTCGAGCTCACCATTTCCAAATTAGCCTACCTTTTACATCACCCTTGTTAGCCCCCTTGAGCTTTTAATTCCCTCTTGTTTTATAACCACATTACTAGCCTTAAGCAGATAAACAAAATAAAAATCCCAAGTTGAATCCTTGGTTAGCTTAAGATAGAAATTGTGTATTGTTTAAGTGTGGGGAACCTTATGGGAACATGGATGATTAAAACAAAGGTAGAAAGTTAAAAGAATAAAGACATTTCAAAATAAAAGTTTTGGAAGGCATGCTCATGTGAAATCAAAATAATTAAATTACCATGTGCATTGAAAAAAATTATTAAGTAATTAAATAAGGAGATACAAAAAAAAAGAGAAAGAAAAGAAAAGAGAAGAAAAATAATATTACCCCAAATGCAAAATAAAAAGGATCAATGCACATGGGACAAAATTCAAAAATAAGTTTGATACATGAGCTTGTAATACAAAAGTGGGAAAAATTTAGGTAGTTAGGTAAAGTATTCTAAAATTGTATAAAGTATGTATATGTTAGGTGAGATCTTAGACTAATCAAGGATTCACTTTATAAAGCTCACTTGGCCATACATGTATCCTTACCTTTACCTCAGTCGCATTATAACCCTAAAAAGACCTCATGATGTTTGCATTGGTATGCTAAATATTTGTTGATTGGTTAGATGAAGAACAAGGTTTAGGAAGCATGACTAGAGAAGAGTAGAGTGATTGACCCTAGACACTTGAGAGATTAGAGTGATATACACTTCCTGTGAGGGTTCAATGCTTGATTCTATGTTCCCTGCTTTCATGAGCTATCTTCTTACAAGTTTATTTGTCTTTATTTTATATGATTTGAATTAGTGAAATTTGAATTATTTTTGTCTTGGAGAACTTATTTACTTTTAACCAAGTAGGTAGAAACATTCTTGCATGTAGTTGTATTCATATAGATAGGTTGCATTGCATATACTCTACCATCCCTCTTCACCCCTTTATAGCTTCTCTTGAGCTTAGCATGAGGACATGCTATTGTTTAAGTATGGGGAGGTTGATAAACCACTATTTTATAGTTTATCTTGTGCTTAATTGAGTGGATTTTATCAATCTTTCATACATTTATTCATATGATTTGCATGTTCTACAATTCCTTCTCAGAATTTGTTCTATGACTGAAAACATGCTTCTTTGGCATTTATTTTCTTTTATTTAATCATCTCTTATTACCATTAGATGTATTGATATGTGTGTTAAGTGATTTTAGGGATTATAGGGAATGGCTTAGAGGATGGAAAGGAAGCATGCAAAAGTGGAAGGAATACAAGAAGTTGAAGAAACTGCAAAGCTGTCAGCCTGACCCTCTCGCACTAAAACGACCATAACTTGAGCTACAGAGATCCAAATGACGCGGTCTCACTTGCATTAGAAAGCTAACGTCCGGAGCTTCGATTTGATATATAATTAGTCATAGTGGCCATACAGATAGGCGACGCGAATGCGTCATCCACGCGGATGCATCGCATCTGCGAAAATCAGCGTGGCAGATTTCGCAAACAGCGAATCCTGTGCTATTTCCGGCCTAGTTTCAAGCCCAGAAAACACAGATTAAATGCTGCAAAGTGGAGGAATGAAGGGGATACTTGAGATTAGACCCATAATTCACTTTTTAGGATTTAGATGTAGTTTTTAGAGAGAGAGGCTCTCTCCTCTCTCTTAGCATTTAGGATTAGGATTTTTAGAAATTAGAAATATTTCATCTTCATCTCAGATTCAATGTTCTTTTTATTTATTTTCTCTTTTATTTTCATTTACTCTGATGCTTTCATTTGTATCTGAATTGTGTTGCCCAATTGGCTTATGAACTTTCCATGTTAGGATTGATTTTCTTATTTAATATACATTACTGAGATGTTTTCAGATAAATGATTTTAATTTAGATTTTCTACCTTTTGGCTCTAGTTGATTAATTGGTAATCTTGAGTTGTCAAACTCATTGTTGACCAAAAATTGGAATTCTTCAAGAATTAATTCGAGATCCAATAACTTTAACTTTTCCCAAGGAAAGACTGGGACTTGAGGATTCGAATTAATTCATTCACTTGACTTACCTTCATAGTTAGAGGTTAACAAAGTGGGAGAAAAATCCAATTCTCATCACAATTGATAAGGATAACTAGGATAGGACTTCCAGTTCTCATACCTTGCCAAGAGTTTATTTTTACAGTCATTTATTTAGTTTACTTGTCATTTATCATATCTGCTCTTCATTCTCAAAACCTCCGATTTACAAAACTCATAACCAACAATAAGAACATACCTCCCTGCAATTCCTTGAGAAGACGACCCGAGGTTTAAATACTTCGGTTATCAATTTATTTAGGGGTTTGTTACTTGTGACAACCAAAACGTTTGCATGAAGGGATTTCTGTTGGTTTAGAATCTATATCTACAACGCGACTATTTTTATAAAATTCTTTACTACCAAAAATCCTAACGTCACTGAGCAACAAGATGAACCGTCAGTTGTCCAAACTCGAACAATCCCCGGCAACGTCGCCAAAAACTTGGTGCACGAAATTGTGATCTCTAATAATGGCATTCAACTCGGTATGCACGTTTATAACTCAGCACTTTCTTCACAACTCCGCACAACTAACCAGCAAGTGCATTGGGTCGTCCAAGTAATAAACCTTATGTGAGTAAGGGTCGATCCCACGGAAATTGTTGGTATGAAGCAAGCTATGGTCATCTTGTAAATCTCAGTTAGGCGGATAATAAATGGTTATGGAGTTTTCGAATAATAATAATAAAAAATAAACAGAAAATAAAGATAGAAATACTTATGTAGATCATTGGTGGGAATTTCAGATAGGTATGTGAAGATGCTGTGCTCCTTCTGAATCTCTGCTTTCCTACTGCCTTCATCCTTTCCTTCTTACTCCTTTCCATGGCAAGCTGTATGTAGGGGATCACCATTGCCAATGGCTACATCCCATTCTCTCAGTGAAAATGGTCCAAATACTTTGTCACAACACAACTAATCATCTGTCGGTTCTCGATCATGTCAGAATAGAAACCATTGATTCTTTTGTGTTTGTCATCACGCCCAACAATTGCGAGTTTGAAGCTCATCACAGTCATTCAATCCCTGAATCCTACTCGGAATACCACAGACAAGGTTTAGACTTTCCGGATTCTCATGAATGCTACCATCAATTCTAGCTTATACCACGAAGATTCTTTTTAAGGAATCCAAGAGATATGCGCTCGGTCTAAGGTAGAACGGAAGTGGTTGTCAGTCACGCGTTCATAGGTGAGAATGATGATGAGTGTCACGGATCATCACATTCGTCATGGTTAAGTGCAACGAATATCTTAGAACAGGAATAACTGAATTGAATAGAAAATAGTAGTAATTGCATTGAAATCTGAGGTACAGTAGAGCTCCACACCCTTAATCTATGATGTGTAGAAACTCCACCGTTGAAAATACAAAAGTGATCAAGGTCCAGGCATGGCCGAATGGCCAGCCTCCACAAAAGGCATATGAATTTGAAAATAGGGAGAAGGACCTGGTCTAAGGACTAGGAATCCAAAGATGTGGTCAAAAGACATCTAATACAATAGTAAAATGTCCTATTTATACTAGACTAGCTACTAGGGTATACAGAAGTAAGTAATTGATGCAGAAATCCACTTCTGGGACCCACTTATTGTGTGCTTGGGCTGAGCTTGAGCTTTACACGTGCAGAGGCTTCTTTTGGAATTGAACGCCAAGTTGTAACGTCTTTTTGGCGTTCAACTCTGGTTCGTGACGTGTTTCTGGCGTTTGACTCCAGAATGCAACATGGAACTGACGTTGGGCGACAGTTTGCGTCGTTTAATCTCGAATAAAGTATGGACTATTATCTTTTGCTGGAAAGCTCTAGATGTCTACTTTCCAATGCTGTTGAGAGCGTGCTACTTGGAGTTCTGTAGCTCCAGAAAATCTATTTCAAGTGCAGGAAGGTTAGAATCCAACAGCATCAGCAGTCCTTTGTCAGCCTTCTTATCAGAGTTTTGCTCAGGTCCCTCAATTTCAGCCAGAAAATACCTGAAATTACAGAAAAACACACAAACTCATAGTAAAGTCCAGAAATGTGAATTTAGCATAAAAACTAATGAAAACATCCCTAAAAGTAGCTAGATCCTACTAAAAACTATCTAAAAACAATGCCAAAAAGCGTATAAATTATCCGCTCATCAACTACACAGTGGAGAAGAGTCGTCGAGCTATGCTATCGCTGTTAGGTTCATTGATTGGAGCTGTGCAATGGAGAATTGTAAACCCCGAGTAATTAGTAAATAATTAATCAATAAATTAATTATTATTTAAATAAATTAGAAAATTAAATTTTAAAATTGGAAGAAGTAGAAATAATTAAAATACGAATTTTAGCACTAATTTTAAAAATTTTGGCCAAAAAACGGACTAACAAGCCGAACCAGTTAGACCGGCCCCAAATCGGGCCCAATGCCCAATATATAAATGTTTGCACTCACCCTTTTCCTCCCCAAAATCAAATGAAACACGTTGCAATTGGGGAAAAGGAGCTGCGGATCCCTAACTCAATTCACCTCCAAACTTTAATCTTCCGTAACTTTCAATCTGGAGCTCTGATTCACAAGTCATTAGTGGCCACACGTTCTTTTCAAAATTCTCTACGAAACCATCTAAACAATGAAGTAAGGGAATCACATTTTTTCACCCAGCTCTTCCCTTTTTAGTTTTTAAAATCCTATGTTTTGATATTGAGAAATTGGTTAATTTTGGTAGTTTAGGTAAACTCTAGCAACGGATAATCACTAGATTTTTGCCCGTTTGTCTCATGGGTAAGGTAAGAACTTGTTAAACCCTAGTGAATCATCAAATTAATGAGCCCTATAATGATTATAATGATGTTTTGTGAAGTAGATTGTATTTTTTTATTTGGAGTTCAATTTGGAGGTTTGAAATGAAATTCGGGTGATTGGGCATGTAGAATTGAAAATTGGAGCTTTGAAGCTTGTGGAACGGAGGAATTTTGAGGTGTCCGAGCATTAAGGAGAAATCGGCCAGGGTATGGTTTTGGTTTCTCATAGATAATATGAAATGTAGGCTAGTTGACCCCAGGTTAAGTTGCACTATAAGGACTTGTTAAAGCTTAGTGACTTTGGTGAAAATGTTGAAATTAATTATGAGCATGTGTTGAATAGTGATGATTGTGATCTTTGATGATAACAATGAGTTGATGAATGATGATTTTGATTATTGATGATGATAATGAATTAAGATGTTGGTAGCTTGATGAATAATGAGTTATGTCATTTTGAATTAGGATTCTTTAAGGTGAAAATGAATATATTTAGTAATTGGTATAACATGGAAGAAAGGAAATGGATTTAGACTTTTTTTGTACACAATAAGTATTGTTTTGAGGTGTAATGCGTTGGTTTTAAAATGAAAGTTTAGTAAAAATAGAGGTTTGGCATTTTTGGTAAAACTTGATTTTTGACCAACTTCGGTGAGCCACAACTTGGCTTCCGGACTCTCAAATTCTATCGAACTCGTTTCAAAAAAAAATTGGGTCTGTGAAGTTTATGCCACATACTAGAAATAATTTCTAACAAAAATGTTATGCGCGGCTAAAGTTTGGTGTGCAAAAGTGATTTCTGCAGATTTAGCAGCTTTTCCAAAAAATGCAGGGCATGCGTACACTGACACATGCATGCGTACACGAGAATTCCCTCTGTTTTAACACATTTTTATATGCATGGGGTGGATGCATACGTGAGTTTGTCAAAATTCCCATCCATGCATACGCATAGGGTGGCATGCCTACCTATGACCACACTATTTTATAAAATTGTATTTTGTGATTTAAACATGTTTTCTAGCTTCTAAACCAATATAGTTACCTTCTAAAGTCCTTAAATTTAGTTTCTAACCATGGGAAAATGGGTAAAGCTAAAAAAGGGAGTAACTTGGTAGTGGAGGAGGAAGATGAAGCAATGGTTTATGCTTGAGAAGTGCAGATATGCTAAATATGTGATGAATGCAGGTTGTAATGATAATGAAAATGATAACGAATTCTTGAATGTGATACCTAGATAGTAGTAGTAGTAATGGTTTATCCCACCTGCTCCAGGTTAGTAGTTGAGATACCTAGGCAGTAGCAAGGGTTATGGTTCGTCGCACTTGCTCCGGGTCAGTGATTGTGATGCCTAGGTAGTAGCAGCAGTAGTGGATTATTCAACTTCCTCCAGGTTGAGTTGATAAATACCTGCCTGGATAGTAGCAGCAATAGTGGTTTATTCCACTTGCTCTGGGTTAAGCGGTTAGTAGTAGGGGGTTGTGGCTCAAACCCACTTGCTCTGTAATGGGGTATTTCTGTCCAATGTTAGCTACCAGGACATTTGGGGTTTTGCTATATAATGGACAGATGATATCATCAGCCATAGGACAGGCATGCATCATATGCATTTGTATGTTTTGTTTGAGTGTGCATTGTTTTGGTTTTCCTAACTGTTTATCTATGCTTATTTACTACTTGCTTTACTTGCTATACATATACCCTATTTGTGTTTTATTTGCTTGTCTTGTTTCTCTTTGCAACTGAGATTCCTCATGCTGGCGGAGGTAACGCTGAGGGTAGTTCCACCGTTGTTTACGGGTTGGAGGAGAGGGAAAGTGAAGTGTCAGGTTAAAGATAAATTTAGAACTTGAACACCTTAGATAACTTAGCTAACTTATGGTTTAGAATACTTTCTTAAGTTTAATTCTAAGTGTCGGAGTTCTAAGAATGCCTCTGGCTTTCCCGGGACCATATACGTTATGTACGTTGGTACCTTCACCATTCTAGTTCTCATTTCATACATATATTGTTTTTCTTTAGATGTAGCTCGAAAGGCACCACACTGATCATTCTAGAGACCTTCTGAAAGCGAAGAGCTATATTTTGAGTTTAGCATTATGTTTCTACTTGTATATATATATGTACATGGTTGTTCTCTGCACTTTGTATTTTGAAGCTTGTCCCTCTTAGAGGTCGAAATGGAGAAGTAGGTGTTCATTCTATAGTTCGGATGTATTTTAGGTTATATATATAAATATGTATATATTTTATACTCTGGCCGGCCTTATTTTCGCAGGTCGAGCCTTGAGCTTGTTATTTGTATCTTTGGAACTCTGATCTTATATATATATATATATATATATATATATATATATATATATATATATATATATTATCCTCCCTTTCAATCTCTATATCTGTTTTAAGCTTATCCAATCGTGAGTGATGCGCTTTTCTGTTGGTATTTGTGTTTAACTTCTTTTTCAAGGCTCCTAGTTGCAATTTCTTTCAACTACATCATATACGTATTTTTACTTTTAGAGGTCATAGCATCTCGCCACCATCGATTTACATCCTAGGCATAAAGCTCTGTGTGGTAGGTTGTTACATTATGGTATCAGAGCAATTCATTCCTGTAGAGCCTGAGGAACGGACCCACTATGTTTCTAGGCATACTCTATGTTATGTGTATATGCTACTTTGGATATTTGACTGATATGTATGGCATATTTGTTCATGAGCATGCATTTGGGAGTTTAAGGTTCTAAACTTGAGATATTGAGACTGATCAGCTTTATATATGATGGTATTTTTGTGGAAAAACAAATTTCCAAAACACCTAAAACTCACCGGCAAGTGTTCTGGGTCGTATCAAGTAGTAAAACTCACTTAGAGTGAGGTCGATCCCACAGGGATTGATGGATCAACCAACTTTAGTGGGTGATTAGTTTAGTCAAGCTAACATTGAGTGAATTGTGTGAAATGTGCCGAACAGAAAGTAAATTGCAAGGAATTTAAAAGATGCAGAAAGTAAAATTGCAAGTAACTTAAAGAACAAGAAAGTAAAATAGCTGAAACTTAAAATGCAAGAAATGTAAATTGCATTAAATGTAAAGGGGAGTGGGTGCTGGAAATTAAAGAAAGCAATAAATCAAGCAACTGAAAATTTAAATTGCAGGAAAGTATAAATGTGCAAGAAATTAAACAAAGCTAAATGTGAACAGAAATGTGAAATTGCAAAATGCAGGAGAGGAAATTGAAGAGGAATGAAACAGAAAGTAAAAATGCTTGAAGAATTAAAAACAGAAAATGACTGGTGCTAAATTGCAGCAATTAAAAGAATGTTGAAGATCTCAGGAGTGGAAGAGACTAGAAAACAAGTCTAGATCTCAAATCCTTCCTTGATCCAACAAGAACAATTACAAAATGAAAATGGAAAAGTAAATTACAGAAGAAGAACAAGAGAAGTTGCAGATAGAGAATGAAAATAGAATTCCTTCCACTCTCAATCCAATATTTAAAACAAAAATGAAAATTAAAGAGAGAGTTCTCTAATCCTACTACTCCCTAGTGGAACTAGCCTCCTAATGAGATGGAATTGATGCCTTTATATAGGCTTTACAAAGTAAAAAAATGAAAATAAAATTGAAAATGAAAAACAAATTAAATGAAAATCCTAATTCTAGCTTGTTCTTGAGCCTTTGAGTGATGATGCGAGCTTTTCTTGCTTTGGATTTGAGGATAAATGGGTTTGGTTGGCCTTGATTCAATTTGGAGAAGAATTGAATTAAATTGGATTTTTATTGAATTTTTGGCCCATGTGAAAATTGCTCCCAGGAGGATGCTCAGCTCAAGTGGGGAGCAAAGCATTAGAGCTTATGTTAGAGATCCCTTGTAGCGTGCCTTGGCTGGGAGAAGCACCAGGGGAATGCTCTGCTCACAAGGGGAGCTGAGCATTGGTGACTTGTGAGCATGTCTTGTGCGCGCCTTGTCCGTGTCATGATGCGCACCTTCCTTCCCTGGACCATGTCAAACATGCTTGTGTGCACTCATGAGTAGCGCTCTGCTCACCTTGTGAGCTGAGCATTGGCTTCCAAGGGGAGGTCCCAAGTTCAAGCCTTGGTGAAAGCATTTGGAGAAAAAATTTTCCTTGAATTTTTATGAAGAGAGCACGACAATGCTCTCCAAGAGAGCGCTGTGCTCTCCAAGTGAGCGCTATTAGAAGCGCCTCTTTGCCTTGGAGTGAGGCTCCCTCTTCGAATCTTGGTGGTTGCACTTTGGTCTATTTTTGCTTATTTTTAGCCCTTAAAGATTCATTTCACTCGTGCCTCAATTTCATGTCAAATATGAATTGCCATACATCGTTGGAAAGCTCTGAATGTCAGCTTTCCAACGCAACTAGAAGCACATCAATCGGACATCTGTAGCTCAAGTTATAGCCCTTTGAAGGAGGCATGGTCATGTTGTGAGCGCACAGATTTTAACTTAGCCAAAATTTTGCTTCCAAGCTCATCTTTGCATCAGGGTAATGCTCTGCTCTTGGCAAGAGCGGAGCATTGTATGCTGATTGCCTATTCTCCTTTAATTTGGTGGGCCACGCTTTTAAAAGCGTGGCCTAAGGCTCCAAATTGTGCTCCAACTTCAAAGTGTTCCCTAAAGCTCTTTTTTTCTCCTTTTTAGCTTATTTAGTGCTTCTTTGCTTCTTTTTCTTCTTATTTCCTACAAGATTTATAAAATTAAAAGATCAAAAAAATATACCAATTAACCACAAAAGCATTCAATATTTAATCACAAATCATCAATTTCTTGTATGAAAAAACATAGAAAAACATGACATGGTGACATGTCATCACAACACCAAACTTAAACCTTGCTTGTCCTCAAGCAAGAAAAGAATCATGCAATAAAGATTGACAATCCAAGGTAAGAAGAATAGCAACTCAATGTTCATGGTTAGCTAGTTTTCTAAGCATGCTACAATCACAAAAGAGATGTAAATGATTGATGCTTCTATCTAGCTCAATTTATGAAATCTTTCTCTTATATTTCTTCCTTGAAACAAGCTTTGGATTTTCTTATTAGCTTCTCCTTTTTGGGTGCTTTGCCCCATGAGTTGATAACAAAGCTATGATTCTAAATGCTTTGTTTTCAAGTATTACCACTTGATACATAAGCACAACAAGCATTTGAATTAGAGGACTTCATTAAGCTTATTTTTTTTCTTTTCTTGATTCTTTAATCATTGATGCTCAGAACCTTGAGCTTTGAGGGAGTGCTTTTGCACGTGAGCCTAGCCTTGACTTCTAAGTGTTTTGTTTTCAAGCATTTGGCTTGATACATAAACACCACAAGTACTTAGCAAATAAATTGCCATTGGTACTCAGAGCCTTCAGCTTTCTCATTCTTTCCCTTTTTCTTTTCTTGCATTAATTGTATTTGCTTCTTCAAGGTTTTCATGATTTTCGAAAGATTTCACAAAATGTCCTAGATGAAAACTTCAATTAAATAAAATCCAATGCAATTGAGCAACAATTAATCATACTAGCTTTCCAATACTTGTATGCACATGCTAAGATCTTCTTTAATGCCTTGTTTGTTTATGATCATGATGCTTTATTGCTTTTGAACTCGCAAAACTCAAGTTGGTAGTCATAATACCACAACAACATGATACAAATAAAGATTCAAGATATGCTTTATTCATACACACATGTAAACAAAAAAGATGAAGACAATCATGCAATTTAAGTGCTGGAAACAAATGAGAAGAAAAGGAACTCTACAACCTTGTAGTTCATCTTCATTATTATTGTCCTTTTTCCTCTATTCTTCCTCTTTCCTTTGCCAAACTCAGAATGCTTGCTCATCCTCAAGCAACAATTTAGAACCATGGCTATGGGGCTAAGATGGATCATGAATGTCTTACACAATGAAATGTTAGTAGTACATGTGTTCTAAGCAAGCAAAATTAAAGATAATAATCAAGGCACAAGAGACAGAGACATTGTGATTACAAACTTAAGAAGGTGAGCACAATACATTGCATAAAAGATAAGTGGCACACCAAACTTAGTGTGACACTTTCACTTGGAATTAATGTAAGTATCTAGTAAAGATTGGAAGCAAATTTTGTTGCATAGCAACACCAAACTTAGAATGCAATCATATGTCAATTTTATTTAAAACAAAACTAAATGAAACTGTTGTATGTTAAAGACAATCACCAAGCCAAGAATCTGTCATGAATAAAGCTCTCTTGGTAGTGTATTAACAAACATAGTAAATAAAAGAAAGCATTTAAAATAAGGAAATCACTAAAAACAAAGAGAAAACTAAAATTGTCTAACTAAAAGAAAGATAATAGTGCAAAGAACATTATGATTATGCAAACAAGTGGTGTTGCTGAATGACTTGCATAGAAAAATAAGTGGCACACCAAACTTAGAATCTTGGTGTGTCACTTTCATTTTTTGATTTGATGCAATCATCCAAAAAGATTGAAAATAATTTGTTGCAAGGCAACACCAAACATAGAATGTAACCATATGCCAATTTATTGAATTTAAACAAAGCAAAGAAAGAAAACAAAGCAAAGAAGAAATGTTACCTACGGTTGGGTTACCTCCCAACAAGTGCTCTTTTAGTGTCATTAGCTTGACATGTTGTTCTTCACTTTCTTCCTCTTCTTCCAGTTTGTTAAGAGGAATGACCTCAAAGGAGGGAAAGATTCAGCTAGTGTCCCTTGTCTTGGCCTTTCCTCAGCAAGCTTCCTTTTGCAAATGGCTTGATTGATCTTGCTTGCTATATTACGGACAGAATTGGTGTTCTTGCTAGTTGCCTTCACTTCTTTGGATTCAAGACTTGGTTGCTGTGTGATTATTGGAGTTTCGTATTCATCCAGAGCCTTTTGAATTGGTGGTTCCATGAGCTTTTCTTCTATGTACTTCTCTGCTTCACTTGAGTGTAAATTTTCTGGAATGACTTCCTCACTTTCATGCTCCTCCACTCCTTTCATTGCACCCAACATTTGACTCAATAGTTCTTTTATGGAGGAGGTTTGTTGTTCTTCCCAAGATTTCTTCATCTCCTCTTCATATTTTTCGATCACAGATTCAAGGGAAGTTTGTGAGGGTTGTGAATGTTCATGTTCCTTTGTCACCTCAAGTAGCATTTGTGAATGTAAAATCCTTGGCTCATGTCCCTCATCCTTCATTGCAATTTCACTTGACATAGGGACCTTTTGTTTTTGTTTTTCCATTTTCTCCTTCCATGCATTCGACAATTGGCCTAACTGCACTCCCATATTTTTGAGGGAGTTCTCTTGTTCTTTTTGGTACTTCTCTTTCTCCTCCGCAAATCTTTTAAGCATGGACTCAAGCTTTGAGATTCTTTGGCTATTGGAAGTTTGTGTGAGTGGTAAATTTTGAAAGGGGCTTTTTGTTGAAGCATGGTCAAGTGATGATATCTTTGGATGAATATCATATGGAGCATTAGAATTCCTTTCCCAGCCACCATTGGAATTATGACTTGCATCATTTTGTGGTGGAGGGAAATATCCCATATGGTTTTCTTGCTCATCTTGTGTCTGTGAAGCAAATCTCCATGGATTGGAGTGCTTAGAATTTGTATTTTCTTGGTGATATTCCCAGCCACCATTAGAGATTGGTAATGGTGGGTAGTATCCCATAAAACTTGTTTGATCATAAGATGAGTTGTACTCCATTTGAGTTTTGGAAAACACAACACCAAGGAAAATTGAAATTACTCATATCAGAGATGAGAATTTCTTAGTGAGGCAAAACCTCAAACACCTTGGTTTCAACTTAAAACAGAGAACAAAATAAACAAAATGCTTGATCTAGACTTCTCACCCACTTAATCATTGTTGGTCTAAATCAATCCCTAGCAACGGCACCAAAAATTTGATGGTATTTTTGTGGAAAAACGAATTTCTAAAACACCTAAAACTCACCGGCAAGTGTACTGGGTCGTATCAAGTAGTAAAACTCACTTAGAGTGAGGTCGATCCCACAGGGATTGATGGATCAACCAACTTTAGTGGGTGATTAGTTTAGTCAAGCTAACATTGAGTGAATTGTGTGAAATATGCCGAACAGAAAGTAAATTGCAAGGAATTTAAAAGATGTAGAAAGTAAAATTGCAAGTAACTTAAAGAATAAGAAAGTAAAATAGCTGAAACTTAAATTGCAAGAAATGTAAATTGCATTAAATGTAAGGGGGAGTGGGTGCTGGAAATTAAAGAAAGCAATAGATCAAGCAACTGGAAATTTAAATTGCAGGAAAGTATAAATGTGCAGGAAATTAAACCAAGATAAATGTGAACAGAAATGTGAAATTGCAAAATGCAGGAGAAGAAATTGAAGAGGAATGAAACAGAAAGTAAAAATGCTTGAAGAATTAAAAACAAAAAATGACTGGTGCTAAATTACAGTAATTAAAAGAATGTTGAAGATCTCAGGAGTGGAAGAGACTAGAAAACAAGTCTAGATCTCAAATCCTTCCTTGATCCAACAAGAACAATTGCAAAATGAAAATGGAAAAGTAAATTGCAGAAGAAGAACAAGAGAAGTTGCAGATAGAGAATGAAAACAGAATTCCTTCCACTCTCAATCCAAGATTTAAAATAGAAATGAAAATTAAAGAGAGAGTTCTCTAATCCTACTACTCCCTAGTAGAACTAGCCTCCTAATGAGATGGAATTGATGCCTTTATATAGGCTTTACAAAGTGAAAAAATGAAAATAAAATTGAAAATGAAAAACAAATTAAATGAAAATCCTAATTCTAGCTTGTTCTTGTGCCTTTGAGTGATGATGTGGGCTTTGCTTGCTTTGGATTTGAGGAGAAATGGGTTTGGTTGGCCTTGATTCAATTTGGAGAAGAATTGAATTAAATTGGATTTTTATTGAATTTTTGGCCCATGTGAAAATTGCTCCCAGGAGGATGCTCAGCTCAAGTGGGGAACAGAGCATTGGAGCTTATGTTGGAGATCCCTTGTAGCATGCCTTGGCTGGGAGAAGCACTAGGCGAGTGCTCTGCTGACAAGGGGATCTGAGCATTGGTGCCTTGTGAGCATGTCTTGTGCGCGCCTTGTCCGTGTCATGATGTGCACCTTCCTTCCCTGGACCGTGTCAAGCATGCTTGTGTGCACTCATGAGTAGCGCTCTGCTCACCTTGTGAGCTGAGCATTGGCTTCCAAGGGGAGGTCCCAAGTTCAAGCCTTGGTGAAAGCATTTGGAGAAAAGATTTTCTTTGAATTTTTATGAAGAGAGCACGACAATGCTCTCCAAGAGAGCGCTGTGCTCTCCAAGTGAGCGCTATTAGAAGTGCCTCTTTGCCTTGGAGTGAGGCTCCCTCTTCGAATCTTGGGGGTTGCACTTTGGTCTATTTTTGCTTGTTTTTAGCCTTTAAAGATGCATTTCACTCGTTCCTCAATTTCATGCCAAATATGGATTGCCATATATCATTGGAAAGCTCTAAATGTCAGCTTTCCAACGCAACTGGAAGCACATCAATCGAACATCTGTAGCTCAAGTTATAGCCCTTTGAAAGAGGCATGGTTATGTTGTGAGGGCCCAGATTTTAACTTAGCCAAAATTTTGCTTCCAAGCTCATCTTTGCATCAGGGTAATGCTCTGCTCTTGGCAAGAGCGGAGCATTGTATGCTGATTGCCTATTCTCCTTTAATTTGGTCATGGGCCACGCTTTTAAAAGCGTGGCCTAAGGCTTCAAAGTGTGCTCCAACTTTAAAGTGTTCCCCAAAGCTCTTTTTTCTCCTTTTTAGCTTATTTTGTGCTTCTTTGCTTCTTTTTCTTCTTATTTCCTACAAGATTTATAAAACTAAAACATCAAAGAAATATACCAATTAAGCACAAAAGCATTCAATATTTAAGCACAAATCATCAATATCTTGTATGAAAAAGCATAGAAAAACATGACATGGTGACATGTCATCAATATACTTTTTTGGTGTGAATAAAAACCAAATGGCATCTCACGAGCCTGACCGAGGTATTCAGAGAGTGCTTCCATCTACTTTCCTTAGTAACTGAAATTTTTTAGGGAAAAAATTTTATTAGGGGGGTAGGATGTAAACCCCGGATAATCAGTAAATACTTAATCGAAAAATTAATTATTATTTAAAGAAATTAAAAAATTAAATTTTATAAATGAAAGAAGTAGAAATAATTAAAATATGAATTTTAACACTAATATTAAAACTTATGGGCCAATAGACCAAACCGATTGGACCGTGTAACACCCTACCACACTAAGCTTTACACTTAAGACGTAAAACAGAGGTGGTGTGGCATTACGACCTCTAAAATAAAATATATACATATAATAACAGAAGAATTATAATATATTGGGAGCCTTGAAGAATAGGGGAAATAAAAAACGCGATATAAAAGCGCAACGCTCAAGGAACGAGTTTACTTGCGTGCTAAGAAAACCATAACTGTTAAACATAAGATAACAGAAGTAGGAATAAAGTGCCAAAGATACAAAATAACAAGCTCCTAACTCAGCCTGCGGAGTCAATGCTGGCTGGAGAATATTTACACATATATACATACATATCCAAAACACAAAAGTACATATTGATGCCAGGGGATCTAGGCCAGTTTTACTGACCTTTTCTTTACTGTTTTAGGGTAGTTTCATGCATTTTCTTAGTGAATAAGGCAAGTTTTGGATGAAAATACACTTACACCTTGATTCAAGCAACTATTGTTAATTTCATATGATTTCACGAGGATTTTACTAGAATTGCATGATAAATTGATAATGCATAATCTCATGACTTTGGCTAGAGCTTTGATGCACTTTATTTGCTTGATTTCAGGGCAAAGGAAGCAAGGAAGAACCACGTTAGTATTCACGTTAATCTAGTTAACGTGAACACTAACGTGGAATGGTAAATAGCTTGCAACGTTAATGAGAAAAGTGATCACCAATAATGCCTGCGAAGCCATCAATAGCTCACGTTACTTGCCACGTTAACTAAGTTAACGTGGTAGTTAACGTGGAGACAAAAGAGAACTCCAATGTTAGTGGTAAAAGTGAACACCACTAACATTCCAAAACATGGCAATGAGCCACGTTAAGAGTCACGTTAACTTAGTTAACGTGAACTCTAACGTGGAAGAGAAGAACAATGCTAACGTTAGTGACACTCACCTTTGTCACTAACGTTGGATCAACTAGCATTGCCTACGTTAGTGGTCAGGTTAAGACAACTAACGTGAGAGTTAATGTGGAGTTGAGGATTAATGAGCCAACCTAAGTGACACTCACTTTTGTCACTAACGTTGGAAGATGGCACTCTCTACTACGTTAAGAGTCACGATAACTTAGTTAACGTGAGCTCTAACGTGGAGAGTAGGGGCATTTGGAGCGTTAGTGACAAAGGTAAGTGTCACTAACGCTCTTGAAGGTGAAGCATACCCACGTTAAGAGCCACGTTAGTTACACTAACGTAAACTCTAACGTAGGGACAAAAGGCACATAGCAACATTATTGGGAAAGGTGAGTCCCAATAACGCTTGCGAAAGGGGTATAAGCCAACGTTATTGGGAAAAGTGAGTCCCAATAACGTTAGCAAGGATTCAGAAGGCAACGTTAGTGGTCATGTTAGTGCCACTAACGTTGGAGTTAACGTGAGGTATTTGAAGGTGGAACGTTAGTGGAAAAAGTGATTGCCACTAACGTTCTCGAGCCCACAATGTCACTTAACGTTAATCTCACTAACGCCCATGCCTAATTCATACTTTTTTGCAAGCTGGGCCCACTAAAGATTAGAACTGCTTCAACTCAAGATCCAGAGCCCACATCCAAGACTTGAAGAACTCATTAGAAGATCAAGAGGAGTAATATATATAGGAGTAGTTTTGAACTATAGAGGAGCTTGGCACTTTGGAGAACTACCTCTGTATATTTACTTTTCTGCACTTTTAGCATGGATTCTTCTTTTCTGCCATTTTCCATTTCTAGAGCTATGAACAACTAAACCCCTTTCATTGGGTTAGGGAGCTCTATTGTAATTTGATGGATCAATTATAGTTTTCATTCCTCTTCTTCTTCCTTCTCTTTTGATTTACTAGAAAGCTTTCGATCTTAATTCAATTGGTTAGTTGTCTTGGAAAAGAAACTCTCCATAATTGGATCTTCTCTGAGCCTTGGAAAAGGGATGAGGAGATCATGCTAGAAATGCTTTCTCATGTTGGACCAAATTGGGGTCTGGGCGGATATAGTGACATGTAATCCTCCCAACACTTTGATTTGGAAATACGTGTGGTATAATCAGTGACCATACTTCATCTCTTCCCATGAGCAATTAAATCAAGGAATTGGGCAATTGTTCAAGCTTAGAGAGATTGGGTTACCAAGGAATTGGAACTCAATCACTTAAGATTGCCAAGGAGATCAATAGATGCTTTGATTGAGGAAGAGATGAAAATAAATTTGATTCGGAGAATACAACATCTCCTGAACCCAATGAATTCCCCATTTCTGATCTTACCCATTCTCTTTACTTTCTGTCATTTATTTTCATGCTCATTGCCCTAAATCCCCATTTAAGATTCTGCACTTTAATTTCTGTTATTTACTTTCCTACCATTTAATTTTCTGCAATTCTCAACTACATCCTGTTTAGCTCAACTAGCATAATCTTCCAATTAAAATTGCTTGACCAATCAATCCTTGTGGGATTCGACCTCACTTTAGTGTGAGTTTTTACTTGACGACAATTCGGTATACTTGCCGAAGGGAAATTTGTTGAGAGACAAGTTTACATGCATCAAGTTTATGGCGCCGTTGCCGGGGATTGATTTTGAATCAACAATGATTAAGTTGGAAGATCACTAGATTGAGAATTTTTCTTTTTCTTTATTTGTTATTTGATTCAGTCAATTACCTTCAGTTTGTTTAGTTTCTTCCTCATCCCCTTCACCCTCTTTGTTTTTCTTTCTTTCTTTTGTTAATTACAATTCTGCTCACTAACCCACTAACTTTTTGATAATTTGCATCACTCACACTAACAATTACCCTAACAAGAATAGTCTTTTTATTTTATCTCTTGCTATGTGTTTTGTTAGTTGTATGACAGGGAGAAGAGAGGGAGCTTCAACTTCCTTTGATTCAGAACCTGAAAGGACCCTCTGGAGACTAAGGAGGGAAGCAAGAAGGAAAGGAATTGTTGGTGCTGAGGAAGAGGAAGAGTACTTTAAACCTAACATGGAAGAGAATTTGGAAAACAATCATGAAGAAGAAGCTCACAACCATGCTAGAGAAGACCCTACAAATCGTGCTAGGCAAGAAAGGAGAGTTCTAGGCTCCTACTTTAATCCTAATCTAGGAAATTGTGGAAGTAGCATTCAGAAGCCCACCATACATTCCAACAACTTTGAACTAAAACCCCAGCTCATCACCCTTGTTCAGAACAATTGTTCATTTGGAGGAAGTGCTCAAGAAGACCCCAATCAACACCTAACCACCTTCCTGAGAATTTGTGACACTGTGAAGTCTAATGGAGTCCATCCGGATGTCTATAGGCTGCTCTTGTTTCCTTTTTCACTCAGGGACAAGGCATCCAAATGGCTTGAATCCTTCCCAAAGGAGAGCTTAACAAATTGGGAAGATGTGGTGAACAAATTTTTGGCAAGATTCTACCCTCCTCAAGGAATCAACAGGCTAAGAGCTGAGGTGCAGACTTTCAGGCAGTAAGATGGTGAGACTCTCTATGAAGCATGGGAGAGATTCAAGGACTTAACAAGAAGATGCCCACCAGATATGTTTAATGAATGGGTTCAACTTCACATTTTCTATGAAGGTCTTTCCTATGAGTCAAAGAAGGTCGTAGATCATTCATCAGGAGGCTCTCTAAACAAGAAGAAAACCATTGAAGAAGCCATAGATGTCACTGAAACAGTTGTTGAGAATGACTACTTCTATGCCTCCGAAAGAAGTAACACTAGAGGAGTAATGGAGCTGAACCACATGGATGCATTGCTAGCTCAAAATAAGATGATCACCAAGCAGCTAGCAGATCTTACTAAGAAGGTGGAGGAAAACCAAGTTGCAGCAGCCATCACTTCATCATTAGCTCAATAAGGAGTGAATATAGGAGAAGAAGGTGACTGCGAGCAAGCCAACTATGTTAGAAACTCACCTAGACAAATCCATGATCCATACTCCAAAACTTACAACTCTGGATGGAGAAATCACCCCAACTTTGGGTGGGGAAATCAACAAGACCAAGGTCAAGATCATAGATGCCACAACCTCAATTCCAACAACAATGCAACTCACCGACACACCTCACAAAGATCCTATCAACACCCACCTAACCAACCTTCTCAACCACCTAATCTCAACCCACCATCTCTAACAGATGATAGACTCTCAAAGATTGAGGCTCTACTTGAAAATTTATGCAGAGAAGTCCAAGACAATAAGGTGTTTAAGGAAGAAGTGCGAGCCAATATCAAAAACCAAGGAGAAAACATCAAGAGATTGGAGTCCCAAGTAGGATATCTATCTCAACAAATTCCCAAACACACTGATGGATTTCCCAGTGACACAGAGAAGAATCCAAGGGGATAAACAAAGAAAGTAAGGTGGGAGAAATGTAAGATGATAACCACAAATGATAAGAGGAGTATGAATGGAGTAGAACACCTCCATGATAATCAAAAGGAAAACCAGGAAGAAATAAGCCATGCACTTCAACCCATACTCAAGGAAGAGCTGAAGAAGAAGGAGGTATTGAACCCATATGCACCTTTTCCCCAAAGGCTTAAAGGTGGTGTAGCAGGGAGAATGTATTCAAGGTTCCTCGATATGTTTGCATCTCTTGATGTAAATATACCATTCATTAAGGCCCTCCAGCAAATGCCTTTCTACATCAAGTATATAAAGGAGCTACTAGCCAGAAAAAGTCCATTGAAGGGTGGACAGACAATAAAGATGAACAGGGATTGCAGTGCTCTCATTCAACCAGGGCCACCCACAAAGAAGAAGGATCCAGGAAGTTTCCACATTCCTTGTGCTATAGGCGAAACAAAGATTGACAAAGGGCTTTGTGACTTGGGAGCAAGCATCAACTTAATGCCCCTCTCTTTCATGAAGAAGCTCCAAATCAATGAACTAACTCCTACTGATGTAATTATCAGATTAGCTAACAAAACTCAAAAATAGGCAATAGGAGTAGTTGAAAATGTGCTGGTGAAGGTTGGGAGCTACTATCTTCCCACAGACTTTGTTGTCCTGGAAATGGATGAGAATCCTATTTACCCCATCATTCTGGGAAGGCCATTCCTAGCCATAGCTAGAGCACTCACAGATGTAGAGCAAGGAGAGTTAGTGCTGAGAACACATGACGAGCAGCTCACTTTCAATGTTTTTAACCTCTCACAAGAAGCAGATCATGATGACAATGAGCTGATGGAGGAGCCAAATAAGGAAGCACAAGCACCACACATAAGGACTCCTATGGTCAACAACCAATGTAATCAGAAGGAGCAGCAGCCAAATGTAATCCAAAAGGAACCAGACCCACAAAAATCACATGAAATAGACAACAAAACCCTTCTTAAAAAGGAAATCACAAGGAACAAGCTGGTATCCATAAACACAAGAAAAAAAGTCCCAAGGGGATGGAAAAATAAGAAAATTCCTACAGAAGATTTCTCGCCAGGTGATGAAGTGATTTCTACATACTTTCCATCTATACCACCTCACCTCCCCACTATTCCATCTCAGCTGCCTCCAATGTACACCATCAACAAAATCTTGTCCTTAGAGCATCTGGAGCTTATCAACAAAGCCAATGGATATAGGTTCACTGCAAGGGGAGAAGACTTCAAGCACTATCAACCACCTTGACAAGGACCAAACGTCAAGCTAATGACGCTAAAGAAGCGCTCCATGGGAGGCAACCCATGTTCTATACCCTCTCTCTTAAATCTCTAATAATAGTAATAAGGCGAATTGAATATATTTTTAAATCAATTTTGACAACCAATATAAGAACCCTTTACATGCAGCGTATAGTACATGATAAGCTTGGTGTTCAAAGCACACCAAGTGGAGTTTGAACACACTTTATGAGGAAAAATTCATTCCCCAAACTTGTTGCACCATGTGATCACAAACAAGTCTGGTGTACCAACGTTGCATGCATGGGAAGCTTAATGGTTGATTGATTTGCATTCATGGAAAGCATTTAGTCGTTTAAAAACAAAAGAAAAAGGAATTTTTTTTAGCTAGTTCACACTTTAAAGTTTCCCACCAAAAATTTCAAATATCTTATTGCACTTTCTCTTCGTGTATAGGGAATCAAAAAGGACATTGATGGTACTTGATAGGACAATTGAGAAAGGGAGATTCGGCCACTATACCAAGGGAATCTCACACTTTTCTTCATGGGAAATGTCCTTAGAAGTGTTGCCATGCAACATTGGGAGTGGATAGTTTTGGAGACCGAACCAAGACCTTCATAAAGGAGGTGATCCTTGTGCTCATTCAATCGCAAAATTCCAACCGTCCACTATCAAACAACACCATCAATTCACACCCTTCAATCAATTTCCATCTTCCTATATAAACCCCTTCACACAACCTCCCGGTACACACTTCATATTCTCACCCTTCCCACTTCCTTCTTTCGGGCATACAAACTTCATTCTCCACCAAAGGTCTCACATACACCCTCCTAGCCATCTTGAGATTAACCAATCATATTACCATCTTCGCAAACCAATTCTCACTTATGGCATCATCAAGCTCCAAGAGACGAAAGGGGAAGGAACCCATAAAGCATCCTCCTTTTGATGAAAAGCGATTTAGAACCTTTTATCATGCACTCCAATTTGGGTGGATGGCTAACAAAGAAATCATTTATGAACTAGGCTTTCAAGTCACACGAACTGAGTGTCCAGAAATTACAGAGAAGGTGGAGCAACATCGATGGGAGCTCCTCACGGATCCGATCACAAGGGTGAATGCAACTCTAGTGAGAGAGTTCTATGCAAATGCAGTTAGACAAGATAAGGCGGATGAATCCTATACAAGTTTCGTGAGAGGAGTCATGGTGGATTTTAGTCCCATGACCATCATGAGAGTGCTGAAATTGTGAAGCATACCCTTTGCATAGGAGAGCTATCACTCAAGAATGGACAACAAACCCAATTATGACCAGATTATACAGGATATATGTGTGCAAGGAGCAGATTGGGAAAGAGGCCCCAATAGGAAGCCCAAATTTATAAAAAGAGGAGATATCCTCCCTAAGGCTAAAGGTTGGTTTGAAATTGTAAGGAGATCCATCCTCCCAGCCGAAAACAACTCAGAGGTAAACCTTAAAAGAGCAACGATGGTGCAATACCTAATGAAGGGAGGAGAGATCAAGGTTCATCAACTCAAAGCCCAAGGCATTCGGAAGCTTGCTAAGAAGAGCAATTCTGGAGGAAGGTTGGGTTATCCCAGCACTATTCTCCATCTTTGCAACCAGGCTAGGGTGATATTTGAGGATGAAAACCCCGAGTGGATAAAGGTTGACATTCCCCTCACTTATCGTCGGATGCATGCTGCTGCAACTCCACTTCCTCCACGAAGGGTAAGAAAGAGGCCAGCCCATCAAGCGGAAGAAGAACAACATCCACAGGAGCAAAGCCCAGCCACCTTAAGCATGCACCAATTACAAGAGGCTATTGATACCTTATCTAGGCAATGCATGGAAAATTAAGGGGCACAAAGGGAGTTTCAAATGCAATTAATGGACCGCCAAGAAGAATCACTCTCTAGATGGATGAATCAGCAAGGAGAATGGCAAAAACAATTGATGGATCAACAATTGGAACAAGGGAGGCAATGGAGTGAATCCTTCCATAACTTGAACCAGAAGCAAGATCAACAACAAGAAGCCATCCAAAGGCTAATCAACATCCAAGCACATCAAGGTGCACACATTCATGAGATGCATAGGAAACAAAGAGAACAGACAGATATTTTTTATGAATACAGAGCATTTTTTGAAGGAGTCTACATGAGTGAGACTGGATATCATGTGAATACCCAAGCCAGACTTGGGTATCTAGTCGGACAACTACCTGTTTTGCATCCAGGGATCACAAAATATTAGGATGTAAAGAATGAATTAGCACGAGTGGAGCGCGAAAGGGCCGAACAAAGTCATGAGTCAGTAAGGAAGGCACTAGAAGATTGGAAAATAGCTAGAACAAATCGGATGAGAGGAAGCACAAGCAGAGAAAGTGAACTTAAAAATGGAGATTCAAGCAATCAAGGAGGATCCCAAGACAAAGGAATATGATCATTTAAGGTGGTGGAGTTCCTTGTTAGTTCTATCTAATTCATAGCTTTAAATAAGGAAAATCATGTATGAAATAGAACATGCTTCCATGGTATCTTAGGATTCTCAATTCTGCATTTAAGTTTTTCATTGCTTAGGTCTATGTTTATTAAGCTTAATGTCCCTGGTACACTTTCATATTTCTTACTTGTATGCTTGTCCTCTAAGTTAATCAAAAAGAAAATGTTATGAAAAGAACAAGAGTGGAGTTATTTTGTGAAGTGAATTCTGAATGTTTGTGGTAGGATGATTAGTAAGCTAAGTTGGTTCACCAAACAAGGAAAGAAAGCAACTATCTATCCTAAGTCCTATGTTTGAAACACATCATTTGTGACTACATAAATAATAAGATCCCAATAAAAAAAGAGAAAGAGCAATAAAAGTGAAAAAGAAAGAAACACAATAAGAAACAATACTAGGCACCAAGGGTTTCAAAATTGAGGCATGTGTCTGTGGTGTTTATGTGCAAGGGGTATACTTGGATGAATAAGCTCTTAGGAGTGCCTTATCACCTGGTAACTTGGATTAACTAATCCGGGATTATCAGCTGAAAGTCCACTATCAAGAGTAACCGTTGCTACAGAGTACTTAGTAACCCAAAGAGGTGCTGGACACCAAGGTCTCAAGAAAGAAAAAAATAACAAACCATGTGCCTGTGGTGTGTATGTATAAGGGAAAGAGACTTGAGGGAGTAAGTCCTTAGGGGTGCCTTAACACCTAGCACCTTGAACCAACTAGTTCGGGAGTGTTGGCTGAAAGCTTATCATAAAGAGTCGCCCTCTTACAGAGCACTTAGCCAAAAGAAGAATATAATAAACCTTGGAAAAGAAGGAAGGATCAACAAGAAAGAAGTCTCAAAGGATGCAATCAAGAAAGTGACCAAGGAATTGATAATGGCTTGAAACCTAAAGGGAAAGAACCTAAGTTGCTATGCATGAAACCCCATAAACTAGGAATTTTACTTCTATATTATCTTCTTGTTCTTTCATTTCATTCTTCCTATGTTTCAGTACTTTCTTAGGGACAAGCAAGCTTTAAGTTTGGTGTTGTGATGCCAAAAAATCTAGGCCAGTTTTACTGACCTTTTATTTACTGTTTTAGGGTAGTTTCATGCATTTTCTTAGTAAATAAGGCAAGTTTTGGATGAAAATACACTTACACCTTGATTCAAGCAACTATTGTGAATTTCATATGATTTCACAAGAATTTTGCTAGAATTGCATGATAAATTGATAATGCATAATCTCATGACTTTGGCTAGAGCTTTGATGCACTTTATTTGCATGATTTCAGGGCAAAGGAAGCAAGGAAGAACCACGTTAGTATTCACGTTAATCTAGTTAACGTGAACACTAACGTGGAATGGTAAATAGCTTGCAACGTTAATGAGAAAAGTGATCACCAATAACGCCTGCGAAGCCATCAATAGCTCACGTTACTTGCCACGTTAACTAAGTTAACGTGGTAGTTAACGTGGAGACAAAAGAGAACTCAACGTTAGTGGTAAAAGTGAACACCACTAACGTTCCAAAACTTGGCAATGAGCCACGTTAAGAGTCACGTTAACTTAGTTAACGTGAACTCTAACATGGAAGAGAAGAACAATGCCAACGTTAGTGACACTCACCTTTGTCACTAACGTTGGATCAACTAGCATTGCCTACGTTAGTGGTCACGTTAAGACAACTAACGTGAAAGTTAACGTGGAGTTGAGGATTGATGAGCCAACGTTAGTGACACTCACTTTTGTCACTAACGTTGGAAGATGGCACTCTCTACTACGTTAAGAGTCACGTTAACTTAGTTAACGTGAGCTCTAACGTGGAGAGTAGGGGCATTTGGAGCGTTAGTGACAAAGGTAAGTGTCACTAACGCTCTTGAAGGTGAAGCATACCCACGTTAAGAGCCACGTTAGTTACACTAACGTAAACTCTAACGTAGGGACAAAAGGCACATAGCAATATTATTGGGAAAGGTAAGTCCCAATAACGCTTGCGAAAGGGGTATAAACCAACATTATTGGGAAAAGTGAGTCCCAATAACGTTAGCAAGGATTTAGAAGGCAACGTTAGTGGTCACGTTAGTGCCACTAACGTTGGAGTTAACGTGAGGTATTTGAGGGTGGAACGTTAGTGGAAAAAGTGATTTCCACTAACGTTCTCGAGCCCACAATGTCACTTAACGTTAATCTCACTGACGCCCATGCCTAATTCATACTTTTCTGCAAGCTGGGCCCACTAAAGATTAGAGCTGCTTCAACTCAAGATCCAGAGCCCACATCCAAGACTTGAAGAACTCACTAGAAGGTCAAGAGGAGTAGTATATATAGGAGTAGTATATATAGGAGTAGTTTTGAACTATAGAGGAGCTTGGCACTTTGGAGAACTACCTCTGTATATTTACTTTTCTACACTTTATAATGGATTCTTCTTTTCTGCCATTTTCCATTTCAAGAGCTATGAACAACTAAACCCCTTTCATTGGGTTAGGGAGCTCTGTTGTAATTTGATGGATCAATTATAGTTTTCATTCCTCTTCTTCTTCCTTCTCTTTTGATTTACTAGAAAGCTTTCGATCTTAATTCAATTGGTTAGTTATCTTGGAAAAGAAACTCTCCATAATTGGATCTCCTCTGAGCCTTGGAAAAGGGATGAGGAGATCATGCTAGAAATGCTTTCTCATGTTGGACCGAATTGGGGTCTGGGCGGATATAGTGACATGTAATCCTCCCAACACTTTGATTTGGAAATACATGTGGTATAATCAGTGACCATACTTCATCTCTTCCCATGAGCAATTAAATCAAAGAATTGGGTAATTGTTCAAGCTTAGAGAGATTGGGTTGCCAGGGAATTGGAACTCAATCACTTAAGATTGCCAAGGAGATCAATAGATGCTTTGATTGAGGAAGAGATGAAAATGAATTTGATCTGGAGAATACAACATCTCTTGAGCCCAAGAATTCCCCATTTCTGATCTTACCCATTCTCTTTACTTCTGTCAGTTATTTTCATGCTCATTGCCCCAAATCCCCATTTAAGATTCTGCACTTTAATTTCTGTTATTTACTTTCCTGCCATTTAATTTTCTGCAATTCTCAACTACATCCTGTTTAGCTCAACTAGCATAATCTTCCAATTAAAATTACTTGAACAATCAATTCTTGTGGGATTCGACTTCACTCTAGTGTGAGTTTTTACTTGACGACAATTCGATATACTTGCCGAAGGGAAAATTGTTGAGAGACAAGTTTTCATGCATCACATATACACTATCCTGCCTCTCCATAAACCTCTAAGATGATCAAAAGAACAAGTTGTACGGAGAGAACACCAAGTACATATATATATATATATATATATATATATATATATATATATATATATATATATATATATATATATCATAGCATAACAAAATAACCCAGTAACCACTCCGCTTCAAGAGCCCAGACGCCTAACGAGATGCCTCTCGACCTGCATCTGAAAATCAACAACATAGTATGGAATGAGAACCAGGGGTTCTCAGTATAGTAAAGGTGCCACACACAAAATATATAAGGTCCTGAGAATGCCGGAGGCAATCCTAGAACGCCGACACTCAAAATTACAGAGCTTAAAGTATTAAACAGAAGCCATAAAAGGTGGTTTTCTAAAAGTATCCAAACCTAACTTAACTTAATCTTTAATTTAAATCTCACACTGCCATTCCTCCATACCTCTGACTCTATCATGCATTTCACAGACAATTAAATAGACAAAGGCAAGCACAAGAAGGTTACAAATACCACAGGTAACACATATACATTTAACATGGTAATTACATTTAGGCACACCCAATTAAAGCACAAGCAAGTAATTCAAGTAGTATGCATATGATGCATGCCTGTCCTATGGCTGATGAGGCTCATCTGTCGGTTATCCAGCAAACCCGACAAGTTTGAATTGTCCTTAGACTATCCCCCGACGTGCATCCCCAAGATTCTATGCATAGCTTTTTCTCAAATAATCAATATTGCTCAATGGGGGTAACATTCCCGGGAATTTATATAGTGCCTAGTCACACTTACGTCCTAGTGTCAACAGAGTATCGAGTTTTCAACCTGGTACACGTGGTGGCAAGCCACGGCACTTAATCCAGGGAATCTCGTATCTCAGATCATTAAAATTCATAAACCATATAAATAATTCAATTATAATTCATTAATATCCACATCATTCTCAATCGCATCTCATTCATCATCATACATCAATCATAATCCTTATCCTTCGTTATCACACCTCCCATTCCGTCCATCAATAGTTCCAATTCAAAACATAATCCATTCCTTTCTAAATAAATCAAACTTAAAACATACACATTTTCTTAATAACTCAAAATCAAACCCTATAACCTTTGAATCTAAATATTTTCAAATAATCATCTAAACAAAATCTCTAATTTTTATAAAATTTCGACAGCATCTCCTCTAAAACTCAGACTTTGCCACCCTTTTCGGGTCCAAACCTACATTCTTTTCAATTTAACATACCCTTCCTCATCATCATAACAATCACAACAATAAATCTACCTCAAATCAACAATTATACTCAAACAATATTCAAATCTAACAACCAAAATTCAACTAAGAATCATAGTTCATAAATCCTAGGCTTTTAACATAAAATACCTCATTATCACAATAACCTCCACAATAGTTATACCTCCAATCAATAATTCACCAAATCACCAGTTAATCAACAAGCACTAAACCAACCATGTTCATCAACAGGATACTAAGTATTAAATATACACATGCAATCCAACTTATCTGATGAGCGGATAATTTATACGGTTTTTGGCATTGTTTTTAGTATGTTTTTAGTATGATTTAGTTAGTTTTTAGTATATTTTTATTAGTTTTTAATTAAAATTCACTTTTCTGGACTTTACTATGAGTTTGTGTGTTTTTCTGTGATTTCAGGTATTTTCTGGCTGAAATTGAGGGACCTAAGCAAAAATCTGATTCAGAGACTAAAAAGGACTGCAGATGCTGTTAGATTCTGACCTCCCTGCACTCGAAGTGGATTTTCTGAAGCTACAGAAGCCCAATTGGCGCGCTCTCAACGGCGTTGGAAAGTAGACATCCTGGGCTTTCCAGCAATATATAATAGTCCATACTTTTCCCGAGATTTGATGGCCCAAACCAGCGTTGCAAATCAGCTTCAGAATTTCCAGCGTTTAACGCTGGAACTGGCATAAAAATTGGAGTTAAACGCCCAAACTGGCATAAAAGCTGGCGTTTAACTCCAGGAAAAGTCTCTACACGAAAATGCTTCAATGCTCAGCCCAAGCACACACCAAGTGGGCCCGGAAGTGGATTTTTCTGTCATTTACTCATTTCTGTAAACCATAGATCACTAGTTCACTATTAATATGATCTTTTGACATGGTATCTGTACCGGATGACACTTTACACGTTTTCTTTGTGTACCTTCTACGGCATGAGTCTCTAAACCCCATGGTTGGGGGTGAGGAGCTCTGCTGTGTCTTGATGGATTAATGCAATTACTACTGTTTCTTATTCAATCATGCTTGCTTCCATTCTAAGATATTACTTGTTCTTAAACCGGATGAATGTGATGATCCGTGACAATCATCATCATTCTCAACTATGAACGTGTGCCTGAAAACCACCTCCGTTCTACCTTAGATTAAGTAGATATCTCTTGGATTCTTTAATCAGAATCTTCGTGGTATAAGCTAGAACTGATGGCGGCATTCAAGAGAATCCGGAAGGTCTAAACCTTGTCTGTGGTATTCTGAGTAGGATTCAATGATTGAATGACTGTGACGGGCTTCAAACTCCTGAAGGTGGGGCGTTAGTGACAGACGCAAAAGAATCACTGGATTCTATTCCGGCCTGATTGAGAACCGACAGATGGATAGTCGTGCCGTGACAGGGTGCGTTGAACATTTCCAGTGAGAGGATGGGAGGTAGCCACTGACAACGGTGAAACCCTTGCATACAGCTTGCCATGGAAGGAGCCTTGCGTGTTTGAAGAAGAAGACAGTAGGAAAGTAGAGATTCAGAAGATGGAGCATCTCCAAAACCTCAACCTACTCTCTATCACTGCAAAACAAGTACTTATTTCATGTTCTTTTACTTTTCACAATCAATCCTGATAATTTCTGATATCCTGACTAAGATTTACAAGATAACCATAGCTTGCTTCAAGCCGACAATCTCCGTGGGATCGACCCTTACTCACGTAAGGTATTACTTGGACGACCCAGTGCACTTGCTGGTTAGTTGTGCGGGGTTGCAAAAGTGTGATTGCAATTTCGTGCACCAAGTTTTTGGCGCCGTTGCCAGGGATTGTTCGAGTTTGGACAACTGACGGCTTATCTTGTTGCTTAGATTAGGACTGTTTATTTTTGTTGGTTTAGAGTCTTTTAGTTGAGTCTAGTTCATATTTTAAGTTTGGTGTCAATTGCATGCTTTTGTTTTCTTTTAGTTTTTTTTTCAAATTTGCATGTCCTTAGTCTCTTTTTTATCTTTAAAAAATTCTAAGTTTGGTGTCCTCTTTATGTTTTTCCCTTAAAAATTTTCGAAAATTAGTGTTTGATTTTCTAAAAATTTTAAGTTTGGTGTCATTTTGTTGTTTTTCTCTTTCCTCTTTTCAAAAATCAAATCTTTTTCATAAAAATTTTTCAATCATATCTCTCTAATTGCTAATCTCAAAATCTTTTTAATTAACTAATTGATTCAGTTCTCAATTTGCTTTGATCTTATTTTCTTTTTGATTTTTGAATTTTTTATTTTAATTTCCTTTTGTTTTATTTTATTTTTTTTGGTTAATTCAAGAAAAAAAAAACAAAATTTATCTATTTGGAATCCATATCATTTCCCTTTATCCATTATGGACTTAAGTGGGATTGATCAGTCCAAAAGGACTCTGGGGTCATATGCTAACCCCATTACAGCTGCATATGGGAGTAGCATCTGTACACCTCCCATCAAAGCAAGCAGCTTTGAGCTAAATCCTCAACTCATTATCATAGTGCAGCAAAATTGCCAGTATTCCGGTCTTCCACAAGAAGAGCCTACTGAGTTTTTGGCACAGTTCTTACAAATTGCTGACACAGTACATGATAAAGAGGTGGATCAGGATGTCTACAGACTATTACTATTTCCATTTGCTGTAAAAGATCAAGCAAAAAGGTGGTTGAATAACCAACCTACAGCAAGCATAAAGACATGGAAACAGTTATCAGACAAATTCCTGAATCACTTTTACCCTCCAAAGAGGATGACACAGCTAAGGCTGGACATCCAAGGCTTTAAACAAGAGGATAATGAATCCCTTTACAATGCCTGGGAGAGGTATAGAGGTATGCTAAGAAAATGCCCCTCTGAAATGTTTTCAGAGTGGGTACAGTTAGACATCTTCTACTATGGGCTTACAGAAAAAGCTCAGATGTCTTTAGACCACTCAGCTGGTGGATCTATACACATGAGGAAGACAATTGAAGAGGCTCAAGAGCTTATAGACACTGTTGCTAGAAACCAATATTTGTACTCTAGCAATGAGTTCTCTCCAAAAGAGGAAGTCATGACAGTAGTCACTGATCCTAATCCTCAAGAACAGATGATTGAGCTTAATCAACAATTGCTCCTGATGACAGAACAGTTAGCAGAATTTAAAGAGATGCTCCATAAAACTAAAGTTGCTAACAAGAACATAGAACTGCAGTTGAATCAAGCAAAACAGCAAATATCTAAACAGATAACAGAGGAATGTCAAGCAGTTCAACTGAGGAGTGGGAAGACACTGAATAACACTGCTCAAAAGAGCAAAAAGCCAAATAAGGAACAATTGACAGAGGATAACCAAACCACTGTTCAAAATCCCTCTGAGGACAGTAAGAGCCCAGAGAGGAACACTTTTGGCGTTCAAACGCCAGAAAAGGGGGAAAAGTTGGCGTTAAACGCCCATTTTCCACCCAATCCTGGCGTTCAGACGCCAAGGGAAGATCAGACATCTGAGAGTGCTGACAGTAATCCCTCTAACAAGGCTTCTTCAACCACTTCTGTAAGGAATAAACCTGCAGCATCTAAGGTTGAAGACTATAAAGCCAAGATGCCTTATCCTCAAAAACTCCGCCAAGTGGAACAGGATAAGCAATTTGCCCGCTTTGCAGACTATCTAAGGACTCTTGAAATAAAGATTCCGTTTGCAGAGGCACTTGAGCAAATACCTTCTTACGCTAAGTTCATGAAAGAAATCTTAAGTCATAAGAAGGATTGGAGAGAAACTGAAAAAGTATTTCTCACTGAAGAATGCAGTGCAGTCATTCTGAAAAGCTTACCAGAAAAGCTTCAAGATCCAGGAAGCTTTATGATACCATGCACATTAGAAGGTGCTTGCACCAAGACAGCCCTATGTGATCTTGGAGCAAGCATCAATCTAATACCTGCATCCACTATCAGAAAGCTTGGGTTGACTGGAGAAGTCAAACCAACCCGGATATGCCTCCAACTTGCTGATGGCTCCATTAAATATCCATCAGGCATAATAGAGGATATGATTGTCAAGGTTGGGCCATTCGCCTTTCCAACTGACTTTGTGGTGCTGGAAATGGAGGAGCACAAGAATGCAACTCTCATTCTAGGAAGACCTTTCCTAGCAACTGGATGAACTCTCATTGATGTACAAAAAGGGGAAGTAACCCTGAGAGTCAATGAGGATGAGTTCAAGTTGAATGCTGTAAAAGCTATGCAGCACCCAGACACACCAAATGACTACATGGGCACTGACATTATTGATTCTCTGGTAGAAGAGATCAATATGACTGAAAGCCTAGAATCAGAGCTTGAGGACATCTTCAAAGATGCTCAACCTGATCAAGAAGAACCAGAGGAGACAAAGGAATTTTCGAAAATTCCTCAAGAGGAGGATAAGCCTCCCAAACCTGAACTCAAACCACTACCACCATCCCTGAAGTATGCATTTCTGGGAGGGGGTGACACTTTTCCAGTGATTATAAGCTCTGCCTTAAATCCACAGGAAGAGGAAGCACTGACTCAAGTGCTAAGGACACACAAGACAGCTCTTGGGTGGTCCATAAGTGACCTTAAGGGCATTAGCCCAGCTAGATGCATGCACAAGATCCTGTTGGAGGATAATGCCAAACCAGTGGTCCAACCACAAAGGAGGCTAAATCCAGCCATGAAGGAGGTGGTGCAGAAAGAGGTCACTAAATTACTAGAGGCTTGGATTATTTACCCTATTTCTGATAGCCCCTGGGTGAGCCCCGTCCAAGTTGTCCCCAAAAAGGGAGGCATGACAGTGGTTCATAATGAAAAAAATGAACTGGTTCCTACAAGAACAGTCACAGGGTGGCGTATGTGTATTGACTACAGAAGGCTCAATACAGCCACCAGAAAGGATCATTTTCCTTTACCATTCATAGACCAAATGCTAGAAAGACTAGCTGGTCATGATTATTACTGCTTTTTAGATGGGTATTCAGGTTACAACCAAATTGCAGTAGATCCTCAGGACCAAGAGAAAACAGCATTTACTTGCCCTTCTGGCGTGTTTGCCTATAGGAGGATGCCTTTTGGTCTGTGTAATGCTCCTGCAACCTTTCAGAGATGCATGTTATCCATCTTCTCTGATATGGTGGAGAAATTCCTGGAAGTCTTCATGGATGACTTCTCAGTATATGGAGACTCATTCAGCTCCTGTCTTAATCACCTAGCACTTGTCCTGAAAAGGTGCCAAGAGACTAACCTAGTTTTAAACTGGGAGAAATGTCACTTTATGGTGACTGAAGGAATTGTCCTTGGGCACAAAATTTCAAGCAGAGGAATAGAGGTGGATAAGGCAAAGGTAGAGGTAATTGAAAAATTACCACCACCTGTCAATGTTAAGGCAATCAGAAGCTTTCTAGGGCATGCAGGATTTTACAGAAGGTTTATAAAGGATTTTTCGAAAATTGCAAAACCTTTGAGTAACCTGCTAGCTGCTGACACACCATTTGTGTTTGACACACAGTGTCTGCAGGCATTTGAGACCCTGAAAGCTAAGCTGGTCACAGCACCAGTCATCTCTGCACCAGATTGGGCATTGCCATTTGAACTAATGTGTGATGCCAGTGACCATGCCATTGGTGCAGTGTTGGGACAGAGGCATAACAAGCTTCTGCACGTCATTTATTATGCCAGCCGTGTTCTAAATGACGCACAGAAGAATTACACAACCACAGAAAAAGAGTTACTTGCAGTGGTCTATGCCATTGACAAGTTTAGATTCTATCTAGTAGGATCCAAGGTGGTTGTGTACACTGACCATGCTGCTCTTAAATACTTACTCACAAAGCAGGATTCAAAACCCAGGCTTATAAGATGGGTGTTGCTTCTGCAAGAGTTTGATATAGAAATAAGAGACAAAAAAGGGACAGAGAACCAAGTAGCTGATCATCTGTCCCGAATAGAACCAGTAGCTGGGGCGTCCCTCCCTTCTACTGAGATCTCAGAGACTTTCCCAGATGAGCAACTCTTTGCCATTCAGGAAGCTCCATGGTTTGCAGATATTGCAAATTATAAAGCTGTGAGGTTCATACCCCAGGAGTACAGTAGAGTGCAAGGAAAGAAATTAATTTCAGATGCCAAGTACTACCTCTGGGATGAACCATATCTCTTTAAGAGATGTGCAGACGGAATGATCCGCAGATGTGTACCCAGAGAAGAAGCACAAAGGATCCTATGGCACTGCCATGGATCACAGTATGGAGGACATTTTGGAAGTGAGCGAACAGCCACTAAAGTCCTCCAATGTGGCTTCTACTGGCCTACTCTCTATAAAGATGCCCGAGAGTTTGTGCGTAACTATGACAGCTGCCAAAGGGCTGGTAACTTGCCTCACGGATATGCCATGCCTCAACAAGGGATATTAGAGATAGAATTGTTTGATGTATGGGGAATTGACTTCATGGGTCCATTCCCACCATCATACTCAAACACTTACATTCTGGTGGCAGTGGACTATGTATCTAAGTGGGTAGAAGCAATTGCTACACCCACTAATGATACCAAGACCGTGCTGAAATTCCTCCAGAAACACATCTTCAGCAGATTTGGTGTTCCCAGAGTACTAATCAGTGACGGGGGCACTCATTTCTGCAATAGACAGCTATACTCTGCTATGGTTAGATATGGAATTAGCCACAAAGTGGCAACTCCGTATCATCCACAGACAAATGGGCAAGCTGAAGTCTCTAACAGAGAGCTAAAAAGAATCCTGGAACGGACTGTGATAGCCCGAAGAAAGGATTGGGCAAGGAGCTTGGATGATGCTCTGTGGGCATACAGAACAGCATTCAAGACTCCTATAGGAACCTCTCCATACCAGCTGGTGTATGGGAAGGCCTGTCATCTGCCCGTGGAACTGGAACATAAAGCCTACTGGGCAACCAGATTCCTAAACATGGATGCTCAGTTAGCTGGTAAAAAAAGATTGCTCCAGCTAAATGAGCTAGAGAGTTCAGACTCAATGCCTTTGAAAATGCAAAAATCTATAAGGAAAAGGCAAAGAAGTGGCATGACAAGAAGTTGTCATCCAGAGTCCTTGAGCCAGGACAAAAAGTTCTGCTCTTCAACTCTAGGCTCAGATTGTTTCCAGGAAAACTTAAATCCCGGTGGAGGGGTCCGTATGTGATTACAGGAGTGTCCCCATATGGATATGTTGAGCTTCAGGATATTGATTCTGACAAAAAGTTCATTGTTAATGGACAGAGAATCAAGCATTATCTTGAAGGCAATTTTGAGCAGGAATGCTCAAAACTGAGACTTGATTGATTCTCAGTAAAGGTCCAGCTAAAGACAGTAAAGAAGCGCTTGCTGGGAGGCAACCCAGTCATTAGCAGGTTATATGTTTTGTTTTTACAAAGGCAAGTATCAAAAATGAAGGAATTCACAGAGTTACAGAAGGATTCAGCGCAAAAAGCAGAGAAAAAGAGCTTACTGGCGAAAAAACGCCAGTAAGGGGCATTTTGGGCGTTAAACGCCAGAATAGGCACCATTCTGGGCGTTTAACGCCAGTAAAGGTGCCATTTTGGGCGTTAAACGCCAGAATGGGCACCATTCTGGGCGTTTAACGCCAGGTGTGCAGTATCCTGGGCGTTTAGCAAAACGCCCAGTGATAAAGGGAATTCTGGCGTTTAACGCCAGCCAGGGCACCTGGCTGGGCGTTAAACGCCCACAATGGGCAACAAATGGCCGTTAAACGCCAGAATGGGTGCCATTCTGGGCGTTTAACGCCAGAAAGGTGGGGGACCAAGATTTTGATTTCCAATCAAATTTTTTTCAAACTTTCCTTTTCTTACCCATACTTTTCTACATAAATACATCTCAACCTTTCATCATTCACTTTCAAATCTTCAAAAATCAAAAATCATTCTTCAAATCTCTCAAATCAATCCCAAATCTTATTCAAAAACTCACCCTTCTCTCAAATTCTCTCCATATCTTCTCAAATCCCCTTTCAATTTTTCGAAATCTCTTCTTCCCCCCCTTATAAAACACGTTTGGCCTCCTCATTCCCCCACACCATTCGAATTTGCTCTTCTCCTCTCTCTCTTCTTTCCTTTCTTTTGCTTGAGGACAAGCAAACCTCTAAGTTTGGTGTGCTTTTCCGTGATCACTAAGCCAAGATTCATCAAGATCATGGCCCCTAAGGGAAAACAAACCAATTTAAGAGGAAAGAAAGAGAATAACCCAAAGAATCTTTGGAATCAAGAGAAGTTCTTAACCAAAGAACATGAAGATCATTATCACAAGATAATGGGTCTGAGGTCAGTGATCCCGGAAGTTAAATTTGATCTGAAAGAAGATGAATATCCGGGGATCCAAGAGCAAATTCGAAACAGAGGATGGGAAGTTCTAACCAATCCCGAGATAAAGGTTGGAAGGAATATGGTTCAGGAATTCTACTCAAATCTGTGGCTAACAGATAAGCAGAGAATGACTGGAACTGCTTACCATACTTACAGAACCATGGTCAGAGGGAAAGTTATGTACTTGCATCTAGACAAAATAAGAGAAATCTTCAAATTGCCTCAACTGTAGGATGATCCTGAATCCTTCAATAGGAGAATGGTGAGAGCAGATAAAGGGTTGGATCAAGTTATAGAGGACATATGCCTCCCTGGAACTAAATGGATAACCAATTCAAAGGGTGTCCCAAACCAACTCAAGAGGGGAGACCTCAAACCAATTGCAAGAGGTTGGCTAGACTTTATTGGGCGTTCCATACTGCCCACTAGCAACCGTTCTGAGGTCACTATCAAGAGAGCAGTGATGATTCATTGCATTATGCTTGGAAAAGAAGTGGAGGTTCATCATGTGATTGCTTGTGAGATCTACACAATTGCAAATAAGAATTTCACTGAAGCCAAATTGGCTTACCCAAGCTTGATTTCCTTGCTCTGTAAAGAGGCTGGGGTAAAGATGGGAGTAGATGAATTCATACCCATTGAACATCCAATCACCAAGAAGTCAATGGAAGGACAAATGCAAGACAACTCTATCAAGAGGAGGGCGCAGGAATTCCTCCCTGAATTCCCTAAAATTGACTACTGGACCAGCCTAGAAGCATCTATCATCAAGTTACAAGAAACTATGGAGCAACTGAAGGAAGAACAGCAGAATCAGAACTGCATGCTCTGCAAATTGCTGAAGGAACAAGAGAAGCAAGGGCGTGAACTCCAAGAGTTGAAACGCCAAAAGCTCTCCTCTCAAGTTGAGGGAGCATCCACTTCTCAAAATCAAGGTTGTTGAGTCCTAACTCTGTGAAAACCTCTATCATTAGGAGCCTATTTAATCTTTTTTTTGTTTTCTATTTTTATTTTCTAGTCTCATCTTATATCTATTTTTGAGTCTTGTTCTTAATTCATAATTAATAAAATTTAAAATTCATGTCTTAAAGCTATGAATGTCCTATGAATCCATCACCTCTCTTAAATGAAAAATGCTTTAATCACAAAAGAACAAGAAGTACAGGATTTCGAATGAATGAATGCTTGAACAGTGCATATCTCTTTTGAATTTGTTGTTTTGAGAATGTTAAAATTGTTGGCTCTTGAAAGAATGAAGGAGAAAGAGAACTGTTATTGAGGATCTAAAAAAATCATCAGATTGATTCTTGAAGCAAGAAAAAGCAGTGAATACAAAAATATATATATATATATTTTCGAAAAAAAAAAGAAAGAAAAAGAAAGAAATAAAGTTGTGATCCAAGGCAAAAAGAGTGTGCTTAAGAACCCTGGACACCTCTAATTGGGGACTCTAGCAAAGCTGAGTCACAATCTGAAAAGGTTCACCCAATTATGTGTCTGTGGCATGTATGTATCCGGTGGTAATACTGGAAAACAGAGTGCTTTGGGCCACAGCCAAGACTCATACACTAGCTATGTTCAAGAATCATTATATTTAACTTGGAGAATCAATAACATTATCTGAGTTCTAAGTTCTTATAGATGCCAATCATTCTGAACTTCAAAGGATAGAGTGAGATGCCAAAACTGTTCGGAAACAAAAAGCTACTAGTCCCGCTCATCTAATTGGAACTAAGTTTCATTGATAGTTTGGAGTTTATAGTATATTCTCTTCTTTTTATCCTAATTGATTTTCAGTTGCTTGGGGAAAAGCAACAATTTAAGTTTGGTGTTGTGATGAGCGGATAATTTATACGCTTTTTGGCATTGTTTTTAGTATGTTTTTAGTATGATTTAGTTAGTTTTTAGTATATTTTTATTAGTTTTTAATTAAAATTCACTTTTCTGGACTTTACTATGAGTTTGTGTGTTTTTCTATGATTTCAGGTATTTTCTGGCTGAAATTGAGGGACCTGAGCAAAAATCTGATTCAGAGACTAAAAAGGACTGCAGATGCTGTTGGATTCTGACCTCCCTGCACTCGAAGTGGATTTTCTGGAGCTACAGAAGCCCAATTGGCGCGCTCTCAACGGCGTTGGAAGGTAGACATCCTGGGCTTTCCAGCAATATATAATAGTCCATACTTTGCCCGAGATTTGATGGCCCAAACCAGCGTTGCAAATCAGCTTCAGAATTTCCAGCGTTTAACGCTGGAACTGGCATAAAAATTGGAGTAAAACGCCCAAACTGGCATAAAAGCTGGCGTTTAACTCCAGGAAAAGTCTCTACACGAAAATGCTTCAATGATCAGCCCAAGCACACACCAAGTGGGCCCGGAAGTGGATTTTTCTGTCATTTACTCATTTCTGTAAACCATAGATCACTAGTTCACTATTAATAGGATCTTTTGACATGGTATCTGTACCGGATGACACTTTACACATTTTCTTTGTGTACCTTCTACGGCATGAGTCTCTAAACCCCATGGTTGGGGGTGAGGAGCTCTGCTGTGTCTTGATGGATTAATGCAATTACTACTGTTTCTTATTCAATCATGCTTGCTTCCATTCTAAGATATTACTTGTTCTTAAACCGGATGAATGTGTTGATCCGTGACAATCATCATCATTCTCAACTATGAACGTGTGCCTGACAACCACCTCCGTTCTACCTTAGATTAAGTAGATATCTCTTGGATTCTTTAATCAGAATCTTCGTGGTATAAGCTAGAACTGATGGCGGCATTCAAGAGAATCCGGAAGGTCTAAACCTTGTCTGTGGTATTCTGAGTAGGATTCAATGATTGAATGACTTTGACGGGCTTCAAACTCCTGAAGGTGGGGCGTTAGTGACAGACGCAAAAGAATCACTGGATTCTATTCCGGCCTGATTGAGAACCGACAGATGGATAGCCGTGCCGTGACAGGGTGCGTTGAACATTTCCACTGAGAGGATGGGAGGTAGCCACTGACAACGGTGAAACCCTTGCATACAGCTTGCCATGGAAGGAGCCTTGCATGTTTGAAGAAGAAGACAGTAGGAAAGCAGAGATTCAGAAGATGGAGCATCTCCAAAACCTCAACCTACTCTCTATCACTGCAAAACAAGTACTTATTTCATGTTCTTTTACTTTTCACAATCAATCCTGATAATTTCTGATATCCTGACTAAGATTTACAAGATAACCATAGCTTGCTTCAAGCCGACAATCTCCGTGGGATCGACCCTTACTCACGTAAGGTATTACTTGGACGACCCAGTGCACTTGCTGGTTAGTTGTGCGGGGTTGCAAAAGTGTGATTGCAATTTCGTGCACCATTATCCTATGGTCATCTAGCCTAAGTTTTCACAGAACATTATATATTAAATGCAAGAAACCTAAACCATACCTTAGCCATTCCCAAGTATTATTCCAAGACAATTTTCCTGAAAGAACATAGCCCTCAAAACCTCAACTAATTTGCTTCCTCCAAGTTCCAGTATTCACAATTTCGGGCTCAAATTATTTATTCACAACCTAATACAAATTTATAACACATATATACCCAATTTAATACTCAAAGCTCAATTTTAATGAAATTAAAATAAAATTAACGTATCCTCACCTTACCCAAGCTTCACATAAGCAAGAGTGAACGTTTTCTTCAAGCTAATTGGATCCTAAAACATCAGAAATCAAAGAAATTTAACATTCCTTCTCAAAATTCAAAAATTGGGGGAAGAGGAGGCTGAGGGTGAAATAACAAGTTACCTATGAAATTGTTCTGGTAGAAACATAGAGCTCGATGCGGTGAATGCGTGGTCGCAAACGGTGCGGCGATCGGAACTCGGACGAAGAAGTTACGGCGAATTAATTTTACCGTAAGGGTTGGAACATTTTCTCGTTCTCCCCTTCCCTCTGCTCGCTGGAACTTGTATATGGGGAGAAAGGGGAAATGTTTGGGTTTCATTTAATATCCTTTTGGGCTGGTTTGGGCCCATGGGCCCAGTTTGGGCTTAGTTCGGTCCAATCATGCTTGGACCGATTTCTTCGAAATTAGTGTCAAAATTCTCGTTTTGATGAGCTCTATCCTAGTTTGATATAATATTCAAATTTCTAATCCTCCTTATTAAAAACTAATTTATTGATTAATTATCTACTAATTTAACCGGGATTTACAGACCGAGTCCAAATTGGGCCTAAGGCCCAACATATAAAAGTTAGCACTCAGCCTTTTCCTCCCCTAAATCAAATGAAACACATTGTGATTGGGGAAAGGAAGCCATGGAACCCTAACCCAAATCACCTCCAAACTTCAACTTTTCGTAACTTTCAATCTGGAGCTCCGATTGACAGTCGTCAACGGCCACGAGTTCGTTTCAAGATTCTCTACAAAACCACTTGAGCAATGAGGTAAGGGAATCACATGTCTTCACCCAGATCTCTCCTTTTAAGTTTAGAAAATCTTAGGTTTTGTTATTGAGAAATTGAATAATTTTCATAGTTTAGATAGACTATAGCAGCACGTAATCACTGAATTTTTGCCCATTTGACTCGTGGGTAAAGTAAGAACTTGTTAAACTCTAGTGAATCATTGAAATAGTGAATCATGTAATGATTATAATGATGTTGTGTGAAGTAGACTGTATTCTTGTTGATTTGGAGTTCAATATGGCAGTTTGAAATAAAATTCGAATGATTGGGCTTGTGGAATTGGAAATTAGAGCTTTGAAGCTTGTGGAAAGGAGGAATTTTGAGGTGTCCAAGCATTAGAGAGAAATTGGCTAAGGTATAGTTTTGGTTTCTCGTAGATAATGTGTAATGTAATGTGAAAACATAGGCTAGTTGACCCTAGGTTAAGTTGAACTATGAGGACTTGTTAAAGCTTAGTGACTTTGGTGAAAATGTTGAAATTGATTACGAGCATGTGTTGAACAGTGATGATTGTGATATTGATGAATGATGAGTTATGTCTTTTTGAATTTGGATTGTTTGAAGTGAAAATGAATATATTTAGTAAATGGTATAATGTGGAAGAGAGGGAATGGATATAGATTTGTTTTGTACGCAATAAGTGTTTTGTTTTGAGGTGTAATACCTTGGTTTTAAAATGAAAGTTTGGTAAAATAGAGGTTTGACATTTTTGGTAAAACATGATTTTTAACCAACTTCAGCGGGTCATAACTTGGCTTCCGGACCCTCAAATTTTGTCAAACTTATTTCAAGCAAAAATTGGGTCCGTGCAGTTTATGCCGTTCAGAAAATAGACTAGAAATGATTTCTAACAAAAACGTTATGCGCACTAAAAGTTTGGTGTACAAAAGTGATTTCAGCAGACTTAGCAGCTTTTTCGAGCACATTCGCATACACATGGGTGGCATACGTACGCATGACCACCCTGTTTTGAAAAAGTTGTATTTTGTGATTTAAATATGTTTTCAAATTTCTAAACCTCTATAGTTACCTACTAAAGTCCTTAAATTTAATTTCTAACCATAGGAAAAGGGGTAAAGCTAAAGAGGGGAGTAAATTGGTAGTGAAGTAAGATGATGAAGCAATGGTTTATGCTTGAGAAGTGCGGATATGTTGAATATGTGATGAATGCAGGTTGTAATTATAATGAATTCTTAAATGTGATACACGGTAGTAGCAGCAGAAGTGGTTCATCCCACTTGCTTTGGCTTAGTAATTGAGATACCTGGAAAGTAACAAGGATCATGCTTCGTCCCACTTGCTCCAGGTCAGTGATTGTGACGCCTGGGTAGTAGCAGTAGTAATGAATTATTCCATTTGCTCAAGGTTGAGTTTATAAACACCCGCCTGGATAGTAGAAGCAGTAGTGGTTTATTCCACTTGCTCTGGGTTAAGCAGGAAGTCGTAAGAGGGTTGTGGCTCAGACCCACTTGCTTTGCGATCGGATGTTTCTGTTCAACGTTAGCTACCAGGATATGTCAGGTTTGGCTATATAACCGACAGATGATATCATCAGCCATAGGACAGGCATACAACATATGCATTTGTATGTTTTGTTTGGTTGTGCATTGTTTTGGTTTGCCTAACTGATTATCTATGCTTATTTGCTACTAGCTTTACTTGATATACCTATACCCTATCTGTGTTTTAATTGCTTGTGCTGTTTGTCTTTGCAACTAAGAGATCCCTCAAACTGTCAGAGGTAACGCAGAAGGTAGTTCCATCATTGCTTAAAGGGTTGGAGGAGATAGAAAGTGAAGTCTTAGGTTAAAGATAAATTTAGAACTTGAACACCTTAGATAACTTAGCTAACATATGGTTTAGAATACTTTCTTAAGTTTAATTCTGAGTGTCGGAGTTCTAAGAATGCCTCTGGCTTTCTTGGGACCTTATACATTATGTACGTTGGCACCTTTACCATACTGAGAACCTTCGATTCTCATTCCATACATATGTTGTTTTTTTTATGTAGGTCGAGAGGCACCGTACTAAGCATTCTGGAGACATTCTCAAAGTGAAGATCTATATTTTGGGTTTAGCATTATGTTTCTGCTTATATATATATGTACATAGTTGTTCTCCGCACTTTGTATTTTGAAGTTTGTCCCTCTTAGAGGTTGAAATGGAGAAGTAGGTGTTCATTCTCTTATTCGCGATGTACATATTTTGGATTATATATATAAATATGTATATATTTTATACTCCGACCGGCCTTAGCTTCACAGGTCAAGGCTAGAATTTGCTATTTGTATCTTTAGAACTCTGATCTTATATATATTATCCTCCCTTTCAATCTTTATATCCATTTTAAGCTTATACAATCGTGAGTGATGTGTTTTTTTGTTGGTATTTGTGTCCAACTTCTTTTTCAAGGCTCCTAATTACAATTTCTTTCAACTACATTATATACGTATTTTTACTTTTAGAGGTCGTTGCCGCTCGCCACCTTTGATTTATGTTCTAGGAGTAAAACTCTGTGTGGTAGGGTGTTACAAGAATGGGTGAGTGGGTTAGGGCTTCTGGTATTTGTTCAAATGAATTGATGATACTTAAATGCTTTTTTTCTTTTTCTAAGTTATTTGAAGGGAAAAAATATATAGGTGGGAATATGATTAAAAGATTTTCTCTAAAATTATTAATTACGAATAATTTTAGGCAACTTTTTATAAATATTATTTGTTAATTTTTTTTTTACAAATCTTATAAAATATTATACTTTATTTAAAAATATTATCTTAAATTTTTTATATTGCAATATTTTGTTAGTGTAGTTTTAGATATCAAAGATAAGTATTTTTATTCAATTTTTGTCAATTTAAAACAATTTTTGTTAAATGTCACCACAAAAAAAATTGGTTAAAATGACGGTTTTTTTGGGTATTTACGGCGGTTTGAACCACCATTATTACCAAAAATGGCGGTTTTAAAAAATGACATAATTATGGGCGCCATTCTGGTTATTACGGCGGTTTTTAAAAACCGCCACAATTTCCTAGGTTAAAATGACGGTTTTTGGATAGGTTAAAATAGCGGTTAAAATCGTTATTATTTCCAAATAAAACTGCATTTTTTTGGTTGGTTATTTCCAGGGTTAAAACGGCAGTTTTGGTTGGTTAAAATGGCGGTTTAAACCGCCGTTATTTTTAGGATTAAAATGACATTTTTGGTTGGTTAAAACGGCGTTTACGAACCGCCATTTTTTACTTTGACAGAGTATCATTTTGGTTAGTTAAAATGGCACTTTTAGTTGGTTAACATGGCGTTTGAAACCGCCATTTTTACTGAGTTAAAATGGCATTTTATGTTGTTTAAAATAGTAGTTCCAAACCACCCTTTTTACTGGATAAAAGTGATATTTTTTATCATTTACAAAGATAAATTTTAACCGTTATTTTTATCTCATTAAACAAATAATTTTTTATTAAACTTTCTCAATAACAAAAAATCAATACTCATAAACAAAATATTATATAACTCATAAACAATATGTTAAACATAATATATTATTTTTTAGTATTAAAAATCAAAAGTAATAACCCCTATACAAATCAAGTATCTAACATAAGATAATTTTTTAATTATAAATGTCTTAACATATACCTCTTAATACATAAAATCTCCAACATAGTTTTTGGTGCACTTTGTCATGATAATTTCTGTCCTCACTGCAATCCTTCTTTTGTCATGATTATTTGGTTCTAGAGTGCTTATCTTTATGCCCAACTTTTTCCTGAAAGAATATCATGTTCATTTTAATTAAACCAACTATGAAATCCACAGTAACAAGGGTTGGATTCATTAAACACAAAGCAGAATTTTTTTTCCTTTTTAACATTATGACACATGATGAAAATTTGGCAAATAAGAGGAATTTATGATCAACTGCTTATATCAGAATGATGAGCAATGTATTGAAGCAACATCGCATTAATTAGGATTATGATGCTGAAAGTGAAAGTGAAAAGCTTCTGCCAAATCCCTGCCAAATCATGCATTTTCAATTCTCATCAGAATCAACTGACAACTACCTTAGCTTCTCATCTATCTATCCCTTTCACTTTCAGTTACAAATAATAATAATAATAATAATAATAATAATAATAATAATAATAATAATAAGGTAAATGCTACCCTATCCTCTCTAAAGTAACATGTAAGTTACTCTCTCTGATATGTCATATTTTAATTAGGTGTTTATTTTAACCTGAGTTACTTTAATCTCATGAGAGTTAATAATATCTTGAAAGACGGTGAGACAGAAGAAGAAAATGGAACACCCAATAAGACGGTGATACTTAGGAGACACAATGACGATGACAAAGGAGTGGGGAGGAGTAAACACAATTAGAGAGAGTTAGAATACCTTTCCTGAAAGAATGATTTGGGAAGAGAAAACAAGACACCCAATGAAACGGTGATGCTTGGAAGGCGTAACGATGACGATGAAGGAGTACAATGGGAAGGAGTAAACGCAATTAGAGAGAGTTTGAGTACCTTTTCTGAAAGAATGATTTGGGAAGATAAAATAAAATACCAACGAGACCGTGATGCTTGGGAGGCGTAATGAGGACGACGAAAGAGTGGGGAGGAGTAAACGCAATTAAAGAGAGTTGGAGTACTTTTTCTAGAAGAATAATTTGGAAAGAGAAAATGAAACACCAATGAGACGGTGATGCTTGGGAGGCGCAACGACGATGAAAGAGTGGAGAAGGTAACTCAGGTTAAAATAAACACCCAATTAAAATGTGACACATCAGAGAGGGTAACTTACATGTTATTTTAGAGAGGGTAGGATAGCATTCACCTAATAATAATAATAATAATTTATAATGATTCTACCTATGACATAACATTCACTACCTTAGCTTCCACCTGTTGATGCGGAATTTATAACCCACACTTACTAACCGGCAAGTGCACCGGGTCGTACCAAGTAATACCTTACGTGAGTAAGGGTCGATCCCACGAGGATTGATGGATCAAGCAGCAATAATTGATTGATTGGCTTAGTTAGGCAAGCAGAAATTGGTTTTGAGATGTTTAAAAGGTTTAAGTTTGAATTCAAAATATCAAAAGTATAGATAATAAAAATAAAATATGGATACACAGTTAAGGCTTCAGAGTTATCTATTTTTCCGGATTAACTTTTCTTACTAACTATTTTAATTATGTAGAATTTAATTTATGGAAAACTATATGTGACTAGACCCTAATTCCTTAGACCTTCCTAGTCTCCTCTAAAATTCATTAACTGCCAATTCCTTGGTCAATTAATTCCAATTAAAGGGTACATGATCAAATTCCAGTTTGCATGCCACAAAAACTCTAATTACCCAAAGAATAAAAGGATTATATGTCACGTATCCCGTTAAATCCAAATAATTAGAATTTAGGAGAATATGTTTTCAAGCTGTTGTTCAAGTATAGAGCTTTTCCAAGTTATATAAGAACCCAAATAGAAAGAGGGTCATACTTCCGTTCCACCCAAATTCATAAGATAAAGAACAAAAACAATTCTTAAATATAAATCCAAAACATAAATTAAAATAGAAAAAGTAATAAAATCAATCCAAACAAATAGATAGAGCTCCTAACCTTAACAGTAGAGGTTTAGTTGCTCATAGAATGTAGAGTGTAAATTTGTATAGAATTCCCTAATGGAATCCCTCTAATCTAATGTAATGTAATGTCCTAGAAGAGAAGTCTCTCCTTTTTATAACTAATCCTAATTAATTTAAAATCTAATATCTAAAATTAAGATAATATCTTTTCCTATTTTCAAATTCAAATTTGAATTTAAATCAAAATTAACTAACTACTCCGCGTCTTGTAACGTGGGGACCACTTGGCTTCACTGGATCCGCGCCTAACTTGGGTGCTAAAATGGGGCCCAGAAATCACCCTCAGCGTTTTCTGCGTTTCTGCACGTGGCACATGTCATGCGTACGCGTCGATAGTCTCTTCCGCAAGTCACGCGGACGCGTCGGTCATGCGGACGCATCACTGAGCAGATCTTCAATTCATGCGTACGCGTCAATCACGCGTACGCATCGCCATGGATATCTCCAGATCACGCACACGCGTCAGGCACGCGTACGCGTCGCACCTCGCAGCCATCTCCTTTGATTCTTGTGCTGTAGAAACTCTGTCAAATTCCGCCGAATGCTACCTAAAATAAATAAAATTGCCCAAAACTTAAAATAGCATCCATAGTGGCTAAAATATAATTAATTCTTAATTAAACTCAACAATTTAAGTGCAAATTCACTAGGAAAAGATAGACAAGATGCTCACGCATCACCTGTCATAACACTACTCATTACTCATTTCCTAATCATATTCTTACCCTTGCACAACATTATTCTTAGCTACTTCTGAATTACTATTTGTTAAAATGAATGTGTTACCTTACTCCTCAGCACATTTGTTTCAACAGGCGCCATTTCTTGCATCACAGTCGGTAAAATAATACCAAATTAAAGGTGATATTAATTAGGAATGGACCATACATATTAATTAAATAAGAACACTAAGATTTAGTGATGCCAAATCAGGTTCAGGGGCACCGCAATCAGCACATCTATCATTTCCACACACTTTTCGCAACACATCAATAGGCTTCTCATTCGCTGCAGCCGCAAACTTCTCGAGTTACAGTCCACATTTGCTGTAGGAGGATTTCTCTCTGCTACAAATTCTTCAATAGCTGTGTGATCAAAATCTGGACTTTCAAAAGAACTACTCTCACTGGTAGACCTGTTATGAGCACTTTCCATTGGACTTGCAGGTAATAACTGAAAAAATTGGGCACCATTAATCAAAGTTAACCGAAGTTCCACTGGAACATATCAAGCAAAAATTTTTGGCAGTTACCCTTTCAGGAATCTAAGAACTCAACAATGAGGCAATAACACCTGTGATCTTTTCAATCCAATCATTTAGGAGTTCGAAGAATGGGATATTCGAGTGTTGAGTGTGAACATAAGCTTTCCCAAACAAATAAGACATACAAAAGCTTACTTCTTCTAGGGCATTAGCTACTTCACTTTTTGTGCCTTTTTTCAATGACAGAAACCTTTCATGAGTCTGCAAAGATTATAGATTTAGCAATTAGGAAGCAACTTGATGTTGAAGCTTAACATTGTTGTCTCCAGTTTAGTACATGTACTTTTATATTTAAGAAGTAAAGCGGCTACATCAAACTAGACACTTAGAAAATTCTGAAAATTATGTTCTCAGGGACTTCTGTTTCAAGTCTAGGACCATTTTATAGTAGTGTATCAAAAATTATTAAAATCTACCATATGTCCTTGTCCTTCTCCTTGTCTTTGCTTCGGTCTTTATCTTTGTGACGATGTTTGTGCTTCTTATGCTCTTTATCCTTGTTCTTATGCATATCCCTGTCTTTGTGTTTTTTATGCTTCTTTTCTTTGCCTTAGCATCATAAATTCTGAAATAAGTAAATCATATTCCAGAGAAAAGGAAAATGTCACTAACCTGATATGTTTGATCCTCTTCCAAGAAGCAGGGTTAACAATGTTTGATCCTCTTCCAAGAAACATCAACTGCGATCAATAATCAAAACATAGAAAGAAAACAACACTCCCAATGGTGCTACTGTGTAATTCATGCAACCAATAACTTATCCAGTTTTAAACAAGCAGAATTCAAGTTAAATCATGAAATCCTTGAATCTCAGATGCAATAAAGAACAAACTCCAAGCCTTAAACCAGGAGCTACAACCAAATAAAGAACTAACAGAAGCAATTTCTAAGAAGTAAAATAACAAACACATCGAGTGCAATAAGTGCATTATTACCAAATGTTTGTAATAAGAAATTGTTCACCCTTCCAGTCCAGTCTCTTGAACGAAACAAGATTGAATACTCTGATTATTATTTGTCGTTTGTTTCGTTTTTCTTTCAATCAAAAGTATAGATAGAAGTACTTAATTTCTGTTAAGAAAAAGTTGTAAAGAACAATAATTCCATTAAAATATAAACCAGCATTATCAACATAAGTAAACCTTACTTAAACAGTTAAAAGTGGGGGTCGCATTAATTTCCTCAAAAGTTAGCATAACCTTTATATGATGCTTGCATAAACCAAGCAGAAGTTTCCACAATCTAAACGAGATGATGCTAAGATAAGGATTCTGATCATGGAAAATAACAAAATTCTAAAGTGCATGTTATAATTGATGCCCTTAATCATAGAAGAAAACATCAAGGAAAATCATATATATTGTAAAAACCAAAGGACACCAAAAGAATGGATACAAACTCTTATTTTCTTAATCAAGCAAATAAGACAATCCTGGATTGATAGTTAGAGCAAAATCCATATGTGAAAAGCTAATATGCTATTTTGCCAGTGCAAAATAAAACACATACCGTTGAAAGAATGCATATCAACGACTGCACATGATTGCGGGATATGGAATCGCCAATCAATGCCCACACTTTGCCATGCATCATGTTGAGAAATTTCCGTGCATCAAACAGGGGTAACTCATAGCCTCTTGGAGCCCATCTCCAATACAGAAATTTTCTATCAGGCCTTCCATTCTTCAAACAATTCTGATGAGATTCAATATGGCTGCAGGTTTCATTTGTATAAAATGGTCCAAAAGGATTGGGGACCCAGTCCCCACTAAAATAATCACATTCCTCTGCACACAAAAATTTAACTTTCAGCATCCATTCACATTCCTAGCTAGTAGTCACTTACTCTAGAACTCAATTTTGGGTTTAGCTAACAAGTTAAAGGTTGCTAGCAATTGAACATTTTAAATAATTTACTTCAATAAATGTAGGACAAATGCATTAAGAATTTAAATTTTGCATCTTTTTCTAGGAAGACTTGGATAACTTTATCATGTGTCAGGGCACATTAAGAAAACAAGCAGTAACAGCAGCAAACCAATGAAAAGCAAATAATAGGTTTGGTGTCTTCACATTCCTTAGCCTAAAAGTACAAACATGTCAAAAGCATGGTCAGAAAATTCAAATTTTGGATTTTGCTTTATATAATAAACATGTTCTAATGGTAAAAGTTACAACTAATCTCTCCATGTTTCTTCAACCATCCTTCTCTGTCAAATTGAGGATCATAACTTAAGTAGTCACCATACAGGAGATCAGGAACTACAACCAAGAATCCAGCTACTGCTACCTTGTCTGCTACTTCCCTTTGCAATGAGAAAATGTTAAATCTAAATCAGTATATAGAATTATAAAACCAAGAATCAAAGCATACTTGACTAATAAGATTATCGCTTGCCGCTAAGACTCAAGCTAAAAATTAAAGGAGAATACTACTAACTAGGTTATTTAGTTGAATAAGTTCAGCAAGGAGATACATTTCTAAATTCATAGACTCAAAAATATATGTACATTTTGCTAACTGATATTATTATATTAATCATTCCCCTACTAGATGCCTTTGAGTTATCTTCTGTTCTATGATATTATTATATTAATCATTCCCCTGGTACCAAGCTATTTCTTCAAGTGCTCAAAAAGCTGTCAAAGCATTAAAAATATATTTCAGAATCAAGCCATAGTGCTACCTGAGTTATTTCTGTCAGTTTCACAAACTTAAACTTATTGTATCATATGAGACTATTATCATTAATTATGTTGTAAAATAACTAAATAAATAAATAATAAAGAGGTAACAAATATAAGGTATGGAAATATAATAAGATAGTTTTAGTAGTAATGTTCACTAAAATTACTATATTAATAGATATATTTAATAATATCGTAGTAAAGAATATAAGAGAAAAATAGTATAAGTGAGAAAGAGAAAGAAGAATATTTAATATTCTTATTGTTGTAATATATATATACAAAGAGAAAAGGATTTAGTAAAATTGCAACGTGTGTGTGTGTATATATATATATATATATATATATATATATATATATATATATATATATATCAAGAGAAAAGGATTTAGTAAAGTTGCAACGTAAAGAAAGAGAGTGAGAATTGAATATTTTATTGATTGCTTGTGTGTTCAGAGGCTTAAGCCTCTCTCTATTTATACACATATGGAACACCTTTTTTCCACAGCTCATTTATTGAAGAACAAAACAATTTCTTTATTGAGAAACTGAGCCGCCCATATATTAATGGGCATCCAACTCAGCTTCTTATCACAATACTCCCCTTTGGATGCCCATTTAGAATTATTGCCTCATTAAAACCTTACTAAAAGAAAACTCTGTGGAAAAAACCTTAGTGAAGAAAAAAGAGTACAATATCCTTTGTGATAGGGACTGTCTCGTTAAAAACCTTGTCAAGAAAAACCCAATGGGAAAAAAACCTGACCAAGGAAAAAAGAGTACAGTCTCCCCCTCTTGCCGACATCATTTAATGTCTCAAAATCGGCGCATCCCAATCTCGTGTACCAATCTTTCAAAGGAGGATTTTGGGAGTAACTTTGTGAATAAATCTGCCAGATTGTCACTTGAGCAGATCTGGTGGACATCAATTGTCCCTTGATTTTGAAGATCATGAGTGAAGAAGAATTTGGGAGAAATATGCTTTGTTCTATCACCTTTGATGTATCCGCCTTTAAGTTGAGCAATGTATGCTGTATTATCTTCAAACAGGACAGTTGGAGCTATCTTATGGTCAATCAGTTCACATGATGATAGAATATATTGAATCAAACTCCTGAGCCAAAAACACTCGCGGCTGGCTTCATGAATCGCTAATATTTCGGCATGATTAGAAGATGTTGCAGCAATCGTCTGTTTCGTGGATCTCCAAGATATAGCTGTTCCACCATATGTAAACAGGTATCCTGTTTGAGATATCCCTTTATGTGGATCAGACAAGTATCCAGCATCTGCATAGCCAACTAATTGTGACTTGGATCCATAGGGATAAAACAATCCCATATCAACCGTTCCATGAAGATATCGAAAAATTTGCTTGATTCCACTCCAATGTCTTCTGGTTGGAGAGGAACTATACCTTGCTAGTAAATTCACCGCGAATGATATATCAGGTCGTGTATTATTAGCAAGATACATTAGCGCTCCAATGGCACCAAGATATGGTACTTTAGGACCAAGGATATCTTCATTTTCTTCTTTAAGATGGAATTGATCCTTCTCCACATCCAAAGATCATACGATCATTTGGGTACTTAAGGGATGTGACTTATCCATATAAAATCTCTTCAAGATCTTTTCTGTGTATGTTGTTTGATGAATAAAGATCCCATTTTTTATATGCTCGATCTGCAGGCCGAGATAAAATTTAGTCCTTCCAAGATCTTTCATCTCAAACTCTTCTTTTAGAGTTTTTATTATTGGTGGAATCTCTTCAGGAGTCCCAATGATATTAAATCATCAATGTACACAGCAATAATAATGAATCCAGATGTAGTTTTCTTTATGAAAACACATGGACAGATATCATCATTCTTGAATCCATTTTTGGCCAGATACTCAGTAAGACCATTATACCACATTCGTCTAGATTGCTTCAGACCATATAAAGATCTTTGCAATTTGACTGAGTATAACCCTTGCGAATATTCATTGGATGGTTTAGATATCTTTAATCCTTCAGGGACTTTCATATAGATATCCCGATCTAATGAGCCGTATAAGTAGGCTGTTACCACATCCATTAAATGCATATGCAGTTTATGATATGCAGATAAACTGACCAAATAACGCAATGTTATCGCATCCACTACAGGGGAATACGTTTCTTCATAATCTATACCGGGCCTTTGTGAAAAACCTTATGCCACAAGTCGGGCTTTATAGCGCACAACTTCATTTTTCTCATTTCGTTTTCTCACAAATACCCATCGGTATCCAACAGGTTTTACATCTTCAGGTGTACAGACTACAGGTCTAAAAACTTCACGTTTTACAAGTGAGTCTAATTCAGCCTTCATGGCTGCTTCCCATTTTGGCTAATTATTTCTTTGTCGACATTCTTCGACTGATCTTGGCTCAAGATCCTTACTTTCATGCATGATATTTAATGCCACATTATATGCAAATATTTCATTGACAATTGTCTTATTTCGGTCCCATTTCTCTCCTGTAAAGACATAATTTATCGAGATCTCGTCATTTTCACTATTTTCAGGTACCTGAACGTCTTCTGGCGTTAAAACTATATCATAATTTTGGACAACTGCAGATGTCTCTACTATGTCTTTTTCAACAGGAATAATATTTACCTCTTTTCTCTTTCGAGGATTTTTGTCTTTGGAACCGACAAGCCTGTCACGGTTCTGGTGTGTATTTGCTTCGGTGGCAGTTTGTCCAACTGGGACATCAATTCGTATTGGGACATTTTTCGCTGGTATATAAGATTTGGTTATCCTCTTTGTATCGGAAAATGCATCAGGCAATTCATTTGCTATTCTTTGCAAATGTATAATCTTTTGAACTTTGAGTTCACATTGCCCTGATCGAGGATCTAAATGCATCAAGGATGATGCATTCCAATTAAGTTCATTTTCAGGAAGCTTATTCTCTCCCCCCTAATGTTGGAAATTTTGATTCATCAAAATGACAATCCGTAAACCGGGCTTTAAATACATCTCCAGTTTGTATCTCAAGATACCTCACTATAGAGGGAGAATCATATCCAACATATATCTCCAATTTTTTTTGGGGTCCCATTTTAGTGTGATTAGGTGGTGCAATGGGAATATATATCACACACCCAAATATTCTTAAATGGGAAACATTTGGCTGCTGGCCAAAAGTTAATGGCATAGGAGAGAACTGACGGTAACTCGTTGGCCTCAAACGAATAAGTGCTGCGGCATGTAAAATAGCATGCCCCCAAACCGAGGTTGGAAGATTTGTTTTCATAAGTAAGGGTCTAGCAATTAATTGGAGGCATTTAATAAGTGATTCTGCTAACCCATTTTGTGTGTGAACATAAGCTACTGGATGTTCAACACTTATTCTATTAGCTAAGCATCAAAAGCTTGGGAAGTAAATTCACTAGCATTATCAAGACGAATTGCTTTGATTGGATTTTCTGGAAATTGTGCTTTTAATCAAATAATTTGAGCCAGTAATCTTGCAAACGCCAGGTTGCGAGAGGACAATAAGAACACATCTGACCATCTCAAAGATGCATCTATCAGGACCATAAAATATCTAAAAGATCCACATGGTGGATGAATTAGTCCACATATATCACCTTGAATCCTTTCTAGGAATTCAAGGGATTCAAATCCAATCTTTACTGGTGATGGCCTTAAAATTAACTTTTCCTGAGAACATGCAACACAACAAAATTCACTAGTTTTAAGAATCTTTTGGTTCTTTAGTGAATGTCCATGGGAGTTTTCAATAATTCTCCTCATCATAGTTGTTCCCGGATGACCCAATCGGTCGTGCCAAGTTATGAACTCATTTGGGCTAGTAAACTTCTGGTTTACATTGGCATGTGATTCAATTACACTAATCTTGGTATAATATAACCCAGATGAAAGTGAGAGTAATTTTTCTAATATAACTTTCTTATTTGAATCATGAGTTGTGATACATAAGTACTCATGATTTTTCTCATTCATAGTCTCAATATGATATCCATTTCGGCGAATATCTTTAAAGCTCAACAAGTTTCTTCGAGATTTGGTAGACAACAGTGCATTATTTATTATAAATTTTGTTCCTCCGGGAAACAAAATTATAGCTCTTCCGGAGCCTTCAATCACATTACCTGAGCTAATAATAGTATTAACACATTCTTCTTTTGGTACAAGATGGGTAAAATATATATCACTTTTGAGAATAGTGTGCGAACTTGCACTATCCGCAAGGCATACATCTTCATTATATATCATTGCCATTCTCTTCAAAGACAAATAATAATAAAAATGAGTAGTATGCACAGTTAAATTGAATACTTGATCGGAATTATTTTTCTAAGAAATACTGCACATAAAAATAATGTCATTGATAAACCCCATTTTTAGGGTTTATCTTGTATTGAATTTAGAGTATTTTGATAACCTTTTGTCACATTTAGCCTATGAATTAGCATGGTTTTGTTATCTCTCCCATATTTATGCTTAAGTGTAAAAACATGCTTTTTAAGCCTTATTTTGATGAATTCTAATTTCTCCTTGATTCCATAAGATGCCTTGATGTGTTTGCTAGTAATTCCAGGGTTGAAATAGGCTAGGCATGGATCAAAGGAGCAAGGAAGGAAGCATACAAGTGGAGAGAAGCATAAAAAGTCAAAGAAGCAAAGTCAGCTATGCACGCGCACGCGCACAAGGCACCCGCGCGCACATTGCAGAATCGACCAGGGACGCGCACGCGTCGATGACCACACATGACTTCATTAAAGCAACACGTGCCTGGCGATTTGAGAGGGTTTCTGAACCCATTTTGGCGCCAAATGCTGATAGAAAGGAATAAAAGGATCAAGGATTGAGGGGAAGTGAATCAATCTAGCATATAGCATAATTAGGATTAGTTTTAGAGAGAGAAGCTCTCACTTCTCTCTAGAATTAGGATTAGGTTTAGGTTAATCTCTCTTCTTAGATTTAGGTCTAATTCATGCTTTAATTCACTTCTCCTTTATCAATTCTTAATCTTCTCCTCTTCTTCTTTCTAGTTATGTACTTTAATTCTTGTAATTCTTCACTTTGTTATGGATAGATTGTTGTTCTTTTATTTTCTTTTAATAATGCAATTTGAGGTAATTCATGATAATTGTGATTTCCTTGATTGTTGTTGTTAATTCTTTGCAATAATTGTTGCTAGATTTCATTCTTGTTGTTGATTCACTATGCTTTTCTTTTGTGCCTTCCAAGTGTTTGATGAAATGCTTGGTTGGGTTTTAGTGTAGATTTTGTTCCACTTGGCCTAGGTAGAGTGATTAGTGACTCTTGAGTTATCTAAGTCCTTTGTTGATTGATAATTAGAAGTTGCTAATTGATTTGAATGCCTCTAAAGCTAGTCTTTCCTTTAGGAGTTGATTAGGGCTTGAGGAATCAATCAATTCATCCACTTGACTTTCCTTTATTTAGTGAGGGTTAACTAAGTGGTAGCAATGAACAATTCCCATCACAATTGAGGAGGATAACTAGGATAGGACTTCTAATTTTCATACCTTGCCAAGAGCTTTGTTAGTTGTTAGTTTATTTTCATTGCCATTTACTTTTCATGCTTCTTATCCAAAAACCCCAAAATAACTCACAACCAATAACAAGACACTTTATTGTAATTCCTAGGGAGAACGACCCGAGGTTTGAATACTTCGGTTATTAATTTTAGGGGTTTGTTTTAGTGACAAACAACTTTTTGTATGAAAAGATTATTGCTTGGTTTAGGAACTATATTTGCAACGAGAATTCATTTGTGAAATTCTAAACCATCAAAAATCCAATCATCAGTCATATGCTAAAATTTTATTTTAAAACATGACATATTTAATGATTTCAAAATTCATAAACATTAATATTTCATTATTTATATACATTATATTTGAAACTTAAATACATAGAAAATAAAACTTAACAATAAGTTCTTTACATTATTTATTTACATGAATACTTAACAATCTCACGTATTAAACTGTTCCATCATTGATTAAATGACCAATATTTCCTTCAGGATCCTCAAAGAAATTAGATACATCATAATGAGTGGTGGATTTTTCAAAATCATTTGAAACGAAATTCGACTCTTTTCCCTTGTCGTCCTTTTTCAGACTCTTTTCCCTTGTCGTCCTTTTTCAAAGATGCCTGGTAAAGATCGACTAGGTACCTTGGGGTACAGCAGGTACGTGACCAATGGCCCTTTCCACCACAACGGAAACACTTATCCTCTGTTGATTTATTCTGCCTGATATTTCTTTCTTTATCCCACTTCTGGTGAGATCCTCTCTTTTGAATATAATTCCTTTTCCTTCCATAATTTTTCTTGTTATTAAAACCTTTCCATTTACCTCTTCTGGGGTAATGATTTGTTTGAATATAATTCCTTTTCCTTCCATAATTTTTATTGTTATTAAAACCTTGCCATTTACCTCTTCTGGGGTAATGATTTGCCGCCTTTACTTCAGAAAATGGGGTGGCACCAGCTGGGCGCGCTTCATGATTTTTTAATAACAACTCATTATTGCGTTCAGCAACAAGAAGGCAAGAAATTAACTCAGAATATTTTTAAACCCTTTTTCTCAATACTGCTGCTGCAGGAGCACATTCGAGGCATGGAAGGTTAAGAAAGTTTTCTCCAACATATCATGATCAGTTATCTTTTTCCCACATAATTTCATTCGTGAGGTGATTCGAAACATTGCAGAATTATATTCATTTATAGATTTAAAATCTTGTAGACGCAAATGCGTCCATTCATATCGAGCTTGAGGAAGTATCACCGTTTTCTGATGATTATACCTTTCTTCAAGGTCTTTCCAAAGATCTGCAGGATCTTTTAATGTGAGATATTCATTTTTCAATCCTTCGTCAAGATGACGACAAAGAAAAATCATGGCTTTGGCTTTATCCTTCTGGATGCATTATTTTCAGCCTTAATGGTATCTCCAAGATCCATTGAATTAAGATGGATTTCAGCATCTAATATCCATGATAAATAATTGTTTCTAGATATATCAAGAGCATTGAATTCAAGATGAGAGAGTTTCGACATAATGAAAATTTGTTACCTGAGTCTTTCTAAAATTTGATCAGAGTCTCGTGCTGATAACGTGTTGTAAAATAACTAAATAAATAAATAATAAAGAGGTAACAAATATAAGGTATGGAAATATAATTAGATAGCTTTAGTAGTAATATTCACTAAAATTATTATATTAATAGATATTTAATAATATCGTAGTAAAGAATATAAGAGAAAATAGTATAAGTGAGAAAGAGAGAGAGAAGAATATTTAATATTCTTATTGTTGTAATATATATATATATATATATATATATATATATATATATATATATATATAAAGAGAAAAGGATTTAGTAAAGTTGCAACGTAAAGAAAGAGAGTGAGAATTGAATATTTTATTGATTGCTTGTGTGTTCAAAGGCTTAAACCTCTCTCTATTTATACACATATGGAACACCTTTTTTCCAAAGCTCATTTATTGAAGAACAAAACAATTTCTTCATTGAGAAACTGAACCGCTGGTGCACGAAATTGCAATCACACTTTTGCAATCCGCACAACTAACCAGCAAGTGCACTGGGTCGTCCAAGTAATACTTTACGTGAGTAAGGGTCGAATTCCATGGAGATTGTTGGCTTGAAGCAAGCTATGGTTATCTTATTAATCTTAGTCAGGATGCCAATAAGGTTATTTGAATTTAATTGTAAAAAGTGAAAGTGTTTGGAATAAGTAATTGTTACTCAATAATGGAGAATATGTTGGAGTTTTGGAGATGCTTTGTCTTCTGAATTTCTGTCACATAATACTTCCTCACTTTCATAAATGCAAGGCTCCTTCCTTGGCAAGCTGTATGTAGGGTGTCACCGTTGTCAATGGCTACTTCCCATCCTCTCAGTGAAAATGGTCCAAATGCTCTGTCACAATACGGCTAATCATCTGTTGGTTCTCGATTATGTCGGAATAGGATCCATTGATCCTTTTGCGTCTGTCACTACGCCTAACAATCGTGAGTTTGAAGCTTGTCACAGCCATTCAATCCTTGAATCCTACTCGGAATACCACAGACAAAGTTTAGACTTTCCGGATCCTCATGAATGCCACCATCAATTCTAGCTTATACCACGAAGATTCCAATTAAGGAATCTAAGAGATACTCATTCAATCTAATGTAGAATGGAGGTGGTTGTCAGGCACACGTTTATGGATTGAGGAAGGTGATGAGTGTCACAGATCATCACCTTCTTCATAGTGAAGCGCGAATGAACATCTTAGATAGGAACAAGCATGTTTGAATGGAAAGCAGAAATAATTTCATTAATTCATCGAGACGCTGCAGAGCTCCTCACCCCCAACAATGAAGTTTAGAGACTCATGCCGTCAAAGAGTATAAATTTCAAATCTAAAAATGTCATGAGATACAAAATAAGTCTCTAAAATGTTGTTTAAATACTAAACTAGTAACCTAGGGTTACAGAAAATGACTAAACTAAGATGGATAGTGCAGAAATCCACTTCTGGGGCCTACTTGGTGTGTGCTGGTGCTGAGACTTAAGCTTCTCACGTGCCTGGGCTGTTTTTGGAGTTGAACGTCAGGTTGTAACCTGTTTCTGGCGTTGAACTCCAACTTATAACCTGTTTTTGGCGCTGAACGCCAGACTGCAACATGGAACTGGCGTTGAACAATAGTGTACGTCATCTATTTTCGCGCAAAGTATGGACTATTATATATTGCTGGAAAGCCATGAATGTCTACTTTCCCACGCAATTGAGAGCGTGCCAATTGGACTTCTGTAGCTCCAAAAAATCCATTTCAAGTGCAGGGAGGTCAGAATCCAACAACTTCAGCAGTCCTTTTTCAGCCTAAATCAGATTTTTGCTCAGCTCCCTCAATTTCAGCCAAAAAATATCTGAAATTACAGAAAAATATAAAAACTCATAGTAAAGTCCAGAAATATGAATTTTGCCTAAAAACTAATAAAATTATACTAAAAACTAACTAAAACATACTAAAATCTATATGAAATTACCTCCAAAAAGCGTATAAAATATCCGCTCATCACAACACCGAACTTAAACTGTTGCTTGTTCTCAAGCAACTAGATAAATAAAATAGGATAAAAAGAAATTAAGAAACAATAATATCTCAGAGTTTCAAGTGAAGCTCAGATTTAAATTAGATGAGCGGTGCTAGTAGCTTTTTACTTCTGAACAGTTTTGGCATCTCACTTTATCCTTTGAATTTCAGAATGATTGGCATCCATAGGAACTCAGAATTTAGATAGTATTATTGATTCTCCTAGTGTAGTATATTGATTCTTGAACACAGTTACTTTATGAGTCTTGGCCGTGGCCCTAAGCACTTTATTTTCCAGTATTACCACTGGATACATAAATGCCACAGACACATAATTGGGTGAACCTTTTCAGATTGTGACTTAGCTTTGCTAAAGTCCCCAATTAGAGGTGTCCAGAGTTCTTAAGCACACTCTTTTGCCTTGGATCACGACTTTAACCACTCAGTCTCAAGCCTTTCACTTGGACCTGCATGCCACAAGCACATGGTTAGGGTCAGCTTGATTTAGCCGCTTAGACCTGGATTTATTTCCTTGGGCCCTCCTATCCATTGATGCTCAAAGCCTTGGATTCTTTTCACCCTTACCTTTTGGTTTAAAGGGCTATTGGCTTTTTCTACCTCTTTTGCTTTTCTTTTTTTTTTTCGCAAGCTTGTTTTTCACTCTTTTTCTTGCTTCAAGAATCAATTTCATGATTTTTCAGATTATCAATAACATTTCTCTTGTTCATTATTCTTTCAGGAGCCAACAATTTTAACATTCATAAAATTCAATATCAAAAATATGCACTGTTCAAGCATTCATTCAGAAGACAAAAAGTATTGCCACCACATATAAATAATTAGAATTTTCCTTATTAAGAACTCGAAAAAATTAAATTGCCTCTTTATTCTAAAAATCTACTATTTTATTCATGTTTGATGATGATGAGAAAAATAAATTATAACTTAATTGGAAATAAAGTCAAAATAGAGATACTAATTACTACTACTAATATGTAGCTTCTAAGGTAAATTCATAATAAGAACAATTATCACAGAGTTAAGGCAAAGATTAGGACTCAACAACCTTTATTTCGGAAAGTGGGTGTTCCTCTAGTCTGCGGGGTGCTTGATCCTTCAAGAGATAATTTCTGATGCTTCAATTCCTTCTAGTCACATCCTTGCTCTTCCTGTTCCCTTAGGTGCCATGATCTTAATGAGTTTTAGCTCAGTGATCATGGCAAATCACACCAAACTTAGAGGTTTGCTTGTCCTCAAGCAAAAGAAAGGAAAGGAGAGGAATAGAGGGAGAGGCAATTTCGAAATTCAAAAGATATGATGAGTTGAAAAAGATTTGAAAAAGAGTTGGATTGGATTGGAAAAAGATTTGTGTTTATGGATTAAGATACATTTGATATTTTTGAAAAAGGGATTTTAGAAATTAGGATTAAAATTTTTGGAATTAAAGGATGAGAGTTTGTAACATGTTTATGCAAGAAATCATGATTTGAAACGTAAAAAAAATTTTAAAAATTGTGAAGTAAAAATGAATTTACCTCCTCCCCACCATCCTGGCGTTAAACGCCAAAACGCTGCATGTTTTGGGCATTTAACGCCCATGTGCAGCCTCTCCTGGGCGTTCAACGCCCAGCTGTTGCTTCTTTCTGGCGTTGAACGCCAAGAACTCCTTTGTCACTGGGCGTTTTTCTGAACGCCCAGGACACCGTAAATCTGGCGTTGAACGCCCAGAACGTGCTTCTTTCTGGCGTTCAACGCCCAGAAGGTGCTTCTTTCCGGTGTTTAACGCCCAGAAGATGCTTCTTGCTGGCGTTGAACGCCCAAAACAGCTCTTACTGGTGCTTTTGCACCAGTGAACTTCTTTTTGCTGTTTTTATCCTTTGAATCCTTCTATAACTCTGTGAACTCAAGCAATTGCTATTTTACCTTAAAAATAATTGACATATACCTGTAAAAATCAATTAATTAACAACTAAACTTTGTAAATGGCTGGGTTGCCTCCCAGCAAGCGCTTTTTTATTGTCTTTAGCTGGACTATTACTGAGCTTTAATCAAGTCTCAGTTTTGAGCATTCTTGCTCAAAATTGCTTTCAAGATAATGTTTGACTCTCTGTCCATTAACAATGAACTTTTTGTTAGAATCATTATCCTGAAGCTCTACGTATCCATATGGTGACACACTTGTAATCACATATGGTCCTCTCCATCGGGATTTCAATTTCCCGGGAAATAATCTGAGCCTAGAATTAAATAGCAGAACTTTCTGCCCTGGCTCAAAGACTCTGGATGACAGTTTCTTATCATGCCATCTTTTTGCTTTCTCTTTGTAAATTTTTGCATTTTCGAAAGCATTGAGTCTGAATTCCTCTAGCTCATTTAATTGGAGCAATCGTTTTTCTCCAGCTAACTTGGCATCAAGGTTTAGGAATCTGGTTGCCCAGTAGGCCTTATGTTCCAGTTCCACTGGCAAGTGACAGGCTTTTCCATACACAAGCTAGTATGGAGAAGTTCCTATAGGAGTCTTGAATGCTGTTCTGTATGCCCACAGAGCATCATCCAAGCTTCTTACCCAATCCCTTCTACAGTTAATCACAGTCTGTTCCAGGATTCTTTTAAGTTCTCTATTAGAGACTTCAGCTTGCCCATTTGTCTGTGGATGATATGGAGTGGCTACCCTGTGGCTAACTCCATATCGAACCAAAGTAGTAAAGTTGTTTATTGTAGAAATGAGTGCTCCCGTCACTGATTAGTACTCTAGGGATACCAAATCTGCTGAAGATGTGTTTCTGGAGGAATTTCAGCACTGTCTTAGTATCATTAGTGGGTGTTGCTATAGCTTCCACCCATTTGGATACATAATCTACTGCCACCAGAATATAAGTGTTTGAGTATGATGGTGGGAATAGCCCCATGAAGTCAATACCCTATACATCAAACAACTCGATCTTCAAGATCCCTTGTTGAGGCATGGCATAACTGTGAGGCAGATTGCCAGATCTTTGGCAACTATCACAATTAAGTACAAACACTCGGGAGTCTTTATAGAGAGTAGGCCAGTAGAAGCCATATTGGAGGACTCTTGTGGCTGTTCGCTCACTTTCAAAATGTCCTCCATACTGTGATCCATGGCAGTGCCAGAGGATCTTCTGTGCTTCTTCTTTAGGCACACATCTACGGATTACTCCATCTGCACATCTCTTGAAGAGATATGGTTCATCCCAAAGATAGTAATTTGCATCCGTGATCAATATCTTTGATTGCTGCCTACTATATTCTTTGGGTATAAATCTTACTGCCTTGTAGTTTGCAATGTCTGCAAACCATGGCACTTCCTGGATGGCAAAGAGTTGCTTATCCAAAAAGTTTTCAAAGATCTTAGTAAGAGGGAGGGACGCCCCTTCTATTGGTTCTATTCGGGACAGGTGATTTGCTACTTGGTTCTCTGTCCCTTTTCTGTCTCTTATTTCTATATCAAACTCTTGCAGAAGCAACACCCATCTGATGAGTCTGGGTTTTGAATCCTGCTTTGTGAGTAGATATTTAAGAGTAGCATGGTCAGTGTACACAATCACTTTTGATCCTACTAAATAAGATCTAAACTTGTCAATGGCGTAAACCACTGCAAGTAACTCTTTTTCTGTGGTTGTGTAGTTCTTCTGTGCGTCATTTAAAACACGATTGGCATAGTAAATGACGTGCAGAAGCTTGTCATGCCTTTGTCCCAACACTGCACCAATGGCATGGTCACTGGCATCACACGTCAGTTCAAATGGTAATGTCCAGTCTGGTGCAGAGATGACTGGTGCTGTGACCAGCTTAGCTTTCAGAGTCTTAAACGCCTGCAAAGACTCCTTATCAAAGATAAATAGCGTGTCAGTAGCTAGCAGATTACTCAGAGGTTTCGTGATTTTTAAAAAATCTTTTATAAACCTCCTATAGAATCCTGCAGCCCCGGAAAGCTTCTGATTGCCTTAACATTGGCAGGTGGGGGTAATTTTTCAATTACCTCTACCTTAGCTTGATCCACCTCTATTCCCTTGTTCAAAATTTTGTACCCAAGGACAATTCCTTCAGTCACCATAAAGTGACATTTCTCCCAGTTTAAAACCAGGTTAGTCTCTTGGCACCTCTTTAGAACAAGTGCTAGATGGTCAAGACAGGAGCTGAATGAGTCTCCAAATACTGAAAAGTCATCCATGAAGACTTCTAGAAATTTTTCCACCATATCAGAGAAAATAGAGAGCATGCACCTTTGAAAGGTTGCAGCTGCATTGCACAGGCCAAATGGCATCCTTCTGTATGCAAATACTCTGGATGGACATGTGAATGCTGTTTTCTCTTGATCCTGGGGATCTACTGCAATTTGATTATAACCTGAGTATCCATCCTGGAAGCAGTAGTATTCATGACCTGCTAGTCTTTCTAGCATCTGGTCTATGAATGGTAAAGGAAAATGATCCTTTCTGTTAGCTGTATTGAGCCTTCTATAATCAATACACAAACGCCACCCTGTAACTGTTCTTGTAGGAACCAGTTCATTTTTTTCATTATGAACCACTGTCATGCCACCCTTCTTAGGGACGACTTGGACAGGGCTTACCCAGGGGCTATCAGAAATGGGATAAATAATCCTAGCCTCTAGTAATTTAGTGACCTCCTTCTGCACCACCTCCTTCATGGCTGGATTCAGCCGCCTCTGTGGTTGAACCACTGGCTTAGGATCACTCTCCAATAGGATCTTGTGCATGCATCTGACTGGACTAATGCCCTTAAGATCACTAATGGACCATCTAAGAGCTGTCTTGTGTGTCCTTAGCACTTGAATTAGTGCTTCCTCTTCCTGTGGCTCTAAGGTAGAGCTTATGATTACAGGAAATGTATCACCTTCTCCCTGAAAAGCATATTTCAGGGATGGTGGTAATGGTTTGAGCTCGGGTTTGGGAGGTTTCTCCTCTTCCTGAGGGATTTTCAAAGGTTCTATTATTCTCTCTGATTCCTCAATATCTGGCTGAACATCCTTAAAGATATCCTCTAGCTCTAATTCGAGACTCTCAGTCATATTGACCTCTTTTACGAGAGTGTCAATAATATCAATGCTCATGCAGTCGTTTGGGGTGTCTGGATGCTGCATAGCTTTGATAACATTCAACTTAAACTCGTCATCATTGACTCTCAGGGTCACTTCCCCTTTTTGGATGTCAATGAGGGTTCGTCTAGTTGCTAAGAAAGGTCTTCCTAGAATGAGAGTTGCACTATTGTGCTCCTCCATTTCCAGCACCACAAAGTCAGTGGGAAAGGCAAATGGCCCAACCTTGACAATCATGTCTTCAATTACGCCTGATGGGTATTTAATGGAGCCATCAGCAAGTTGGAGACATATCCGAGTTGGTTTAACTTCATCAGTCAACCCAAGCTTTTTGATAGTAGCTGCAGGTATTAGGTTAATACTTGCCCCAAGATCACATAGATCTTGCTTGGTACAAGTACCTTCTAATGTGCATGGTATCATAAAGCTTCCTGGATCTTTAAGCTTCTCAGGTAAGCTTTTCAGAATGACTGCACTGCATTCTTCAGTGAGGTAACCTTTTTCAGTTTCCCTCCAATCCTTCTTATGACTTAAGATCTCTTTCATGAACTTAGCATAAGAGGGTATTTGCTCAAGTGCCTCTGCAAATAGAATCTTTATTTCAAGAGTCCTGAGATAGTCTGCAAAGTGGGCAAATTGCTTATCCTGTTTCGCTTGGCGGAGTTTCTGAGGATAAGGCATTTTAGCTTTGTATTCCTCAACCTTAGTTGCTGCAGGTTTATTACCTGCAGATGTGGGTTGAGAAGCCTTTTTAGAGGGGTTGTTATCAGAACTTGTATGTGTCTGATCTCCCACTGGCATTTGAATGCCAGGGGTGGAAGCTGGAGTGGCATTAGACGCCAACTCCTTATCTGTTTCTGGCGTCTAAACGCCAGAACTGTATTTCCTTTGGGCGTTCAACGCCAAATCCTTGCTTGTTTCTGGCGTTGAACGCCAGGACTGAGGATGGTTTGGGCGTTCAGCGCCAGCTTTCCACCCAGAATTATTCCTCTTTGGGCTCTTACTATCCTCAGATAGATTTTGGGTAGTTTGCTCATTTCTTGGCTTCTTGCTACCTTGAAGTGAGGTTTTTAATGTTTTCCCACTTCTTAATTGAACTGCTTGGCACTCTTCTGTTATTTGTTTTAATAACTGCTGTTCTGTTTGCTTCAATTGTACTTCCATATTCATATTAGCCATTCTTGTTTCTTGTAGTATTTCCTTGAATTTGGCTAGCTGTTTTGTTAGAAAATCCAATTGCTGATTGAATTCAGTAACTTGTTTTGTAGGACTCAGTTCAGCAGTTACTGTTTTAGCCTCTTCTTTCATGGAAGGTTCACTGCTTAGGTACAGATGCTGATTTCTGGCAACTGTATCAATGAGCTCTTGAGCTTTTTCTATTGTCTTTCTCATGCTAGCTGAGTGGTCTAGAGAAATCTGAGCTCTTTCTGTAAGCCCATAGTAGAAGATGTCTAACTGCACCCACTCTGAAAACATTTCAGAGGGCATTTTCTTAGCATCTCTCTGTATCTCTCCCAAGCATCATAAAGGGATTCATTATCTCCTTGTTGGAAACCTTGGATGCTCAGCCTTAGCTGTGTCATCCGTTTTGGAGGAAAATAGTGATTCAGGAATTTTTCTGACAGCTGTTTCCATGTCTTTATGCTGTCCTTAGGTTGGTTATTTAACCACCTCTTAGCTTGGTCTTTTACAGCAAATGTAAACAGTAACAATCTGTAGACATCCTGATCTACTTCCTTATCATGTACTGTGTCATCAATTTGTAAAATCTGTGCCAGAAACTCTGTGGGTTCTTCCTGTGGAAGACCGGAATACTAGCAACTTTGTTGTACCATGATAATGAGCTGAGGGTTCAACTCAAAACTACTAACTCCAATGGAGGGTATACAAATACTACTCCCATATGAAGCAATAGTGGGGTTAGCATATGACCCCAGAGTCCTTCTAGACTGTTCATTTCCACTTAAGCCATAATGGAGAAAGGGAGATGATGTGAATTTATTTTATTTATTTTATTATATATAAAAGAAATTTCAAAATAATAATAATAAAATAAAATAAAATAAATACGACAATAAAATTAAAAATAAAAATAAAATAAAAAGAATTTAAAAATATTTTATGAAGATTTTCGAAAAAGTGAGGAGAGAGAAAGTAGTTAGGATATTTTTGAAAAAGATATAATTAATTTTTTTTTTAAATCTTAAAAGGATAAAATTTTGAAAATTTTTGAAATTGAAATATGAATTTTTATAGAAAAACTCAAAAATATGGCTTGAAAACAGTTAGAAAAGATATTTTTTTTGAATTTTGAAATATTTTATGATGTAAGAGAAAAACACACAAAAGACACAAGACTTAAAATTTTTAGATCTAATGCTCCTTGTTTTCAAAAATTTTGGAGGAAAAATACCAAGGAACACCAAACTTAAAGATTTTAAGATCAAAACACAAGGAAGACTCAAGAACACCTTGAAGATTCACAAGAACACCAAACTTAAAATTTTTGGGAAAACTAAAATATATTTTTGAAAATTAAAGAAAAATTAACAAGAACACACCAAACTTAAAGTTTGGCACAAGATTTAATCAAAGAAAAAAAATATTTTTGAAAAAGTTTTAAAAAGATGATACCCAATTGCCAAGAACATAAGCCAACGCTCTAGCCAACTGATTTATAAATGTAACGTGTTTTAAAGAGGTATAAAAATATGTTAATATTTTTTTTGAAAATTAAAATTTTGAAAAAAAAGCACAAAGAAAACACGAAAACACACAGAACAAGACAAACCAAAGATCAAACAAGAAAAATTAACACGAACAACTTGAAGATGAAGGATGTATAAAGAACACAAATTCAAAAATTTAAAGGAAAATATAAAATATGCAATTGACACCAAACTTAAAATATAAAACTAAACTCACAATAGAAAAATGAAAATTCAAATAAAGAAAAATAATATTTTTGAAAAAAAATTAAAAGGAATAATAGAAGATGCAATCCTAGTGACTCTAAACTAAAAAGACAAATTTTTCCTAATCTAAGTAACAAGAATCACCTTTAGTTGTCCACACTCAAACAATCCCCAGCAACGGTGCCAAAAACTTGGTGCACGAAATTGCAATCACACTTTTGCAATCCGCACAACTAACCAGCAAGTGCACTGGGTCGTCCAAGTAATACCTTACGTTAGTAAGGGTCGAATCCCACGGAGATTGTTGGCTTGAAGCAAGCTATGGTTATCTTATTAATCTTAGTCAGGATACCAATAAAGTTATTTGAATTTAATTGTAAAAAGTGAAAGTGTTTGGAATAAGTAATTATTACTCAATAATGGAGAATATGTTGGAGTTTTGGAGATGCTTTGTCTTCTGAATTTCTGTAACATAATGCTTCATCACTTTCATAAATGCAAGGCTCCTTCCATGGCAAGCTGTATGTAGGGTGTCACCGTTGTCAATGGCTACTTCCCATCCTCTCAGTGAAAATGGTCCAAATGCTCTGTCACAGCACGGCTAATCATCTGTTGGTTCTCGATCATGTCGGAATAGGATCCATTGATCCATTTGCGTCTGTCACTACGCCCAACAATCGCGAGTTTGAAGCTTGTCACAGCCATTCAATCCTTGAATCTTACTCGGAATACCATAGACAAGGTTTAGACTTTCCGGATCCTCATGAATGCAACCATCAATTCTAGCTTATACCACGAAGATTCTGATTAAGGAATCTAAGAGATACTCATTCAATCTAATGTAGAACGGAGGTGGTTGTCAGGCACACGTTCATGGATTGAGGAAGGTGATGAGTGTCACGGATCATCACCTTCTTCATAGTGAAGCGCGAATGAACATCTTAGATAGGAACAAGCATGTTTGAATGGAAAGCAGAAATAATTGCATTAATTCATCGAGACACTACAGAGCTCCTCACCCCCAACAATGGAGTTTAGAGACTCATGCCATCAAAGAGTACAAATTTCAGATCTAAAAATGTCATGAGATACAAAATAAGTCTCTAAAAGTTGTTTAAATTCTAAACTAGTAACCTAGGGTTACAGAAAATGAGTAAACTAAAATGGATAGTGCAGAAATCCACTTCTGGGGCCCACTTGGTGTGTGCTGTGGCTGAGACTTAAGCTTCTCACGTGCCTGGGCTGTTTCAGGAGTTGAACGCCAGGTTGTAACCTGTTTCTGGCGTTGAACTCCAACTTGTAACCTGTTTTTGGCGCTGAACACCAAACTGCAACATGGAACTGGCGTTGAATGCCAATTTACGTCATCTATTTTCGCGCAAAGTATGAACTATTATATATTGCTGAAAAGTCCTGGATGGCTACTTTCCAACCCAATTGAGAGCGTGCCAATTATGTAACTCCAAAAAATCCATTTCAAGTGCAGGGAAGTCAGAATCCAACAGCATCAGCAGTCCTTTTTCAGCCTAAATCAGGTTTTTGCTCAGCTCCCTCAATTTCAGCCAGAAAATACCTGAAATTACAGAAAAACACACAAACTCATAGTAAAGTCCAGAAATATAAATTTTGCCTAAAAACTAATAAAATTATACTAAAAACTAACTAAAACATACTAAAATCTACATGAAATTAGCTCCAAAAAATGTATAAAATATTCGCTCATCAACCGCCCATATATTAATGGGCATCCAACTCAGCTTCTTATCACAATAAATTAGTTGGTTTTTCCTTAGTTATGTTTTTATATATATAAGGTTAGTATTATTAGGTGGCGGAAGCAAAAGCATAAACATATTAAAGCATATTAATATTAAGGCAAAAGAATACTACTATTGCATCATCATTCTCATAAAAGCATAAACCGTGGCACATATAAAAGCAACCCACATAACTATTTTTATTACCTTACTCATCATATAACCTTAGTTGATTTCATGCAAACCATGAGGAAGAGAGAAGAGTGACCGAGAGAGAGAACCGTAATCTCCTACCGAACTTCCGACTTCGAATTTTTGAGATCCGTAACTCTAATAAAAAATCTAATTCAATAAAAGTGTTTATGTCCTCTTTTTTTACACATTGGTACCATTTTTTATCGGTGGAAGTTGACAGTGACGTAGGCCCCTACTCCTTGAATTCGGCTACTGGAGTTCTAGGAGGCACAAAAGATTTCTGACGCTTTCCTCTTCAGCAGCTCGGTCAGAAAGCTTCTCTAAAACTTTCGATGATTTTGATTTCATACAAAAATAGGGAATTTCATATTGAAATTAACTGTTTTAATTTATGAATGTCATGGAAGTCTAGTGGATATTTTCAAATAATTTATGATTGTTTGGAATGACTAAATGATAAGTTTGAATTGTATTTTTAACAGAATGTGATGAATATGTATTTGATTTCTTGATTGTTTAAGAATGCTGAGAATTCTGATTGTTGGGTTGAAAAGTCGATTTGATTTGTTGGTATTGATTTGAGATTTGAAAACGATTTCTAATTTTGGAAATGTTTGAAAAGAGTTTGAGAATGGTTCGGTTGGGACCCGAAAAGGGTGGCAAAGTCCGAGTTTTAAGGGAGATGCTATCAAAATTTTATTATGAAACCTAAGACTTTGTTTGAAATATCTAGAAAAAGGTTGGACTTGAGAAATTGTATTATTAGGCTTTTGATTTATGTTTTGAGTTTGATTGTCGTCCTCCCTAAAGTCTCGAGACCCTGCCGTGAGATTTACTTAATAAATGATTCTTTTGAAGAGGTTTAAATCTGAAACAATTTTGAAGTTGGGTTGGGAAAATTATGGTTAAGAAAGAACTGGTTTTTGTAAGAAAGAAGAACTTATTGTAAGTAAAGTGGTTTCAGAAGTTTGTAAAGGTTATAAAGAGATGTATTGGTTTTAAATAAAAAAGACTTGAATTCGGTTTATTAAGTAAAGGGACCTCTACCACAGAAGAGTAGAGAGTAGTGACTGAAAAGATATTGAGTGTTGTTGGGCCTTAGTGTTAAGTGTCAAGCGAGGACGGCGATACGTAACGCTCACTTGACACAATAGAGACAGCTCAGTGAGGACGGCGATACGTAACGCTCACTAGAGGCCGTGGGCTTTATGTGTGAATGATTGCGGGGGGATGCCCGTGTGTATGGAATAGCTTCCAGGAGAAAGTGGCACATGCTTTAGCTGGAGAATCAGCGCCTACAAGTACTTGCAGAGGTCATGTTCGGCATATTTCAGCTAGAGAATTGATGATTGGATTTTTGACAGTTTAGAATTCACTAATGAAATCTCGTTGTAAAGTATAGTCTTTAAACCAACAATAATCCTTTCATACAAACATTTGTTTGTCACAAGTACAAACCCCTAAAATTAATAACCAAAATATTTAAACCTCGGATCATTCTCCCTAGGAATTGCAATAAAGTGTCCTTGTTATTGGTTATGAGTTATGTTTGGAGATTTTGATAAGAGACATGAAAGATAAATAGCAAGAAAGTAAACTAATAGCTAAAAAGGTCTTGGCAAGGTTTGGTCGTCAAGGATCTCTATCCTAATCACTAACAACAATATGAGAATTGGCAAGGATCAATCCCATTAAATCATCCTCTAACTAGTAAAGGAAAGTCAAATGAGCTATATCAATCCAAGTCCATTGGTCCTAACTCTCCACTAATTCAATTGCTTGGACATTAGTAACTCAAGAGTTCCTAAGTTACCTCTCCAAGCTAAGAGCATAAAATTCTACTCTAACATCCTTCCAAGCATTTCATCAAACACTTAGAAGGCATAAAGAGAAAGCATAGTAAAATTGCAAGGAAAGTAAAACTACACTACTCAATTGCAAGGAATTAAACAACAACTAATCAAATGAACAATAAAGAAACATGAGAACATAAATTGCATTAAGAGAAAATAAAGGAAACAAAAGTGCATCAAAGAGAAATAGAAGAACAAAAGTGCATCAACATAAAAGTAGAGAATTACAAGAATTAAATGCTAAACTAAAGAGAGCAAAGGTAGAAGAGGAAGAATTACAAAGAGAAAGGTAAATCAAAGCATGAAATTAAACTAGATCTAAGATTTTCTAATCTAGATCTAAAACCTAATCCTAATCCTAGAGAGAAGTGAGAGCTTCTCTCTCTAAAACTAACTTTTTCCTCCAAAACTAATCTAAACTAAACTAATGATGACTAGTGTGTTAATTTCCCTTCAATCCTTGGCTTAAATAGTATCAGAAATGAGTTGGATTGGGCCTACAAGGCTTCTAAAATCGCTGGCCGCGAGTTGCATTAAGTGGATCATGTGCAACCATCGGCGTGTACGCGTACAGTGCTCGTGCGCGCCCATATGCACGATGCAACTATGGCAAATCTAATATCATTTCAAAACCCCGGATGTTAGCTTTCCAACGCAACTAGAACCACATCATTTGGACACTTGTAGCTTAAGTTATGGTCGATTAAGCGTGAAGAGGTCGGCTTGACAGCTTTTGCGATTCCTTCATTTCTACATGCTTTTCCTTCATTCCGTTGATCCAATCCTTGCCTCCTAAATCTGAAATCACTTAACAAACATATCAAGGCATCTAATAGAATCAAGGTGAATTAAATTTAGCTATTTTAAGACCTAAAAAGCATGTTTTCACTCTTAAGCACAATTAAGGGAGAAGTTATAAAACCATGCTATTTCATTGAATAAATGTGGGTAAAAGGTGATAAAATCCCCAAAAATCAATTCAAGATAAACCCTACAAATGGGGTTTATCAACCTCCCCACACTTAAACCAAGCATGTCCTCATGCTTAAGCCAAGAGAGAAACAGAGGGTATCAACATTTATTCAATGCAACCTATCTAAATGCATCCTATCTAAATGAATGCAACTAAATGCAAAATGATTCTACCTACTTGGTTAAAAGTAAATCAATCTCCAAGACATACATGCAAAAGTAGGGCCAAGATCATATAACGATTCATGAATCCTACCAATTCAAATATCAAAATGAGGTTCAAGTAGACTTGCAAGAAGAAAGCTCATGAAAGCCAGGAACAAGGAATTGAACATCGAACCCTCACCGAAAGTGTTTGCACTCTAGTCGCTCGGTGATTAGGGTTAATTCTCTCAATTCTCCCCTAATCATGCTTTCCAAGATTTGTTTTTCATCTAACAATCAACAATTATTCAATGCATGCATACATTCATCATGAGGTCTTTTCATAGGTTGTAATGGGGCTAGGGTCAAGGTAGGGTTGCGTATGGTCAAGTGGACTAAAGATTTAAATCTTTGATCATCTTAAACTTCCCACCTAACCTATGGCAACCTATACAATTAAGTACTAATCTAACTACCCATTTCTCACTTTTTCACATACTCATGCATTTTCTTTTCGCTTCACAACACATATGCATTGACTTTTATTGAACTTTACTTTGGGGCATTTTGTTTCCCTTTTTATTGCTTTCTTTTTCTTTTTCTTTTCTTTCTATTTTTTTCCTTTTCTTTTTCACATTTTTTTCTTTTTTTCTTTTATTTTTCTAATTTTTTTTCTTTCTTTCAAGCTACATACAAGAACATCAATGCATAAAGTCTATACATTTAATCAATACATGAGTATGCACCCAATTCCCAAATATAGAAATACAAAACACCCTTTTATCCTAACCAATGTTCCCAAATCTTCCCAAACTTGAATAATAAACACTCTCACTAGCCTAAGTTAATCAAAGATCCAACCGAGGGACTTTTACTATTTTTTGCTTTAGGCTTGTAATGTGCTAAATAAAGAACAATTGGTTAAGCGTAGGCTCAAAAGTAGTTGACAATGGAGAGTAAAAAGTAGGCTGTTTGGGTAAGTGAGCTAATGAAAAAATGGCCTCAATCATATAAGTGATGTGTGAGCATCTTGTCTATCTTTTCTTAGTGAATTTACATCTAATTTGTTGAGTTTAGTTAATAATTAATTATATTTTAGCCACTATGGATGCTATTTTGAGTTTTGTACAATTTTATTTATTTTAGGTAGCATTCGGATGGATTTGATGAAGTTTCTGCAGAGAAAGAGAAGAAACTAAGGAGATGACTAGCGAATACTGACGCGGACGCATGGCTCACGCGACTGCGCGGAATGGAGGAAATCGCAATGACCCGATCGCGTGCCTGACGTGAACGCGTGGACTGGAATCTGCACAAATGACGCGAACGCGTGGACAATGCGGACGCGTCACTTGAGCGATCTACAGAATTAACAGAACATGCTTGGGGTAATTTCTGCGCTGTTTTAACTCAGTTTTCAGCCCAGAAAACACAAATTAGAAGCTGCAGAATGGACAAATCAAGTGTTCCCCACCCATCAGCTGAAGACTTGTTAATTAATTAAAATTTAAATTTAAATCTTATTTTTTAGAAAAAGATATTATTTTTAATTTTAGATAATTAGATTCTAAATTTATTAAGATTAGTTATAAAAAGGGATCTGATGCCATCAGATTAGAACTCAGTACATTTTACTAGAATCCTTATTTTCAGTGAGTCATGAGCAACTAATCCTTCATTGTTAAGGCTAAGAGCTCTGTTGGTGGACGAAATTGTGATCCTCTTTGTATTTGCATGAGATTTAAAAATTGGCTCTATTGGAATTTATGATCACAACTTCATTCAACTTAACCAGCAAGTGTACTGGGTTATCCAAGTAATACCTTACGTGAGTAAGGGTCGATCCCACAGAGATTGTTGGTATGAAGCAAGCTATGGTCACCTTGTAAATCTCAGTTAAGCAGATTAAATGGTTATGGATTTCGAAAATTAATAATAAATAGAAAATAAAAAGGGATAGAAATACTTATGTAAATCAATGGTGGAAATTTCAGATAGGCGTGTGGAGATGCTAGAATCCTTTCGAATCTCTACTTTCTTATTGCTCTCATCCAATCCTTCTTACTCCTTTCCATGGCAAGCTGTATGCAGGGCATCACCATCATCAATGGCTACTTTTAATCCTCTCGGGAAAATGGTCCTATGCGCTGTCACTGCACGGCTAATCGTCTGGAGGCATCACCCTTGACAATGGCTACATCCCATCCTCTCAGTGAAAATGGTCTAAATGCTCTGTCACAGCACGGCTAATCATCTGCCGGTTCTCAATCAGGTTGGAGTAGAATCCCTTGATTCTTTTGCGTTTGTCATCACGCCCAGCCTTCAGGAGTTTGAAGCTCGTCACAGTCATTCAATACCGGAATCCTACACGGAATACCACAGACAAGGTTAGACTTTCTGGATTCCCGGGATCCTACTCGGAATACCACAGACAAGGTTAGACTTTCCAGATCCCCATGAATGCCGCCATCTATCTAGCTTATACCATGAAGATTCTGTTGGGGAATCTAAGAGATATGCGCCCGGCCTAAAGTAGAACGGAAGTGGTTGTCAGTCACGCGCGTTCATAGGTGAGAATGATGATGAGTGTCACGGATCATCACATTCATCAAGTTGAAGTGCAACGTATATCTTGGAATAAGAATAAAAGAGAATTGAATAGAAAATAATAGTAATTGTATTGAAACTTGAGGTACAGCAGAGCTCCACACCCTTAATCTATGGTGTGCAGAAACTCCACCGTTGAAAATACATAAGTGAAAGGTTCAGGCATGGCCGAATGGCCAGCCCCCTAAAACGTGATCAATAGCCTCTTAAGATGAAGAATAAAACAAAATTGAGACCAAAGATGTCTAATACAATAGTAAATTATCCTATTTATACTAGACTAGCTACTAGGGTTTACATGAGTAAGTAATTGATGCATAAATTCACTTCTGGGGCCCACTTGGTGTATGTTTTGGCTGAGCTTGATCTATCCACGAGCTGAGGCTTCTCTTGGAGTTGAACGCCAAGTTATAACGTGTTTTGGGAGTTCAACTCCGGGTTGTGACGTGTTTCTGGCGTTTAACTCTAGACAGCAGCATGTACTTGGCGTTGAGCGCCACTTTATGTCATCAATTCTCGAATAAAGTATGGACTATTATATATTTCTGGAAAGCTCTGGCTGTCTACTTTCCAACGCCGTTGAGAGCGCGCCATTTGGAGTTCTGTAGCTCCAGAAAATCCATTTCGAGTGCAGGGAGGTCAGATTCCAACAGCATCAGCAGTCCTTTTGTCAGCCTTTTCAGAGTTTTGCTCAAGTCCCTCAATTTCAGCCAGAAATTACCTGAAATCACAGAAAAACACAAAAACTCATAGTAAAGTCCAGAAATATGAATTTAACATAAAAACTAATGAAAACATCCCTAAAAGTAGCTTGAACTTACTAAAAACTACCTAAAAACAATGCCAAAAAGCGTATAAATTATCCGCTCATCACAACACCAAACTTAAATTGTTGCTTGTCCCCAAGCAACTGAAAATCAATTAGGATAAAAAGAAGAGAATATACTATAAATTTTAAAATATCAATGAATATTAATTATAATTAGATGAGCGGGACTTGTAGCTTTTTGCTTCTGAATAGTTTTGGCATCTCACTTTTTCCTTTGAAGTTTAGAATGATTGGCTTCTCTAGGAACTTAGAATTTCGGATAGTGTTATTGACTTTCCTAGTTAAGCATGTTGATTCTTGAACACAGCTACTTATGAGTCTTGGTCGTGGCCCTAAGCATTTTGTTTTCCAGTATTACCACCGGATACATAAATGCCACAGACACATGACTGGGTGAACCTTTTCAGATTGTGACTCAGCTTTGCTAGAGTCCCCAGTTAGCGGTGTCCAGAGCTCTTAAGCACACTCTTTTTGCTTTGGATCACGACTTTAACCATTCAGTCTCAAGCTTTTCACTTGGACCTTCATGACACAAGCACATGGTTAGGGACAGCTTGATTTAGCCGCTTAGGCCTGGATTTTATTTCCTTGGGCCCTCCTATCCATTGATGCTCAAAGCCTTGGATCCTTTTTACCCTTGCCTTTTGGTTTTAAGGGCTATTGGCTTTTTCTGCTTGCTTTTTCTTTTTCTTTCTATTTTGTTTTCGCCATTTTTTTTCGCAAGCTTTTGCTATTCACTGCTTTTTCTTGCCTCAAGAATCAATTTCATGATTTTTAAGATCATCAATAACATTTTTCTTTGTTCATCATTCTTTCAAGAGCCAACAGTTTTAACATTCATAAACAACAATATCAAAAGACATATGCACTGTTCAATCATTCATTCAGAAAACAAAAAGTATTGTCACCACATCAATATAATTAGACTAAATTCAAGGATAAATTCGAAATTCATGTACTTCTTGTTCTTTTGAATTAAAACATTTTTCATTTAAGAGAGGTGAAGGATTAATGAATTTTATTCATAGCCTTAAGACATGGTTACTACATACTAATGATCATGAAGTAGAGACACAAAATATAGATAAACATAACATAGAAACCGAAAAACAGAAAGAAATAAGAACAAGGAATGAATCCACCTTAGTGGCGTCTTCTTCTTGAAGGACCAACAATGTCCTTAAGCTCTTCTATGTCCCTTCCTTGCCTTTGTTGCTCCTCCCTCATTGCTCTTTGATCTTCTCTTATTTCATGGAGAATGATGGAGTGCTCATGATGTTCCACCCTTAATTGTTCCACATTGTGGCTCAAATCTTCTAAGGAAGTGTTGAGTTGTTCCCAATAGTTGTTGGGAGGAAAGTGCATCCCTTGAGGCATCTCAGGGATTTCTTGATGATGAGCTTCCTCATGCATCTCTTGAGAACCATGAAGGGTCTCTCTTGCTTGCTCCATCCTCTTCTTGGTGATGGGCTTATCCTCTTCAATGGAGATGTCTCCTTCTATGATAACTCCAGCTGAGTAACATAGATGGCAAATAAGGTGAGGAAAAGCTAGCCTTGCCATGGTGGAGGGCTTGTCGGCTATTTTGTAGATTTCATTGGAGATGACCTCATGAACTTCTACTTCCTCTCCAATCATGATGCTATGAATCATGATGGCCCAATCCACAGTAACTTCAGATCGGTTGCTAGTGGGAATGATGGAGCGTTGAATGAACTCCAACCATCCTCTAGCCACAGGCTTGAGGTCCAGTCTTCTTAGTTGAACTGGCTTGCCTTTGGAGTCTCTTTTCCATTGATCTCCTTCCACACATATGTCCATAAGGACTTGGTCCAACCTTTGATTAAAGTTGACCCTTCTAGTGTAGGGGCGTTCATCTCCTTGCATCATGGGCAAGTGGAATGCCAACCTCACATTTTCCGGACTAAAATCTAAGTATTTCCCCCGAACCATTGTGAGATAATTCTTTAGACTCGGGTTCATACTTTGATCATGGTTCTTAGTGATCCATGCATTGGCATAGAACTCTTGAACCATTAAGATTCTGACTTGTTGCATGGGGTTGGTTAGGACTTCCCAACCTCTTCTTCGGATTTCATGTTGGATCTCTGGATACTCATTTTTCTTGAGCTTGAAAGGGACCTCAGGGATCACCTTCTTCTTTGCCACAACATCATAGAAGTGGTCTTGATGGCTCTTGGAGATGAATCTTTCCATCTCCCATGACTCGGAGGTGGAAGCTTTTGTCTTCTCTTTTCCTTTTCTAGAGGATTCTCCGGCCTTAGGTGCCATTGATGGTGATGGAAAAACAAAAAGCTTATGCTTTTACCACACCAAACTTAAAATATTGCTCACCCTCGAGCAAGAGAAGAAAGAAGAGAAGAAGAAGAAGAAGAAAATGGAGGAGAGTGATGGGAGATGGATTCGGCCAAGGTATAGTAGAGGGGGTAGTGTTATGTGAAAATGGGGTGGAATGGAGGGGTTTATATAGGGAGAGGGGAGAGGGTAGGTTCGGCCATTTAGGGTGGGATTGGGTGGGAAAATGTTTTTGAATTTGGAAGGTAGGTGGGGTTTATGGGGAAGAGTGGATGGATGTGAGAGGTGAATAGGTGATTGGGAAGAGAGATTGAGGTGATTGGTGAAGGGTTTTTGGGAAGTGTGACCTGGGGAAGAGTGAAATCAGATTAGGAGGTAAGGTGGGAATATAGTAGGTGGGGATCCTGTGGGGTCCACAGATCCTGAGGTGATCCTGTGGGGTCCACAGATCCTGAGGTATCAAAGAATTCCATCCCTGCACCAAATAGGCATGTAAAATGCCTTTGCACACCATTCTGGCGTTTAAACGTCGAATGGGGAACATTCTGGGCGTTCAACGCCCATATGTAACATGTTTCTGGCATTGAACACCAGTTTCATGCTTGTTACTGGCGTTCAACGCCAGCTTTTCCTCTAGGCACATTCCTGGCGTTCACCGCCAGAATGTTGCTTGTTTCTGGCGTTCAGTGCCAGTTTCATGCTCTGTTCTGGCGTTGAACGCCAGCCAGATGCTCCTTACTGGCGTTGAACGCCAGTCTGTTCTTCCTCCAGGGTGTGATTTTTCTTCTGCTGTTTTTTTATTCTGTTTTTAATTTTTATATATTTTTTTTCGTGACTCCACATGATCATGTACCTAATAAAACACAAAATAACAATAAAATAAAAATTAGATAAATAAAATTGGGTTGCCTCCCAACAAGCGCTTCTTTAATGTCAATAGCTTGACAGTGGTTCTCATGGAGCCACAAAGGTGATCAGGTCAATGTTGTATAGTCCCAACACCAAACTTAGAGTATGGATATGGGATATTAACACCAAACTTAGAGTTTGGTTGTGGCCTCCCAACACCAAACTTAGAGTTTGACTGTGGGGGCTCTTCTTGACTCTGAATTGAGAGAAGCTCTTCATGCTTACTCTCTTTTGTCACAGAGGGATGGCCATGTGCCTTAAACACAAGGTAGTCCCCATTCAATTGAAGGACTAATTCATCTCTGTTGACATCTATCACAGCTCCTGCTGTGGCTAGGAAAGGTCTTCCAAGGATAATGCATTCATCATCTTCCTTCCTAGTGTCTAAGATTATGAAATCAGCAGGGATGTAAAGGCCTTCAACCTTTACTAACACGTCCTACACTATTCCATAAGCTTGTCTCAATGACTTGTCTGCCAATTGTAATGAGAACAAGGCAGGTTGTACCTCAATGATCCCCAGCTTCTCCATTACAGAGAGTGGCATAAGATTTATCCCTGACCCCAGATCACAGAGAGCTTTTGCAAAGGTCATGGTGCCTATGGTGTAAGGTATCAAAAACTTGCCAGGATCTTGTTTCTTTTGAGGTAGAGTTTGCTAAATCCAGGTATCCAGTTCACTAATGAGCAAGGGAGGTTCACTTTCCCAAGTCTCATTACCAAACAACTTGGCATTCAGCTTCATGATAGCTCTTAAATATTGAGCAACTTGCTCTCCAGTCACATCTTCATCCTCTTCAGAGGAAGAATAGTCTTCAGAGCTCATGAATGGCAGAAGGAGATTTAATGGAATCTCTATGGTCTCTATATGAGCTTCAGATTCCTTTGGATCCTTAATAGGAAACTCCCTCTTGCTTGAGAGACGTCCCAGGAGGTCTTCCTCACTAGGATTTTCGTCCTCCTCCTCCCTTGTGCATTCGGCCATATTGATTATATCAATGACCTTGCACTCTCCTTTTGGATTCTCTTTTGTATTACTTGGGAGAATACTGGGAGGAGTTTCAATGACTTTCTTACTCAGCTGGCCCACTTGTGCCTCCAGATTTCTAATGGAGGATCTTGTTTCACTCATGAAACTGAAAGTGGCCTTTGACAGATCAGAGACTAGATTGGCTAAATTAGAAGTGTTTTGTTCAGAATTCTCTGTCTGTTGCTGAGAAGATGATGGGAAAGGCTTGCCATTGCTCAACCTGTTGCGTCCACCATTGTTAAAGCCTTGTTGAGGATTTTGTTGATCCTTTCATGAGAAATTTGGATGATTTCTCCATGATGAATTATAGGTGTTTCCATAAGGTTCACCCATGTAATTAACCTCTGCCATGGCAGGGTTCTCAGGATCATAAGCTTCTTCAGAAGCTGCCTCTTTAGTACAGTTGGATGCATTTTGCCATCCATTCAGATTTTGAGAGATCATGTTGACCTGTTGAGTCAACACTTTGTTCTGAGCCAATATGGCATTCAGAGCATCAATTTCAAGAACTTCTTTCTTCTGAGGTATCCCATTATTCACGGAATTCCTCTCAGAAGTGTACATGAATTGGTTATTTGCAACCATATCAATGAGTTCTTGAGCTTCTGCAGGTGTTTTCTTTAGGTGAATAGATCCACCTGCAGAATGGTCCAATGACATTTTTAAAAATTCAGATAGGCCATAATAGAATATATCTAATATGGTCCATTCTGAAAACATGTCAGATGGACATCTTTTGGTCAGCTGCTTGTATCTTTCCCAAGCTTCATAGAGGGATTCACCATCTTTTTGTTTGAAGGTTTGAACATCCACTCTCAGCTTGCTCAGCTTTTGACGAGGAAAGAATTTATCCAAGAAGGCAGTGACCAGCTTATCCCAGGAGTCCAGGCTATCCTTGGGTTGTGAATCCAACCATATTCTAGCTCTGTCTCTTACAGCAAAAGGGAAAAGCATGAGTCTGTAGACTTCAAGATCAACTCCATTCGTCTTTACAGTCTCACAGATCTGCAAGAACTCAGTTAAAAACTGATAAGGATCTTCAGATGGAAGTCCATAAAACTTGCAGTTTTGTTGCATTAAGGCAACTAGCTGAGGTTTTAGCTCAAAGTTATTGGCTCCAATGGCAGGAATGGAGATGCTTCTTCCATCAAATTTGGACGTTGGCTTTGTGAAGTCCCCAAGCATTCTCCTTGCATTATTATTATTTTCGGCTGCCATCTCCTTCTCTTGTTCGAAAATTTCTGAAAGGTTGTTTCTGGATTGTTGTAATTTAGTTTCTCTTAGTTTCCTTTTCAGAGTCCTTTCAGGTTCAGGATCAATTTCAACAAGAGTGCCTTTTTCCTTGTTCCTGCTCATATGAAAGAGAAGAAAACAGGAAAAGAAAGAGGAATCCTCTATGTCACAGTATAGAGATTCCTTTATGTTAGTAGAAAAAGAAAGGGGAGAAGAGTAAAGAAGAATGGGTTCGGATATTTAGATGGAGAGAGGTGAAGAGAAGTGTTAGTAAATAAATAATTAAATAGAATAAGAAAAGAGAAGGGAAATTTTGAAAATAATTTTGAAAAAGGGATTAGTAATTTTCGAAAATTAAAGATAAGATAAGATTAAAATTAAAATTTAGAACAAAAAGAGTTTTTGAAAAAGAGGTGAGATATTTTCGAAAATTAGAGAGGGAAAAGTAGTTAGGTGGTTTTGAAAAAGATAAGAAACAAACAAAAAGTCAAAGAGTTAGTTGAAAAAGAAATTAAAATCAAATTTTAAAAAGATAAGAAGATAAGAAGTTAGATAAGATATTTTGAAATCAAATTTTGAAAAAGATAAAATTTTTGAAAAAGATAAGATAAAAGATAAAAAGATTTAATTCAAAAATTTGAAATTACTTACTTCACTAACAAGAAACTACAAGATAAAATTCTAGAAATTAAAGATTGAACCTTTCTTAACAAGAAAGTAACAAACTTCAAATTTTTGAATCAATCACATTAATTGTTAGCTAATTTTCGAAAATCTGATATAAAGATAAGAAAAAGATTTTGAAAGATATTTTGAAAAAGATTTTTGAAATTTTCGAAAAATGGAAAAAAATGAAAAAGATATAATTATTGAAAAAAAGATTTTGAAAAGATAAGATTTTTTAAAATTGAAATTTTTGACTTGACTTATAAGAAACAACTAATTTTTTAAAATTTTTGACCAAGTCAACCCAAAATTTCGAAAATTTGAGAAAAATAAGGAAAAGATATTTTTTTGATTTTTGAATATTTTAATTATGAGAGAGAAAAACACAAACATGACCCAAAACATGAAAATTTTGGATCAAAACACATGATGCATGCAAGAACACTATGAATGTCAAGATGAACACCAAGAACACTTTGAAGATCATGATGAACATCAAGAACATATTTTTGAAAAAAATTTTTGATGCAAAGAAAACATGCAAGACACCAAACTTAGAAATCTTTAATGCATGGACTCTAACAAACGAAAAATGCACATGAAAAACAACAAACAACACAAAACAAGAAATCATCAAGATCAAACAAGACTTGTCAAGAACAACTTGAAGATCATGAAGAACACTATGAATGCATGGATTTTCGAAAAATGCAAGAAAAATTTTAAAAGCATGCAATTGACACCAAACTTAAAAATTGACTCAAGACTCAAACAAGAAACACAAAATATTTTTGGTTTTTATGATTTTATTAATTTTTTTGGATTTTTATTAATTTTTTTCGAAAATATTTTTGGAAAAAAAACGAAAAAGAAAAGAAAAATTTTGAAAAAGATTTTTGAAAAGTTTTTTTTTTGGAAAAGAAAATTACCTAATCTGAGCAACAAGATGAACCGTCAGTTGTTCAAACTCAACAATCCCCGGCAACGGCGCCAAAAACTTGGTGGACGAAATTGTGATCCTCTTTGTATTTGCATGAGATTTAAAAATTGGCTCTATTGGAATTTATGATCACAACTTCATTCAACTTAACCAGCAAGTGTACTGGGTCATCCAAGTAATACCTTACGTGAGTAAGGGTCGATCCCACAGAGATTGTTGGTATGAAGCAAGCTATGGTCACCTTGTAAATCTCAGTTAAGCAGATTAAATGGTTATGGATTTCGAAAATTAATAATAAATAGAAAATAAAAAGGGATAGAAATACTTATGTAAATCAATGGTGGAAATTTCAGATAGGCGTGTAGAGATGCTAGAATCCTTTCGAATCTCTACTTTCTTATTGCTCTCATCCAATCCTTCTTACTCCTTTCCATGGCAAGCTGTATGTAGGGCATCACCATCATCAATGGCTACTTTTAATCCTCTCGGGAAAATGGTCCTATGTGCTGTCACTGCACGGCTAATCGTTTGGAGGCATCACCCTTGACAATGGCTACATCCCATCCTCTCAGTGAAAATGGTCCAAATGCTCTGTCACAGCACGGCTAATCATCTGTCGGTTCTCAATCAGGTTGGAGTAGAATCCCTTGATTCTTTTGCGTTTGTCATCACGCTCAGCCTTCAGGAGTTTGAAGCTCGTCACAGTCATTCAATACCGGAATCCTACTCGGAATACCACAGACAAGGTTAGACTTTCTGGATTCCCGGGATCCTACTCGGAATACCACAGACAAGGTTAGACTTTCCGGATCCCCATGAATGCCGCCATCTATCTAGCTTATACCACGAAGATTCTGTTGGGGAATCTAAGAGATATGCGCCCGGCCTAAAGTAGAATGGTAGTGGTTGTCAGTCACGCGCGTTCATAGGTGAGAATGATGATGAGTGTCACGGATCATCACATTCATCAAGTTGAAGTGCAACGTATATCTTGGAATAAGAATAAAAGAGAATTGAATAGAAAATAATAGTAATTGTATTGAAACTTGAGGTACAGCAGAGCTCCACACCCTTAATCTATGGTGTGCAGAAACTCCACCGTTGAAAATATATAAGTGAAAGGTTCAGGCATGGCCGAATGGCCAGCCCCCTAAAACGTGATCAATAGCCTCTTAAGATGAAGAATAAAACAAAATTGAGACCAAAGATGTCTAATACAATAGTAAATTATCCTATTTATACTAGACTAGCTACTAGGGTTTACATGAGTAAGTAATTGATGCATAAATTCACTTCTGGGGCCCACTTGGTGTATGTTTGGGCTGAGCTTGATCTATCCACGAGCTGAGGCTTCTCTTGGAGTTGAACGCCAAGTTATAACATGTTTTGGGCGTTCAACTCTGGGTTGTGACGTGTTTCTGGCGTTTAACTCTAGACAACAGCATGTACTTGGCGTTGAGCGCCACTTTACGTCATCAGTTCCCGAATAAAGTATGGACTATTATATATTTCTGAAAAGCTCTGGATGTCTAATTTCCAACGCCATTGAGAGCGCGCCATTTGGAGTTCTGTAGCTCTAGAAAATCTATTTCGAGTGCAGGGAGGTCAGATTCCAACAGCATCAGCGGTCCTTTTGTCAGCCTTTTTCAGAGTTTTGCTCAAGTCCCTCAATTTCAGCCAGAAATTACCTAAAAACACAGAAAAACACACAAACTCATAGTAAAGTCCAGAAATGTGAATTTAACATAAAAACTAATGAAAACATCCCTAAAAGTAGCTTGAACTTACTAAAAACTACCTAAAAACAATGCCAAAAAGCGTATAAATTATCCGCTCATCATCTGTCTATTTGTATGGATTGATTTGTTTGATCTTTCTAATTTAATCCATGTTTTGATTTATTTTTCAATAATTGTTTTCGCTCTTGATTTTATGAATATTGGGTGGAATGGAAGTATAACCCATATTCTAATTGAGTTCTTGTAAAACTTGGAAAAGCTCTTTACTTGAACAACAGTTTGAAAACATATTATACTGAATTTCTGATTGTTTGTATTTAACGGGATACGTGACATATAATCCCCTTATTTTTGGATAATTAGGATTCTTTTGGCATATAAACTAGAAATTGATAATCACCCTCTAATTGGAATTAATTGACCAAGGAATTGACAGTTAATGAATTTTAGAGGAAACTAGGAAGTTCTAAGGAATTAGGGTCTAGTCACATATAGTTTGCCATGAATTAAATCTTGCATGATTAAATTAGTTAGTAAGAAAAGTTAATCTGGAAAAATAGATAACTCTGAAACCTTAACTATTTTCTCTATATTTTATTCCCAACTTATTTATCTGCCTGTCTTTAATATTATTAATTTACTATTTAATGCTCTTTGAACTCCTAAACACTATTTTCTGCTTGTCTAACTAATCCTATCAAACACTATTATTGCTTAATCCATCAATCCTTGTGGGATCGACCCTTACTCACGTAAGGTATTACTTGGTACGACCCGGTGCACTTGCCGGTTAGTTTGTGGGTTGTAAAATACCACACCAAGTTTTTGGTGCCGTTGCCGGGGATTGATAGTGATTAACAAATATCAGTTGTTTGATTGCTTAGATTAGGTGTTTTATTTTTAATTTTATTAAAATCTATTTTTAATAAAAAAAATTTCGAAAAAAAATTTAAATAAATAATAGCACCAATATTTTTCTTAATTTCTGAAATTAAGTTTGGTGTTTCCCAGTTAGTTTTATTTTAATTCTTAGATTCTGTTCTTTCTTCTTTGCTTTCCTGTTTACTATATGGTGCGTTTAATCCTTTTTGGTGTTTTGTGCTAATGAAAAATAATGGAGAGAGATCACATGGGTTACTACTCACACTCGAGTAGTGATTCATATTATGATGGATGGAGGAACTATCCAAATTTTGGTTGGCAAAGTCAAAACCACAGAAACTTCAATGCTCCATGTTCCAACTATCAAGAGCCACCACCTCCATATTCATACCACGAACCACCATCTCCATATTCGTACCAAGAACCACCATCTTCCTATCCATATCAAGAACCATCATCTTTCTACCCATACCAAGAGCCACCATCTCCTTATTCATCCCAAATACCATATGATCTTGAGCTTCTCATGAAAGAATGCCTACATGATATAAAGACAAGTGTCAAAAATGTAGAGAAATATGTGTAGACGATTATCAAGAACCAGGAAGAGGAACAAGCAAATTCCTTCCCAAGAGATACAATGCAAGATCCTATGGAAGAAAGTGAGGAAACCAATCAAAGGAGTTTATACTCCAGTGAATTAGAGAACTTTTCACCCTCACATATGGAAAAAGAAGAAGATGCACATATGGAAGAAGAGGAAGAAGCACAACCTCCCATGCCCTTGGTAAGCAATGAAGAAGAGATTGAATTAGAAGAAAGCTACCAAGAGGAAGAGGTTGAAATTGAAGAAGCTTGCGAACAGGCGGAAGAATTCAAAGAAGAACACAAGGGAATGGAGCTTGCAAGACCTCTCCCAAAACCATCACCATCCAATACAACATTCAAGTGGGTAAAATTTCTATCCTTAATCCTTACCTTCCCACTTAAATACGGGCTACTAGAGACGGATCGTCAACTTAGAGCTCTTTGTGGCATTAAGCGTAAGAGGAAGATGGTTAGTGGCAAGAGTTGTCAAGCAAGGTTCAATATAGTTGCATGCTCCAAATTGAAGTGCAAGGATTGGTGTAGAGCAAATTTGAATGGGTCTAGAACGTTGTTTGGATGTCTCTGTGACAATTCAGATTGCTTGCCATCCGGTAGGAACAACGTGATACACAAGAAGACGGGTGTAAAAGCAAGGTTTGGGAGATTCCTGGATCAGTACAAGCACAAGCCACCATGATAAGGAGCTCACCACATGTCCAACTTAAGGACTTTAACTAAAAGTGCTTGGTGGGAGACAACCCACCGTGGTATGATCGTTTCTTTTCATTCTTAGTTGTTTTTCGTAGTAGTAGTTTTCTTACTTATTTGATTCTATTGAGTTCTTACTAATTTTCTGATCATGCAGCTATTTTATCACAGGAACTGAACACCTCAAGCTATATTTCAAAAAAAAACAGAGAGAGCACATGACGCGTAAGCGTCGATGACGCGTACGCGTTAGATGGGTGTGTGTGAAAAATAAATTTGACAGAGAGTTGCGAGGGAGTGGCGTTGGAATAGTGCCTTTGGCACAAATTGTTCCACGCGACCGCGTCGATGACGCGTCCGCGTCACTCACGCGAATGCGTGACCTGCAGAATCGACGTAAAAGAGTGTTTGGGAAGAGAGTTGTGATAGCTTAGGGCAAGAAGTGTGCTAAAAGCACAAATTTGGTCACGCGAATGCGTACCCCATGCGTCCGCACCGTTTTTTAATATCGGCCACCCACACGACCGCGTCACCCACAATTTTGGCAAAATGAGTTTTTAACCAGAAAGTTGCGCGAACGCGAGGCTGCCCCCGTGCCAATGGCACAAATCACTCCTCTCGAACTCATGCTCCACGCGTTCGTGTCACTTCAACAACGCGCTAACCGCGCGAACGCGTGACCCACGCATCCGCGTCGCTTGTGCCGAACTAGTTCCACCCATTCTTCTTTGCTTGAGGACAAGCAAACCTTTAAGTTTGGTGTTGACGCTTCGCGTAAGGGTTTTCTGTTTATTCCTATGGCACCAAAAGGGAGGCGAATCATCTTCACTGAGGAGCACAACCTGAAGAACAAAACGACCGCTAGGATAACTAAGGTGGTTGAGTTCCTTTCATTTTTTATTCCTCCCCTCTTTTCTATGTTATATTCTGGTTTTCTGCTATTTTTCTTTGTTTGTTGCATGATCCTTTATTAGGTAGAATTCTAGGACTAGTTTAGCTTTCTCTTAATTACTTTAATTTTGAAAAGATGTCTCATGTATTACTCACTGAACTTGAATTCAAATCAAAAAATACTGAAGTGATGTATTGCATGAGAAATTGAGTTTATTTTATGAGTAGTCTTATTTACTTAAATGTGGTGGTATTTTCTATTATTCTAAATGCATGATATGAACAGTGCATATTTAAATTTAAATCAAAGAATGTTGATGTACAAGGAACAGGAATTTAAAGAATTATTATGATTTCTCTGAAAATTAATAAAAGTTTAATCCTTGAAGCAAAAGAAACAGCAAAAGAAAAATAAAAGCAAGGTCCAAGGCTCTGAGCATCAATGACTAGGGAGGTCAGACATGATTAAAAGCTCAAAGAGTTGTTTCCCTAGTCACATGCTTATGGTGTTCTTGTGTCAAGTAATCCTTGAGACAAAACATTTAGAGTCGAGATCAATTGCAGAGTACGCCAAAGGCTTTGAGCACCACTGTCTGGGAGTAACTAAAAAAAATTATAATAACAAAAATAAAAATATTTAGAATTTAAAGAGAGTTCCCCAGTTAAGTGCTTGTGGTGCTTCTGTGTCAAGTAAAGTTTGAGACAAAACATTTAAAGTCACGGCTAGGCTCAAGGTGCAAAGAACCAAAGAAAAATTGTTGTATTCAAGGATTAAATTGAGTTACAAAAGATCAGAGAGTTCATAATATTATCCGGATTCTAATTCTAGATGACATTAACATTCTTCTGATTCAAAAGAGAGTGAGATGCCAAACCTATTCAGGATTGCAGTTGTAAACCCCACTATAATAGACGAGACACGAGCTTAATCGAACTCTCATTCTCATGCGAATTCACATCATAAGCTTATATTAGTTTTGGTTGCTTGAGGACACATAACAGTTTAAGTTTGGTGTTGTGATGCGTGAGCATCTTGTCTATCTTTTTCTAGTGAATTTGCATCTAATTTGTTGAGTTTAATTAAGAATTAATTATATTTTAGCCACTATGGATGTTATTTTGAGTTTTGTGCAATTTTATTTATTTTAGGTAGCATTCGGATGGATTTGATGAAGTTTCTACAGAGAAAGAGAAGAAACTAAGGAGATGACCAGCGAATACCGACACAGACGCATGGCTCACGCGACCACACGGAATGGAGGAAAATCGCAATGACGCGATCGCGTGCCTGACGCGAACGCGTGGACTGGAATCTGCACAAATGATGCGAACGCGTGGACGACGCGGACGCGTCACTTGAGCGATCTATAGAATTAACAGAAAACGCTGGGGCAATTTCTGGGCTGTTTTAACTTAGTTTTCAGCCCAGAAAACACAGATTAGAAGCTGCAGAATGGACAAATCAAGTGGTCCCCACCCATCAGCTGAAGACTTGTTAATTAATTCAAATTTAAATTCATATCTTATTTTTTAGGAAAAGATATTATTTTTAATTTTAGATAATTAGATTCTAAATTTATTAAGATTAGTTATAAAAAGGGATCTGATGCCATCAGATTAGAACTCAGTATATTTTACCAGAATCCTTATTTTCACTAAGTCATGAGCAACTAATCCTTCATTGTTAACGTTAGGAGCTCTGTCTAGTTGTATGGATTGATTTGTTTGATCTTTCTAATTTAATCCATGTTTTGATTTATTTTTCAATAATTGTTTTTGCTCTTGATTTTATGAATATTGGGTGGAACAGAAGTATGACCCATATTCTAATTGAGTTCTTGGAAAACTTGGAAAAGCCCTTTACTTGAACAACTGCTTGAAAACATATTATACTGAATTTTTAATTGTTTGTATTTAACGGGATACGTGACATATAATCCCCTTATTTTTGGATAATTAGGATTCTTTTGGCATATAAACTAGAAATTGATCATCACCCTCTAATTGGAATTAATTGACCAAGGAATTGGCAGTTAATGAATTTTAGAGGAGACTAGGAAGGTCTAAGGAATTAGGGTCTAGTCACATATAGTTTGTCATGAATTAAATCTTGCATGATTAAATTAGTTAGTAAGAAAAGTTAATCCGGAAAAATAGATAACTCTAAAACCTTAACTATTTTCTCTATATTTTATTGCTAACTTATTTATCTGCCTGTCTTTAATATTATTAATTTACTATTTAATGCTCTTTGAACTCCCAAACACTATTTTTTGCTTGTCTAACTAATCCTATCAAACATTATTGTTGCTTAATCCATCAATCCTCGTGGGATCGACCCTTACTCACGTAAGGTATTACTTGGTACGACCCGGTGCACTTGCCGGTTAGTTTGTGGGTTGTAAAATACCGCACCAATAAGTGCATGAATACAAGGAATAATGGACATATAGAATCAAACAAATCAAAGATCACAATCATAGAAAGAGAACAATGCACACAAGAAGGAAAATAAGTGGTTATAAGATGTAACCACGTCATTAGGCTCAAATCTCACAAGCTTTTGTTCTTAGCTCAAAAACCATGTTCCAAAATAAATTCTTTCAAGCAAGTTCAACAAATTTTTTTTTTCAAATTGGTAGGGTGCCCTAAAATAGTTTTTTGGAAAAGAAATCATCACCCTAACAAAGTAGTCCTTATAAGAAAGAAGTAGTGAAAATATGTACAAATTCTAACTAACATGCAACCTATCATGCAATGCAACGACTAATATAACAAAGAAAATCAAGAGTTGGTGTTGAAAAATGGAAATTGTTATCCATGGAGATCGGTCGGACGACCTCCCCACACTTGAAGATTGCACTGTTCCTGGTGCATGCAAAGAAGAGCAAGGTGGATGGGCTGCGACAATTGATGAGCTCCTTCAAAAGGTTGTGTAGATGACTTGTTTGTTGCCCCATTTTGGAACTTTTCCTTTTTCCTTCTTTTGGTGGCCAACCTAAAAGGAGAGAAAAAGAACAAAATTAAGCCTAAACAAAGATATCAAAGTAAATAAAACGTAGGCAGGGGCAAATGCCAAATAAAAGTAGGGTTCTCAACTACATGGTAGCTACAACATGTAAGTGAGAAAGCAATATAGGCAAAGGCATATCATTAAACTTGATGCAAGAGTAAAGTTAAAGCATGAAGAGCATATTGAGCATCAAGTTCAAACAAGAAAGGGTGGGTTATGAGAGACAATATGAGCTCAAATCAATGCACAAAGACACAAGAGTCATATAAGATGAAGCATTGATTTAAAAGTTTCATCACCCATAAATATCAAGCAAGTCAAGAGGCACCAAAATAATGCAAGAAATTCTCAACAATTGAGTAGGAAAATTCAACACCATTATTAAAATAAGAAACTGAAAAAAAATAAAGTAAAAACAAGCTATAAAAATAAAATGAAAATGCAAAGAATAAAAATATACGAATGCGATAAACAAAAGAAAATAGAAGAGAGGAAAAAACTCTTTCTTTTTTTTTTACCGACGCGGACGTGCACAGTGCGCTCACGCGTCGATGTGCATACTGTCTGAGGGATGCGTACGCGCCAGGTGCGCATAAGCGTAAGTTGCGTCAGGCGTAGGGCACATCGTCAGCCCAAGGTTGGCCCAACTCTCAGGAGAAAGTACTAGGGGTGCAAGTGGCGCGATCATCGCGCGCGCACACAGTGTGCGTGCGCGTGCATTGCACAATTAGAATCAAAGACGCATACGCACCAGGTGCGCGCACCTGTGGGTTGGTTTGTGCCTTAGACCCAATGTTCGCACAGTGCAAGCCTAACTCTCGGGTTTTTTGGCTGGGGTGGAATTTTTGCATCCACGCGTACGCGCCATGTACACGTGCGCGTGGATGGTCGAAAATGTCGGAAGCGCGTGTACGCGCGATGTACGCGTACGCGTGGGTGGTGCTCTGTTTTTCAAAATTTTTCCAAGTTCTTGCACCAAACCAAGCATTCCAAACCTCTAAACAGCTACCAAAACACCCTAAAACCTTATTTAACATACTATACTACTAATTAAACTAAACAAAAAATGAAATCAAGCTAATTCCTACCAATATTTACAAAAGAGAAAAATGAAAAGAGTTTACCATGGTGGGTTGTCTCCCACCTAGCACTTTTGTTTACTGTCCTTAAGTTGGAGTTATGAGGAGCTCCTCTCAAGGTGGCTTGTACTTGAAGCTATCTTTGAACATCTACCAATGCTTGAGTCTCCAATAAGTACCATTCTTTAAAAGTTAATAACTCCAAGCTTGGGTGGAGTTCCTCACAAACCAAGGGCTCCCAAAGTTGATCCGCATCTTGTAATCTAGGATCCCACACTTTATTTTCACACCCGTCTTAAGGTTGATCATCATTAATCCATCCAGGTGGTAAGCAAGATGAATTCTCAAGGAAGTGACCAAACATCATCCTATACCCAAGCAATCTAGTTCTACACCAAACCTTGCAATTGAGCTTTGAACATGTAACCATGGTGAACCTAGAATGGCATTTCCAACCACTAACTATCTCCTTTTTACTCTTAAAGCCACAAATATGTCTAAGTTGACTATCCGTTTCAATCAAACCATATTCAAGGGGAATAATAAAGCTTAAGTATAAGGAATTTACCCACTTAAATGAAAGAATAGATGGTGATGGCTTGGGGAGAGATATTTTCAATGTCCTTGTAAGCTCTACTCCCTTGTATTCTTCCTCGATTACCTCCACCTCTTGACAAACTTCTTCACTTTCAATCCTTTGTTCACCAACTTTATCTAACTCTTCTTCATCACTCAAGTCATAAATTGGAGGATGAGAGAAATCTACCTCCACATCACTTTCAAATTCATTGGGAGAAGGTTCTTCAAATTCAAAGGATTCTTCACCAAGAAGAGTGGATGCATGATCTTCATCACCAAGGGAACTCAATTCTTGCTTCATTCTCTCCAAGTCTTCATTCAAAATTTGTTTTGGAGGTTGTGCACATTCCTCCTCAACATCAAATTCAACTCTAGGTTCCCATGGAGGCTCCGCATCTCCTAAGTCTTCAACCACTTCTTCCTTTTCTTCTATAATCATAGGCTTCTCCAATTGTTCTAACACCACGTAGTATTCCTCCTTCTCCACCAGAGTTTCCAATCTCTCCTTCATGCTATACTCTTCCTTGGATTCTTCACATGTAGCTATGGGCGCTCATTGAATATTCAAGCGGGGAGGCTAATCAGCTTACTACCTCGGTCAAGGTAGCCATAAATTGTTGCACATCCCTTTTTATTTCATCTTGCCCTTGAAGAAGAACACCAAGGATTTTATCCATTAGAGATTGGGGTGGATAGGAAAGTTCATTATTTTGGAGAAAGGATTCATGATAGGAAGGTGGTTCTTCTTGGTAAGGGTGTGGAGGTAGTAGTTCTTGGGAGTAATTACATTGGAATTCGGGTGGTTTTATGTATGGCTCATATGGTTCGAAAGGTGGTTGGTATGGTGGATATGGATTAGGGTCATATGGAGGTATTTGGTGAAAAGAGCCTTGTGAGTATGGTTGAGGCCTATATTGAGGACATGGCTCATAGGCATATGGTGTTGGTTCTTGAAAGTCACAAGAAAATTTACCATAGCCATTGGATTGGTATGCATCATAGAATGGCTCTTCTTCATAGTGCATCGGTAGAGGTTGTTGCCATGAGGATTGATCATATGCATATGGCTCCTCTCACCTTTGAGTATCACATCCTTGATACATCTCTTCATTGTAATCTCCACTTCCTACAACATAGTTGTAATCACACTCATATCCAGAGTGAGAATTCATGATGAAAAGAGAAAACAAAAATCAAAAGCAAATAGAAAACAAGAGAAACAAAATTCTACAACTAGCAAATAAAGAAAAAAGCAAGATATTCACACTATTCACATATGTACAATAACCAATAACATAACACCATTGCAACTCCCCGGCAACGGCACCATTTTGATGATTGGATTTTTGACAGTTTAGAATTCACTAATGAAATCTCGTTGTAAAGTATAGTCTCTAAACCAACAATAATCCTTTCATACAAACATTTGTTTGTCACAAGTATAAACCCCTAAAATTAATAACCGAAGTATTTAAACCTCAGGTCGTTCTCCCTAGGAATTGCAATAAAGTGTCCTTGTTATTGGTTATGAGTTATGTTTGGGGTTTTTGATAAGAGACATGAAAGATAAATGGCAAGAAAGTAAACTAATAGCTAAAAAGGTCTTGGCAAGGTTTGGTGGTCAAGGATCTCTATCCTAATCACTAACCACAATATGAGAATTGGCAAGGATCAATCCCATTAAATCATCCTCTAACTAGTAAAGGAAATTCAAATGAGCTATATCAATCCAAGTCCATAGGTCCTAACTCTCCACTAATTCAATTAGTGAGAACTAGAGTCAATGGCTCCCAATCATCAATTACTTGGACATTAGTAACTCAAAAGTTCCTAAGTTACCTCTCCAAGCCAAGAGCATAAAATTCTACTCTAACATCCTTCCAAGCATTTCATCAAACACTTGGAAGGCATAAAAGGAAAGCATAGTAAAATTGCAAGGAAAGTAAATCTACACTACTCAATTACAAGGAATTAAACAACAACCAATCAAATGAACAATAAAGAAACATGAGAACATAAATTGCATTAAGAGAAAATAGAGGAAACAAAAGTGCATCAAAGAGAAATAGAAGAACAAAAGTGCATCCACATAAAAGTAGAGAATTACAATAACTAAATGCTAAACTAAAGAGAGGAAAGGTAGAAGATGAAGAATTACAAAGAGAAAGGTAAATCAAAGCATGAAATTAAACTAGATCTAAGAGTTTCTAATCTAGATCTAAAACCTAATCCTAATCCTAGAGAGAAGTGAGAGCTTCTCTCTCTAAAACTAACTTTTTCCTCCAAAACTAATCTAAACTAAACTAATAATGACTAGTGTGTTAATTCTCCTTCAATCTTTGGCTTAAATAGCATCATAAATGAGTTGGATTGGGCCCATAAGGCTTCTAAAATCGCTGACCACGAGTTGTATTAAGTGGATCATGTGCAACCATCGGCGTGTACACGTACAGTGCACGTGTGCGCCCCTATGTGCGATGAAACTATGGCAAATCTTATATCATTTCGAAGCTCCGTATGTTAGCTTTCCAAAGCAACTAGAACCGCATCATTTGGACCTCTGTAGCTCAAGTTATGGTCTATTAAGCGTGAAGGGGTTGGCTTGACAGCTTTTGTGATTCCTTCATTTCTTCATGAGTTCTCCATTTCTACATGATTTTCCTTCATTCCCTTGATCCAATCCTTACCTCCTAAATCTGAAATCACTTAACAAACATATCAAGGCATCTAATGGAATCAAGGTGAATTAAATTTAGCTATTTTAAGACCTAAAAAGTATGTTTTCACTCTTAAGCACAATTAAGGGAGAAGTTATAAAACCATGCTATTTCATTGAATAAATGTGGGTAAAAGGTGATAAAATCCCCAAAATCAATGCAAGATAAATCCTACAAATGGATTTTATCAAGAATCAGTGCCTGCAAAAAGTAGAAACTTGCAGAGGTTATGCCTCTGGAATGCCTTATCTGACTTGCGAGTCGGATTGTGTCGGATGCGGGTCGAAACCGACAAATGAGCTCGTTACCTGCGATAGGACTAGACATGCATCATTCTTGTTTGCACATTTGCATTTGGCTGTGTTTGCTTATCTTGTTTCTCTGTGATTGTGTTGTTTGTCTTGTTGTAATTCATTTGTGTATTGATCTATTTCTTGTACCATTAGTTTGTGTATTGAGGTGACTGAGAACTGAGGTTGTGATGGAGATTTGTCTAAAATTTGGAAATTTAAAGAAGGTAATTAATTATATAAAGTAAAAAAAGTATTTCCAAGGGTTTAACAAAATAGTTTTACTGGGTAAGTTAATTATTTGTATTATATTCATTACTTTTATGGCAATCCCATTCCCTACTGAGAACGCGTGGTTTGTTCTCACTCTAAAATCTTCCACCCTTTCAGTGACACAGGTTCGAAGACTTAGTTTGAAGCTGCAGACGATTATTAGTCTTATTTTAGTTAAGTTTATATGTTGAGTCACTTTCCTAGAATTCCTTCGCCATTGTTAGTTAAGATTTTATTTTATATAGAGGGATAGAAATTATATCTGAGTTTCTTTTGAATTCTTTTGTATGATATTTATTATTATTAATAACTATGCGATTAGTATTGCTTGGTGATCTTTGACATATGATTTAAATTAATAGAAACAAAACTTTTCGGCTTGTTTCTTAAAAATTGAAACACAAAATTTATTTAGACACCCTACAAAAATGTACCAATAGAATTACACCCAAGATTTAATTTCTCACTCCTTTTTTTCCACACACAACTTTTTTCTAAGTTGACTTTAGATAACAGCTCTCATACGCTTCACTTTTATCCAAATTCACTTTAACCCTAGCCAGAAGCCTCGCACCTAGCAACACTGTTCATCACTGCCGATCGCGATGACCATCGCACCACCCAGCACGTCTTCATTTTCATCCCAGCCCTTCAACTAACCCTCACACCCAGCCCTCTCTCTCTCTCTCTCACTCAAAGCACTCACGCCGCACACACACACAAACTCCTCTCTTACTCACGTAATCACAGGCTCCATTCTCCTCTCTCCGTCACAGTCCTCTCTACCGTCATTCGTCGAAGCCTCACGCCATCCAGCAGCCGTGTGTGCTTCGTTGCAGTTCGTCAGCCTCCATACGTTCTCAGCGCCTTGGTGTTTTGTTGTTCTCAGCGTTGTCATGCTCCATCGCAGTTTCCATCGCCAGCCTCCAGCCGTTCTCAGTGCCCTGGTGTTTTGTCATCCTCAGCGCCTTGGTGTTTTGTCGTTCTCAACGTCGTCGTGCTCCATCGCAGTTCGTCAGCAGTCTTGCAACATCCAGCCTCTCCGCCACCATCAAAGCCTCTTTGCCTCTGACGCTGCATCTTCCAATCCGTTAAGGTTTTTTATTTTTTCTTAATTCTGATTTTAACTTCTTTTTATTTGTCATAATTTGTTGTTATGATTCTGATTTTTAAATTTTGTTTTAAAAATTTTCAAGTCTTAGGGTTTTTGATTTTTTTAATTCTATTTTTATCACAATTTGTAAATGAAAGTGCTGATCAATAATTCATTGAAGCTGAAAAAGTTCAATTTTTGATACTATGTTTTGATTTCCTGCATCTTCCACAGTGCCATTCAGGTCTTAATTGTTTCTTCTTTTTGTCGGTGGCTTTTTCTTACTATTGATTGGATCTGATTTTTCTCTTTTTTGGTGTATCTTTCTCTGTTTGTTCTTAATTCATGCGTAGTAATTGAATTGTTCATTAGACACTATTAATACCGAATTGTAATTTCTCAATATGTGACTCACACTACTATTTTGTGATTAAATTTAATCTGAATAGTTCTTATCTGATTGAGAAACAGTTGTGATTGGCTTGTTTGTAGTATATATAACTATATAGCTCTTAATTTTATGGAATAATTTGGTTGTTGGAGAAAGACTAGGTGTTAATTCTAGACGTTTCACATTACATTATTTTGGGAGTGAAGTGTTTATGGGTTGACTTTAGCTCTGTAGAGTGCACGACTGTAAAAGCATAGCTAGAGAATAAATTGAGATATGGATTATGAACATCGATTTTCATAACTGATGCATAAGTTACAGTGTAACAAAAATGGTTACATTTTTGTAAAATGTCAGAAAATTCAATGATGCACATACATATTTTCTTGGAAAATTGTAATGGAAACCTGTGTTTTATTTTGTCACATGATGACTTATTATAATTGTGTGTTTTGCTGACACAGATTTATGGTGAAGATGAATGGTCATTTGGATTCTAGGAGTAAGGTACTGGAGTTTTTAGTTGCCCTTCTGGAAAAAATCCAATGTACACTCTATTTAGATTTCAGTTATTTTGTCACTTTTATGCCAAACAATTTATCCTAGCTTCATGTTCTAGCATTTGTTATTAATTAATATAGTTTGATGCAAGTATATAGTTGAGCCTCAGTTGTATTTTACTTAATACACTCTATGTGCTTTTCCTTCTTTTGTCATTGTCCTTTCTCTTTTTTAATCTGTTACTTGGCCAGACAATGACTCAATGGGAACAATGAAAGATAGAAAGAAAGAATACTTTTAAGAAGAAAGATAAGTTGGATATTTTACACGAGGTAAGTGTCATCTATCATGTTAAAATTAGAAGTGTTATGTTGACGGATATAAAGGAGGTAGATGTAATTTCCTCTAACATTTATGAATGATAATATTCCCATTCTATTTACTTCTATTGTAAGTCATCTATTTTTCTCCTTCTGCACTTTTTGTGTTTTCTGTTTTCTGTTTCTATTCCTTCTTTCTCCTTTCATTATGCTTCTAGTTCTTGGTGTTCTTTGGCTAATATAAGAAGGCTTTCAAAGAGAAAAGGAATGAATTCTCTCCATTTTTGTTCCTTGATTCTTTTTGTTTCTTCAGGATGAGTTTTTGGATCCGGCAGTGAAAGAAACCCTCAATGTTCTTCAATCATGTGAAATCGCAGTTCGGTGAAGCACGTTATTTTAACTTCTTCAATTGATATTGTTACATTTAATGGAAGGCTTCTGACTCCTAAAGCAGTAGTTGATGACACCTGGTTTTTCGATCACGAACTTTGTAAGGAGTCGAAGGTATGTGCCATGTCCCTACAATTGTTATCATATTCGCCTAATTAGGCCAAATTAGTAGGAGTGGAATTAGCTTTATATGTTGCTGATTTAATTTTGATTCATATGAATAAGTTCAATTGCTTGTAAATTTGAGACTTTGGTACCACCAATTTTGTTTCCCATTTTCCTTTTTTTTTTCAGTCATGGTACTGGTATGTGCTTTCAAAGACATTGGCTGAAGATGCTGCTTGAAAATTTGCAAAAAAAAAACAATTAACCTAGCAATGGTGATTGGACCTCTTCTATAACCAGTACTTAACACAAGTGCTGCTGGTGTTTTGAATGTAACTAATGGTAATTTTTAAAATTCTATTTTCTGTAGATGGAAATGAAAATTGAAATAGTAAATGATAAAAGCACAATATATAATGTGTAAGTCTATAAAGCTTATCTTTCTCTTATAATGTGTTTGTCAATGTGATGTTGATTCAAGTGTCTTGATGTGTGGTTCAGGAGAAGAAGCCTTATTCCGATAAAGTTGCTAAGCTTAAAGCAGAATATGAGAAGGCTATGCAAAGTTATAATGCTGCTGAAGTAGGAGGAGAAAAGGGAGAAGGAGAAGGAGAGCATGAAGAGGCCTGATGAAAAATATGATAAGGAAGAAGCTGCGGCCAGTGAAGACGAGAAGTTGATGATGAGGAGTAAAGTCTACTGATTGCTATGCACAAGAGCTTAATTGTTTCTAGTGTAGTGTTGAAAATGTTTGGATGCACTTTATTGTGGGTTTTATCATTTAGATGTTAGTACTGTTCAAATGCCTTTGGTTTGCAAAATCTTTATGTTGGCCTCTTGGAATATTCTTCAAAGGCACTTGGTTTATACTTATTTCATTGTTCTCCACTTCTCCCCAATAGATGTGTTTGATTACTTTTATGATCTGTCTATAGCGACAAAGCAGAATTGTATTATTCGCTTATTCTTCCCTTTTCTTTAAAATAAATTTTTCGTTGACCGATCCAATTAGCCTATTATAAATTCTGGGTTCGGTTGGTTAAGCGTAGCCATATCTTCCTCTTCAACCACCACATTTAATTTATTATTATGTAGTCATAATTTTTTTTCATTGGCACGCTTTAAAAGCGTAGCCATATCTTCTCCTATCGACACGCTTCAAAAGTGTAGCCATATCTTCACCTATCGGTACATTTTTGAAGGGTAGCCAAAGCCAAACTAATGTGCACGCTTTAAAAGCGTGGCGATATGTCCATTTTTTGGCACGCTTTTCAAGCGTAGTTATAGGTTAACACCTATGGCCACGCTTTTAAGCGTGGTGAAAAAGAAAGTGTGCCGATAGATCTACAAAAGTGTGGCGATAGAGCAACTGGCACGCTGGCGGATGTGACCCTTTCAAAAGCGTATCGATAGCTCAAAAGCGTGGTGAAAAGCTATCGGCAAACTTTTTAGCACTTTTTGGCATGCTTTAAAAGCGTCACAAAAAGCTTATTTTCTTGTAGTGATAGAACAGAGGGAAGAAGAATAGAATAGAGGAAGGAGCTCAAACAAGATATCATCATAATCCATAATCATCTAACATACATACAAACAAAATTAGAAGAAAATTTAGTGAATGCCTCACCTCCAATTTCTTCTGACAAGGAAGAAAATAAAAATGCTATAATTAAAGAAAAAGACGTAGTCATTGTTAGCATAGAACATAGCATATTTACTAATCATGAGTAAACAGAAGAAGATAATCCAAATTTGTACACTAACCTAGATGCTCAATGAAGCTCGATGGAGATGGAGAAATCGCAGAACACAACTCAACGCTGTAGAAAATACTTGTGCAACAGATCTCATCGATCAATGAAAGAGAAGAGTTGATGGATGAGATCGCCGCCGAAGAAGATCGTCTGAGGAAACTCTTGCGCAACAGATCTCGTAGTTTTATGAAGTTTTTGCAACTTGATTTTCCATTTTAAACTTTTAGGTATTTTTGACAACAGTAGAAAATTGAGAGAGAGAAATAAGGTCAACCTTGCACTCACATAGAGATTGTAGCAAGAGGCGAACGCGCCGCCAGAGGAGAACCTGCTAGAGGAGATCGAGAGCACACAATCTCGTCGGAGGATAACGCCGTTGAGAAGATCGTCTCCGGATTAGTCACTGGAGCAAATCGCCACCAGAGCAGCCGCTGGAGCAGATCGTCGCCTGAGCAGAGCACAGGTCTTCGGTTTCGGGTTTGGTGGTAGCTCGCATTAGTTTCAGGAATGGGTTTTCGAGTTAGGGTTTTCTGTTGTTGGGGAAAGGGTTTTATTTGGACCTTCTTTTTCAAATGATGGGTTTTGATAATGGCAGTATAAAACTACCAAAATAACCAAAAAGCCATTTTATGCAACTTAATTTTGGCATCACCATAAAATATCATAATATCCAAACATTATGGCGGTTTTTTAAAACCGTCGTAATATAAATGCCATTTTAAATTTTTTTTTTTTGTAGTGAATGTCGCTTCAAGTAAAGTTATCTTAGGTCCAAAAATGTTGTAGTGTCCCCTTCTACGTTCATTTTTTCCTTCCGAGCTTCTTGAGTTTTCATTATTTTTCTAATAGTGGATTGTTCATGTGCTAAAAGTTTATTACTGGTTGATTTGATGCCTCTTGCTTTGTGTGCTTCATCAATATCATATTCTTTTTTCATTGTGATTTCTCCCTGGATATAGTGGAGTGCTGTGTAGATTGCTCATTGTTGTGCTAGTTTTAAACTTCAACTCTTTTATGTTTTGTGGCAATTTGCTGAGTTGGATTCTATGGATGATCATATGCGATCATTATGAATGTTAGTTGGATATTACCAAAATTGATGAAATTGTAATTTATGATAGTCATTTTCTATTCCTTGTTTGTGTTGTAGTGTCATATTGTTGCTGTATATATACTGGTTGGTTGTTATGTTGCTGGAAGTAGTCTGGAACTAGTTATTTCTTGCCCCGTGCTCCTTAATGTTGGTATTGGAATCTCTTACATATCAGTTTTGTTTCAGATTGAGTTGTTGCGTGGGTGACTAATGCCCTTTTTGATGGTTCTTGTCTTCTCATGGATTACAATGGCTTGAAAGTTTTTGAACATTTAGATATTTGATTCATTGCCATGAATTGAATTTCTAGGTGCGAAAAAATGAAAAATAGAGTTTGCACATATTGTTACGTGAGGTTAGTTTATTGGAAGCAGTTTAAAATTTTTTAATGATAATGATTCTGAAGATGACGACAAAGAAGAAGGGTTATGGCTTATTTTGTGTTTATTTTTTTAATTAATAAAAGTATTTAAGTAATTTTAGTTATTTCAGTCATTATATTTATTTTAAATCAAATAGAATATTAAAATATAATTTAGTTATGTACACTTTATATATAATATAAAGATTTAATTTAATTTTTATCTTTCAGTCTCAATTTTTATTTTAAATTTAGTCTAAATATTTTGTCTTAATAGATACACAATGCAATAATTACATTAAAAATAAAATTTTGTATAATTTTCTATAATAAATTTTTTAGATTAGTATTTTATTTAACATTGTGTACGTAGACTGCATTTAGTAACAACAGACATAAAATGATGAACAAAAACACAAAGACATATAGACATAAAAATACACATTTTATACCATATTTTGTAATAATACACAAAATATATTTACCTAATTCAAAAGTTAAATTTATCCCAAAGTAAAATTATTTCATCTCTATTACTACTATTATTACTATTGATTTCTACCACCACCACTATTTTGATTACTGATTTTTTGTCCTCAATGACTCAAATAATTAAAATCACGAACTTTAATTAAAACATCAGTTAAATAATTTAAATTAAAAAAATTAAATAATTTTTTCTGTCTTAAAAAAAAAAACAAAAACAAAAGTGTAAAAAAAGACAGCAAATGACAGGTAAATTGGTACAAACTCACAAATATGAGAATGTAAAGCTAAAAAATGGAAGAGATGAAGAAAAATTGCAATAATAATAATAATGATAATGATAATGTCGACGTAGAAGACGACCCAAAAAGAGAAAGATGGAAGTAGAAGGTGATACCAAGAAAATGAGAGAAAAGTGAAGAAAGGAAAGAAGAGTCAAAGAAGAGAAAAGGAAAAAACTAAGACGGTTATAGTGGAGTGAGTGGTGAAGAGAAGGAACAATAATAAAAGAGGGAGATAGAGAAAGAAAAAAAAAGAATAAAAAAAAGGTTTTGTGGATAAAAAAAAAATAAATTAAAAATAAAAATAAAAATAATATTTTAAATACATATTTTATGTATATTTATGTATAGTTATATCTTTTAAAAATTAATATCTCAAAATTTAATAATATGTATGTGTAACTGTTCATATCTCCTATAAATATGGATATGAAACAAATGCAACCTGAAGCCTAAAGACTATGTCAGCTAATTTTTTTTTAAAAAAAACTAATTTTTTATATTAAACGGGGCTTGATGCCCATTTTTAAGCTCGTTAATTAAATGCTATCTTGCAAATTAAATTTGTTGTAAATATTTTCTAGTGCTATATATGGTTTAAAAAGTTCTAGTTTCTTCTACTCTTAGATTAGGTACAATATATCATTAGCAAAAGATCTTATGAAGTTGTATGCCACACTTGATAATATGAGGAATCGGTGGCACTCTTTTCAACCATCTTCGTTTTCCTCCTTGTTCAGAAACTGGGACACGTACAATCATATCTCTAACTCTCTGTGGCCTCAATTAATACTCTCTTAAATGATCGGCAAAGTCATAACCAACAACGTGTGCAACCATGCATTTTTACGCTTTCAAGATTATTAACTTCCATATCCTTTCTTTTGCAACTATTCTATTGTATATAATATGCCTTGGATTATTAAGTTTAAAACATCAAAATCAAAGTTAGCGCACACGAATATATAGATATAACTAATGCTTGCGTATCTAATTCCAGCACTTTTTTTAATATTTTTTTTTTATTTTGTCTTTTAAATATAAGTCGTTTTGGTAACTCATGCTCCATAGATGACCACACTCAATATTCAAAACGATCGAATTTTACACTTACATATAGGTACTTGTTCTAATTTAACAGTCTAATTTTTTGAATAAATAATTTTATAACATACAAATATCGAATAGAGTTTACAGACAATGATTATTAATGGTACTAATGATAGGATCAATCATTTGAGAATTATCTCGTTGAAAAAGTAGTAAAAATATATAATATAAATTATAATGTGGCATTATTGTTCGTTACTCCAAACACCTGCTTTGAAGTCTAATAACATTGATGGAACCTGGCCATCCATAGCCAATTCACAAGATATACATTATTATTATTATTACCGAAACAATAAGATTGATGATAATAATGTTTCTGAAGGTGCTACCTGGTACCATAGTTGGGTTCCAACTCGGCAAACGATATTCAAGACGATGACACGCTTAGTCCTTAAGGTTATCACCAACAAAATGTGTAGTATACTAATATATCTGGAAAAAATTCGAAGCTTAAATCAGAAGGATATTGTGGAGTAGATATTATTAGGATTAATTATTATTGTGCATGTATATCTTGAATGGGGTGTCTTATTATTTGTTGGCTCGTTATTAAATGTTTTTTGTTATGTAAAAAATACTATATTTTTTTTAAGGATTATGTTAGATAATTAATAATTTTTTTGAATAATATAAATAATTATTAATTAAATAAAAATATACTACACCTTTAAATTATTTACTTAAATCTTAATATTAGAATAATCATCCGTACACTTAATGAAATAAATATTCGATATATCTATTATTCACATTATTTAGTATTTTCATTATCTACTTATATTTTTCTGTTTTTTATTCAAATAATTTTTTATTTTTTATTTATTATATTTTATATTAATAATTTAAATTTAAAATTTAAAATTTATATTAAAATTTAAAGTAAAAAAAAATTCTTTTTTTAAGGTCATTCGTCCTTATTGCTCTATATAAGAAAAAGTGTATGATTGAATCCAATTTTTTAATTTATATAAATATATATTAGGTATCCTCTAATATAGACAATGAATTTTATTTCAGATTTCTTTTTGAGATAAGAATTATTATTTCAGATTTTTTTTTGACAAGTTAAAGTTAAAGTTTAATCTGTTATAAATTTAAATTTTATTTAGTAATTTATTGTTGATTAGTTACTACATATATAAAATAAAATTTAATATTTATTTAAATAGATAGATAAATTAATCACTCCAATCAACTCAAATTGATTTTAGACCAAATCTATGTACTTAAGAATTTATGACAATTTTTTATTTATTATATTTAAACTATTACATTCGTTTCTACACTCTTCTCTTCCCCGCTATATATATGGCTCCAAAATAATACTCTCTAACCATAAAAACATATACAAGAGCTTCTCTTTTCATATTCCTTTACACACACGCACACATAATCTCTCTCTCTCTCTCTCTCTCTCTCTCTCTCTCTCATACATGGCTTTCCGTAAGGTTCTTATGCTTTTGTTTTGTTTGGTTGCCATAGTTACCAACCTTGTTAGTTCAACTAGTGCCAGGCAGCTAAATGATAATAATGCAGCAAAAGATGAGAAGGGAGCAAATGAAGGAGATCATGAAGTAGTGAATAATAATCATGTTGGTAACAAGGAGACCAAGCCACCAATGATGGGGCTAGGTGATCAGAAACAAATAGATTTTCCACCAATATTTCCATTTCCATCATTTTCATTTCCACCATTTCCAATGCCTCAAATCCCATCATTTGGTGGCATTCCTGGAATTCCATTTCCTTCTCTTCCAGTTCCGGCAATGCCTTTCCCTACATTTCCTCCACTTGACATCCCTGGGATTGTGCCTACTCCACCTACTTAATTAGCTTATGTATAGTTTGATATTTCTGAATTTGACTCTTGAAAATTTATATAAATTATCTTTATATAAAGTTGTTGGTAAAAATTTACATGTAGTTGTATGTTTTTATGTAAATTTAATAGTTAAAAATTATTAGATAATATTATTAAATTATTATTTAATAATTTTTAAATATTAATTTTTATATAAAAATAATTATATGTTAATTTTTAATTATTAATTTTAAATAAAAATAATTATATATAATTTTTTATTTTATTTTATTTTAAGATGGAAAATTTTGTAAAATGAAAAATTAATTTTTTTTATTTTACAAAATTTTTTCACTTTATTAGAGTCAAATGTCATAAATATGCGTGTGTACCTTAGTGTTTTCAGTACATGTAATTAAATAAAATATAGCGTGGATGATGCATAAATATAAGGTATAGTAGAACTTGCTAATGAGCATTTGAAAGATCTTTTAATTTTAAGAATTAAATAAGTATTACAAGAGAATATAATAGTATATTTTAATGTTCTCATGTGGCACTTATTCTAAATTCTTAAGGAACATAGTTAAATTACTTATTAGTAAAAGGTGGGTAATCTTAAACATGATTATCTATAAGAAATAAAATGTTATGGTTTAGGTCGTTGCAATGCAAGTTTGCCTTTAATTTGTGCTTGCTTTAGTTTTTAACTACTGGTTACTACCACAGATCCCTTGCACTATTAAAATTAAGTGTGCCTTAGCTTGTATATTTCATCAAGTCTAATAAATTATAAATTATGATATTGTTTTAATTCTTGTTGCATTATATATTGCGGTTTTTACTTTTTTTTTTTATGTTCAACATGTAATATTTTATAGCCAAAATTATCCGTTTCAAAAGAAGGTAAATATTCGCTAAGATTTAGAAATAATACGTAAAATTTTCATTTTACCCAAATAAATAAATAAAAATTGAAAATATATGAATCTATAACTTTACTCTACAGAGTTATTAATAAATAAATGTTTCTTTATAAGATTTAATAACAGATTTTAGTTTATAATTTTCTCTTCTTTGCCTTCCAATGTCAAAAGTTTGATTTCTTGTTTCGTTCTTGGCTCCAATAAATCGATAGCAATATTAATTCATCAATTACATTATTCTTTTGTGATCAATGTGATCACAACAAGCAATTATATTAAACAAAAGGAACAAAGAAAAATAAGGTAAAGAAGATTTATGAAAAAAAAAAAAACAAAAAGAAGAAACATGGCACAAACGGGAATTTCATTTTACTAAATTTAATTACTTATTTTGAATTCTTAAGATATTACAGAATAATAGAAATATACTAATGTCACATGATGTCACTACTAGAAAACTAGTTATTACAAATGGATATTTTCGATGGATTTTATTCTACTAAAATACAGAAGAAATTTTAGAAGAATTTTTTGTCGGAAAACAAAAAAAAATAAATTAGCATAAATTACGGACAAAAAAAATCTGTCGATAATTTCATCAAAAAAATTAATTTTTTTCATAAAAAATAATAAAAAATGATTACAGACGAAAAATTCGTCTATAATAAAATAGACAAAACACCGCTTTTTATTAAATTATTACTGATAAAAAATCCGTGTGTAATTTAAAATTTTCCTTAAAAAACATTCAGATAACCCTAACTCAACCCTATCTTCTCGAGCTCCATCCACACGGCCACACCCCACACAAGTGAGAGCTCCATCGCACGAGTTTCTTCCTCTCTCCTTCTTATTTTGCAATATAAAGCTGTGCTCCTCCGCTCTCCTCGCCGGCGGTGCTACCGTCCTCCTTTTGACGTTTCTCTTGAGCTCAGAGCCGGCAGCTCCATTCACACTCCACACAAATCTAACGAGCTTCTCCCTCTCTCCGTTAAAGAGCTGCTTTTTCTCTCCGTCGCACGAGCATCTTTTTGCCGCTGCCGCGGCCGCTCGCGTCGCACGAGCCCCCTCCGCCGCCGCTCTCGTCGCATCTGCTCCCTTCGTCATCGTCCCTTGGAGGTTAGGATTTTAATCCGCTAATTAATCGAAACTAAAGCCCTCCGTTTCTCTTCGCTTGGAGGTTAGTTCATTTAGCGTTTCGTTCCTTTCGTTGTTCTTGTTCTACGATTTGATAATGGTGATTGATGATATTTATGTAGATCTGCTTTCGTTCCTTTCGTTCCTTTCGCTTGGAGGTTATATTTCATGCAGATCTGCTTCAATCAAAATAAATGCCCTAAAAGCTGGTGATATAAAGGGATCAAACCTTCTTATTGACAATGATGGAGTTCTTAAAATTGCTGATTTTGGATTAGCATCGTTCTTTGATCCTCATCACAAGCATCCTATGACCAGTAGAGTGGTGACCTTATGGTATCGTCCTCCCGAACTTCTTCTCAGGGCCACCGAATATGGTGTCGGAGTGGACCTCTGGAGTGCTGGCTGCATTCTTGCTGAATTGTTGGCCAAAAAGCCAATTATGCCTGGTCGAACAAAGGTAATCTCACGATTTATTACATTATATGGGTTCTGTACTTGCACCTTGAGAGCAGTCTGTAATTTATTAATCTATGTTAGAAGGTTTTGCTCTCCATGGCTTTTCTATTTTCGCAACTTGACTTTGTGATTTGCGCTTCAGATTTTGCTGGTAATATAATATGGTGGAAGGAGAGAACCGCAGGTACCGTAAAGTTTCCGAAGAAGTTTAATTGGTTCATTTGTGCAGCTAAGTTATTTGTGTAACATATTTTGCGCTTCTCTTCGTGGTTCTTTTGCTATCATTATAGTAGTTAAATCTAAGAAGGTTAATTGGTTCATTTGTGCAGCTAAGTTTTGTTCTTTTTTTTTTTGTTTATGCAGAACAAAAGCATTGCTGAGTGTGGTTCTTTAGCTGTAAGCACTCCAAATCATTGAAAAAGGTAATTCATGGATTGCATATTTTTTCATTTGAAAATCATACTAGAATAATATAATCTGATATGAGAAGCTGTTAATGCTCTAGCTTGATTTATATTTATAAGAAATTATGAACTGATTGATTGAGTACCTTATCTATAAGCTGTTAAGAAATTATGACTCTGTGTTCCAATCTTAGCCTCAGGTGCCTTCTTCCCGTATTTGTAGAACTTTTCTCAAGAGCTTCAAAAGCTTGAGGAGTATCGCATGAACCAGAAATCCATTGATTCAATGGTACATATATATATATATATATATATATATATATATATATATATTTTGTAAACTTGTCTGTCTCTTCGAACCCTAGCTTTTCTTTCAAGATGGCTTATGTATTTATTTATTTATTCACTCCCTGTTTCAATTTAATTTTGAATGATTTTTGTCTTCAGGAAGTGTAGTGATTAGAATCTTCTCTGGTTAGATTTTCATTGTGGTGTATGAACGGTAGATGATGAAATTTGTACATTTGTGGTGTTCTGCTTCGTTGTGCTTCAAAATCTCCATCTTTTCCCGTTTACTGTTTGTGATCGATATATCATTCCTTTAAATAAATACTTGTTAGTTGTAATGTGTGCACCTGCATGGCTTCTACTTATTTTGATGGTGTTAACTTTCATGTTTATGTTGGAGATAATGTTATAATATATTCACGTCTATCATGTGTTCGACGCAATGTCTTTGAGGGCCTTATCATGCTCCTTTCTTTCCTTTTTCTTTTTTTTTGGGGGTTAAGCATAACTTTGTCAAGAATTTTGTTTATGTAAATGAAATAAACGAATTAATGTATTTACTATCTTAAAAAGAGAATCTAAACACAATGTCATTAGTGCATGTTAAGTGCTTGTTTCTAACGGCCTTCCGTGGAAGAATTGGAAGCTGGAAGCACTCCTTGCAGTTGTGAACAATAATGATACCAGCCACATTGTTCATGTTCTAGCTGGTACAAATGCTCTTTCTGATGTGCTTATAAGGTTTGTGAATTCAACTCATCTTATTTGATTTCTGTTTCTTACTTTTTAATAAGGATTCCCATTTGATCCAGGACTTCTTTGATATACATGTGAGTTAAGGAATTTGTTTATTATCTGCTCGGCTTCTATCCAATTCTGTTTTGTTTTCTTCCAATTCTGATTGGAGTTTGGCTCGTCCCTCATATTTTTTCTTTGCCAAACCCAAGTAGCAGAAATGGCATGCTTTAGATGGCTCTCGTGAAATATCTGTCATACTTATTCTGTCATCCTATTTTTTTGTATGTGTTAGAGGATTCATTGTTGCTCTGACTCTTTTTTAATTCTTTCCTGTAGTCCAATAACAAATTCACTTTCCCTATTGAGAAGTAAATTTTGTAACCTTATTTTGTGGCAGCATACCTATTTTTACTGGCGATGGTGAAGGTGGAAGTGGATTTGCAGCTGCTGCAGCTGGTGGTGTATATAGGTTTGAGTTCGGTGTGGATCCAAACTTGGACCCCGAGCTTGCTCTTGCTTTAAGAGTTTCAATGGAACGAGAGAGCCAGGCAGGAAGCAGCTGCAAAAAAAGCTGCAGAAGAAGCTTCTAAACAAGAGAAGGGTGGTGAGCAGCAAGCCATCTCACAAGATGCAACAATGACTGAGCGTGCTAGTGCATCAGCTTCAGAAGGTGAGACAAAGACAAATGATATGATGGTTGGTGCTATTTGTTCTTTTAGGCAAATTTATTTTTCTGTTTCTTCCCCCATGGGATTATTCATCCATTTCACAAGATGAAACAATGTCAACATTGGCTTATTAGAAGCTATTTTTTCTTTTTTCTTTTTTTTTTCCTCGTTTGAGAAAGCACCAAAAAAGCTGTTTTAATACTCCCTTTTTCTGGGCTGTTTTTATTTTTATTTTTATTTTTTTATATATCTTGTCCTTGTCCTTGTCAGTGGAGGTGTTTCTTGAATTAAAGCTCATGTCGATCAGATTCCCGGTAAAGGTATCTCTATATGCTCTGCTTCACCGAATGATAATCATTTACAACCACAATCACAAGAAACTGCAAATCCAATGATTCCAGGGGAAGGTAATTTATAATACTGTGATAGTTTCTTGAAATTATTTTAAGTTGATTCATCATGGATTTAAGCGATTGAATATTTATATATGTTTCTTCGTACACTCAAAGATACTACATTATAAATTAGTTGTTCCAAAAGTTTAAATTGAAAAGAGGAGAAACATTAATGATTATTTCTGATCTATAAATAGTTATGTATCTATCTGTCATTGCTTTAGTTTTGTTTTTACCAACTACTTGTGTTGAAGTATAAAAGTCTTGACTGGATCTTTCCCTGCCTCATCATGTTTGTACCAATTAAGTGGCTGCTAAAGATGATGACCATGAAATAGTTGATGCCTTCTTTGGAGGTTTATATTTATTTGTCATTTTGGCCTAGTTCTACCTACTTCATATCCAGATTTTGTCCATTTTATCCAGGGTCATCAGCAAGCCGTCTTCATGGTATACTTGTGTTTTTTAATTTTAGTTCCCCTAGTTTACTCTTGTTATACCATTATGGTGTTTATTGTAACCCATTTCCCCAAAAATAAATTTGAGATGTGTTTCTTATAGTGCTCTTTTGGTTTGATGGCAGAACTGTTTATACACCAGTTTTGTGATGCTCACACCTGCTCAGGGAAACAGAAGCCTTTCTCTAGAGGAGGCAAGGTATGGCCCAATTCAAAATGTTAATGTATAATAAGCTTATCATTTGTTAAAAACTTGTCATTGCTGACTTTTAGCAATAAAGGGATATCTATACAATTCATCGGGTAGATGATCTACATTGGGCTATGGGTCATGTCATTAAAAAAATTCCATGCAAAAGGTTAGCTCAAATGAGCATCTAAGATTAAACTTGCAATCACATTATCTTCCTTTTCGCTGGGAAGGTTTAGGCATTCCCCTTTTCCCGTTTTTAGTTCATCATGCAACAATTTCTGAAGATTTTATATAGCCAATTTATCATCACAGTGATGAGTGAACACATATCATATAGGACATGCCTGCTGTTTATTAAACTTGGTATTTTTCTCTGAAGGAGCAAAGTAGTTTCTTCCGCCTGGCTGCTGGAGCATTGATCTTGGTGCTTCTTCCTGTGTTCTATCTTTTTCTTTATCTTGTTCAAAGGTACCTTTACATTTCTATATCTTTATCTTGTTAATCAAGCTTTTGCACCATTAGTTCTTAACATTATTGGGGGAAGTTGCAGTGATATGAAGGGTCAAACACAGGAGCTTTGTCGCATCTCAAAAGCAGGATGGAAAGTCAAGCCGTCATGAGTCATGAATGGTAAATGTTTATATCCCTTATAAAGATAGCTTATCGAGTTATCGCAAGACAGAATGGGCTGTATACTGATAAAATTCAATATCATAATGAATTGTACACTTTAACTTCCCGCTTGTAGTGTCCTTCATCGACAATTCTACAATTCCTAAAGACAAGAAACCGGAGATCTACACTGCAAAATAAAAAAAGTAACTAGTAAGTGTCCAACAGAGAATAGTTAAATCTAATAAGAAAGCTGAGGTTGGTTGTGTGTCATGAAGTTAGAGGGTACTGAGATTTTGAAGTGCAACTATGCTGTAGTGGAAGTGGATGTGATTCAGAAGAAGCTGCTGTTGTGGAATCTAATGGGAATAAGGATGTTATGGACCTTGAGATTCGTTCAAGAGGGAATGTGGTGGAGAAACTAGTAAGAACAAAGCACCATAAGGAAATTACTTTTTCTTTGGTGATCAACTCTTCTGATTTATGTCCATTTTTTGAGAAAGGATTCAGTTAATCTTTCTGTAATATATGTAAAATTGTGTAAAATTTAGTATGATTGAACAATATATTGAGAATTATAGTTAATAATATACTTTGTTTATGTTTTACATTATATTGACTTGCTTGTTTATAATAATTTTCTTTTAGTTTGATAATACGATAAATGTTTATTTTTTGAAATATCATAAATATTCAAATACAAATTAGATGAAAATTTGTATTAAATTTATATTTATTTTGTATGAAAATAAGTTTATTTTGTAATTTGAAAAGTAAAAAAATTCTATTTTACCTTATTGAGGGATTTACAAACGGATTTTCTGTATGTAATCAGAGTGTAAGATGATTTTTCAAAATTCAAATTACAGACGAAAAATCTATTAGAAAATCTGTCTGTAATTATAGACAAAAAATTCGTCTGAAAATTCGTCTATAATTATAAACGGAAAATTCGTCTGTAATTACAGACAGAAAATTCGTTTGAAAATTCGTTTGTAATTACAGACGAAAAATTTATCTGTAATTACAGATGGAAAATCCATCTGTAATTACAGACAAAAAATTTGTCTGAAAATCTGTCTGTAATTACAGACGGAAAATCTATCAGTAACTGGTAAAAATTTGTCTATAATTTTTCGACGGAAAAAAATCCATCAGTAAATAATTTTTGACGGGGTTTTTAAATCTGTTTATAAATCTGTCTGTATTAATCCATTTTCTAATTGTGTGTGGTGCACACATATATTACGAGAATCGTGTCGCTTATATATTTCTCGTAAATTATGTAATAATTATAACATGTGAATATATTACTTGATGAGACATCTTGGTACAAGAACCCAGATTAAAAATAAAATAAATGCAAAAATAGACCAGATAGAATAAATTCTTTTCATATTATATGATGAGAAATTTTTCGTACACCTCTATGTGACTGTGTATATATTTGTTACCCACTTGGTTAATTACCAAACATATTCTTCATTAAGATAAATAGAAACATAAATATTTATCACTTGTAAAAAATATCAGAATCTAAGTGTACTGTTATTAAAACATAAAAAAATAGAATTTAGTATTAAAAAAAATGAAAACATACTAAAATTAAATATCACTAAAATATTTTTATAATTTATACATACTCATTTCTCTTTATAATGGATATTTATATCTTTTTTATATAAAATATATTTACAAATGAAGTGGGTATATATCTCAAAGCTATTATATGATATGATATAAGAAAAAAAAAAGAAAGTATGATAGGAGTGAGTATGGCCAGATTGGTTCAGTTTTAGGGTGAAATTAGAATCGAATTAATAATTGAATTGTAATTAGTTCGGATTTATATTTTTTTTGTGTATGTACCTGAATCAAACTAAACCGATTAAAAACGAATTGGTTCGGTTTGGATAATTAGATACCAGATGAAATAGAAATTCATAAAAAAAGAGAACGAAATTTTTGTCTTAAAAATTCTGTAAGTATAATAAACATGTAAAATTAATAGAAATAATCTAAACATGTTAAATACCAAACACTAAATACTACACACATTAAAATCCAAATATATTAAATACTGAACACATTAAAATCCAAACATGTTAAACACCAAACCCATTAAAAGCTAAATACAAAAGTGCAATAGAGAGAAACTCAAAATAATTAAAAGGCATATATTTTAAATTTTTATTTTTATTTAATTAATATATAGTCGGGTCGACGGGTTGGTTCGGGTTTTGCACCCCCAGAACCATTATCCGGACCAATTATTAGAGAGAGCCATTGATTTGGTTCGAATCGAACCCGATTACCCGTTAGTTCCAGAACAAATTTAATTGGTTCGATTTGGATTCGAACAGTTAATCGGGTATCCGCTACCCAGCTCACCCCTAAAATATGATATGATATAAGAAAAAAGAGAAAGTCTAGAAACCAACCAGGATACCTGATAACTCTACTAATTATAATATAGATTGTAATAAAAAAGTCCAATAATACAAAAAAGAGAAAGTGTAATGAGCCAATGAATTTAATGTACAATGTGTACAATAGAGATAAAATTCCAATTAACATCAAATGATAATTAAGTTAATTAATTTTTAATAGTTTTCAATTTGAAATTCAAAATAAATAAAGATTTGCAACAGTTACGTACACCGCAAAAATGGCCTCCCTTTCTCCCATGTGATGTGACTTCCTTCTCACCTAGTTTCTTTTTATCTCGCCGGTGCCGCGCCGCCACCGAAAATAGCTGTCGTCGCCCATAACAATTAAACTCATTCACAATACAGACGGTTACTCCTATTCTCATCATATGCTCCTAATTTCTGTTGCCCCTCTTGCTACCGCAGCCTCACCTACGCCGTTGCAACGCCACCCGGCCGACTGTGCCGCCGATGCTGCCGTAGACTCCAGCCAACGCTGCCACGAGTTCTCGCATACACACCAAAAGCTCAACAGCACCACTGTTTGAATTAACCGTGTGAGTATGGTAGATGTAACGCACGCGTGCTTGTAGGCAATATCAAATCAAACACTCAATTGCTTACTGACGAATGGATTTCTACCAGTAAAGAATTTCATAAAAGTATAATCGTGTTGTAAGTATAGTTTCTAAACCAACAGAAAAATTATAACCGAAGTATTTAAACCTCGTGTCGTCTTCTCAAGGTATTGCAGGGAGGTGTGTTTTATTATTGGTTATGGAAAATAGTATTTTTGGGTTTTTGAAATATTGAGCAAGGAAAATAAATTGCAAGGGGAATAAATTAATAATTGAAAAACTCTTGGCAAGGTATGAGAACTGGAATTCCTATCCTAGTTATTGACATCAGGTGTGATGAGAATTGGGTTTCAACCCCACTTGGTCAGCCTTTACTAAACGAATGAAGGTCAAGTGGACTAATTAGCTTGATCCTCAAGCTAAGTCCTAGTCAATCGCTATGGAAGGACTAGCTTTAGAGTGATTGAGATCAATCAGTAATTCCAATTTCAATCAACAGCTGAGTTTGATAACTCAAGTGTTACCAATTACTTAACCAAAGCCAAAAGGGAAAATAAATCTAATTTAAATTGAAAGTATCATAAATAGAATAAAACAATCACGAATCTGAAACACCTCAAATTGTATTAAATAGAAAATCAATCTAAACATAAAGAGTTCATAAACTAAATTGAGAAAATAAATAAAAGGAACATTGAACCTGAAAATTGAGAAGGAGAAATCCTAATTCCTTTAAGAGGAATCCTAATCCTAAATCCAAAGAGAGAGGAGAGAATCTCTCTCTCTAAAAACTACATCTAAACCTAAAATTGTGTGTATGATATGATATATTGAGTCTCTGCATGTTCCCTGACTTTAATCTGTATTTTTGGGCCGAAATCTGGGTCAAAACGCAGCCCGAAATCACCCGCAGCATTTTCTATTAATTCTGCAGATCGCGCATGTCATGCGTACGTGTCGTCCACGCCTGCGCGTCATTCAGCATTTTTCCTTGCCACGCGTACGCGTCGTCCACGCGTACGCGTCGTCCACGCGTTCGCGTCACTCGTGCAGCTTCCAATCCACGCGTTCGCATCAGGCACGCGAGCGCGTCACTGCGATTTCCTCCATTTCGCGCGGTCGCCCTATGAAGCCTGAAACACTTAACGCACAGATCACGGCATCGAATGGTATAAAAGAGAAATTAAAATACACAATTTAAAGCGTTAGGAAGCAAGTTTTCAATCATAGAATAAATTTGAGAAGGAATTGTAATATCATGCAATTCATATGAATAAGTGGGTGAATAGCTGATAAAAGCCACTCAATTTAGCACAAGATAAATCATAAAATAGTGGTTTATCACTTACTTTTATTTCTCACTCATGTCTCCTCATCTGTTTAAGTTTTTTTTCTTTCTATTTTTGTTTCTTCAATTTTATGGTTACTTCAAATCATAAGATTCATGTGTCAAATTATACATTTTTTTAATAAAAATTAAATTGTTGGATGATCATCGTTGCTTTTCTGTTTATTCATCTTCTTCTTCTTTTATTTTAATGGTCAATTTAGGATGGTCATTTTAGTAGGTATGTAGATGGTTATTTTAATTTTTATGTAGATGAATATTTTGATTGGATTAGGTTTAGTTATGTATAATTAAAATATGTTAGATGTTCAATTCATTAGGTATGCAGATGATTATTTTTATCCTTAAGTGGATGGTTATTTTTACTAAGGGTGAGTGACGTATGGCAAGCGAAGCAGCGATGGTGAAGTGGGATGATTATTGATGAAGGTGGGGGTGGCTGTCGGTTGAAAAAGAAAAGAGTGTTGGAGTTAAATATTTTAGTAAATTAGGATTTCAGATGGTTTTTTTAAATAACTAACGGGATTTTTTAAAAATTTAAAACTTGAAATTGGAAGATTTGAAATTTCGTCTTCATTTTTTGTTGTCATTAGAAGCTTTTTGTTGTTGTTTCTTTTTATTCTCATTGGAAGCTTCTTTTTCTTCTTCAGTTTATGTGGTTATAGAAGTGTTGTTGTCAGTACTAATTTAGAGAATTTGTTGTGTTGCGGTGTTGTCGAGTCTGGTGGTGGTGGCAATGATGGTGGTAATAGGGAGCAATCTTGTTGGTCATTGTTGTTGAAGAGGAGAAGGTTGGAAGAATATGGAATGTAGAGTAAAATGGTGGTTAGAATCAATCAAGGGGTGATGCTGCTTTTGGATTCATTATTGCATTGATTGGAATAAGGGTGCATTTGATTTTCTTTTATTAATTATAAGTTTATTTCAAGGTTCAGTTTTCCTTTTCTTGAGGTTGTTTCTTGCTTACAAAGGTGGTGTATGTGTGGGAAGAAATTTAAAAGTTCAAAATAGTTTGAATCACACAAAATAGAAATTAAAAATTTTTTAATATTTTTATTTTTGTTTAATTTTCTTTCTTATTTCTTTTTGTGTTTTGTTGCTTATGATTCTGATGTGTGAAGTTTGTTATGGCCAGAACAACAACAACGAGTACAGGAGTGGAGACAAAGAACAAAGATGAATACAAAAAAAAAACAAAGATGAACATTTGGAGGTTAGGATTTTATAAGTGAGAATTGGATCAATTTGGGTGTTTATATCAAATTTGGAATACCAATTTGAGTTGAACTTATTGTGTGTCCACATCAGTATGCAGTTAAGTGCCAACTTGGCACCTAACTGTACACCTTAGTGCCGTTAAAACGTCTAGTAACTTTTGGACTAATGGAGATTAACGATTCTGAAAGTGAAGGACTTATTTGGTCATTTTAAAAAGTGAGGGACTAATCCGAAGCGAATTAGAAATTTCAAGAACTATTTTGGGCATTACTTCATTTTTTTATAAGGAATCAGATGTTATAAGAGTGAAAAGAGGTGCTCCATGACTTTTAAAAACCTACCTCATTCATTTGAGGCGATGGAAGGAGTGTATGATAATTGAAGAGGATGACTTCTCAAGGGTTTCGATTTGGATTCAACTTTGGGGCTCCAAAATATTGTAAAACATTGGAGCTAGGGTATAAGAATGGAGAAAAATTAGGAGATGCAATGGAGGCTACCTTATTCAATGTAAGAGGTAAGGAGGGACATATTTGTGAAGGTAAGTGTAATAGTCCAATTTTCAGTATGTCTAGATCATACCAAAAACTGAGTACTACTAGTTTGTCTTCCTAATTTTTATCTACTATTTAATAAATATGAGCCTAATCGTAGTTAACACGTTGTCAATTTACGGATAAATTTTTGTTTGAAAACGTTGAGTCATTAATTCAAAGACATAAGCGGCATAATTATAAAAGACTAGCAAATAAAGCAAATATTAATAACAGTAACATGGTCATTTATATCAAATATGTACAGAGAACTAACCATACAGTCATATATTGACATCCCATGTCCTAGCTTGTCCAAAAAGTTCCTAAATTGGAACCTAGGATAGCCTAATTTTCTCTATAAACTTAGTCCCCTCTAAGGTCACAAAAGTGAGGGAAAATACTGTAGGTCTTTAAATGTGACTAAATGGGATATCGTCAAGAAACAACAACCATATGGTTTTCCTTTCTGGCGAGTCCTGGAACATATACACGCATATGAGATCGGAGTCCTCGTAAGCAAAAATTTCTGGTAGAGCATGTAAAGGTTCTTATGTCTCCATCTATGAGTGGAAAGAGGGGGTAAGAACATGAGAGTCCTTAGTAGGGTCAGAGTAGTTAATTAGGTTCGTTTTATGCTATACTTAGCCAATAGCAACAAATCCTCAAATACAAACAAATTTAACAAACCACAAAATACAGAGAGATCACAAGTCAAGAAGCACACACACCCAATCACAAAACACATATCATAGAGAAGTATGTGCAAACAAGTATTTTTCGCAGCAATCGTATCCCGCATAGCCATGGCCATAAAGGACATAACAGCGATGAAGATAGTTGCACCCTGTACGGATTTGTCATTTAAAAGTCCTCACCCGATTACTTTTCCTATTCGTAGCTATTGAGGTCTTATCTGCACCAAACAATCAGCATTAAGGTGATCAGTATTAATATCTCAAGTTAACTACGAACATTCCCAAAATAAGCGCTTATAGATATTCATGCGAAATATATCTCAAGGATACCCTAATAGCATGAGACACACAACAGAGTATATAGTGAAGCATGATTCAGTCTATTCCCCATGCTGTAACAGGAACGAACTGCTTTAATACCAAATTATAACAACCCAATTTTCAGTATGTCTAGATCATACGAAGAATTAAGTACTACCAACTTTTTTTTCTTAATTATTATCTACTATTTAATAAATGAGTCTGATCATAGTTAACACGTTGTCGATTTACAAATAAGTTTTTGTTTCAAAACGTTAAGTCGTTAATTCAAAGACATACGCGGCAGAATTATAAAAGACTAACAAATAAAGCAAGTATTTATAATAGTAACATGGTCATTAATAGTATTTTTAATGATGCGAGATTATATCTAATAGTATAAAATTACTCATTTTTTTTACTAATTGAGTGCTAATCAAATTTTAATAAAAATGATGACCCTCTAAATTTTCTCTAATACAATATTGATACGTCGTTTATTGATGTATAAAATATCAGTTTTAATTGTTGGTCAAGCATCTATTTTAAATTTGATAGATAGTATATGCGATATAATTATAGAGAGGAATGAAAGTAGGTACAAGTGGTATGACTAAAATCGAATAAAGAAAAATTGTTTGAGGTTATCATAATTTATTATTTTTAGTCATTAATATTTAAAAATATAGAATAAAGCTAAGTAGAGATAAGTTTCAAAGTGGTCCCTGAAGTTGCACTCGAGCCTCATAGTAGTCCCTGAACTTAAAAGTTACTCATATTTATCCCTGAAGTTGCACTCCGGGACTCAGACTCGTCCTTCTAGCACATTCCGTCCATCTGGCGCAACTGGAAAGTTGAGTTGGCCTCCTTCCTGACATGTTGGCATAACAGAAACGACGTAGTATTTGCTGTGGCGCCAAAATGACATGAAACGACATCATTTCACGCTAAAAACCTCCTTCATCAACGTTACCCTAACGAATTGTCTCCCCCCTCTCAAATCACAACACAAGCACAGAGGTCTCTTCTTCTCCACTACATTCATCAATGGTGTCTATGCGATTGTATTAATTGCACCGATTTCCCCGAACCACGTCGCTTTTGTGCTCAACTTCTCTCCGAAGAAACAAGCACCTTTTGTGTCAAAATTCAAAGGAAAGAAAGAAAAGAACCACAACACACTATTGACTCCTCTTCACTCCGGAAGCTGAAAGCTGAAATGTAATGTCCCAAACATTAGAATCATAAACTGACAATGGCTACGGATAAGTTGGTGATGGCGGTCATAAGGGTGGCAAGGCCTTCCTTTCTAAACAACCACGACAAAGCAGCATTTGTCGTTCACGCCACCTTCCTCTCTTTCGGCTACCTTCTCACCGCCACCAGCCCCCAAGCCCTCTTCGACGACGTCCTTTCACATCCCTCCACTGGTAACACTTTCACTAATTTTCCGTTTTGTTCTCTCTTTTTTCTTTAACGAAATTATTTAATTTCGATATATTTTATGTGAAATATCCAAATATCATTAATTATCACTCTTCTTTACTGAAAACAATTGAAAATTCTGTTTTCTGTTTTCACTTCTTTCTTTGCAAGAACCAGAAAACATAGAAAGTAAAAAGCGAAACCAAACGTGCCCTAAGGTTGTAGCACTAGCTATGTAAAACAATTTTTATCTAATCGGTGTAAGAGAGTTTTATAGGATTATTTGTTCTTGAGTTGATGATTTGTTGAAAACCATCAAATACTGATATGTGATTGATTGAGTGAATTACAGAGGTTCATTATTTAGATTATAAAGTAAATTTGAGCTTTCTAAGGTGGTAGCTGTTAATGAACCATGATAACCACAAATAATGGCAATTCATGCCGGAAAATTGCACTATCCTTGAGCTTCTATACTAGACGAAGGATTAGGCTATGCAATCTAATATTGGATCAAGTCAATTAAGTTGAAGTTAAAAGATACCTTGTGGTATCAATAGAAGATGTAGCAAATTGATATATGCAGCCTGAAGCTTATAATTAGCATTTACTGATCATTTTTAATATGTGGTTTGTGATTGTGTGTAGAGGAGGTGTCTGTAGAGAACTGGAACCAACTTGACCAAGAATATGTCTTTGTTTATGTCAATCCAAAAAAGGTTTCAATTAAAGTGCTGGTAAAGTGCCTCGTTATGAATGAAAAGTTACTCATTGATGCCTTGAAGGAATGGTCCTTTGACCCTGCACACCTTGAGATTTGGTAAGCCTCTTTCCCCCTCCCCCCTTCAAACTATACATTCTTCAAGATTTTTCTTTCATTTGTTGCATTGCAAAATTAAAATTTTTGTAACTCACCAACCTAATTTTCTTTATTCGTGTTGAATTGGGCTGCGTTGGAGTTTGGAGCTTCTATTTGTTGATGACTTATTTTATTACTCTTTTTAATTAAATAGAATTTCCATTCTTGATAGAGGAAGACCAAAAACTAAAATATAATAGCTATGGTGGGGGCAAAAAATCATACATGATTTTTAGTAAAAACTGAAGTACTGAATTGTGATTTGAAAACGTTTTGAAATTAGAGTTTGTACTCTGTATTGTCAACTTTTACCCTTTTTCCATTCTTTTCTTTATCACATCAAATATTAAGATAGAATAGTTAATGGAATAAAAAAACCACCAGAAATATTTTGTATATTCGTTCTATGCTGCAAATTTTAAGCTTGTGCGTATTGAGTTTTGTTGCTCAAAAGTTATCTGCTTTTCTTTCTAGGTGAAGTCGGATATGTTGTGAAAATTAAAATTTTCTGTGGTTAATCGTACTTCTTGTGAATTTACGGTTATGTCATGATTTGGTGCTTTGATTTTTCTACATACAGTGTTAGGGATTATATTATAGCAAATGAAAAGAGCAATTATTCTGAGCAGCTCAAGAATTTGGAGCAGCTGGTGAGAAGACTAAATCAGGATATCTTAGCCAAATTAGCCAATTGTTTTGTTATGTTTTATTTAATAAGCCTTCTTCTTTTGACTTTTTTTTGTGTGTATTGTGCTAAGTTGTGTAGTACTTTCTCTTTTAATTTTGTTTATCAATCACCTTCAATACCTGCTTTCTTGAAAAAACTAATGGAGCCATTATTTCATAGATACACTATTTTCAATACCTTCAATAGGCTGTTGTTTATATATGCTGCATTATTCCTGGGCTAATGGTGGTTATACATGCTGCATAATGTCCTGTTTGTATATAACAGTGCTGTTTAGGGACTAGTCTGATGTCACTTACATAAGTTTAGGGACTAGTTTAATGTTACTTATAAAAGTGTAGGGACTATTTTGGTGCTCGAAAACAAGTGTCTGACAGCTTTTTATAAAAGTGAAGGAATAAAAAAGTTGGGTCCCGATGTAGTCAGGTGACCCAGACTATGCGAAGTTCGAAGTTCATGGCTGGCCAACCAACATAGTTGTCGAAGTTCTCCAAGCATGATGAAAAAATAACTTCAGGGAGTAGCAATCTACCAGGAAGCAGTCAACCAGCAAGGAATCCCCCACCTAACTCTATGTAAGGTGCAACACAGGGGAATGCTACAAGGCTTGTAAACTTCATGAAGTTTGTGTCCACCCCTGGATTCAAGGAACCCAGGCACAAAAAATGAAGATTAGGATGATTATATTTAGAGACAGGGGACACATGGTGTTTTTGTGTATCTATTTTGCTGAAATTTTTTTACCATGTATGATTTCTTAAACATTGTCCTAGTGTTTGGGATTTTAGTATCTGAAACTTATGAGGTCAAAATGTTAACAACTTTGATATACTTGGTGTTTTGGCTCTATAATGCCTTTTTTGGATGAAACATTACCAATATGAATTATGACTTTCTCGAATTGAGTTTTGTTAGCTTTTTGGTTATATTTTGTCCTGTGTTACAGAATTAAGAGTAATTAAAACCCGGTCCATTTCCATTTCATTGACCAGAAGTGCAAGAACAGAAGTATGCATATAATCAAACACTTTAATTTTCATTTCTTTCAAACAAAAGGACAGGAACAAGTACATGAACAACATATGCATATAACATGCATGTCATTTGTTTTTGGCTAGATACAGTTGATCCTGTTGTCTATCCAACTTTATTACAAGAACACCAACTACAATCAGCAACATGACACAAACATTAAAACCCCCCCATTTTTAGAACCCTAATTTTAGCCTCTAATCTACCAAATTTTCAAGCAATCTTCATCTTCCATTCTTCATTGCCAACTGAATGCCTTGTTCTATCATCACATGCTATGACATCTTCTTCCAAAACTTTATCAACCCACAAAAACAATCCACACCATTTCTTACCCACAGTCTGAACAGCCAAGAAAAATTAGTCAGCAAATTTTATATCCATAAATATAGCAATCAACAACAATAATACTTACAATGTAGTTTGGGCAACCTAGGAACGGTCTCCCTGGATTAGAATCCGTCCCTGACCACCGCAGCACTGGTCTTGACCCGCAGCTACACCATTCTGGCAAGCGCGATTCTCTATTTCTATTCATTCTCCTTATGATGCTTCTAAATGATCATGGGTTGTTCAAGCTCCCAGCTGCATTGCTCGCGCTTGCCATAACAGTCGGGTTTCAAAGATGGGGAAGACAAGAACAGAGAACCGAAGAGAAGAGAAGAGAAGACAGAGCACTGTGGGCTTCAAAATTAGGGATTAGGGTTTTAACTTTATTTGAGGGACCAAATTGATTCCGGACAGTTTACTCTGCCACATCAACTAGCCATTGTAATGCCCATATGCACGAAGCCTGCCAACTCAGCTTTCCGGTAGCGCCAGGTGGGTAGAAATTGCCGGAAGGACAAGTTTGAGTCGCGGAGTGCAACTTCAGGGATGAATATGAGTAACTTTTAAGTTCAGGAATTATTATAAGGCTCGAGTGCAACTTCAGGTATTACATTAAGACTTATCTTAGCTAAGTATGTTGTTGGATTTAGGAGTGGCAAATGAAAAAATCCCCCTGTCCCGCCAAAAGCCTTTCTTTGGCTGGCTAGCTGGCCCGTCCTTCCCCACCCAACGAGGTAGTCTTAAAATTTCACCCTATCCCAGCTAACAGTAGACTAGCGGACCAATGGGCTCAAATCACCTTTTTTATTTATTTATTTTTACTATTAATAAGTATTAAATAATATAACTTATAAAAAAATATTAAATAATATATATAATTTTACAATCATTTTATAAAAAATTATAATTTTTAAATTAATTAACATTAAAGTCTTTATAATTATAAATATGTAATAAATATAACTATAAACCTAATTTTTTAAAACAAAATAATAAAATCAACATTGTCCAAAGTAAAATAAATATTGTCCAAAATATATAATTCTACAAATTTAGTCACAAAAAAAACATCTACAAGTTTAGAACATAATCAATCAAACATAAAATATAATTCAAAACACTAAATTAGAACATCTTCCAAAAATCCTAAGCCCAGCGAGGAAGCCCATTCGGCCTGTCAAAACCCACGGTTTAAACGATGCGAGTTAGACGAACTTTTGATATATGACGATCTCAATTTTTCAGTCCGGCCTATTTTTTTGGCGGATTATGCGGATCGACCCGACAGGTTTAGGCCCATGTGCCACCCCTAGTTAGATTCTTAGACTAAAAAAATTGAATTAATGATCAAGTGATAGCCAAAAACAATAAATTCTGATAATCTTTTAATATTTTTTCTTTGAATAAATCCTATACGAAGAAATAAGGAGTTTATAGCATGATGGAATAAATCCTATACAAAGAAATAAGGAGTTTAGCATGATTCACGTATCCACTCCAGTCCACAAGTCTCTTAGGCTCAAGTGTTTTAGGGCAAAGATTTTCAGGTTAAGATAGACTGAAATCCATCCCATATTATTAAATGCTTTTACAAAGTGCCATGAAAATGACGATATATGAAGATGATGAAGATATGACGCGTATTTAGGTGCTTTCGTACCATTTTTTTTTACTTTGGTTCATAATTGATATTCGCCGTCAATCACAGTTTTTAATTCCTTGTTGGTTTGTAGACATCTCGAAGAATAGGCGGAACAATTAACCTGTAATTTTAAAATTTTTCTATTATAACCAAAAGTAGAGTGCAAACCCTCAATCAACACGTGATTAAGAAGGGATGAGATCTTTCTACTCAACTACTACAGTCAAATTTCTTCCCCATTATTTGTAGCAAGACATATAGACTAACAAATTAAACAAATCAACCGCATAAATTATTAACTCATAATTTACACTGACCTTGGAAGTCAAGTTCATACCTGAAGCATGAATGAAAAATTAGGTATCAAGTAGAAGTACCATGTATATATGTTGAGCTCAATCACAGATTAAACTAAAAAATGTATGCATTCTACTTTTTACCCACATCTATCTATATTAAAAAGTAACAACACTCTTCATCACCGTCACCGTCACCATCACCATCACCATCACCATCACCATCACCATCACCATCACCATCACCAGCTATATAAATCTCAGACTGTACTCATCAATTATCTATCCCATCAATCTTCAGTCATCGCCATATTCATTACCACTAAAACATGGCTTTCAATTTCAACAATAACCTTCTGGTAATCGTCATTGGTTTTGTATTAGTTCTCTTCCACATCAACAACATCAAATTTACCTATGCAACAAGCAGATTAGTATTATTAGATGAAAACAATAATAAGCCAGAAAAATTTTCTTCACTTCCTCAACAACCCATTTTCCCAGTTGCACCACTTCAACAAAACACACCTTCATTTATGCTCCCAACATTGCCATCTTTGCCACAACAACCAATCGGTAACAATAACATCAACAATGGTTTCATGAACACACCACTTTTTTCACTTCCAACATTGCCACCTCTACCCAAATTGCCTCCTTTACCTTCTCTTCCAATTATGCCCTTTCCTACTTTACCATCTAATAATGCCATTCCTTCATTTCCTTCTTCTGTTGCACCTCCAAGACCTTCCCCTCTTGGCTTACATCATCATGGAGGAGAAGATGATACAAATTAAATTTCACCCGTGAACACTCAACAATTAACAAAATAAACTTTTTAGAGTTTACTTCATATATTCTCCTTATTTTTTAGTCCGTCTCTTATTTGAAATTTTGGTACGTTTATATATAAACTAATATTTGTTTAGATACGTCAAACGTACTAAAATGCTAAAGAAATAGATTAAACACAACAATTTGAAGGGAGTATTTTATGTTGTGTTCGATCTAATTAGAACTTTCTCGCCATATTTTATGTGACAGTTAGTATATTAAGGACGGAGATATTGTTTGCATTATTCATGTTGTAACTGTATTTCCTATGTATTCCGTGATTAATAAAACCAATTTTATTCATAGCTTTTGTTGCTCTCAGAAATATACAAAGTTCTGAAAACCGATCAAGTTATGGAATTAGTAGAATTAGTGGTTTAAAGATTCAAAAAATTTAATCGAGATTTAATTCGAATCAAATTATACATAATAAAATAATATATTTATTTATAAAATATATAATTTTTTTAATTCATTATATTTTAAATTGGTTATGTAACAACCACCATTCAATATCCACATAATCAATTAAGGTGGATACTACAATGAAGATTTTATAATTGTCTTCATGTGAAAATATTCTCTTTTGACCCTTAGATGATGGATTGGATGGTTAGATTTTGATATTTGTAAAAGTGTTGTCGTTGTTTAAAGTGTGGCTAAATAAATAAATCACACTTTTAAACAAAACATCTTCATAAAAAGATGTTTTTGCCATCTTCATTTGAGTAGTTGCCATCAATTAATTACTCGCCACAATTAAACTTATTTGCAGACTTGCAGTTATCCGAACCTCGATATCGCAATGGCATAATTTAACTTAATAATTCCCTTACCTTTTAGTTTCATGGCAGCAGCGGTGGCTCTCACGCAACCAGAGCGGCAGTGGCAGCAACCGGAACAGCAACAATGTTAACTTTCACAGCAGTGACGATGGTTGCAGCAAAACAGAGAATTCAAATTGGATAGGAATTAAAAGCAATTACAGCCCTGGGGATTCAAGACAAAGCAAGGACTAAAATCGAATTAAAACCAGAACATGACAACTATAACAGTGACAAAACAGAACGTGCAGATGGACCAAACCTAAGGGAAAGATCAAACCAGTACCCAGGTAACCTAATCAGAACTAGCAGCAGCTTCAACAGTCCCACGGCAACACTAGCGTCAATATTCAACCTAATTGTAGCAGAAAATAGGATAATAGTAGAGTAAAAGTGGAAGTAGAACAAGTTTAAGGAAGCGAAGGACCTAAACCGAAATAGAGGCAACAAAGATACCTCCATCAGTGACTCTAACAGCAACGTAGAGTTCAGTGGTGGTCACGGCGGCTTCCGACAGCTACATGCCACTCAGCGGTAGCCTCCAATCCACAACGGAACCACACTAACAGCACCCACAACAGCGGCTGGAAGAGCAGCGGTCATGGCAGCAGCAACCGCAGCAGAGCTTCAGCAGCGGCGGTTCTTCATGGCGGCGACAACACTGAGGCACAGCTCCTCCCTCCTATCCTCGGCGGCGGCGACATGCAAGGACAGCTCCTCCAGCTCGTAGGGGTTCCAGGCATGCGTCTCCTCTTTCTTGTCCGGGATCGACGGCGGTGGCACAGCTGGGGTCGGTGGCAGTGGCTTCCTCGACGGCCAGCACGCGACGGCGCTCTCCCTCTCCATTCTCGCGCAACACTCTTCCTCAAACTCTGTTTCGATCTCTCTTTTCCCTAACTCAGTTCGGTGGCTTCGTGGTGGCAGTGATGGCAAGACGCGACGGCGACGGTGGTACCAGGCCGGCGACGCTCTTCCTCCCTTCCGCCGGCGTTATCTCTTCCTCCGATCTCCTCTCTGCGCGTGCGTGTTTTTGTTACGTTGAGAGGGTTTAAAGGGGGGTGGAGTGCGGCTGTTAGGAGCTGGGTTAGGGAAATTAGAGTTTTTTTTTTTCCTGAAATAATTTAGCTAATTTTGGAATTTAGGATCAGAAACTAAAAATTTTATAAAAAAATAAGGATGAATATGAATAGATATTTTGATAAAATTAGAGGGTAGAATAATTTTAAAATCAAATATACTCTATTAAAAATATTTAAAAATATTATTTATCAACGCATTACTCAGTTTAATTAATTATTTTTAATTTAAATTATAACATAAATATATTAATCATATTTTATATAATATATCTTAAACTCAAAATAAAATTTATTTAAATTAAATTATATAATTTTTATTTTATTTTTTAATTATTAAAATTATGTAAAATATTTTATTAAAATAAAAATTATAATAAAATTTTAATTAATTTAAATTTTAGTCGTCATGAAATTTTATTTAATTACTATGAGTTAAATAATTTTTTTAAAATAAAATTTTTAACAATTATAATAAATATTAAATAACTCATTATTTAATTCTCCAAAAACTTAGATTGTTACAGGTTAATTGTTAAAAAATTATATCGATTCGACTAAATTAATTTAATAATTGATTCTTAGTTAATCGGATTTAACTAACCAATTTGAACCGATTTTCATAACCATATTAATATATATCAAATATGATATGATTTTTTTCTTTCGCAACTCGAGTATATCCACTATTGTTGGTAACTAATCTTCTGTAATGTCAATTTTTAGAATTTTTTTTTGACTTTATTAGATAACTAACTAAAGTACCAGCTAACTTAAGCCAACTTTTTTAAAAAAAAAAGATTTTAAATAATAGGATTAGCACTACCAAATTAAGATTAGCGAAACGTAATTTTTCACTGACTGTCATTGCGCGTAATTGCTTCAGCAACTTGAAACCTCTCTCATCATGTCGTCGGTCCGTACCTCATTTTCAACCATTCGTCGTGCTGCCGTTGTGCCCTCCGCCACTACTTCTCTGTGTGTTTTGCCAGGCCGACCTGCATTGAACAAAAGAAACATCTCAAGTTTTTAAAAAAAAGAAAACATCCCAAGTTTAACAAAATAAACATCCCAAGTTTAACAGTAGAAGCATTCCAAATTTAAAAAAAAAAACATGCGAAGTTGAACAAAAAAACACCCTTAGTTTAATAAAAGAAACATCCAAATTTTGTCAAAAGAAATATCCCAAAATTACCTTCGAATGTATTCGCTGCAATCAGCGGTGAGGGAGTTCTTTGTTGACCTTTCACGACAATCGACTCACGGAGGAGGGGCCGACTTAGGGCTGATGAAGGGTGTTGGGCGTGATGTAGCGACGAACTACTAGAAAGAGATGCAGTTGTTAATGCGGTTATTGATGCGAGTAGGCGTGGTTGTTGACGTCATCTTCGACAAGGAGGAGACGCTGGTAGTTGTTTCGTCGGGAGAACGGTCGTGACTGGGTCGAGGGCAGGCAGTCGAGTTGCAAAGGACAGCGACTTCACATGGGACTCGCTTTGGGGGGGCTGTGGTCATTGTCACTGGTGAGATGACACGCAACCTTGCTGTTGTGGCGGGAGAGTTATTGGCACCGATTGGAAGGCGGCGGCGCAACCGCGTGAACTAGAACAACAACGTGAGTCGGAGTGGAAGCAAAAGGAGAATGAGGGTGCGGTTGTTTTTGAATTTTGTTGTATGTGAAAGTTAAAAGTAAAACTAAGATTAAGTTGGGGTAAGGATTTAGGATGTTTTTTATAAAATACGACAAGGAGACAATGAGGAATCTTGACAATGTGTAAAATGAACTAGTTATTTAGCCTAATAGGGCTAGATAATAAAAACCACTCCACAGATTACCTAAATTAAAAAACTCTCATTTAGTTATTTCATGAAGCGATTACGTCGTCAGAAGAAGAAGTGGAAAATAACTGCCCCATGGTGGTTCGATTAACCCCGGAACAAACGGCACAAACAACCGAAACCGAATTGAAGCACATTGTTTTCGGAATTGCCGCATCATCAAACTTGTGGGAACAAAGAAAAGAATACATCAAGGTATGGTGGAAACTAGAAGAAACTAGAGGTGTTGTTTGGTTAGATCAGAAAGTAACAACAACAAAAAAACGAAGGGTTGCCCGAGATTAGAATATCCTTCAGATTAGTGCCAAGATGAACATCATCAATGAGGAGGAGAGGAATGGAGACAAAGAATAAAGATGAACATTTGGGGGTTAGGGTTTTATAAGTGAGAATTGAATCAATTTGGGTGTTTAAATTAAATTTGGGATACCAATTTGAGTTGAACTCATTGTGTGTCCACATCAGCGTCGCCGATAAAAACATCTGATAACTTTTAGACTATCGGAGATTCACGATTCTGAGTGAATGACTTATTTGGTCATTTTAAAAAGTGGGGAACTAATTTGAAGTGAGTTAGAAATTTCAGAGACCATTTTGGACATTACCTCTAAAAAAAATTGGTATGTGTTGTCCCAACTCTGCATGGTTTGTCACTCTAAAGCCATTGGGTCTGCCCCAAATAACCCTAAGTGCAGCCTCCATATTCTCGACAAAGAAGGTGGTGTCAGCCAGGAGTCTTCCAATCAAACTGTGTTCACAATTCTCCACCCCCTACCCGCAGATCCTTATAATTAAATGTTACTTGTTCGTCCTCCTCATCCACATGTCTATCCCTCCTCCTTCTTCTACCACTGTCCTAATCTACCATGCAGAGGCCACGTACTGTTGAGAAAAAAAACTCACGTAGATTCCTAGAAGCATTGTATGCTTCAAGGGGAATTCTTATTTTTATGTAAACACTCACTCTCCTAGAAATTCTAGTAGAGTACATTATGAAATTCTCCATGTAATAATAGTTAATTTAATAATTCTTAATATAATTAGATTTAATTACTCTATCGGTCCTTATAGTTTTATCGAATTTTCAATTAAGTCTTTATACATTTTTTTTTTCAGTTGGGTTCCTATATTATATTAGATTTTGTAACTAAGTCTCTGCCATGACCAAAATGTCAGAGTTAACGGAATACAACAAACAACAACAAAGCCTTGTCCCACTAGGTGGGGTCGGCTATATGAATCAAACGACGCCGTTGAGCTTTCTCATGTATCATGTCTACAGAAAGACTGTTTACATGTAGATCTCATTTGACCACTTCATGGATGGTCTTCTTAGGTCTTCCTCTGCCTTTCACCCCTTGTCCATCTTCCATCTCATCTACCCTCCTGACTGGGCATTCTGTCAATCTTCTTCTCACATGTCCAAACCATCTGAGACGTGATTCTACCATCTTTTCCACAATGGGTGCTACTCCAACTTTCTCCCTTATATCTTCATTTCTTATTTTATCCAATCGCATATGATCACTCATCCATCTCAACATTTTCAAAATTAACGGAATATTTTGTTAAATCACTACAAAAAAGGCCTATGACCACGGTAAAAAATTGTGACCTATTCTCTCGCGGCCATAGGTCTATGGTCACGGTCTTTTTATCTATGGTCACGATTTCAATTTTCAAATTTTGACAATTTAGGCCATGTTTTTTCACCGTGACCATAACCTCTATGGTCACCCCTCCTTAAAACTGTGATCATAGCCTTATCTATGGTTATGGTTTTCACCGTGACCATAGACTCTATGGTCACTGATGAGCGGATAATTTATACGCTTTTTGGCATTGCTTTTAGGTAGTTTTTAGTAAGTTCAAGCTACTTTTAGGGATGTTTTCATTAGTTTTTATGTTAAATTCACATTTCTAGACTTTACTATGAGTTTGTGTGTTTGTCTGTGATTTCAGGTAATTTCTGGCTGAAATTGAGGGACTTGAGCAAAACTCTGATAGGAGGCTGACAAAGGACTGCTGATGCTGTTGGAATCTGACCTCCCTGCACTCGAAATGAATTTTCTGGAGCTACAAAAATCCAAATGGCGCGCTCTCAACGGCGTTGGAAAGTAGACATCCAGAGTTTTCCAGCAATATATAATAGTCTATACTTTATTCTAGAATTGATGACGTAAACTGGCACTCAACGCCAGTTCCATGCTGCTGTCTGGAGTAAAACGCCAGAAACACGTCACGACCCGGAGTTGAACGCCCAAAACACGTTACAACTTGGCGTTCAACTCCGAAAGAAGCCTCAGCTCGTGGATAGATCAAGCTCAGCCCAAACACACACCAAGTGGGCCCCCGAAGTGGATTTATGCATCAATTACTTACTCATGTAAACCCTAGTAGCTAGTCTAGTATAAATAGGATAATTTACTATTGTATTAGACATCTTTGGTCTCAGTTTTATTTTATTCTTCATCTTAGGAGGCTATTGATCACGTTTTGGGGGGCTGGCCATTTGGCCATGCCTGAACCTTTCACTTATGTATTTTCAACGGTGGAGTTTCTACACACCATAGATTAAGGGTGTGGAGCTCTGATGTACCTCAAGTTTTAATGCAATTACTACTATTTCCTATTCAATTCTCTTTATTCCTATTCTAAGATATTCGTTGCACTTTAACTTGATGAATGTGATGATCTGTGACACTCATCATCATTCTCACCTATGAACGCGCGTGATTGACAACCACTTCCGTTCTACCTTAGGCCGGGCGCGTATCTCTTAGATTCCTTAAACAGAATCTTCGTGGTATAAGCTAGATTAATGGCAGCATTCATGAGAATCCAAAAAGTCTAAACCTTGTCTGTGGTATTCCGAGTAGGATTCTGGGATTGAATGACTGTGACGAGCTTCAAACTCCTGAAGGCTGGGCGTTAGTGACAGATGCAAAAGAATCAAGGGATTCTATTCCAACCTGATTGAGAACCGACAGATGATTAGCCGTGCTGTGACAGAGCATTTGGACCTTTTTCACTGAGAGGATGGGATGTAGCCATTGACAATGGTGATGCGCTACATACAGCTTGCCATAGGAAGGAATGAAAGAACTGGAAGGAAGAAGTAGGAAAGTAGAAAAAGAAAGGGCACATTATCTCCATACGCCTATCTGAAATTCCCACCCTTAATTTACATAAGTATTTCTATCCTATTTTAATTGTCTTTATTTTCTGTTTATTATTTATTAATATTCGAAAATCCATAATCAATTATAATCCGCCTAACTGAGATTTACAAGATGACCATAGCTTGCTTCATACCAGCAATCTCTGTGGGATCGACCCTTACTCACGTAAGGTTTATTACTTGGACGACCCAGTACACTTGCTGGTTAGTTGAACGGAGTTGTGTCCACACATAGCAAAGAGCCATTATAATTATTCCATACAACAACAAAAAATACAATATTGATGATCACAATTTCGTCCATCAAGTTTTTGGCGCCGTTGCCGGGGATTGTTCGAGTTTGGACAACTGACGGTTCATCTTGTTGCTCAGATTAGGTAATTTTCTTTTCAAAAATCTTTTTCAAAATTTTTCTTTTCTTTTTTCGTTTTTTTTCCAAAAATGTTTTCGAAAAAAATTAATAAAAATCCAAAAAAATCATAAAATCATAAAAATAAAAAATATTTTGTGTTCTTGTTTGAGTCTTGAGTCAGTTTTTAAGTTTGGTGTCAATTGCATGCTTTAAAAAATTTTTTCTTGCATTTCTCGAAAATTCATGCATTCATGGTGTACTTCATGATCTTCAAGTTGTTCTTGACAAGTCTTCTTGTTTGATCTTAATGTTTTCTTGTTTTGTGTTGTTTGTTGTTTTTCATATGCATTTTTTTGTTTGTTAGAGTCCATGCATTAAAGATTTCTAAGTTTGGTGTCTTGCATGTTTTCTTTGCATCAAAAATATTTCAAAATTATGTTCTTGATGTTCATCATGATCTTCATAGTGTTCTTGGTGTTCATCTTGACATTCATAGTGTCTTGCATGCATTCTTTGTTTTGATCCATAAAGAAAAGAGAAAAACAAAAAAATGACGTTTTTAATTTTTCTCTCTCCTCATAAAAAATATCTTTTCCTTATTTCCCTCCAAATTTTCGAAATTTTGGGTTGACTTGGTCAAAAATTTTTAAAATTAGTTGTTTCTTACAAGTCTAGTCAAATTTTCAATTTAAAAAATCTTATCTTTTCAAAATCTTTTTCAAAAATCATATTTTTTTCCATTTTTCTTTTTTTCGAAAACTCCAAAAATCTTTTTCAAAATATTTTCAAAATATTTTTCTTATCTTTATATCATATTTTCGAAATTACACTAACAATTAATGTGATTGATTCAAAAATTGAAGTTTGTTACTTTCTTGTTAAGAAAGGTTCAATCTTTAAATTCTAGATCTTATCTTGTAGTTTCTTATTAGTAAAGTAATTAATTTTAATTTTAAAAATTAAATCTTTTTCAAACATATCTTATCATATCTTTTATATCTTATCTTTTTATCATATCTTTTTCAAAAATTTGATTTTTAAATATCTTATCTACCTTCTTCTCTTCTTATCTTTTCAAATTTGATTTTAAAATCTTTTTCAACTAACTATTTGACTTTTTGTTTGTTTCTTATCTTTTTCAAAACTACCTAACTACTTTTCCCTCTCTAATTTTCGAAAATATCTCATCCCTTTTTCAAAAATTCCTTTTTAATTAATTAATTATTTTAATTATATCTTATCTTTAATTTTCGAAAATCACTAACCACTTTTTCAAAATTATTTTCGAAATTCTCTATCTCTCCTTCTATCTATTTATTTATTTATTTACTAACACTTCTCTTCACCTCTCTTCATCTCAAATCACTGCCCCTACCTTTACCCTTTATTCAGACTATTCATTCTTTTTCACTCCTATTCCATTTCTTCTTCTACTAACATAAAGGAATCTCTATACTGTGACATAGAGGATTCCTCTTTATTTTCTTGTTCTCTTCTTCCCTATATGAGCAGGAACAAGGAAAAAGACACTCTTGTTGAAGCTGATCCAGAACCTGAAAGGACTCTGAAGAGGAAACTAAGAGAAGCTAAATTACAACAATCCAGAAATAACCTTTCAGAAATTTTCGAACAAGAGAAGGAAATGGCAGCCGAACCCAACAACAATAATGCAAGGAGGATGCTGGGTGACTTTACTAAACCCACGTCCAAATTTGATGGAAGAAGCATCTCTATTCCTGCCATTGGAGCAAACAATTTTGAGCTAAAACCTCAGCTAGTTGCTTTAATGCAACAAAACTGCAAGTTTTATGGACTTCCATCTAAAGATCCTTATCAGTTTTTAACTGAGTTCTTGCAGATTTGTGAGACTATAAAGGCGAATGGAGTAGATCCTGAAGTCTACAGGCTCATGCTTTTCCCTTTTGCTATAAGAGATAGAGCTAGAACATGGTTGGACTCACAACCTAAAGATAGCCTGGACTCCTGGGAAAAGCTGGTCACGGCCTTCTTGGATAAATTCTTTCCTCCCCAAAAGCTGAGCAAGCTTAGAATGGATGTTTAGACCTTCATGCAAAAAGATGGTGAATCCCTCTATGAAGCTTGGGAAAGATACAAGCAGCTGACCAAAAGGTGTCCATCTGACATGTTTTCAGAATGGACCATATTAGATATATTCTATTATGGTCTATCTGAATTTTCGAAAATGTCATTCGACCATTCTGCAGGTGGATCCATTCACCTAAAGAAAACACCTGCAGAAGCTCAAGAACTTATTGACATGGTTGCAAATAACCAATTCATGTACACTTCTGAGAGGATTTCCGTGAATAATGGGACGCCTAAGAGGAAGGAAGTTCTTGAAATTGATGCTCTGAATGCCATATTGGCTCAGAACAAAGTGTTGACTCAGCAAGTCAACATGATCTCTCAAAGTCTGAATGGATGGCAAAATGCATCCAACAGTACTAAAGAGGCAGCTTCTGAAGAAGCTTATGATCCTAAAAACCCTGCAATGGCAGAGGTTAATTACATGGGTGAACCTTATGGAAACACCTATAACTCATCATGGAGAAATCATCCAAATTTCTCATGGAAGGATCAATAAAAGCCTCAACAAGGCTTTAATAATGGTGGAAGAAATAGGCTCAGTAATAACAAGCCTTTTCCATCATCTTCTCAACAACAGATAGAGAATTCTGAACAGAGCCCCTCTAATTTAGCAAACTTAGTCTCTAAGCTGTCAAAGGCCACTTTAAGTTTCATGAGTGAAACAAGGTCCTCCATTAGAAATCTGGAGGCACAAGTGGGCCAGCTGAGTAAGAAAATCATTGAAACTCCTCCCAGTATTCTCCCAAGCAATACAGAAGAGAATCCAAAAGCAGAGTGCAAGGCCATTGATGTAATCAATATGGCCGAATGCACAAGGGAGGAGAAGGACGAAAATCCTAGTGTGGAAGACCTCCTGGGACGTCTCTCAAATATGAAGGAGTTCCCTATTGAGGACCTGAAGGAATCTAAGGCTCATATAGAGACCATAGAGATTCCATTAAATCTCCTTCTACCATTCATGAGCTCTGAAGACTATTCTTCCTCAGAAGAGGATGAAGATGTAACTGGAGAGCAAGTTGCTCAATATCTAGGAGCTATCATGAAGCTGAATGGCAAGTTGTTTGGTAATGAGACTTGGGAAGGTGAACCTCCCTTGCTCATTAGTGAACTAGATACATGGATTCAGAAAACTTTACCTCAAAAGAGACAAGATCCTGGTAAATTCTTAATACCTTGTACTATAGGCACCATGACCTTTAACAAGGCTCTGTATGACCTGGGGTCAGGCATAAATCTTATGCCACTCTCTATAATGGAGAAACTAGGGATCATTGAGGTACAGCTTGCCTTATTCTCATTACAATTGGCAGACAAGTCAGTAAGACAACCTTATGGATTAGTAGAGGACGTGTTAGTAAAGGTTGAAGGCCTTTACATCCCTGCTGATTTCATTGTCTTAGACACTAGGAAGGAAGAAGATGAATGCATCATCCTTGGAAGACCCTTCCTAGCCACAGTAGAAGCTGTGATTGATGTTAACAGAGGAGAATTAGTCCTTCAATTGAATGGGGATTACCTTGTGTTTAAAGCTCAAGGACCTTCCTCTGCAACCATGGAGAGGAAGCATGAAAAGCTTCTCTCAGTACAGAGTCAAGAAGAGCCCCCACAGTCAAACTCTAAGTTTGGTGTTGGGAGGCCACAACCAAACTCTAAGTTTTGTGTTGAATCCCCACAATCAAACTCTAAGTTTGGTGTTGGGATTATACAACATTGACCTGATCACCTTTGTGGCTCCATGAGAGGCCACTGTCAAGCTAGTGACATTAAAAGAGCGCTTGTTGGGAGGCAACCCAATTTTTATTTATCTAATTTTAATTTTATTATTATTTTATGTTTTATTAGGTTCATGATCATGTGGAGTCACGAAAAAATTATTAAAATTAAAAACAGAATCAAAAACAACAGAAGAAAAATCACACCCTGGAGGAAGGACTTACTGGCGTTTAAACGCCAGTAAGGTGCATCTGGCTGGCGTTCAACGCCAGAACAGAGCATGTTTCTGGTGCTGAACGCCAGAAACAAGCAACATCTTGGCGTTTGAATGCCAGGAATGTGCCTTGAGGAAAGCTGGCGCTGAACGGCAGTAACAAGCATGGAACTGGCGTTCAACGCCAGAAACATGCTACACATGGGCGTTGGACGCCCAGAGTGTGCATCACTTCGGCGTTTAAACGCCAGAATGGTGTGCAAAGGTATTTTACATGCCTAATTGGTGCAGGGATGTAAATCCTTGATACCTTAGGATCTGTGGACCCCACAGGATCCCCACCTAACATATTCTTCCCTCTTCTCACTCTTCAATCTCTCTTCCCCATAAACCCTACCCACCTTAAAAATTCAAAAATCTTTCCTACCCACACCCACCCTAAATGACTGAAACTACACCCACTCCCCTCCCTATATATACCCTTCCATTCTACTTCATTTTCACACAACACAAACCCCCTCTTCTACACCTTAGCCGAAACACCTTCCCTCACTCTCCTCCATATTTTCTTCTTCTTCTTCTTCTCTTCTTTCTTCTCTTGCTCGAGGGCGAAGAATATTTTAAATTTGGTGTGATCAAAGCATAATCTTTTTGTTTTTCCATTACCATCAGTGGCACCTAAGGCCGGAGAATTCTCTAGAAAAGGAAAAGGGAAGACAAAAGCTTCCACCTCCGAGTCATGGGAGATGGAAAGATTCATCTCCAAAAGCCATCAAGACCACTTCTATGATGTTGTGGCAAAAAAGAAGGTGATTCCTGAGGTCCCTTTCAAACTCAAGAAAAATGAGTATCCGGAGATCCGACATGAAATCCGAAGAAGAGGTTGGGAAGTCCTAACCAACCCCATGCAACAAGTCAAAATCTTAATGGTTCAAGAGTTCTATGCCAATGCATGGATCACTAGGAACCATGATCAAAGTATGAATCTGAGTCCAAAAAATTATCTCACAATGGTTCGGGGGAAATACTTAGATTTTAGTCCGGAAAATGTGAGGTTGGCATTCCACTTGCCCATGATGCAAGGAGATGAACGCCCCTACACTAGAAGGGTCAACTTTAATCAAAGGTTAGACCAAGTCCTTATGGACATATGTGTGGAAGGAGCTCAATGGAAAAGAGACTCCAAAGGCAAGCCAGTTCAACTGAGAAGACTGGACCTCAAGCCTATATCTAGAGGATGGTTAGAGTTCATTCAACGCTCCATCATCCCCACTAGCAACCGATCTGAAGTTACTGTGGATCGGGCCATCATGATTCATAGCATCATGATTGGAGAGGAAGTAGAAGTTCATGAAGTCATCTCCCATGAATTCTACAAAATAGCCGAAAAGTCCTCCACCATGGCAAGGCTAGCTTTTTCTCACCTTATTTGCCATCTATGTTACTCAGCTGGAGTTATCATAGAAGGAGACATCCTCATTGAAGAGGATAAGCCCATCACCAAGAAGAGGATGGAGCAAGCAAAAGAGACCCTCCACGGATCTCAAGAGATGCATGAGGAAGCTCATCATCAAGAAATCCCTGAGATGCTTCAAGGGATGCACTTTCCTCCCAACAACTATTGGGAACAACTCAACACTTCCCTAGAAGATTTGAGCTACAATGTGGAACAATTAAGGGTGGAACATCATGAGCACTCCATCATTCTCCATGAAATAAGAGAAGATCAAAGAGCAATGAGGGAGGAGCAACAAAGGCAAGGAAGTGACATAGAAGAGCTTAAGGACATTGTTGGTCCTTCAGGAAGAAGACGCCACTAAGGTGGATTCATTCCTTGTTCTTATTTCCTTCTGCTTTTCGGTTTTTATATTATATGTTTACCTATGTTTTGTGTCTCTACTTCATGATCATTAGTAGTTAGTAACTATGTCTTAAAGTTATGAATAACTCCATTAATCCTTCACCTCTCTTAAATGAAAAATATTTTAATTCAAAAGAACAAGAAGTACATGAATTTCAAATTTATCGTTGAATTTAGTTTAATTATATTGATGTGGTAACAATACTTTTTGTTTTCTGAATGAATGCTTAAACAGTGCATATTGTTTATCTTGTTGTTTATGAATGTTAAAACTGTTGGCTCTTGAAAGAATGATGAACAAAGAAAAATGTTATTGATGATCTGAAAAATCATAAAATTGATTCTTAAAGCAAGAAAAAGCAGTGAAAAAAGAAAAGCTTGCGAAAAAAATATAGAAAGAAAAAGAAAAAGCAAGCAGAAAAAGCCAATAGCCCTTAAAACCAAAAGGCAAGGGTAAAAAGGATCCAAGGCTTTGAGCATCAATGGATATGAGGGCCCAAGGAAATAAAATCCAGGCCTAAGCGGCTAAATTAAGCTGTCCCTAACCATGTGCTTGTGTCATGAAGGTCCAAGTGAAAAGCTTGAGACTGAGTGGTTAAAGTCGTGATCCAAAGCAAAAAGAGTGTGCTTAAGAGCTCTGGACACCTCTAACTGGGGACTTTAGCAAAGCTGAGTCACAATCTGAAAAGGTTCACCCAGTCATGTGTCTGTGGCATTTATGTATCCGGTGGTAATATTGGAAAACAAAGTGCTTAGGGCCACGGCCAAGACTCATAAGTAGCTGTGTTCAAGAATCAACATACTTAACTAGGAAAGTCAATAACACTATCCGAAATTCTAATTTCCTAGAGAAGCCAATCATTCTAAACTTCAAAGGAGAAAATGAGATGCCAAAACTGTTCAGAAGCAAAAAGCTACAAGTCCCGCTCATCTAATTATAATTAATATTCATTGATATTCTGAGATTTATAGTATATTCTCTTCTTTTTATCCTATTTGATTTTCAGTTGCTTGGGGACAAGCAACAATTTAAGTTTGGTGTTGTGATGAGCGGATAATTTATACGCTTTTTGGCATTGTTTTTAGGTAGTTTTTAGTAAGTTCAAGCTACTTTTAGGGATGTTTTCATTAGTTTTTATGTTAAATTCACATTTCTGGACTTTACTATGAGTTTGTGTGTTTTTCTGTGATTTCAGGTAATTTCTGGCTGAAATTGAGGGACTTGAGCAAAACTCTGATAGGAGGCTGACAAAGGACTGCTGATGTTGTTGGAATCTGACCTCCCTGCACTCGAAATGGATTTTCTGGAGCTACAAAACTCCAAATGGCGCGCTCTCAACGGCGTTTGAAAGTAGACATCCAGAGCTTTCCAGCAATATATAATAGTCCATACTTTATTCGGGAATTGACGACGTAAACTGACGCTCAACTCCAGTTCCATGCTGCTGTCTGGAGTAAAACGCCAGAAACACGTCACGACCCGGAGTTGAACGCCCAAAACACGTTACAACTTGGCGTTCAACTCCAAAAGAAGCCTCAGCTCGTGAATAGATCAAGCTCAGTCCAAAAACACACCAAGTGGGCCCCGGAAGTGGATTTATGCATCAATTACTTACTCATGTAAACCCTAGTAGCTAGTCTAGTATAAATAGGATAATTTACTATTGTATTAGACATCTTTGGTCTCAGTTTTATTTTATTCTTCATATTAGGAGGATATTGATCACGGCTGGCCATTTGGCCATGCCTGAACCTTTCACTTATGTATTTTCAACGGTGGAGTTTCTACACACCATAGATTAAGAGTGTGGAGCTCTGCTGTACCTCAAGTTTTAATGCAATTACTACTATTTCCTATTCAATTCTCTTTATTCCTATTCTAAGATATTCGTTGCACTTCAACTTGATGAATATGATGATCCGTGACACTCATCATCATTCTCACCTATGAACGCGCGTGATTGACAACCACTTCCGTTCTACCTTAGGCCGGGCGCGTATCTCTTAGATTCCTTAAACAGAATCTTCGTGGTATAAGCTAGATTGATAGCGGCATTCATGAGAATCCAAAAAGTCTAAACCTTGTCTGTGGTATTTCGAGTAGGATTCTGGGATTGAATGACTGTGACGAGCTTCAAACTCCTGAAGGCTGGGCGTTAGTGACAGACGCAAAAGAATCAAGGGATTCCATTCCAACCTGATTGAGAACCGACAGATGATTAGCCGTGCTGTGACAGAGCATTTGGACCTTTTTCACTGAGAGGATGGGATGTAGCCATTGACAATGGTAATGCCCTACATACAGCTTGCCATAGGAAGGAATGAAAGAACTGGAAGGAAGAAGTAGGAAAGTAGAAAAAGAAAGGGCACAGTATCTCCATACGCCTATCTGAAATTCCCACCATTAATTTACATAAGTATTTCTATCCTATTTTAATTATATTTATTTTCTGTTTATTATTTATTAATATTCAAAAATCCACAATCAATTATAATCCGCTTAACTGAGATTTACAAGATGACCATAGCTTGCTTCATACCAGCAATCTCTGTGGGATCGACCCTTACTCACGTAAGGTTTATTACTTGGACGACCCAGTACACTTGCTGGTTAGTTGAACGGAGTTGTGTCCACACATAGCAAAGAGCCATTATAATTATTCCATACAACAACAAAAAATACAACATTGATGATCACAATTTCGTCCACCAGTCACCCCTCCTTAAAACCGTGACCATAGCCTTATCTATAGTCACACTTTTTGCTGTGACCAAAGCTCTATGGTCACCCCAGCTTAAAACCATGACCATAGCCTTATCTATGGTCACGTTTTTTGCCGTGACCATAGCCTCTATGGTCACCCCTCCTTAAAACCGTGACCAGAGCCCTATCTATGGTCACGGTTTTTTGCCGTGACTATAACCTCTATGGTCACCCTACCTTAGAACCGTGACCATAGCCTTATCTATGGTCACGGTTTTTACCGTGACCATAGCTTATTTTGTTTTATGAGATTTATTTTTTTTAAAACATAATCACATCCTAAAATGATGATAATCACAAAATAAATCTAAGAATAAAAAATATATAATCAACAATTAAGATAAGTTGTGATTAAAGTAACCAACTAACATGTCAATATAGTTGAGTGAATACACTTTTCTTAATCTTAGTTTTATACAGCGATATATACACTAACACTAAGTAGACACTATTAACAGAATTGTTCCACAAGCGTGAGAGCAATACAATTTAGACTCTGCCAGGATAGATTATTTCTGGTATTGCTATTCTTTCTTTTCAACGCCCAAAAACTTTTGTTTAAGCCACTTTACAATGAAAGCTTAGCTCCTGCTTTATTAACATGCAAAGTAAAGTCATATTAGACATAAATACATACATTTATTCTTCTTCAACTTAGGAAAAAAAACATATCATTAACACATATATACATCACACATATAATAGCTAGTACACACTATACAATACACATCCACATCATAGTATATGACACATCATAAAACAATATAAAGTACTTAAAGAGATACAATATATATTACCAAAGTACTTGAAATCCTCTGAGTAGCTTCTTTTTGTTTTAACACTTCATTTTTGACAGACTTCATTGCAGCTCTTAATTCCTATAAAGCACCAAATAAGATAAATATAGCACAAGTAAAAAGAAAATGGAAATAAAAAGTGAAGCAACATAAACAACAAAGCAAACCTGAAAAGCTCTAGATTGGCAATCGACAAAACTTAGGTAAGTATGCTTCTTATTCTTCCAATTCACTGATCTGGATTTTGAAAAAATCCTAATTTTCAAGTTTCTTCTTCTCCTCAAATTTACTTTGTTCAAACTGCAAAGAAATTATTAAAGCATGTTTTGTAATTTTAAATGCTAAAGCATTTCAATAATCAAATCATCATTTACTTTTTAAAATTATTAAAGGTAATCCTTTTGCAATTATAGGAACTTTATTATATACAAAGCAGAACTTTATTATATACAAAGATAACAATGCTGCATAGTTTCAAATTAACCATTGTAGCATAGGAACTATCCATGGTTGAGATTGCATCCAACTTGTCCTCTTTGCAGAACATCACCAATTCCAACACCAAAAAATATGATGATTCTGAAACAATGCAAAATTTGATAACAATACTGCATAGTTCTTTTGGGGCAAATTTGATGCAAAATTTAAGTTATTAAACAAGAAACAACAAAAAATATGGCTGGTCTAAGAATAATGTCATTGATGATGAAATGTATGTTAAATTAGTCACATTTTTTACCTAACTCTCAGAAAGAGAAATAAATGGAAAGAGATAGCCAAACTAAGACATTTTCTTTTCTTTTGCTTGCTATGCATACCTTAATTAACATCATTAAAAGCTTGTTAGTAGTTCATATTTTTTTCAGCAGCCTACTCTTAATTTCAGCAGCCATACAATTCAAATAGATTTTTTTATTTGGTGACTTGAATTCCAATAGATTTGGTTTTGCTAAATTTCAACTTTATAAAGGTATCTAGTATAGTGTTAACAAAATTTAAAAAGTATGTAGTCCAATCAATTTGAGCTACTTAATCATGCTGAAAATAACAACTTCAAGTTTTAACTTCTAACAAAAATGAGGATCTATAAAGAAATACCTTCTCAACCACAGAACTCATATGCATTTCTATTCCCTGTAGCAAAGTTCCACAGTCAGACATATCTCAATCAAGGGAAGGATCAATCATATCTATATCCATTACATATAAAGCATCCAAAATTCAAAAATGTGTTTTATCTAACTTCATTTCACTTCAAGAATTGAATAAGTGAGAGGAGGCAGGCAGGGTCTCTGTAGTTCCAGTCACTCAAACAGTTACTAGGGAGGCATTGAACATATAAAGTTAATTTTACATTTCTTATGCTTTCTGCTTGATGTGAAACACGCAACTTGATGGTAATCAGTGGCTAAGAGAAGTGGGGTTGAATCTTAGCCCCCTTTTTTGCTGAATATTACTTTCTGACTTTTAAAAGAACTTCAGGAGATATTTCTACTTTTTATCTCATAACAAGTCAAGAGACATTTTCGTTTTTTCTCGTAACCGGTTAGGAGATATTTTTCAATTTTGTCTCTAATGCAACAAAAACAGAAAAGGAGCAGAAGAGAAAGAGAGAATCACACCTAGAAATATCCTGGTTCAACTACTAAGTGCAATACAGCTTACATCCAGTCTCCATCACAACAGTGACGAAATTTCACTATAATCATTAGATTACATACAATAATTCTTCCCTAGGATCTACCCAATTCTATCTGGGACAAATCCAGATTCGATCCCCAAATCTGAACTTGACTTCGACACCTACCAAGCTTTCAACTGCAAAGTGCTAACCCAACGTGCAAGGGAATCCCCATAGGATCATGAAGCACAATAAACAAATGTACAAAGAAACTATAAGACATCTATGACTTTTTCTTTAATTTTTCTCACTGCCTTTTTCCTTTCACTGGCTTTTTCTTACAAATGTCACCATGTTTGCCTTTTACCATGAGACTCAGACAGATAACTACAAAAAGAAAACAAAATGAACACCATTGAAGGAGAAGAACTCAAGAAGCTCGAGTAGCTATGAGAACTCTGTGCTTTACACTTTCTCTCCTTGTCTCTTATTATAGAAGGGAAAGCCTCCAAGGTTGAAACTGGTTTAACTAAGCACCTTCTTTTCCAATCCAGAGTAGCAACGGTTTGGACATAGAAAAGAGAGAGGAGAACCGAAACAAAACTAACATGCATGTACCTCTCTCAACCATTCTCATCAAGTTCTTTCACTTTTAGCCCTTGATCTTGACTTTGGCTCCAAGAAAGAACTCTGACCCTTAATAAATCTCTGATCCTTGACAACTCGATGCTTTCTATTTTTGCTTCCTCCTATCTTGTAGCTCCAGAAGCTATCTTCTTTCTTTGATGGACAAAAACGAAAATGTGCTTTTCCCACTAAGATCTTCTTCTCTGACCGAGACAGATCTTTCCTATTCTTGGCATAGAAGATCTTGAAGCTCTTTTAGAAATCTTGCCTTCAATGGCAAAAATTTATCCATACCCTACTTCATATCTTCCTTCTTCACAGGCTTTCTTCATCTTAGCATTTTCTTCTTCTATTTAGCTTCACTGTATCTATACTTCTTTCTGAGAACTTGTTCACTCTTCTTTCCTGAGTGAAGTGACCGAATGGAAAAAGAGAGAGGAGATAGAAGAAACAAAGCTTTCATTGCTAATTAAATTACATTGAAATCCCACTCTCATTCCCTAAGAAGTGGAGTAATGTGTGGAGCATTTAATGCAAGTAAATCAATTTGAATTTTCTCTTTTAGTTACCAATGCATGAATTTAATTAAATTAAAATTTAAATTCTATTAACCAGTGGAGGTAGGTAACCGAAGAGATCATGCTCCAATTCCTTCTTTCTTCTTCCAATTTGGATCTATGAAGATGTTGGGCCAGGACAATATTGATTTAGGCTTAGTTCAATTAGCTTTGCTGTCCCATAAAATAATTCAGCCAAATGAAACTTTCTTTATCCAAGGCTAATAGCTATTTGGGCTTAAAATTCTTTTGGCCCATTGATTAAAAATCTACACACTAACAAACTCATCATACAAACAATTGGAAGCAAATATTGAAATAAAAATTAATTAATATTTTTAATAATGTTTGATCATCAAAATAATTCAAGTTTTCCAAACTCAACAATCTCCCCCTTGATGACAAACATTATTAAAAATGAATTGAAAAGGATTAAGATTAGAAAACTCCCTTGAAGATTTGGCCGAATCCTCCCCCTTTCAATTGATCAAATTGCTCCCCCTTAATGTGTGCCTAATTATCCATTAATTTTTATGGAAGCGATTCCTGTAAATAGGGTCAAACAGTTTCAAAAAAATTAAATTTTTCGGAGCTTAGAACCTTAAGAAATCGAGCCATAAAAAGGCTTGTACTTAAGTAAATATTTTTATCAAACAATGATAAAGGCTCAAGTTCTAACATAGAAGCGTATTCAAAGCAAAGCATTAAAAAATTGTTCAGCCACCAAAACAAAGCATGAACCAATAATCAAATAGAGCATCATTAAATCTAATTAGATTAGAAACAGATGGCTCTAAAACAGATCTCAAGAATTAGAGCAACTGACAGCCCCAATTCTATTTTCAATTCTGCCCCTTTTTAGTCTTTTCCTCCTCATTTTGTCATAAAGGAGGGAACATGCAAAATAGATGAAATAGCAATGCAATTCATAACATAAATATTAAAACATAAAGTATTAAAGTGATTAAGTACAGTCATCCCAAAATGAAACAGTTCAAATGAAACTAACTCCAAAAGTAATAAAATAAATTGTGTCCAGAGGTATAAGCAGTAGTGAGCAAATCTTTAGGCATCAGAAAGATTGATATCAGAATCATGAAAGTCTTGTTCTCCTTCAGAATGAGCCTTGTCCTTGTCAGTAGTCTCCAAACTCTTAATCAGCAAGTTCACCCTTTCACGGCATTTAGTCCATGCTTTTTCATTCTCATAGGCTTGCTTTCGAGCCTCTTTATATGACTTGACCATTAAACTTGACATGTTGGAGAACTCATTGAGAACATCCTTGATAGTCTCAGAAAATCGAGAGGCTTCAGGAGGAAGGCTTTCACTTTCACTATCAGAAATCATTGATGCCATTGAACTCTTGCCCTTTTTCCCTTTTGCAAAAACGGGAACTCCTTCACCTTTGATTGTAGAGACCCTGTTCTCAACTGGCTCATTGCTGAGATCCACATTAAAATGCTCAAAGATGCATGTCAGGAACATACCATATGGCAGATTGGATTTCTTATCACTACAGACACAGTCCCACATGTGTCTAATCATAAGATAAGCAAATGAAATAGATGTAGAATTTAGAATAGCAAACAAAACAAGTGTATTACAAACAGTAACCCTCTGGTATCAACACATGAGTGATGATTCGGTGCAACAAGGCTCGTATAGAACCTAGAGCCTTATGGGTGAGATTTGTGCCTTCAAGAGCAGAAAAATTTTCACACACCCGAGTCAGAGCAACTTGAAGGGAAGCCCCAGCATGGTTATCCCTTTTATCTTGATACCCTAGAGCAGCACTTATGGTATCTCTATTCAAAGTAAGATGAACTCTTTTAACATATGAATGCAGTGCACCATCATGAAATATCATAGTTGCATAAAATTCACGTACTAAGTTTGGGTAAATTGGTTTTTGAATTTTAAAAATAGGAGTCCATTTGAGATCATCAAAATAAGCAGAGAAATCAATGTCTTTTTCAGAAAGATTTTCAGGATTTACCATATAAGAGGCACAAAGATGATGATTTACTAACACTTCGGAGTGAAATTCAAAAGCCGCACATGATATAAACCGAGAAGGATCAAAATGGGAGTGGCTTTTACCATATTTATTTTTGAAGTCCATGAATCAAGGTTGGACGGTTCTTTGGTTTCATGAGAGATAGGCCTCTTTGAACGTTGAGTGGGGGTCGAGCAACCTAAAGGATGAGGGGTAGAACGCTGTGGTGGTGGCGACGGACGAGGAGATGGAGGTGGTGAGTCTTCTTCTTCTTCGGGTACTTACTCCTTTCCCTTTGAACTTCTCTTTGATGATGCTGCTTCCTGCCTTGTTAAAGCCCTTGCATGGATTCATTTCCTTGCCATGGAATCAGTGGAGTGAGAAGAAGGTGAAGAGGATGAATGAAAATGAATGTGTATGTGTGTATGTGATTGAGGATTTTTGGAAGATGGAGGATTTTTTGTTATGGGAGTTTGGGTGCTTTGGAAAGTGGCAAGTTTCTTCCTCATGATGAAGAGAGTAAAATGGACAGGGAGAAGTTGAAGAAAGGGCCGAAGAGAGTGGAAGGTGAAGAGAGGTTACACCATCATAAATGCTTAGTGGGAAAATCTCATTTAAAGCAATCAACATTTAATGAAAAACGATGTTAACAAGGAATTTAAAATAAAAAAAGAATAACTGAAAAGATCTTTCCTTGAAAAGTGGGAGAAGATATGGGAAAAAGATTTGATTTGACAAAAACTCCCTTTTGAAAGTTATGATGTGAAACCCCCTTTTTTAAAAATAATTTATTAAAAACATAATGCCAAAAAATAATGAGCCAGTATCATCAAATGGGCTAAAAGGCGGTTGAATGGGCTTGAGTCCAAGGTATCAGAGTTCAGTCTCCCTCTGTTTAATGACTTGTTCATCATATGTCCAGATTTTTCTCCCTGCTGCCTATAAGACAAAAACAAACAGAGGCATGAAAATCATATTTTTTCAACAAAACTTAAGTCCATCATCCCCAAACTGTTTCTTAATGAACAAAATCTATCTTCACATAGAGGTTTAGTGAAAATGCCAACAAGTTGCCCTTCAGATTTTACAAATTGGATATCAATAGTACCCTTTTGCACATGTTCCCTAATAAAGTGATATCGAACCTCAATGTCAACAAGTAGCTTGCTTTTTACTTGACCACATGTTTAGTGAGTGGTGCATGAAATTGTGATCACACTTTTCACAACTCCGCACAACTAACCAGCAAGTGCACTAGGTCGTCCAAGTAAAACCTTACGTGAGTAAGGGTTGATCCCACAGAGATTGACGGCTTGAAGCAAGCTGTGGTCATCCTGTAAATCTCAGTCAGGCGGATTCAAATGGTCCCTAATGTTTAGCTCTGCTTTCCTATTGTTTTCATCCAATCATGCATGCTCCCTTCCATGGTAAGCTGTATGATCCTCCCAGTGAAAATGGTCCTCTACGGTTTCTGTACGGCTATTCAACTGTCGAATTTCTCGTCTCGAATGAAAAATACCAGGCCTAGCTACCGCATGGCTAATCATTTGTCGGTTCTCACTTGTGTCAGAATAGGATCCCTTGATCCTTTTGCACACTGTCACTGCACCCAACAGTCGCAAGTTTGAAGCTCTTCACAGTCATCCCTTCCCAGATCCTACTCAAAATACCACAGACAAGGTTTAGACTTTCTGGATCGCAGGAATGCTGCCTATTGGTTCTAGCCTATACCAAGAAGGTTCTAATCATAGATTTAGATGCTCTGTTGTCATAAGAGACGATGCGAATCACAGATCAGAGACCCAAGAGAATATACTCCGGCTGGCATCCAATGACTATGTTGAACATCATGTAGACCGCTTTGTGGTTGTCAGGCACGCGGATCTTGGTTAAGCGAGTAACGAAGATAGTGGGTGATTGTCATGGGTCACCCCCTTTATTCTGACTTAACTGAATTAAGTACAAGAGTATATCTTGGAGAAGAAGTAGGCGTGAATTGAAGGAAAAATAATAGTACTTGCATTAATTCATGAGGAACAGCATAGCTCTTCATCTTAATCTGTGAGGTGTAGAAATTCCACCGTTGGAAAATGCATAAGAAAAAAATGGTCTAGGCATGGACGAATGACCAGCCTCCAAAAAGGGGTCAAAGAACTCCCAAAAGGTAAAAAGACTCCTATACAATAGTCAAAAGTGCTATTTATACTAGACTAGTAACCTAGGTTTACAGAAAATGAGTAGATAGTGCAGAAATCCACTTTTGGGGCCCACTTGGTGTGTGTTTGGGCTGAGCTTTGAAGCTTTCACGTGCATATACCATCCTTGGAGTTAAACGCCAGCTTGGGTGCCAGTTTGGGCGTTTAACTCCAGCTTTGGTGCCAGTTCCGGCGTTTTATGCCCGAAAAAGGTCTCTGATGGGCGTTTGGACGCCAGTTTGGGCCATCAAATCTCAGATAAAGTATGAACTATTATATATTGCTGGAAAACACAAGATGTCTACTTTTCAACGCAATTGAGAGCACACCAATTGGGCTTCTTTCGCTCAAGAAAATCCAATTCAAGTGCAGGAGGGTCAGAATCCAACAGCACCTGCAATCCTTTCTCAGCCTCTGAATCAGATTTTTGCTCAGGTCCCTCAATTTCAGCCAAAAAATACATGAAATCATAGAAAAACACACAAATTCATAGTAAAGTCTAGAAATGTGATTTTTGCATAAAAACTAATAAAAATATATTAAAAAGTAACTAAAACATACTAAAAACTACCTAAAAACAATGCCAAAAAGCGTATAAATTATCCACTCATCACAACACCAAACTTAAATTGTTGCTTGTCCCCAACCAACTGAAAACAAAATAAGATAAAAAGAAGAGAATATACAATTAATCTCAAAAGATCAATGAAGCTTAGTTCTAATTAGATGAGCGGGGCTAGTAGCTTTTTGCTTCTGAACAGTTTTGGCATCTCACTTTATCGTTTGAAGTTTAGAATGATTGGCATCCATAGGAACTCAGAATTCAGATAGTGTTATTGATTCTCCTAGTTTAGTATATTGATTCTTGAACACAGCTACTTTATGAGTCTTGGCCGTGACCCTAAGCATCTTGTTTTCCAGTATTACCACCATATACATAAATGCCACAGACACATAATTGGGTGAACCTTTTCAGATTGTGACTCAGATTTGCTAGAGTCCCTAGTTAGAGGTGTCCAGAGTTCTTAAGCACACTCTTTTGCTTTGGATCACGACTTTAACCACTCAGTCCCAAGCTTTTCACTAGGACCTTTATGACACAAGCACATGGTTAGGGACAGCTTGATTTAGCCGCTTAGGCCAGGATTTTATTCCTTTGGGCCCTTCTATCCACTGATGCTCATAGCCTTGGATCCTCTTTTATCCTTGCCTTTTGGTTTAAAGGGCTATTGGCTTTTTCTGCTTGCTTTTTCTTTTTCTTTCTTCTCTTTTTTCGCCTTTTTTCGCAAATTTTGTGTTTTTCATTGCTTTTTCTTGCTTCAAGAATCAATTTTATGATTTTTCAGATTATCAATAACATTTCTCTTTTTTCATTATTCTTTCAAGAGCCAACAATTTTAACATTCATAAACTTCACTATCAAAAATATGCACTGTTCAAGCATTCATTCAGAAAACAAAAAAGTATTGCCGCCACATCAAAATAATTAAACTAATTTCAAGATAAATTTTGAAATTCATGTACTTCTTGTTCTTTTGCAAATAGAAACAATTTTCATTTAAGAAAGGTGAATGATTCATGGAGCATTCTTAGCTTTAAGACATAGACACTAGACACTAATGATCATGTAATAAAGACAGAAACATAGACAAAGCATAAAGCATAAAAATCGAAAAATAGAAAAATAAGAACAAGGAAATTAAAGAACGGGTCCACCTTAGTGATGTCGGCTAGTTCTTCCTCTTGAAGATCCTATGGAGTGCTTAAGCTCCTCAATATCTCTTCCTTGCCTTTGTTGTTCCTCCCTTATGGCCCTTTGGTCCTCTCTAATTTCATGGAGGATAATGGAGTGCTCTTGATGCTCCATCCTTAGTTTCTCCATATTGGAACTCAAATCTCCTAAAGAGGTATTGAGTTGCTCCCAATAGTTGTGTGGAGGAAAATGCATCCCTTGAGGCATCTCAGGGATTTCTTGATGAGGGACTTCCTCATGCTTTTGTTGAGGTCCATGAGTGGGCTCTCTTGTTTGCTCCATCCTCTTTTTAGTAATGGCCTTGTCCTCTTCAATGAGGATGTCTTCCTCTATGACAATTCCGGCTGAATTGCATAGGTGACAGATGAGATGAAGAAAGGCTAACCTTGCCAAAGTGGAAGGCTTGTTAGCCACCTTGTATAGTTCTAGAGGTATGATCTCATGAACTTCTACTTCCTCTCCAATCATTATACTATGGATCATGATAGTCCGATTCACAGTTACTTCGAACCGGTTGCTAGTAGGAACGATAGAGCGTTGGATGAACTCCAACCATCCTCTAGCCATGGGTTTAAGGTCAAGCCTTCTCAGTTGAACTAGCTTGCCTTTGAAATCTCTCTTCCATTGGGCTCCTTCCACATAGATATCTATGAGGACTTGGTCTAACATTTGATCAAAGTTGACCCTTCTTATGAAAGGATGAAGATCTCCTTGCATCATTGGCAAGTTGAATGCCAACCTCACAGTTTCCGGACTTAAATCCAAGTGTTTCCCCCGAACCACTGTGAACCAATTCTTTGGGTTCGGGTTCATACTTTGATCATGGTTCTTAGTGATCCATGCGTTAGCATAGAACTCTTGAACCATTAAGATTCCGACTTTTGGATGGGGTTGGTGAAAACTTTCCAACCTTTTCTTCGAATCTCTTATTGGATCTCCGAATATTTGCCCTTTTTGAGCTTGAAGGGGACCTCGGGGATCACCTTTTTCTTGGCCACAACTTCATAGAAGTAGTCTTGATGGACCTTTGAGATGAATCTCTCCATCTCTCATGACTCAGAGGTGGAAACAATTACCTTCCCTTTCCTCTTTCTAGAGGTTTCTCCGGTCTTAGGTGCCATTAATGGTTATGGAAAAACAAAAAGCAAAGCTTTTTCCCACACCAAACTTAAAAGGTTTGCTCGTCCTTGAGCAAAAGAAGAGAGAAAGGAAGAAAAGAAGAAGAAATAGAGGAGATAGAGGGGGTGAGTGGTTTGGCCAAGGGGGTAAGGAAGGGTTTGTGATGTGTGAAATTGAAGGCGGTTGATGAGCGGATATTTTATACGCTTTTTTGGGGGTAATTTCATGTAGATTTTAGCATGTTTTAATTAGTTTTTAGTAGAATATTATTAGTTTTTAGGAAAAAATCATATTTCTGGACTTTACTATGAGTTTGTGTGTTTTTTTGTGATTTCAGGTATTTTCTGGCTGAAATTGAGGGAGCTAAGCAAAAATCTGAGTTAGGCTGAAAAAGGACTGCTGATGCTGTTGGATCCTGACCTCTCTACACTCGGAATGGATTTTTTGGAGCTACAGGAGTCAAATTGCCGCGCTCTCAATTGAGTTGGAAAGTAGACATCCAGGGCTTTCCAGAAATATATAATAGTCCATACTTTGCACGAAGATAGATGACGTAAACTTGTGTTCAACGCCAGTTTCATGCTGCTGTCTGGCGTCCAGCGCTAGAAACAGGTTACAAGTTGGAGTTCAGCGCCCAAAACACGTTACAACCTGGTGTTCAACTCCAGAAACAGCCCAAGCACGTGAGAAGCTTTTGTCTCAGCCCCAGCACACACAAAGTGGGCCCCAGAAGTGGATTTCTCCACCAATTATCTTAGTTTACTCATTTTCTGTAAACCTAGGTTACTAGTTTACTATTTAAACAACTTTTAGAGACTTATCTTGCACCTCATAACATTTTCAGATCTGAATTTTATACACTTTGACGGTATGAGTCTCTAAACTCCATTGTTGGGGGTGAGGAGCTCTGCAGCGTCTCGATGAATTAATGCAATTTCCTGTTTCTCCTTTCAAACATGCGTGTTCCTATCTAAGATATTCATTTGCGCTTAATTATGGAGAAGGTGATGATCCGTGACACTCATCACCTTCCTCAATCCATGAACGTGTGCCTGACAAATACCTCCGTTCTACATCAGATTGAATGAGTATCTCTTAGCTTCCTTAATCAGAATCTTCGTGGTATAAGCTAGAACTGATGGTGGCCACTCTTGAGGATCCGGAAAGTCTAAACCTTGTCTGTGGTATTCCGAGTAGGATTCAAGGATTGAATGGCTGTGACAAGCTTCAAACTCGCGATTGCTGGGCGTGATGACAAACGCAAAAGGATCAATGGATCCTATTCCAACATGATCGAGAACCAACAGCTGATTAGTCGTGCTGTGACAGAGCATCTGGACCGTTTTCACTGAGAGGATGGGAGGTAGCCACTGACAATGGTGATTCCCTACATACAGCTTGCCATGGAAGGAACCTTGCATTTATGAAAGTGAGTAAGCATTATGTTGCAGGGATTCAGAGGACAAAGCATCTCCAAAAACCCCAACATATTCTCCATTACTGCACAACAAGTAACTATTTCACACTCTTTTATTTTTCTAATAATTCCAACTGATAATTTTAATTAATATCCTGACTAAGAATAATAAAATAAACATAGCTTGCTTCAAACCAATAATCTCCGTGGGATCGACCCTTACTCACGTAAGGTATTACTTGGACGACCCAGTGCACTTGCTGGTTAGTGGTACGAAGCTGTGTTAAATAGTCCATTAATATTGGCATACACAATTTCGTGCACCATGTTTTTGGCGCTGTTGCCGGGGATTGTTCGAGTTTGAACAACTAAAGGTTTATTTTATTTCTTAGATTAGGAAGATTTTGGCAATTGGGTCAGAGTCTTTTATTTTCTTTTCAAAAATATTATTTTTCTTTATTAATTTTTATTTTTCTTTGAGTCTAGTGTCTTGTTATAAGTTTGGTGTCAATTGCATATTTTATATATTTTTTTTTAAAATTTTCGTATTAGTGTTCTTTGTTCTTCCTTGATCTTCAAGTTGTTCTTGTTTATTTTTCTTGTTTGATCTTTAATTTTTCTTGTTCTGTGTCTTTTCTTGTTTCACTTGTGTTCTTTTTAAAGCATTAATCTTCCAAAAGGAATATACCTATTTAGAACAAGTGTTACATTTACTCCCAATTGGCTAGAGCGTTGGTCTATGTTCTTGGCAATTGGGCATCTTCTTTTTAAAATCTTTTTTCAAAAATAATTTTTCTTGATTTAATCTTGTGCCAAACTTTAAGTTTGGTGTTTTCTTGTTGATCTTTCTTTAATTTTCGAAAATTTATCTTGGTTTTCTAAAAATTTTAAGTTTGGTATCCTTTCTTTTGTTCTTGGTGTTCTTGTGAATCTTTAAGGTGTTCTTGAGTCTTTCTTGTGTTTTGATCTTAAAATTTTTAAGTTTGGTGTTCCTTGGTGTTTTCCCTCCAAAATTTTCGAAAATAAGGAGCATTAGATCTAAAAATTTTAAGTCTCGTGTCTTTTGTGTGTTTTTCTCTTTCATCATAAAATTCAAAATTCAAAAAATATATTTTCTAACTAATTTTAAACTATATTTTCGAAATTTTTATATAAAAATTCAGATTTCAATTTCAAAATTTTTCAATTCTTATCTTTTTAAGTTTAAAAAAATATATATATATAATATATATATATATATATATCTTTTTCAAAATATCCTAACCCCTTTCTCTCTCCTCAAATTTTCGAAAATATTCATAAACTTTTTCAATTTTTTTTATAAATTTTAATTTTTAATTTTCTTTCTTTATTTATTTTATTTTTATTTCAGTTTTTGTTTTATTTTATTATTTCGAAAATTATTTTTATAATAATATAGACAATATCAACATCCATACCATCTCCCTTGCTCCATCATGGAGCTAAGTGGAAATGAACAGTCCAGGAGGACTCTGGGGTCATATGCTAACCCCACTACTGCTTCATATGGGAGTAGTATCTGTATACCCTCCATTAGAGTTAGTAGCTTTGAGTTGAATCCTCAGCTCATTATCATGGTGCAGCAAAGCTGCCAGTATTCCGGTCTTCCACATGAAGAACCTACAGAGTTTCTGGCACAATTTTTACAAATTGCTGACACAGTACATGATAAGGAAGTAGATCAGGATGTCTACAGATTATTACTGTTTCCATTTGCTGTAAAAGATCAAGCTAAGAGGTGGTTAAATAACCAACCTAAGAACAGCATAAGGACATGGAAACAACTATCAGAAAAATTCCTGAATCACTATTTTCCTCCAAAATGGATGACACAGCTAAGGCTGAGCATCCAAGACTTCAAATAAGGAGATTATGAATCTCTTTATGATGCTTGGGAGAGATACAGAGAGATGTTGAGAAAATGCCCCTCTGAAATGTTTTCAGAGTGGGTGCAATTAGACATCTTCTACTATGGGCTTACAGAAAAAGCTCAGATTTCTCTAGATCACTCAGTTGATGGATCTATACATATGAGAAAAACAATTGAAGAAGCTCAAGAGCTTATTGATACAGTTGCCAGAAATCAGCATCTGTACCTAAGCAGTGAATCTTCCATGAAAAAAGAAGCTAAAACAGTAACTGCTGAACTCAGTCCTGTAGATCAGGCTAATGAATTCAATCAGCAATTAGACTTTCAAACTCAGCAGCTAGCCGAATTCAAGGAAATACTACAAGAAACAAGAATGGCTAACAGGAATATGGAAGTACAGTTAAAGACAGAAAAGAAACTGTCAAAACAAATAACATAAGAATGCCAAGCAGTTCAATTAAGAAGTGGAAAAATATTAAATACCTCACTTCAAAGCAGCAGGAAGCCAAAAAATGAACAAATGGCTACTCAAAATCCCTCTGAGGACAATCAGAGCCCAGAGAGGAATAATGCTGGCGCTGAACGCCCAGACCATGCTCATTCCTGGCGTTCAACGCCAGAAACAAGCATGAATCCAGTGTTGAACGCCCAAAGGGAGCACAGTGCTGGCGTTCAGACACCAATAACAGATAAGGAGTTGGCGTCTAACGCCACTCCAGCTTCCACCCCTGGCATTCAAACGCCAGTGGGGGATCAGTCACATACAAGTGCTGATAACAACCCTTCTAAAAAGGCTTCCCAACCCACTTCTACAGGTAATAAACCTGCGGCAACTAAGGTTGAGGAATACAAGGCCAAAATGCCTTATCCTCAAAAACTCCGCCAAGCGAAACAGGATAAGCAATTTGCCCGCTTTGCAGACTATCTCAGGACTCTTGAAATAAAGATTCCATTTGCAGAAGCACTTGAGCAAATACCCTCTTATGCTAAGTTCATGAAAGAGATCTTAAGTCATAAGAAGGATTGGAGGGAGACTGAAAAAGTTTACCTCACTGAAGAATGCAGTGCAGTCATTCTGAAAAGCTTACCTGAGAAGCTTAAAGATCCCGGGAGCTTTATGATACCATGCACATTAGAGGGTACTTGTACCAAGCAGGCTCTATGTGATCATGGGGCAAGTATCAACTTAATACCTGCATCTATTATCACAAAGCTTGGTTTGACTGAAGAAGTCAAACCAACCCGGATATGTCTTCAACTTGCTGATGTCTCCATTAAATACCCACCAGGCGTGATTGAAGACATGATTGTCAAGGTTGGGCCATTTGCCTTTCCTATTGACTTTGTGGTGCTGGAAATGGAGGAATGATGAGCGGATAATTTATACGCTTTTTGGCATTGTTTTTAGGTAGTTTTTAGTAAGTTCAAGCTACTTTTAGGGATGTTTTCATTAGTTTTTATGTTAAATTCACATTTCTAGACTTTACTATGAGTTTGTGTGTTTTTCTGTGATTTCAGGTAATTTCTGGTTGAAATTGAGGGATTTGAGCAAAACTCTGATAAAGGCTGACAAAAGGACTGCTGATGCTGTTGGAATCTGACCTCCCTGCACTCGAAATGGATTTTTTGGAGCTACAGAACTCCAATTGGCGCGCTCTCAACGGCGATGGAAAGTAGACATCCAGAGCTTTCCAGCAATATATAATAGTCCATACTTTATTCGGAAATTGACGACGTAACTTGGAGTTGAACGCCAAGTACATGCTGCTGTCTGGAGTTAAACGCCAGAAAAATGTCATGATCCGGAGTTGAACGCCCAAAACACATTATAACTTGGAGTTCAACTCCAAGAGAAGCCTCAGCTCGTGGATAGATCAAGCTCAGCCCAAACATACACCAAGTGGGCCCCGGAAGTGGATTTATGCATCAATTACTTACTCATGTAAACCCTAGTAGCTAGTCTAGTATAAATAGGATAAGTTACTATTGTATTAGACATCTTTTGACAGTTTAATCTTTTGACTATTCGGTCTCTTGATCATGGAGAGGGCTGGCCATTCGGCCATGCCTGAACCTTTTACTTATGTATTTTCAACAGTGGAGTTTCTGCACACCATAGATTAAGGGTGTGGAGCTCTGTTGTACCTCAAGTTTCAATACAATTATTATTACTTTCTATTCAATTCTCTTCTATCCTTATTCCAAGATATACGTTACACTTAACTTTGATGAATGTGATGATCTGTGACACTCATCATCATTCTCACCTATGAATGCGTGTGACTGACAACCACTTCCGTTCTACTCTAGGCCGGACGCATATCTCTTAGATTCCCCAATAGAATCTTCGTGGTATAAGCTAGATAGATGGCGGCATTCATGAGGATCCAGAAAGTCTAAACCTTGTCTATGGTATTCCGAGTAGGATTCTGGGATTAAATGACTGTGACGAGCTTCAAACTCCTGAAGGCTGGGCGTGATGACAAGCGCAAAAGAATCAAGGGATTCTATTTCAACCTGATTGAGAATCGACAGATGATTAGCCGTGCTGTGACAGAGCATAGGAACATTTTCACTGAGAGGATGGGATATAGCCATTGACAACGGTGATGCCCTACATACAGCTTGCCATGGAAAGGAGTAGGAAGGATTGGATGAATGTAATAAGAAAATAGAGATACGAGAGGAGCACAGCATCTTCACACACTTATCTGAAATTTCCACTATTGATTTACATAAGTATTTCTATCCTTTTTATTTTCCATTTATTATTAATTTTTAAACTCACCATAAACCAATTTAATCTGCCTAACTGAGATTTACAAGGTGACCATAGCTTGCTTCATACCAACAATCTCTGTGGGATCGACCCTTACTCACGTAAGGTATTACTTGGACGACCCAGTACACTTCCTGGTTAGTTGAACGTAGTTGTGATCACATATGCCAAAGAGCCATTAAATAAATCTCATGCAAATACAAAGAGGGGAATCACAATTTCGTCCACCAAGTTTTTGGCGCCGTTGCCGGGGATTGTTCGAGTATGGACAACCGACGGTTCATCTTGTTGCTCAGATTAGGTAATTTTCTTTTCAAAAACTTTTTCAAAATTTTTCTTTTTCGTTTTTCCAAAAATATTTTTGAAAAAAAATTAATAAAAATCCAAAAAAATTAGAAAATCATAAAAATAAAAAATATTTTGTGTTTCTTGTTTGAGTCTTGAGTCAATTTTTAAGTTTGGTGTCAATTGCATGCTTTAAAATTTTTTCTTGCATTTTTCGAAAATCTCATGCATTCATAGTTGATGTGTGGAAAGCGATCCAACACAAAACTCACCGGCAAGTGTACCGGGTCGCATCAAGTAATAATAACTCACATGAGTGAGGTCGATCCCACAGGGATTGAAGGATTGAGCAATTTTAGTTTAGTGGTTGATTTAGTCAAGCGAATCAAGTTTTGGTTGAGTGGGTTGTATTTAACAGAAGCTAAATTGCTTGGAAAGTAAAGGGAGAAGGGAAATTTGCAGTAAATTAAAGGACAGGAAAATAAACTTGCTGAATCTTAAAGAACAAGAAAGTAAATGACTGAAACTTAAAGTGCAAGAAATGTAAATTGCAGTAACTTAAATGGCAAGGAATGTAAATTGCTTGAATGTAAAAGGGATTTGAGGACTGGGATTGCAGAATCTAAACAAAGAGAAATTGAATTGCCACAATTAATAGAACAGAAACTGAGTTATGAACAATTAGAGTTCAAACAGAAATTGAGATTAAAGTGCAGCAGGGTTCACAGAAGAACCAAAAGTAAATTAGGATCTCAGGACTCCAGAGACTAGGTAGCAGAGCCTAGATCTCAATTACCTTCCTAGATCCAAGTTCTCAAAGCAATTGACAAGAAATTGAAGAAGAAACAGTAAAGAGAATGTAAATGGATTCAATTATGCAGAAAAGAAACTAAAGAGCTCTTGAGTGGAGATTGAGACAGAATTTCCTCAATTCTTAACACCCAAGACTCAAAACAAGAAAATTAAAAATGCCCAAGCAAGAACGAGGAAGAAGAGAGATCAATTCTCCTCCCTAATTCTCTGAAATCTCAGTGAAGACACCAAGAGAAGTTCCAAAGTGCAAAAATAAAATTCAAAGCTCAAAGAAAGTGCAAAATTCAAAAGCAAAGCAAAAAGTCCTAATTACATCAAACTAGCTCCTATTTATACACTTTCTATTCTTGGATTTTGGGATTTGGATGGGCTTTTGATTTGGTGAAGAAATGAATTGAATTGGAATTTTAATTAAATTTTCGGCCCAAAATAATAGCTTCCAGGAGGCTGCCCTGCCCTTGCGGAGGGCAGGGCAGAAAATTGATGTGTGGTGCGGCTTGGTGCGGGCTGGTGCGGTCTTGGTGCGCAGAACGCTGCCCTGCCCTCGCGGAGGGCAGGGCAGGAAAAATTGGTGCGCCAGATGGGTGCTGTGGTGCGCTGCTGGTGTTGCCAGATTCATTCCTTGGTGCGCCAGACACGTTTTTTGGTGCGCCAGAATCATGCCACACAAAATGCTGCCCTGCCCTCACGGAGGGCAGGGCAGTGTTTTCACTTTGATGTCCCGAGTTCGAATTCTGGCTGCTACACACGCTTATTCATTTTCTTTGGCTTTCTTGGCACGGTAATGGAACTTAGTTCCTTGCTTCCTCATGGTCCCGTGTTCAACTCTTGTGGCAAGCATTTGGAGACATTTTCCTTTGATTTTCTCCCCTTGTGAGCCCGATACTACCCTTGTGGAGGGCAGGGCAACATTTTCTTCTTATTGATTCCAAGGCACAGATTTGTGCTCTGCCCTTGTAGTGGGCAGGGCAGAGTTGCCTTTTATGCCTTGTTCCCTTATGTTGCCCTCCTAGAGGGCAGTGTGCCCTTGTGGAGGGCAATGCTTGCCTCCCCCATTGCATGCGGCACACTTTTCCTTCCTTTGACCACGCTTCCTTCTCCTTGGGTCACGCTTTCTTAGGCCACGCTTTTCTCTTTTATTCTTTTCTTCACCTAAAATAAACCAAAACAACCACTCCAAGTATCACTAAATTCATAAGGCTTATAAATCAATTAAAATTCAATTAAAATTAGCTTAAACCTCATGAGTTAACATTAAGTTCATGGTGGTTGCTTGATTTAAAGAAGTTATGCATTTTCACTCCAAATCACTTACTTAGGATGCAAGAAAGTGTATAAAGACTAATAAAACAAGTGAAATTAGCTTGAAAAATGGGTATATGATGACTTGTCATCACAACACCAAACTTAAATCTTGCTTGTCCCCAAGCAAGCATCAAATTTAAGAGCAATTGAAATGAATTAAGAAAAGAACACATATTCTTATTAGGCATATAGCAGAACTTAATTTATGGGATCTTTATGCAGACAATGATAACTCAATTATTGTTGCTGTTACATAATATACATCTTTCCTCAAAGGCTTGCTAAACTTGCTATTAGAAGACTCACTTTTTAATTACTCCCTTGCTAACTTCTCTTGGCTTATAATGCTTAACAAGCTTATTATTCTTTTGGAGGTTTGGTGTCAAATGTTGCAGTAGTAGCCTTTGGCTTTATTTTCTTTTCTTTTGCTCAACATCTTTCCACCACAGACACATGGCTCACTAATTCTTCCTAGGATCATTGATGCCCAGCATCTCTTTGGATAACTAAATGTTCTGTATCTAAGTTGCTCTTTATTGTGGATTTTCAATTGGCCATCCAAATCAGTTGATCTAAGTGACCGGGTTTTAAAATACCCCTTAGAATTTACTCATCCAAGCATATCTTAGTACAAGAACACCACAGGCATATGTCCTAGGGTCCAAGCTATTGGTGTCCAACCTTTATTCTTTGTTTTTCTTGCCATTTTGGCTTTTTCTTCTTCCTTTTCTTTCTGTTTTCGTTACCAAGGACTTTTTTTCTTTATTGATAAGAATCTTTACAATAGCAAGCTAACTCACACTTGAATGAGAATGATATTATGCAACAATTATTTCATGAGTTATGCATTTAATCAAACACATATACCACCACTAACTTCCATTCTTACTTATGCAACATTGGATATTTCACTTTTCAATTCAAACAAATCTCTTTTATTTAAGTATGTGGGAAACAAAACAAATTTCAAGCTAAGTGATGGATAACAAGCATTATGCAGATTTAGCATTTTTCTAACTATTTATTAAATAACTAAAATGAAAACAAAGAACAAAAATTGCATGAAGTAAAAAGAAATAGATGATGGAGGAATATCATGTTTCAGACATGCATCTCCTTATTAGAGACATGAAAGAGTAAATATGAAAGAACTTTGCCACCTTCTAATGGTCGTGGCTGCTGCTTGATTCTCCCTTCTTTTTCTTTCTCTTCCCTGTCTTGGAATAATCTCGGATCTCTTCACCAGGACATCTTCTACCCCAAACAGAATCTAAGAGTCCTGAGAGCCCAACGTCTTCCAATCTTTTAAAAGTTGCCTCAGTATATTGACGAGATCTTGCCTGTTGCTTGGCTACAAATTCAGGGCATTGCTCAAATGGCTTGATCTCAGGATTGAGTGTTGGCAAATTGTGGGTCAAGTACTCCAACCTTGCTTGCATGTTTTCATCATTCTCCATTCTTTGTGCATATCTAACTTCTCCCATGGTGTGATGAACATTCTTCCATTGATACAGGTTGTGACTATATTCCCCTGCTTTAGCTTGACTAAAATACAGCTTATCATATGATTCTTTGAATTCTTTGTATTGCTCTTTTTGTCCTTCAAGAATCTGTGCTTGAAATTCTTGCTGTTGAGTCATCATTTGTTGTTGCCATCTCTCTTGTTTCTCCTCCATTTGATGCTGCCAAGCTTCTCGTTCCTCTTTTTCTTTCAAAAATTGCTCCATAAATTCTGGATGGGGCTCTAGATATTTCTCTTGGCCCCCCTGATTTTGACCTTGTTGAGCCTGCATGAGTTGCTGAGATAGTTCTTCAATTGATCTTTGTAACTGGCTCATGTCTATGGCATCATGAGCTTGATTTCGTCCTTCCTCTCTTTGTGATCTCCTTTGTCTAGGAGCTACCACCCCTTCTTGATCTTCTTCTTCATTCATTCCCTCCATACTCTTCTTGGTGATTCCTTTTCCCTTTTTCACTTTTTCTGTGTCCTCATCTTCAAAGATTACTCTAGCTTTGTCACATAGCCTGAGGATGGTACTTGGATGTCCAAGACTACTTGATTTGCTTGTGCTATTGGCCATCTCTTGAATACTGTCGGCTATGAGTTGTGCGAGGTTGATTTCACCTCCATGTAAGATGCAGTACGTCAAGAGTGCCCATTTGATTGTGACCCAAGAGGCGTTTCCAGTAGGAAGGATAGATCTTCTCACTATTTCATACCATCCCTTGGCTACAGGAGTAAGATTTATCCTTCTCAAGTGACTTGGAACTCCCTTTGAATCTCTTTCCCAATCTGTATTCTCCACACATAACCCTTGAAGATCTCATCAGGATTGTTTTCCATCTACAATCTGGTTTCATAACTGGGCTCTGCATAAGTTATGGTTCTCAACTTGGAGGGCCCTTGTGATGGCAGCTGGGCTAAAACTCACTTCAACTCCTCTGACATAACTTGTGTAAGGGGCACTATCTTTGTTTTCTTTTACAGCATTTGCATAGAACTCCCTGATCATGACTGCACTGATGTCAACAAGAGGAGCACATAAGAGTTCCCACCTTCTTTCTTTAGTGATTTGCCTCATGATGGGATATTCTCCTTCCTTCAAATCAAGACCTTTCTCATAGATGACATTCTTTGTCTTCATGAACCTATGATATCTCCCTTCATGGAATTGGGATCTAAATTTGGTTGCATCAAATGATGGAGGTTCGGCTACCATAGGTTCCTTTCCCGGCCTCCTTTTTGAACTTGAAGAGGTCATTGGATTTGAGGTGAAAAGAAAAGAAAAGTGAGAAAAGAAGAAGTATGTGTTGTGTTTGGGAAGAGTTTTGGTTCGGTTCTGTTGTGAGACAAGGGAATTATGTTAGTTTTAGGAGTAAAGAGGATTATGATTTTCATATGAAGGTAGCTTGAATGAGTGTGTAAACCGTTTAGTGCTACGGCTATTAATAGGCAGATTCTTCAAACTTTCCAACAAAACCACAATGAATGAGGAAAGAGCTCGTTGGTGCTCATGAAGGGTTGAGATTGAGTTGTTCATCAAAGGAGTGCATGGAATGGACAGTCTGCATGCATTGTTGAGGCTTTGATGAGGATCCTCCTCCCATTGGCTGCATGCATTTAGGCGTTCAATGATGCATGTATGCATGCAAATTCTGCTTCCCCATGAGCGCATTCTTCTAGGCACATGTGACCATCCTCACATAGCTTATCCTAGCCGTGGCCCCTCCTTGCTTTTGTCTCAATCCTTTTCTCCTGCATGAATCAAGACAGCTAGCCTTAAATCATTAATACAATCGTTGGCAATTGATTTGTAATAAAAGATTTGTTTTGTTTTGTTTATTATCATTTATTATATATAATTTTTTTTCTTTCATGGTCAATTGTGTCCCTTAATTAAAGATGCTAAAAGTTGGTGAACACCAAACTTATCTTTTATTGAGGGAATGGCTTAACAATGCAAACCATTCTTCACAATTGATGCATTTTTAAAAAAAAATTTTGATGCATGATCCCTTTCTGTATGGTTTTGAGTCCATGATTGGGAAATGATCTTCTGAACATTGTTACACATGCAGACACCAAACTTAGTGTTTGGTCATATGCTTCATCAAAAGAATTATGCATATGTTCTAAGACTAATCCCCTTTTTTGAAAAATGAACTTGGGTGTGCCTTAAGGTACACCAAACTTAGAAGTTTGACATGTGCTTTAAAACAATGTATGTATTTATCAGGCATGAAAATTCAAGATCATACTCAAAGGAATCATAGCTTATTAAATGAAAGAGAAGACAGAAATCTTAAATCATGGGTTGCCTCCCATGAAGCGCTCTTTTATTGTCACTAGCTTGACATCGAACTCCCTTTAGGGTGGTTGATGTTGGTGATGTCTCAACTTGTCACCTCTCACTGTAAACTTTCTCTGTGTGCCTTGATGCTCAATTTCCATATGCTCCAGAGAAAGTACTTGGTTGACAGTGTAATAATCTTCTGTTCCTAGTTGTTGATATACTAATTGTACTTTGTCACCTTTGGAAAATCCCTCAGTTGGAATTTTCTTGTTCTTCCACCCTTTGTGAGCCTTGTTCTTGCTCTTCATCTTTTTCTTTCTTGTTGATCTTTCTTTCTTGTCAGTGACTTGGGTTGTGATACCTTCCTTCTTGTTTATCACCCCTGCTTCCTTTTGAATTCCTTTTTCTCCTTGTACAAGCTTGTTTTTCTGTTCTACTGCCTTGTCAGTTGCTTGCTTTGGAAGGAGATCACCACTTGTTTTGCTTGTTTCTTCATTCCTTTGTAATTCTGGAAAGACTCTCAAGATGATGCTCTCCTCATGCATCCTGAGGGTTAACTCTCCCTGCTCTATATCCACAATGGCTCTAGCAGTGGCCAAAAATCGTCGACCAAGTATTATGGAGTCATTTCCATTTTCTGAAGAATCCAGGACCACAAAATCCGCAGGATATATGAACTTGTCAACCTTAACTAACAGGTTCTCAATCAGCCCTTTAGGATATACTACTGATTGGTCCACCAACTCCAAGGACATCTGTATTGGCTTCACCTCCTCTATGCCAAGCTTTTTCACTAAAGAAGATGGGATTAGATTTATGCTTGCTCCTAAATCACACATTCCCTTGTTGATGAATAGGTTTCCAATAGTGCAGGGTAGGAAGAAACCTCCAGGATCTTCAAGCTTGGGAGGGAGTCCCTTTTTAATGATTGCACTGCATTCTTCACTAAGCATTACAGTCTCCTTTTCACTCCAACTTCTCTTCTTGTTGATGAGCTCTTTCAAGAACTTGGCATACAGAGGCATTTGCTCCAATGCCTCAGCTAAGGGTATGTTGATTTCCAGCTTCTTGAAAGTCTCAAGAAATTTGTGAAAATGCTGATCCTTTGTCTCTTTGTGAAATCTCTGTGGATAAGGCAGTGGTGGTGTTAAGTTCTTCTCCACTTGATATTCTCTTGGATTTGGTTCTTCCTTGATCTGCTTTCCTTTCTCCAGATTCTGTGGTTCGTTGTTTTCCTTTGTGAGTTTTTCTGGGACATCCTTGCTTAACATGTCCTTGTTGATGGATTCATCATTCTTTGTTGACTCATTGTCATTGTTCTTGGTTGCTCCTTGGTTACCATCCACTAACACTTTTCCACTTTTTAGTTGCACGACCTTGCATTCTTCTTTTGGGTTAGGAATGGTGTCACTTGGTAGTGAGCTTGATGGTTTTTCAACAGAAATCTGTTTGGAGATTTGCCCAATTTGCCTTTCTAAGTTCTTCATGGAAGCTTCTTGGTTCTTTGTTGTCAATTCTTGGTTCTTCATCATCTTTTCCATGAGCAGCTCTAGATTAGTGATCCTCTGGGATTCTTGTGAAATTGGTTGGTTTTGGGGTGTTGATGGATGATGATAGGTGTTTTGATTTGTTGGGTGGTTATTGGGTGGATAATGGTTAGAGTTGGGGTAATTATTTTGTGGTTTTCTGTATGTATTTTGGTTAGTGTTTGGCTGGGGGTTGTGGTTTGTGTTTTTCCAATTGTTTTGTGTTGAGTTCCTTTGCCATGGCTGTTGGTTTTGATTATGGGTGTCTCCCCATCTGAGGTTGGGATGGTTCTTCCAAGATGGATTGTAAGTATCACCATAGACTTCATTTGTTCCAGGATTTTGGTTGTGCATGTACTGGACTTGCTCTTGCTGTTGCTCCTCTTGAGTTTCTTCACTTTGCACCCAAATAGTTGGTGGTTGGCTTGTGGCACTCACTGATGCAACTTGCAAGCCATCAATCCTTTTGGCCATTTGCTCAAACTGTTGTTGAATCTGCTGCTGCATTATCTTGTTCTGAGCTAGAATTGAATCCACTCCTTCCAACTCCATTACTCTTCTTCTTTGTGATGGTTGGCGTTGTCTTTGATGAGCAAAGAAATATTGGTTATTGGCCACCATATCAATGAGGTTTTGAGCTTCCTCTGTAGTTTTCATGAGTTGCAAAGAGCCTCCAGCTGAATGGTCAAGTGCTTCTTGAGCCTTAAGAGTGAGTCCCTCATAGAAGTTCTCCAACTTGTCCCACTCAGTGAACATCTCTAGTGGACATTTCCTCAATAGAGCCTTATATCTTTCCCATGCTTCATATAAGTTCTCAGCCTCCATTTGAGTGAATGTCTGCACCTCAGTCTTCAATCTTAGGATTCTTTGAGGGGGGTAAAATTTGGCAAGGAACTTGCTTACCAAGTCATCCCAAGTGTTGATGCTTTCTTTTGGAAAGGTCTCTAGCCATTGAGTGGCTTTATCTCTGAGAGAAAATGGAAAGAGCAACAACTTGTAACTGTCAGGAGGCATACCATTGGTTTTCACAGTGTCACAAATTCTCAAGAAGGTAGATAAATGTTGATTTGGGTCCTCCAAAGGCCCTCCTCCAAAAGAACAGTTGTTTTGAACCAAGGTGATGAGTTGTGGCTTTAATTCAAAATTGTTTGCATTGACATTAGGAGGAAGAATGCTACTTCCACAGTGTCTAGCATTTGCAAATGTATATGAAGCCAGGACTCTTCGTTGTTGTTGGTTATTGTTGGCTCCTTCTCCTGGTTGATTGAGATCTCCTTCCATTTCTTGGAATTCCTCCTCAGATTCTTCCTCTCCAATAACGTTCTTCCCTCTTTCAGCTCTTCTTATTCTTCGAAGAGTTCTTTGGTCAATTTCAGAGAGGACAGGGGAAGATCTTCCTGTACCTGACATACAAACACACAACAATAAACACACAGATCCAGAAAACCAATGAAACTTCAATCTATAGCTAGAATGAAGTTTTAGTTAGTTTAAGCAAAAATTCAAACAGTTAGTGTGTTAGTCAAAATTAAAATAACAGAAAAAAAATGCTTGATCTAGATCTCCACTTCACTTAATCATTGTCAATCTATTTCAATCCCCGGCAACGGCGCCAAAAACTTGATGTGTGGAAAACGATCCAACACAAAACTCACCGGCAAGTGTACCGGGTCGCATCAAGTAATAATAACTCACATGAGTGAGGTCGATCCCACAGGGATTGAAGGATTGAGCAATTTTAGTTTAGTGATTGATTTAGTCAAGCGAATCAAGTTTTGGTTGAGTGGGTTGTATTTAACAGAAGCTAAATTGCTTGGAAAGTAAAGGGAGAAGGGAAATTTGCAGTAAATTAAAGGACAGGAAAATAAACTTGCTGAATCTTAAAGAACAAGAAAGTAAATGACTGAAACTTAAAGTGCAAGAAATGTAAATTGCAGTAACTTAAATGGCAAGGAATGTAAATTGCTTGAATGTAAAAGGGATTTGAGGACTGGGATTGCAGAATCTAAACAAAGAAAAATTGAATTGCCACAATTAATAGAACAGAAACTGAGTTATGAACAATTAGAGTTCAAACAGAAATTGAGATTAAAGTGCAGCAGAGTTCACAGAAGAACCAAAAGTAAATTAGGATCTCAGGACTCCAGAGACTAGGTAGCAGAGCCTAGATCTCAATTACCTTCCTAGATCCAAGTTCTCAAAGCAATTGACAAGAAATTGAAGAAGAAACAGTAAAGAGAATGTAAATGGATTCAATTATGCAGAAAAGAAACTAAAGAGCTCTTGAGTGGAGATTGAGACAGAATTTCCTCAATTCTTAACACCCAAGACTCAAAACAAGAAAATTAAAAATGCCCAAGCAAGAACGAGGAAGAAGAGAGATCAATTCTCCTCCCTAATTCTCTGAAATCTCAGTGAAGACACCAAGAGAAGTTCCAAAGTGCAAAAATAAAATTCAAAGCTCAAAGAAAGTGCAAAATTCAAAAGCAAAGCAAAAAGTCCTAATTACATCAAACTAGCTCCTATTTATACACTTTCTATTCTTGGATTTTGGGATTTGGATGGGCTTTTGATTTGGTGAAGAAATGAATTGAATTGGAATTTTAATTAAATTTTCGGCCCAAAATAATAGCTTCCAGGAGGCTGCCCTGCCCTTGCGGAGGGCAGGGCAGAAAATTGATGTGTGGTGCGGCTTGGTGCGGGCTGGTGCGGTCTTGGTGCGCAGAACGCTGCCCTGCCCTCGCGGAGGGCAGGGCAGGAAAAATTGGTGCGCCAGATGGGTGCTGTGGTGCGCTGCTGGTGCTGCCAGATTCATTCCTTGGTGCGCCAGACTCGTTTCTTGGTGCGCCAGAATCATGCCACACAAAATGCTGCCCTGCCGGGTAGTGTTTTCACTTTGATGTCCCGAGTTCGAATCCTGGCTGCTACACACACTTATTCATTTTCTTTGGCTTTCTTGGTACGGTAATGGAACTTAGTTCCTTGCTTCCTCATGGTCCCGTGTTCAACTCTTGTGGCAAGCATTTGGAGACATTTTCCTTTGATTTTCTCCCCTTGTGAGCCCGATACTGCCCTTGTGGAGGGCAGGGCAACATTTTCTTCTTATTGATTCCAAGGCACAGATTTGTGCTCTGCCCTTGTAGTGGGCAGGGCAGAGTTGCCTTTTATGCCTTGTTCCCTTATGTTGCCCTCCTAGAGGACAGTGTGCCCTTGTGGAGGGCAATGCTTGCCTCCCCCATTGCATGCGGCACACTTTTCCTTCCTTTGACCACGCTTCCTTCTCCTTGTGTCACGCTTTCTTAGGCCACGCTTTTCTCTTTTATTCTTTTCTTCACCTAAAATAAACCAAAACAACCACTCCAAGTATCACTAAATTCATAAGGCTTATAAATCAATTAAAATTCAATTAAAATTAGCTTAAACCTCATGAGTTAACATTAATTTCATGGTGGTTGCTTGATTTAAAGAAGTTATGCATTTTCACTCCAAATCACTTACTTAGGATGCAAGAAAGTGTATAAAGACTAATAAAACAAGTGAAATTAGCTTGAAAATGGGTATATGATGACTTGTCATCAATAGTGTTCTTCATGATCTTCAAGTTGTTCTTGACAAGTCTTCTTGTTTGATCTTGATGATTTCTTGTTTTGTGTTGTTTGTTGTTTTTCATGTGCACTTTTGCATTCATATTTTTCATGCATTAAAGATTCCTAAGTTTGGTGTCTTGCATGTTTTCTTTGCATCAAAAATTTTTCAAAAATTTGTTCCTGATGTTCATCATGATCTTCAAAATGTTCTTGGTGTTCATCTTGATATTCATAGTGTTCTTGCATGCATTAAGTGTTTTGATCCAAAATTCTTGGTGTTCATCTCTCTCATCATTAAAAATTCAAAAAATCAAAAAATATCTTTTCCTTATTTTTCTCATAATTTTTGAAAATTTGAGTTGACTTAGTCAAAAATTTTTAAAATTAGTTTTTTCTTACAAGTCAAGTCAAATTTTCAATTTTAAAAAATCTTATCTTTTTAAAATCTTTTTCAAAAATCATATCTTTTTCATTTTTTATTATTTTCGAAAATTTCAAAAATCTTTTTCAAAATATTTTTCAAAATATTTTTCTTATCTTTATATCATATTTTCGAAAATTAACTAACAATTAATGTGATTGATTCAAAAATTTGAAGTTTGTTACTTTCTTGTTAAGAAAGGTTCAATCTTTAAGTTCTAGAATCATATCTTGTAGTTACTTGTTAGTTAAGTAATTAATTTTAATTTTAAAATTAAAATCTTTTTCAACAAATATCTTATCTATTTTATCTTTTATCTTATCTTTTTCAAAAATTTTATCTTTTTCAAAATTTGATTTCAAAATATCTTATCTAACTTCTTATCTTCTTATCTTTTCAAAATTTTTGATTTCAAATCTTTTTCAATCAACCAACTAACTTTTTGTTTGTTTCTTATCTTTTTCAAAACCAACTAACTACTTTTCCCTCTCTAATTTTCGGAATATCTCATCTCTTTTTCAAAAATTCTTTTGTTTTAAATTTTAATTTTAATCTTATCTTATCTTTAATTTTCGAAAAATTACTAACCCCTTTTTCAAAATTGTTTTCGAAATTCTCCCTCTCTTTTCTTATTCTATTTATTTATTTAATTACTAACACTTCTCTTCATCTCTCTTCATCCAAATATCTGAATCCCCTCCTCTACTTTCTTCTCCCCTTTCTTTTTCTACTAACATAAAGGAATCTCTATACTGTGACATAGAGGATTCCTTTTCTTTTCTTGTTTTCTTCTCTTTCATATGAGCAGGAACAAGGATAAAGGCACTCTTGTTGAAATTGATCCAGAACCTGAAAGGACTCTGAAGAGAAAATTAAGAGAAGCTAAATTACAACAATCCAGAAACAACCTTTCAGAAATTTTCAAACAAGAGAAGGAGATGGCAGCCGAAAATAATAATAATGCAAGGAGAATGCTTGGTCACTTTACAAAGCCAACGTCCAAGTTTGATGGAAGAAGCATCTCCATTCCTGCCATTGGAGCCAACAACTTTGAGCTGAAACCTCAGCTAGTTGCCTTAATGCAACAAAACTGCAAGTTTTATGGACTTCCATCTGAAGATCCTTATCAGTTTTTAACTGAGTTCTTGCAGATCTGTGAGACTGTAAAGACGAATGGAGTTGATCCTGAAGTCTACAGACTCATGCTTTTCCCTTTTGTTGTAAGAGACAGAGCTAGAATATGGTTGGATTCACAACCCAAGGATAGCCTGGACTCCTGGGATAAGCTGGTCACTGCCTTCTTGGATAAATTCTTTCCTCCTCAAAATCTGAGCAAGCTAAGAGTGGATGTTCAAATCTTCAAACAAAAAGATGGTGAATCCCTCTATGAAGCTTGGGAAAGATACAAGCAGTTGACCAAAAGATGTCCATCTGACATGTTTTCAGAATGGACCATATTAGATATATTCTATTATGGTCTATCTGAATTTTCGAAAATGTCATTGGACCATTCTGCAGGTGGATCTATTCACCTAAAGAAAACGCCTGAAGAGGCTCAAGAACTTATTGACATGGTTGCAAACAACCAATTCATGTACACTTCTGAGAGGAATTCCGTGAATAATGGAATACCTCAGAAGAAAAGAGTTCTTGAAATTGATGCTCTGAATGCCATATTGGCTCAGAACAAAGTGTTGACTCAGCAGGTCAACATGATCTCTCAAAGTCTGAATGGATGGCAACATGCATCCAACAATACTAAAGAGGCAGCTTCTGAAGAAGCTTATGATCCTGAGAACCCTGCCATGGCAGAGGTTAATTACATGGGTGAACCTTATGGAAACACCTATAACTCATCATGGAGAAATCATCCAAATTTCTCATGGAAGGATCAACAAAAGCCTCAACAAGGCTTTAACAATGGTGGATGCAATAGGCTGAACAATAGCAAGCCATATCCATCATCTTCTTAGCAACAGACAGATAATTCTGAACAAAACACTTCTAATTTAGCCAATCTAGTCTCTGATCTGTCAAAGGCCACTTTCAGTTTCATGAATGAAACAAGATCCTCCATCAGAAATCTGGAGGCACAAGTGGGTCAGCTGAGTAAGAAAGTCATTGAAACTCCTCCCAGTATTCTCCCAAGCAATACAGAAGAGAATCCAAAAGGAGAGTGCAAGGCCATTGATGTGATCAATGTGGCCGAATGCACAAGGGAGGAGGAGGACGAAAATCCTAGTGAGGAAGACCTCCTGGGACGTCCTTCAAGCAAGAAGGAGTTTCCTATTAAGGATCCAAAAGAATATGAGGCTCATACAGAGACCATAGAGATTCCATTAAATCTCCTTCTGCCATTCATGAGCTCTGAAGACTATTCTTCCTCTGAGGAGGATGAAGATGTGACTGGAGAGCAAGTTGCTCAATACTTAGGAGCTATCATGAAGCTGAATGCCAAGTTGTTTGGTAATGAGACTTGGGAAAGTGAACCTCCCTTGCTCATTAGTGAACTAGATACCTGGATTCAGAAAACTCTACCTCAAAAGAAACAAGATCCTGGCAAGTTCTTAATAACTTGTACCATAGGCACCATGACCTTTGAAAAGGCTCTATGTGATCTGGGTTCAGGGATAAATCTTATGCCACTCTCTGTAATGGAGAAGCTGGGGATCATTGAGGTACAACCTGCCTTGTTCTCATTACAATTGGCAGACAAATCATTGAGACAAGCTTATGGAATAGTGGAGGACGATTTAGTAAAGGTTGAAGGCCGTTACATCCCTACTGATTTCATAATCTTAGACACTAGGAAGGAAGAGGATGAATGCATCATCCTTGGAAGACCTTTCCTAGCCACAGCAGAAGCTGTGATAGATGTCAACAGAGGTGAATTAGTCCTTCAATTGAATGGGGACTACCTTGTGTTTAAGGCACAAGGCCATCCCTCTATGACAAAAGAGAGTAAGCATGAAGAGCTTCTCTCAGTTCAGAGTCAAGAAGAGCCCCCACAGTCAAACTCTAAGTGTGGTGTTGTAAGGCCACAACCAAACTCTAAGTTTGGTGTTAAGATCCCATATCCAAACTCTAAGTTTGGTGTTGGGACTATACAACATTGACCTGATCACCTTTGTGGCTCCATGAGAGCCACTGTCAAGCTATTGACATTAAAGAAGCGCTTGTTGGGAGGCAACCCAATTTTATTTATCTAATTTTTATTTTATTGTTATTTTATGTTTTATTAGGTACATGATCATGAGGAGTCACGAAAAAATCATAAAAATTAAAAACAGAATCAAAAACAGCAGAAGAAAAAATTCACACCCTGGAGGATGCACAGGTTGGCGTTCAACGCAAGTAAGATGCATCTGGCCGGCGTTCAACGCCAGAACAGAGCATCATTCTGGCGCTGAACGCCAGAAACAAGCAACATTCTGGCGCTGAACGCCAGGAATGTGCCTAGAGAAGAAAAGCTGGCGCTGAACGCCAGTAACAAGCATGAAACTGGCGTTCAACGCCAGAAACATGCTTCACATGGGTGTTGAACGCCCAGAACGTGCACCAATGGGCGTTTAAACGCCAGAATGGTGTGCAAAGGCATTTTACATGCCTATTTGGTGCAGGGATGGAATTCCTTGACACCTCAGGATCTGTGGACCCCACAGGATCCCCACCTACTATATTCCCAACTTACCTCCTAATCCTATTTTTGTGATTACTCTTCCCCATGTCACACTTCCCAACACTCTTCACCAATCACCTCAATTCCTCTTCCCAATCACCCCCTTCACCACTCAAATCCATCCACTCTTCCCCATAAACCCCACCTACCTTCCAAAATTCAAAACCATTTTCCCACCCATTCCCACCCTAAATGGCCGATTACACACTACCCCCTCTCCCTATATATACCCTTCCATTCTACTTCATTTTCACACAACACAACCCCTTCTTCTTCACCTAGACCGAACCCACATCTCTCCCTCTCTACCATATTCTCTTCTTCTTCTTCTTCTCTTCTTTCTTCTATTGCTCGAGGACGAGCAATATTTTCAGTTTGGTGTGTGGTCAAAGCACAATCTTTTTTGTTTTCCACTACCATCAATGGCACCTAAGGCCAGAAAAGGTAAAGGGAAGACAAAAGCTTCCACCTCCGAGTCATGGGAGATGGAAAGATTCATCTCCAATAGCCATCAAGACCACTTCTATGATGTTGTGGCAAAGAAGAAGGTGATCCCTGAGGTCCCTTTCAAGCTCAAGAAAAATGAGTATCCGGAGATCCGACATGAGATCCGAAGAAGAGGTTGGGAAGTCTTAACCAACCCCATGCAACAAGTCGGAATCTTAATGGTTCAAGAGTTCTATGCCAATGCATGGATCACTAGGAACCATGATCAAAGTATGAACCCGAACCCAAAGAATTATCTCACAATGGTTCGGGGGAAATACTTAGATTTTAGTCCGGAAAATGTGAGGTTGGCGTTTCACTTGCCTATGATGCAAGGAGATGAACGCCCCTACACTAGAAGGGTCAACTTTAATCAAAGGTTGGACCAAGTCCTAATGGATATATGTGTGGAAGGAGCTCAATGGAGAATAGACTCCAAAGGCAAGCCAGTTCAACTAAGAAGACTGGACCTCAAGCCTGCGGCTAGAGGATGGTTGGAGTTCATTCAACGCTCCATCATTCCCACTAGCAACCGATCTGAAGTTACTGTGGATCTGGCCATCATGATTCATAGCATCATGATTGGAGAGGAAGTAGAAGTTAATGAGGTCATCTCCAATGAAATCTACAAAATAGCTGACAAGTCCTCCACCATGGCACGGCTAGCTTTTCCTCACCTTATTTGCCGTCTATGTTACTCAGCTGGAGTTATCATAGAAGGAGACATCTCCATTGAGGAGGATAAGCCCATCACCAAGAAGAGGATGGACCAAGCAAGAGAGATCCTTCACGGTTCTCAAGAGATGCATGAGGAAGCTCATCATCAACAAATCCTTGAGATGCCTCATGGGATGCACTTTCCTCCTAACAACTATTGGGAGCAACTCAACACTTCCTTGGAAGATTTGAGCCACAATGTTGAACAATTAAGGGTGGAACATCATGAGCACTCCATCATTCTCCATGAAATAAGAGAAGATCAAAGAGCAATGAGGGAGGAGCAACAAAGGCAAGGAAGGGACATAGAAGAGCTTAAGGACATTGTTGGTCCTTCAAGAAGAAGACGCCACTAAAGGTGGATTCATTCCTTGTTCTTATTTCTTTCTGTTTTTTGGTTTTTAATGTTGTGTTTATCTATGTTTTGTGTCTCTATTTCATGATCATTAGTATGTAGTAACTATGTCTTAAAGTTATGAATAATTCCATGAATCCTTCACCTCTCTTAAATGAAAAATGCTTTAATTCAAAAGAACAAGAAGTACATGAATTTTGAAATTATCCTTGAATTTAATTTAATTATATTGATGTGGTGACAATACTTTTTATTTTCTGAATGAATGCTTGAACAGTGCATATTTTTGATCTTGTTGTTTATGAATGTTAAAATTGTTGGCTCTTAAAAGAATGATGAACAAAGAGAAATGTTATTGATGATCTGAAAAATCATGAAATTGATTCTTGAAGCAAGAAAAGCAGTGAAAAGAAAAAAAAGCTTGTGAAAAGAAAAAAAAATGGCAAAAAAAACAAAAAATTAGAAAGAAAAAGAAAAAGCAAGCAGAAAAAGCCAATAGCCCTTAAAACCAAAAGGCAAGGGTAAAAAGGATCCAAGGCTTTGAGCATCAATGGATAGGAGGGCCCAAGGAAATAAAATCCAGGCCTAAGCGGCTAAATCAAGCTGTCCCTAACCATGTGCTTGTGTCATGAAGGTCCAAGTGAAAAGCTTGAGACTGAATGGTTAAAGTCGTGATCCAAAGCAAAAAGAGTGTGCTTAAGAGCTCTGGACACCTCTAACTGGGGACTCTAGCAAAGCTGAGTCACAATCTGAAAAGGTTCACCCAGTCATGTGTCTGTGGCATTTATGTATCCGGTGGTAATACGGGAAAACAAAATGCTTAGGGCCACGGCCAAGACTCATAAGTAGCTGTGTTCAAGAATCAACATGCTTAACTAGGAAAGTCAATAACACTATCTGAAATTCTAAGTTCCTAGAGAAGCCAATCATTCTAAACTTCAAAGGAAAAAGTGAGATGCCGAAACTGTTCAGAAGCAAAAAAGCTACAAGTCCCGCTCATCTAATTATAATTAATATTCATTGATATTCTGAAATTTATAGTATATTCTCTTCTTTTTATCCTAATTGATTTTCAGTTGCTTGGGGACAAGCAACAATTTAAGTTTGGTGTTGTGATGAGCGGATAATTTATACGCTTTTTGGCATTGTTTTTAGGTAGTTTTTAGTAAGTTCAAGCTACTTTTAGGGATGTTTTCATTAGTTTTTTATGTTAAATTCACATTTCTGGACTTTACTATGAGTTTGTGTGTTTTTCTATGGTTTCAGGTAATTTCTGGCTGAAATTGAGGGATTTGAGCAAAACTCTGATAAAGGCTGACAAAAGGACTGCTGATGCTGTTGGAATCTGACCTCCCTGCACTCGAAATATATTTTCTGGAGCTACAGAACTCCAACTGGCGCGATCTCAACGGCGTTGGAAAGTAGACATCCAGAGCTTTCCAGCAATATATAATAGTTTATACTTTATTCGGAAATTGACGACGTAACTTGGCATTGAACGCCAAGTACATGCTGCTGTCTGGAGTTAAACGCCAGAAAAACGTCATGATCCGGAGTTGAACGCCCAAAACACGTTATAACTTGGAGTTCAACTCCAAGAGAAGCCTCAGATCGTGGATAGATCAAGCTCAGCCCAAACATACACCAAGTGGACCCCGGAAGTGGATTTATGCATCAATTACTTACTCATGTAAACCCTGGTAGCTAGTCTAGTATAAAAAGGATAAGTTACTATTGTATTAGACATCTTTTGACAGTTTAATCTTTTGACTATTCGGTCTCTTGATCATGGAGAGGGCTGGCCATTCGGCCATGCCTGAACCTTTTACTTATGTATTTTCAACAGTGGAGTTTCTGCACACCATAGATTAAGGGTGTGGAGCTCTGCTGTACCTCAAGTTTCAATACAATTATTATTACTTTCTATTCAATTCTCTTCTATCCTTATTCCAAGATATACGTTACACTTAACTTTGATGAATGTGATGATCCGTGACACTCATCATCATTCTCACCTATGAACGCGTGTGACTGACAACCACTTCCGTTCTACTCTAGGCCGGGCGCATACTCTTAGATTCCCCAACAGAATCTTCGTGGTATAAGCTAGATAGATGGCGGCATTCATGAGGATCCGGAAAGTCTAAACCTTGTCTATGGTATTCCGAGTAGGATTCTGGGATTGAATGACTGTGACGAGCTTCAAACTCCTGAAGGCTGGGCGTGATGACAAGTGCAAAAGAATCAAGGGATTCTATTCCAACCTGATTGAGAACCGACAGATGATTAGCCGTGCTGTGACAGAGCATAGGAACGTTTTCACTGAGAGGATGGGATGTAGCCATTGACAACGGTGATGCCCTACATACAGCTTGCCATGGAAAGGAGTAGGAAGGATTGGATGAATGTAATAAGAAAATAGAGATACGAGAGGAGCACAGCATCTTCACACACTTATCTGAAATTTCCACTATTGATTTACATAAGTATTTCTATCCTTTTTATTTTCCATTTATTATTAATTTTCAAACTCACCATAAACCAATTTAATCTGCCTAACTGAGATTTACATGGTGACCATAGCTTGCTTCATACCAACAATCTCTGTGGGATCGACCCTTACTCACGTAAGGTATTACTTGGACGACCCAGTACACTTGCTGGTTAGTTGAACGTAGTTGTGATCACACATGCCAAAGAGTCATTAAATAAATCTCATGCAAATACAAAGAGGGGAATCACAATTTCGTCCACCAAGGAACACAAGAGTGCAACTCTCATTCTAGAAAGACCTTTCCTAGCAACTGGCCGAACCCTCATTGACGTCCAAAAAGGGGAAGTAACCCTGAGAGTCAATGAGGAGGAGTTCAAGTTGAATGTTGTCAAAGCCATGCAACATCCAGACACCCCAAATGACTGCATGAGTGTTGATATTATTGACTCTCTGGTAAGAGAGGTCAATATGGCTGAGAGTCTCGAATCAGAGCTAGAGGACATCTTTAAAGATGCTCAGCCTGATCTGGAGGAATCAGAGAGAATAATAGAATCTCTGAAAATCCCTCAGGAAGAGGAGAAACCTCCCAAACCCGAGCTCAAACCATTACCACCATCCCTGAAATATGCATTTCTAGGAGAAGGTGATACCTTTCCTGTAATCATAAGCTCTACCTTAGAGCCACAGGAAGAGGAAGCACTAATTCAAGTGCTAAGGACACAGAAGACAGCTCTTGGGTGGTCCATCTGTGATCTTAAGGGCATTAGCCCAGCCAGATGCATGCACAAGATCCTATTGGAGGGTGACGCCAAGCCAGTGGTCCAACCACAAAGGCGGCTGAATCCAGCCATGAAGGAAGTAGTGCAGAAGGAGGTCACTAAATTACTAGAGGCTGGGATTATTTATCCTATTTCTGACAGCCCCTGGGTAAGCCCTATCCAAGTCGTCCCTAAGAAGGGAGGCATGACAGTGGTTTATAATGAAAAAAATGAACTGGTTCCTACAAGAACAGTTACAGGGTGGCGTATGTGTATTGATTATAGAAGGCTTAATACAGCCACCAGAAAGGATCATTTTCCTTTACCATTCATAGACCAGATGCTAGAAAGACTAGCAGGTCATGAATACTACTGCTTCCTGGATGGATATTCAGGTTATAATCAAATTGCAGTAGATCCCCAAGATCAAGAGAAAACTGCATTCACATGCCCATCTGAAGTATTTGCATACAGAAGGATGCCATTTGGCTTGTGCAATGCACCTGCAACCTTTCAAAGGTGCATGCTCTCAATTTTCTCTGACATGGTGGAAAAATTTCTGGAAGTCTTCATGGATGACTTTTCAGTATTTGGAGACTCATTCAGCTCCTGTCTTGACCATCTAGCACTTGTTCTAAAGAGATGCCAAGAGACCAACTTAGTTTTAAACTGGGAGAAATGTCACTTTATGGTGACTGAAGGAATTGCCCTTGGGCACAAAATCTCGAACAGGGGAATAGAGGTGGATCAAGCTAAGGTAGAGCTAGTTGAAAAATTACCACCACCAGCCAATGTTAAGGCAATCAGAAGCTTTCTGGGGCATGCTAGATTCTATAGGAGGTTTATAAAGGATTTTTCAAAAATTGCCAAACCTCTAAGTAATCTGCTAGCTGCTTGATGAGCGGATAATTTATACGCTTTTTGGCATTGTTTTTAGATAGTTTTTAGTAAGTTTGAGCTACTTTTAGGGATGTTTTCATTAGTTTTTATGTTAAATTCACATTTCTGGACTTTACTATGAGTTTGTGTATTTTTCTGTGATTTCAGGTAAATTCTGGCTGAAATTGAGGGACTTGAGCAAAACTCTGAAAAAGGCTGACAAAAGGACTGCTGATGCTGTTGGAATCTGACCTCCCTGCACTCGAAATGGATTTTCTGGAGCTACAGAAATCCAATTGGCGCGCTCTCAACGGCGTTGGAAGGTAGACATCCAGAGCTTTCCAGCAATATATAATAGTCCATACTTCATTCGAAAATTGACGGCGTAACTTGGCATTGAACGCCAAGTACATGCTACTGTCTGGAGTTAAACGCCAGAAAAACGTCATGATCCGGAGTTGAATGCCCAAAACACGTTATAACTTGGAGTTCAACTCCAAGAGAAGCCTCAGCTCGTGGATAGATCAAGCTCAGCCCAAACATACACCAAGTGGGCCCCGGAAGTGGATTTATGCATCAATTACTTACTCATGTAAACCCTAGGAGCTAGTTTATTATAAATAGAACTTTTTACTATCATATTATCATCCTGGATTGTATTTTGAATCCTGTGATCACGTTTTGGGAGTTGGCCATTCGGCCATGCCTGAACCTTTTACTTATGTATTTTCAACAGTGGAGTTTTTGCACACCATAGATTAAGGGTGTGGAGCTCTGCTGTACCTCAAGTTTCAATACAATTATTATTACTTTCTATTCAATTCTCTTCTATTCTTATTCCAAGATATACGCTACACTTAACTTTGATGAATGTGATGATCCGTGACACTCATCATCATTCTCACCTATGAACGCGCGTGACTGACAACCACTTCCGTTCTACTCTTGGCCGGGCGCATATCTCTTAGATTCCCCAACAGAATCTTCGTGGTATAAGCTAGATAGATGGAGGCATTCATGAGGATCCGGAAAGTCTAAACCTTGTCTGTGGTATTCCGAGTAGGATTCTGGGATTGAATGACTGTGACGAGCTTCAAACTTCTGAAGGCTGGGCGTGATGACAAGCGCAAAAGAATCAAGGGATTCTATTCCAACCTGATTGAGAACCGACAGATGATTAGCCGTGCTGTGACAGAGCATAGGAACGTTTTCACTGAGAGGATGGGATGTAACCATTGACAACGGTGATGCCCTACATACAGCTTGCCATGGAAAGGAGTAGGAAGGATTGGATGACTGTAATAGGAAAGTAGAGATTCAAGAGGAGCATAGCATCTCCATACACTTATCTGAAATTCCCACTATTAATTTACATAAGTATTTCTATCCCTTTTATTTTCCTTTTACTATTAATTTTCGAAACCCAAAACTATTTAATCTGCCTAACTGAGATTTACAAGATGACCATAGCTTGCTTCATACCAACAATCTCTGTGGGATCGACCCTTACTCACATAAGGTATTACTTGGATGACCCAGTACACTTGCTGGTTAAGTTGAACGGAGTTGTGAACTATGGTATTGGCATCATGTTTTTGGCGCCATTACCAGGGAATGAAAAGCAATGAATTTTGCAAAATGGAATAACAATTGAATCACAATTTCGTCCACCAAGTTCTTGGCGCCGTTGCCGGGGATTGTTCGAGTATGGACAACTGACGGTTCATCTTGTTGCTCAGATTAGGTAATTTTCTTTTCAAAAATCTTTTTCAAAATTTTTTTTTCTTTTTCGTTTTTCTAACCATGTTTTTTCGAAAAAAAAATTAGAATGAAAATACAAAAAAATTAGAAAATCATAAAAATCAAAAATATTTTGTGTTTCTTATTTGAGTCTTGTGTTAATTTTTAAGTTTGGTGTCAATTGCATGCTTTTAAAATTTTTCTTGCATTTTTTCGAAAATCTCATGCATTCATAGTGTTCTTCATGATCTTCAAGTTGTTCTTGATAAGTCCTCTTGTTTGATCTTGATGTTTTCTTGTTTTGTGTTGGTTGTTGTTTTTCATGTGCATCTTTGCATTCATATTTTCCAAGCATTAAAAATTTCTAAGTTTGGTGTCTTGCATGTTTTCTTTGCATCAAAAATTTTTCAAAATTATGTTCTTGATGTTCATCATGATCTTTAAAGTGTTCTTGGTGTTCATCTTGACATTCATAGCATTCTTGCATGCATCTTGTGTCTTGATCCAAAATTTTCATGTTTTGGGTCATTTTTGTGTTTTTCTTTAAAAAAAATTCAAAAATAAAAAATATATATCTTTTCCTTATTTCCCTCCAAATTTTCGAAACTTTGGGTTGACTTGGTCAAAAAATTTTCAAAATTAGTTGTTTCTTACAAGTCAAGTCAAAATTTCAAATTTTAAAAATCTTATCTTTTCAAAATCTTTTTCAAAAATCATATCTTTTTCATTTTTTCTATTTTCAAAAATTTCAAAAATCTTTTTCAAAATATTTTCAAAATCTTTTTCTTATCTTTATATCAAATTTTCGAAAATTAGCTAACAAGTAATGTGATTGATTCAAAAATTTGAAGTTTGTTACTTTCTTGTTAAGAAAGGTTCAATCTTTAAGTTCTAGAATCTTATCTTATCTTGTAGTTTCTTGTTTGTTAAGTAATTTTAAAAATTAAATCTTTTTCAAAATATCTTTTTCTTAAAAATCTTATCTTATTTTATCATTTTCAAAATTTGATTTCAAAATATCTTATCTAACCTCCTATCTTCTTATCTTTTTAAATTTTAATTTCAAAATCTTTTTCAATCAACTAACTAACTTTTTGTTTGTTTCTTATCTTTTTCAAAACCAACTAACTTCCTATCCATCTCTAATTTTCAAAAATACTTCTCTCTTTTTCAAAAATTCTTTTTAATTGTTTTAAATTTTAATTTTAATCTTATCTTATCTCTAATTTTCGAAAATTACTAACCTCTTTTTCAAAAATTATTTTCGAAATTTCTCTTCTCTTCTCTTATTCTATTTAATTAATTAATTACTAACACTTCTCTTCACCTCTCTTCATCTAAGAATCCAAACTTCTTATATCCCTTGTATTTGGATTCTTCCCCCCCTTTTCTCTGTCTACTAACAGAAAGGAATCTCTATACTGTGACATAGAGGATTCCTCTTTCTTTTCTTGTTTTCTTCTCTTTCATATGAGCAGGAACAGGGAAAAAGGCACTCTTGTTGAAATTGATCCAGAACCTGAAAGGACTCTGAAGAGAAAATTAAGAGAAGCTAAATTACAACAATCCAGAAATAACCTTTCAGAAATTTTCGAACAAGAGAAGGAGATGGCAGCCGAAAATAATAATAATAATGCAAGGAGAATGCTTGGTGACTTCACAAAGCCAACGTCCAAGTTTGATGGAAGAAGCATCTCCATTCCTGCCATTGGAGCCAATAACTTTGAGCTGAAACCTCAGCTAGTTGCCTTAATGCAACAAAACTGCAAGTTTTATGGGCTTCCATCTGAAGATCCTTATCAGTTTTTAACTGAGTTCTTGCAGATCTGTGAGACTGTAAAGACAAATGGAGTTGATCCTGAAGTCTACAGACTCATGCTTTTCCCTTTTGCTGTAAGAGACAGAGCTAGAATATGATTGGATTCACAACCTAAGGATAGCCTGGACTCCTGGGATAAGCTGGTCACTGCCTTCTTAGATAAATTCTTTCCTCCTCAAAAGCTGAGCAAGCTGAGAGTGGATGTTCAAACCTTCAAACAAAAAGATGGTGAATCCCTCTATGAAGCTTGGGAAAGATACAAGCAGCTGACCAAAAGATGTCCATCTGACATGTTTTCAGAATGGACCCCATTAGATATATTCTATTATGGTCTCTCTGAATTTTCGAAAATGTCATTGGACCATTCTGCAGGTGGATCTATTCACCTGAAGAAAACGCCTGAAGAGGCTCAAGAACTCATTGACATGGTTGCAAACAACCAAATCACGTATACCTCTGAGAGGAATTCCGTGAATAATGGGATACCTCAGAAGAAAGGAGTTCTTGAAATTGATGCTCTGAATGCCATATTGGCTCAGAATAAAGTGTTGACTCAACAGGTCAACATGATCTCTCAAAATCTGAATGGATTAAAACATGCATCCAACAGTACTAGAGAGGCAGCTTCTGAAGAAGCTTATGATCCTGAGAACCCTGCCATGGCAGAGGTTAATTACATGGGTGAACCATATGGAAACACCTATAATCCATCATGGAGAAATCATCCAAATTTCTCCTGGAAGGATCAACAAAAGCCTTAACAAGGCTTTAACAATGGTGGACGCAATAGGCTGAGCAATAGCAAGCCATATCCATCATCTTCTCAGCAACAGACAGAGAATTCTGAACAAAACACTTCTAATTTAGCCAATATAGTCTCTGATCTGTCAAAGGCCACTTTCAGTTTCATGAATGAAATAAGATCCTCCATTAGAAATTTGGAGGCACAAGTGGGCCAGCTGAGTAAGAAAGCCATTGAAACTCCTCCCAGTATTCTCCCAAGTAATACAGAAGAGAATCCAAAAGGAGAGTGCAAGGCCATTGATTTAGTCAATATGGCCGAATGCACAAGGGAGGAGGAGGACGAAAATCCTAGTGAGGAAGACCTCCTGGGACGTCCCTCAAGCAAGAAGGAGTTTCCTATTAAGGATCCAAAGGAATCTGAGGCTCATATAGAGACCATAGAGATTCCATTAAATCTCCTTCTGCCATTCATGAGCTCTGAAGACTATTCATCCTCTAAAGAGGATGAAGATGTGACTGGAGAGCAAATTGCTCAATACTTAGGAGCTATCATGAAGCTGAATGCCAAGTTGTTTGGGAATGAGACTTGGGAAAGTGAACCTCCCTTGCTCATTAGTGAACTAGATACTTGGATTCAGAAAACTCTACCTCAAAAGAAACAAGATCCTGGCAAGTTCCTAATACCTTGTACCATAGGCACCATGAGCTTTGAAAAAGCTCTATGTGATCTAGGGTCAGGGATAAATCTTATGCCACTCTCTGTAATGGAGAAGCTAGGGATCATTGAGGTACAACCTGCCTTGTTCTCATTACAATTGGCAGATATGTCATTGAGACAAGCTTATGGAATAGTAGAGGACGTGTTAGTAAAGGTTGAAGGCCTTTACATCCCTGCTGATTTCATAATCTTAGACACTAGGAAGGAAGAGGATGATTGCATCATCCTTGGAAGACCTTTCCTAGCCACAGCAGAAGCTGTGATAGATGTCAACAGAGGTGAGTTAGTCCTTCAATTGAATGGGGACTACCTTGTGTTTAAGGCACATGGCCATCCCTCTGTGACAAAAGAGAGTAAGCATGAAGAGCTTCTCTCAGTTCAGAGTCAAGAAGAGCCCACACAGTCAAACTCTAAGTTTGGTGTTGTGAGGCCACAACCAAACTCTAAGTTTGGTGTTAAGACCCCATGTCCAAACTCTAAGTTTGGTGTTGGGACTACACTAACATTGACCTGATCACCTTGTGGCTCCATGAGAGCCACTGTCAAGCTATTGACATTAAAGAAGCGCTTGTTGGGAGGCAACCCAATTTTAATTATCTAATTTTTATTTTATTGTTATTTTGTGTTTTATTAGGTACATGATCATGAGGAGTCACGAAAAAAATCATAAAAATTAAAAACAGAGTCAAAAACAGAAGAAAAATATTTTTCACCCTGGAGGACGCACAGGCTGGCGTTCAACGCCAGTAAGATGCATTTGGCCGGCGTTCAACGCCAGAACAGAGCACCATTCTGGCGCTGAACGCTAGAAACAAGCAACATTCTGGTGCTGAACGCCAGGAATGTGCCCAGAGAAGAAAAGCTGGCGCTAAACGCCAGTAACAAGCATGAAACTGGCGTTCAACGCCAGAAACATGCTTTACATGGGCGTTGAACGCCCAGAACGTGCACCAATGGGCGTTTAAACGCCAGAATGGTGTGCAAAGGCATTTTACATGCCTATTTGGTGCAGGGATGGAATTCCTTGACACCTCAGGATTCTGTGGACCCCACAGGATCACCTCAGGATCTGTGGACCCCACAGGATCCCCACCTACCATATTCCCTAATTACACTCTCCTAATCCTAATCACACTTTCCTACTCCCCATGTCACACTTCCCAACACTCCTCACCAATCACCTCAATTCCTCTTCCCAATTGCCCCATTCACCACTCACATCAACCCACTTTTCCCCATAAACCCCACCTACCTTCATAAAATTCAAATTCAATTTCCCACCCATTCCCACCCAAAATGGCCGAACATACACCCTCCCCTCTCCTTATAAATACCCTTCCATTCTCCTTCATTTTCACACAACACAAACCCCTCTTCTCCCACTTAGCCGAACCTACCTCTCTCCCTCTCTACCATATTTCTTCTTCTTCTTCTTCTCTTCTTTCTTCTCTTGCTCGAGGGCGAGCAATATTTTAAGTTTGGTGTGGTAAAAGCATAAGCTTTTTGTTTTTCCATTACCATCAATGGCACCAAAGGCCGGAGTATCCTCTAGAAAAGGAAAAGGGAAGACAAAAGCTTCCACCTCCGAGTCATGGGAGATGGAAAGATTCATCTCTAAGAGCCATCAAGACCACTTCTATGATGTTGTGGCAAAGAAAAAGGTGATCCCTGAGGTCCCTTTCAAGCTCAAAAAGAATGAGTATCCGGAGATCCGACATGAGATCCAAAGAAGAGGTTGGGAAGTCTTAACCAACCCCATGCAACAAGTCGGAATCTTAATGGTTCAAGAGTTCTATGCCAATGCATGGATCACTAGGAACCATGATCAAAGTATGAACCCGAATCCAAAGAACTACCTCACAATGGTTCGGGGGGAATACTTAGATTTTAGTCCGGAAAATGTGAGGTTGGCGTTTCACTTGCCCATGATGCAAGGAGATGAACGCCCCTATACTAGAAGGGTCAACTTTAATCAAAGGTTGGACCAAGTCCTAATGGACATATGTGTGGAAGGAGCCCAATGGAGAATAGACTCCAAAGGCAAGCCAGTTCAACTAAGAAGACTGGATCTCAAGCCTGTGGCTAGAGGATGGTTGGAGTTCATCCAACGCTCCATCATTCCTACTAGCAACCGATCTGAAGTTACTGTGGATCGGGCCATCATGATTCACAGCATCATGATTGGAGAGGAAGTAGAAGTTCATGAGGTCATCTCCAATGAACTCTACAAAATAGCCGACAAGCCCTCACCCATGGCACGGCTAGCCTTCCCTTACCTTATTCGCCATCTGTGTTACTCAGCCGGAGTTATCATAGAAGGAGATATCCCCATTGAAGAGGATAAGCCCATCACCAAGAAGAGGATGGAGCAAGCAAGAGAGATCATGCACGGTTCTCAAGAGATGCATGAGGAAGCTCATCATCAAGAAATCCCTGAGATGCCTCAAGGGATGCACTTTCCTCCCAACAACTATTGGGAGCAACTCAACACCTCCTTAGAAGATTTGAGCCACAATGTGGAACAATTAAGGGTGGAACATCATGAGCACTCCATCATTCTCCAAGAAATAAGAGAAGATCAAAGAGCAATGAGGGAGGAGCAACAAAGGCAAGGAAGGGACATAGAAGAGCTTAAGGACATTGTTGGTCCTTCAAGAAGAAGACGCCACTAAAGGTGGATTCATTCCTTGTTCTTTATTTCTTTTTGTTTTCGGTTTTTAATGTTGTGTTTATCTATGTTTTGTGTCTCTACTTCATGATCACTAGTATGTAACCATGCCTTAAAGCTATGAATAAAATCCATTAGTCCTTCACCTCTCTTAAATGAAAAATGTTTTAATTCAAAAGAACAAGAAGTACATGAATTTCGAATTTATCCTTGAATTTAATTTAATTATATTGATGTGGTGACAATACTTTTTGTTTTCTGAATGAATGATTGAACAGTGCATATGTCTTTTAATCTTGTTGTTTATGAGTGTTAAAAATTGTTGGCTCTCGAAAGAATGACGAACAAAGAGAAATGTTATTGATGATCTAAAAAAATCATGAAATTGATTCTTGAAGCAAGAAAAAGCAGTGAAAAAGAAAGCTTGTGCGAAAAAAAAAATTGGTGAAAAAAAATAGAAAGAAAAAGAAAAAGCAAGCAGAAAAAGCCAATAGCCCTTAAAACCAAAAGGCAAGGGTAAAAAGGGTCCAAGGCTTTGAGCATCAATGGATAGGAGGGCCCAAGGAAATTAAATCCAGGCATAAGCGGCTAAATCAAGCCGTCCCTAACCATGTGCTTGTGTCATGAAGGTCCAAGTGAAAAGCTTGAGACTGAGTGGTTAAAGTCGTGATCCAAAGCAAAAAGAGTGTGCTTAAGAGCTCTGGACACCACTAACTGGGGACTTTAGCAAAGCTAAGTCACAATCTAAAAAGGTTCACCCAGTTATGTGTCTGTGGCATTTATGTATCCGGTGGTAATACTGGAAAACAAAGTGCTTAGGGCCACGGCCAAGACTCATAAGTAGCTGTGTTCAAGAATCAACATGCTTAACTAGGAAAGTCAATAACACTATCCAAAATTCTAAGTTCCCAGAGACGCCAATCACTCTGAACTTCAAAGGAAAAAGTGAGATGCCAAAACTGTTCAGAGGCAAAAAGCTACAAGTCCCGCTCATCTAATTATAATTAATATTCATTGATAATTCGAAATTTATAGTATATTCTCTTCTTTTATCCTATTTGATTTTAAGTTGCTTGGGGACAAGCAACAATTTAAGTTTGGTGTTGTGATGAGCGGATAATTTATACGCTTTTTGGCATTGTTTTTAGATAGTTTTTAGTAAGTTTGAGCTACTTTTAGGGATGTTTTCATTAGTTTTTATGTTAAATTCACATTTCTGGACTTTACTATGAGTTTGTGTGTTTTTCTGTGATTTCAGGTAAATTCTGGCTGAAATTGAGGGACTTGAGCAAAACTCTGAAAAAGGCTGACAAAAGGACTGCTGATGCTGTTGGAATCTGACCTCCCTGCACTCGAAATGGATTTTCTGGAGCTACAGAACTCTAATTGGCGCGCTCTCAACGGAGTTGGAAAGTAGACATCCAGAGCTTTCCAGCAATATATAATAGTCCTTACTTCATTCGGAAATTGACGACGTAACTTGGCATTGAACGCCAAGTACATGCTATTGTCTGGAGTTAAACGCCAGAAAAACGTCATGATCTGGAGTTGAACGCCCAAAACACGTTATAACTTGGAGTTCAACTCCAAGAGAAGCCTCAGCTCGTGGATAGATCAAGCTCAGCCCAAACATACACCAAGTGGGCACCGGAAGTGGATTTATGCATCAATTACTTACTCATGTAAACCCTAGGAGCTAGTTTATTATAAATAGAACTTTTTACTATCATATTATCATCCTGGATTGTATTTTGAATCCTGTGATCACGTTTTGGGGGCTGGACATTCGGCCATGCCTGAACCTTTTACTTATGTATTTTCAACAGTGGAGTTTCTGCACACCATAGATTAAGGGTGTGGAGCTCTGCTGTACCTCAAGTTTCAATACAATTATTATTACTTTCTATTCAATTCTCTTCTATTCTTATTCCAAGATATATGCTACACTTAACTTTGATGAATGTGATGATCCGTGACACTCATCATCATTCTCACCTATGAATGCGCGTGACTGACAACCACTTCCGTTCTACTCTTGGCCGGGCGCATATCTCTTAGATTCCCCAACAGAATCTTCGTGGTATAAGCTAGATAGATGGAGGCATTCATGAGGATCCGGAAAGTCTAAACCTTGTCTGTGGTATTCCGAGTAGGATTTTGGGATTGAATGACTGTGACGAGCTTCAAACTTCTGAAGGCTGGGCGTGATGACAAGCGCAAAAGAATCAAGGGATTCTATTCCAACCTGATTGAGAACCGACAGATGATTAGCCGTGCTGTGACAGAGCATAGGAACGTTTTCACTGAGAGGATGGGATGTAACCATTGACAACGGTGATGCCCTACATACAGCTTGCCATGGAAAGGAGTAGGAAGGATTGGATGACTGTAATAGGAAAGTAGAGATTCAAGAGGAGCATAGCATCTCCATACACTTATCTGAAATTCCCACTATTAATTTACATAAGTATTTCTATCCCTTTTATTTTCCTTTTACTATTAATTTTCGAAACCCAAAACTATTTAATCTACCTAACTGAGATTTACAAGATGACCATAGCTTGCTTCATACCAACAATCTCTGTGGGATCGACCCTTACTCACGTAAGGTATTACTTGGATGACCCAGTACACTTGCTGGTTAAGTTGAACGGAGTTGTGAACTATGGTATTGGCATCATGTTTTTGGTGCCATTACCAGGGAATGAAAAGCAATGAATTTTGCAAAATGGAATAACAATTGAATCACAATTTCGTCCACCACTGCTGACACACCATTTATCTTTGATAAGGAGTGTCTACAGGCGTTTGAGACTCTGAAAGCTAAGCTGGTCACAGCACCAGTCATCTCTGCACCAAAATGGACATTACCATTTGAACTAATGTGTGATGCAGTGACCATGCCATTGGTGCAGTATTGGGACAAAGGCATGACAAGCTTCTGCACGTCATTTACTATGCCAGTCGTGTTTTAAATGACACACAGAAGAACTACACAACCACAGAAAAAGAACTACTTGCAGTGGTTTACACCATTGACAAATTCAGATCCTATTTAGTAGGATCAAAAGTGATTGTGTACACTGATCATGCTGCTCTTAAATATCTACTCACAAAGCAGGATTCAAAACCCAGACTTATAAGATGGTGTTGCTTCTGCAAGAGTTTGATATAGAAATAAGAGACAGAAAGGGGACAGAGAATCAGGTAGCAGATCACCTATCCCGAATAGAACCAGTAGAAGGGGCGTCCCTCCCTCTTACTGAGATTTCTGAAAACTTTTCGGATGAGCAACTCTTTGCCATCCAGGAAGTGCCATGGTTTGCAGACATTGCAAACTACAAGGCAGTGAGATTCATACCCAAAGAATACAGTAGACAGCAATCAAAGAAGCTAATCACGGATGCAAAGTATTATCTTTGGGATGAGCCGTATCTCTTTAAGAGATGTGCAGACGGAGTAATTCGTAGATGTGTGCCTAAAGAATAAGCGCAGAAGATCCTATGGCACTGCCATGGATCATAGTATGGAGGACATTTTGGAAGTGAGCGAACAGCCACAAGAGTCCTCCAATGTGGCTTCTACTGGCCTACTCTCTATAAAGACTCCCGAGTGTTTGTACTTAATTGTGACAGTTGCCAAAGATCTGGTAATCTGCCTCACAGTTATGCTATGCCTCAACAAGGGATCTTAGAGATTGAGTTATTTGATGTATGGGGTATTGACTTCATGGGACCTTTCCCACCATCATACTCAAACACTTATATTCTGGTGGCAGTGGATTATGTATCCAAATGGGTGGAAGCTATTGCAACACCTACTAATGACACTAAGACAGTGTTAAAATTCCTCCAGAAACACATCTTCAGCAGATTTGGCACCCCTAGAGTACTAATCAGTGATGGGGGCACTCATTTCTGCAATAAACAACTTTACTCTGCTTTGGTTCGTTATGGAGTTAGCCATAGGGTAGCCACTCCATATCATCCACAGACAAATGGGCAAGCTGAAGTCTCTAACAAAGAACTTAAAAGAATGCTGGAACGGACTGTAATTAACCGTAGAAAGGATTGGGTAAGAAGCTTGGATGATGCTCTGTGGGCATACAGAACAGCATTCAAGACCCCTATAGGGACCTCTCCATACCAGCTCGTGTATGGAAAGGCATGTCACTTGCCAGTGGAACTGGAACACAAGGCCTACTGGGCAACCAGATTCCTGAACCTTGATGCCAAGTTAGCTGGAGAAAAACGATTGCTCCAGTTAAATGAGCTAGAGGAATTTAGACTCAATGCTTTCGAGAATGCAAAAATTTAAAAAGAGAAAGCAAAAAGATGGCATGATAGGAAGCTGTCATCCAGAGTCTTTGAGCCGGGGCAGAAAGTTCTGCTATTTAATTCTAGGCTCAAATTATTCCCAGGGAAATTAAAATCCCGGTGGAGAGGTCCATATGTGATTACAAGTGTATCACCATATGGATACGTAGAGCTTCAGGATAATGACTCTAACAAAAAATTCATTGTTAATGGACAGAGAGTTAAACATTATCTTGAAGGCAATTTTGAGCAAGAATGCTCAAAACTAAGACTTGATTAGAGCTCAGTAATAGTCCAGCTAAGGACAATAAAGAAGCGCTTGCTGGGAGGCAACCCAGCCATTCACAAAATTTAATTTTATTTGTTTTTGCTAATTAATTTTTACAGGTATATGTCAAAGTATCTTCAAAAGGTAAAATAGCAATTGATTGAATTCACAGAGTTACAGGAGAATTTGGAAGCTCACTGGCGTGAAAAAGCCAGTAAGAAATGTTTTGGGCATTGAACGCCCAAAAGAAGCATCCACTGGGCGTTCAACGCCAGTAAGGATAGCCATCTGGGCGTTGAACGCCAGAAAGGAGCATCTTCTGGGCGTTGAACGCCAGAAAGAAGCTCCTTCTGGGCGTTTAACGCCAGAATTACAGCGTCCTGGGCGTTTAGAAAAACGCCCAGTGATAAAGGACTTCCTGGCGTTCAACGCCAGAAAGAAGCAACAGTTGGGCGTTGAACGCCCAAGAGAAGCAGCAATTGGGCGTTAAACGCCCAAAACATGCAGCATTTGGGCGTTTAACGCCAGACTGGTGGGGAGGAGGTAAAATCCGTTTTTCTTTACAAATTTTCTAAATTTTTATGTTTCAATTCATAATTTCTTGCATAAACATGTTTCAAAATGTCATCCTTTAATTTCAAAAAAATTTTTAATCCTAATTTCTAAAAACCCTAATTTCTAAAATTCCTTTTTCAAAAATATCAAATGTATCTTAATTCATAAACACAAATCTTTTTCCAATCCAAATCTTTTTCAATTCTTTTTCAGCTCATCATATCTTTTGGATTTCGAAATTGCCTCTCCCTCTATTCCTCTCCTATCCTTTCTTTTGCTTGAGGACAAGCAAACCTCCAAGTTTGGTGTGATTTGCCATGATCACTGAGCTAAAACTCATCAAGATCATGGCACCTAAGGGAACAAGAGAGTAAGGACATGATTTAAGGGAGCTGAAGCACCAGAAATTAATCCTTGAAGGACCAAGCACCCCACAGATCAGAGGAACATCCACTTCCCAAAACACAGGTTGTTGAGTTCTAATTTTAACTTTAACTCTGTGATAGTGTTATTATAGGAATTTACCTTAGAAGATATATAGTAGTAGTAGTAATTAGCATATCTATTCTGGTTTTATTTCCAATTAAGTTATAATTTATTTTTCTCATCATCATCAGACATGAATAAAATAGTAGATTTTTAGAATAAAGAAGTAATTTATATTTTTCGAGTTCTTAATAAAAAAAATTATAATTAATTTTATGTGGTGGCAATACTTTTTGTTCTCTAAATGAATGCTTGAACAGTGCATATTTTATCCTGAATTTTACGAATGTTGGCTCCTGAAAGAATGAGGAACACGAAAAATATTATTAATGATCTGAAAAATCATGAATTTGATTCTTGAAGCAAGAAAAAGCAGTGAAAAAAAAAATTTACAAGGAATCATTGGATCAAGAAAAGGAACAAAAGCCAATAGCCCTTAAAACCAAAAGGCAAGGGTGAAAAGGATCCAAGGCTTTGAGCATCAGTGGATAGGAGGGCCCAAGGAAGTAGTTCCAGGCCTAAGCGGCTAAATCAAGCTGTCCCTAACCATGTGCTTGTGGCATGCAGGTCCAAGTGAAAAGCTTGAGATTGAGTGGTTAAAGTCATGATCCAAAGCAAAAAGAGTGTGCTTAAGAGCTCTGGACACCTCTAACTGGGGACTTTAGCAAAGCTGAGTCACAATCTGAAAATGTTTACCCAGTCATGTGTCTGTAGCATTTATGTATCCGGTGGTAATACTGTAAAACAAAGTGCTTAGGGCCACGGCCAAGACTCATAAAGTAACTGTGTTCAAGAATCAACATACTACACTAGGAGAATCAATAATACTATCTGAATTCTGAGTTCCTATGGATGCCAATCATTCTGAATTTCAAAGGATAAAGGGAGATGTCAAAACTGTTCAGAAACAAAAAGCTACAAGCCCCGCTCATCTAATAAGAATCTGAGCTCCATTTAAAAAAAACTCTGAGATATTATTACTTATTAATTTCTTTTCATCCTATTTTATTTATCTAGTTTCTTGAGGACAAGCAACGGTTTACGTTTGGTGTTGTGATGAGCGGATATTTTATACGCTTTTTGGGGGTAATTTCATGTAGATTTTAGCATGTTTTAATTAGTTTTTAGTAGAATATTATTAGTTTTTAGGCAAAAATCATATTTCTGGACTTTACTATGAGTTTGTGTGTTTTTCTGTGATTTCAGGTATTTTCTGGCTGAAATTGAGGGAGCTGAGCAAAAATCTGAGTTAGGCTGAAAAAGGACTGCTGATGCTGTTGGATCCTGACCTCTCTGCACTCGGAATGGATTTTTTGGAGCTACAGGAGTCCAATTGATGCGCTCTTAATTGGGTTGAAAAGTAGACATCCAGGGCTTTCCAGTAATATATAATAGTCCATACTTTGCACGAAGATAGACGACGTAAACTGGCGTTCAACGCCAGTTTCATGCTGCTGTCTGGCGTCCAGCGCCAGAAACAGGTTACAAGTTGGAGTTCAGCGCCCAAAACACGTTACAACCTGGCGTTCAACTCCAGAAATAGCCCAAGCACGTGAGAAACGTTTGTCTCAGCCCCAGCACACACAAAGTGAGCCCCAGAAGTGGATTTCTGCACCAATTATCTTAGTTTACTCATTTTCTGTAAACCTAGGTTACTGGTTTACTATTTAAACAACTTTTAGAGACTTATCTTGCACCTCATGACATTTTCAGATCTGAATTTTATACACTTTGACGGCATGAGTCTCTAAACTCCATTGTTGGGGGTGAGGAGCTCTACAGCGTCTCGATGAATTAATGCAATTTCCTGTTTCTCCTTTCAAACATGCGTGTTCCTATCTAAGATATTCATTTGCGCTTAATTATGGAGAAGGTGATGATCCGTGACACTCATCACCTTCCTCAATCCATGAACGTGTGCCTGAAAAACACCTCCGTTCTACATCAGATTGAATGAGTATCTCTTAGCTTCCTTAATCAGAATTTTCGTGGTATAAGCTAGAACTGATGGTGGCCACTCTTGAGGATCCGGAAAGTCTAAACCTTGTCTGTGGTATTCCGAGTAGGATTCAAGGATTGAATGGCTGTGACGAGCTTCAAACTCGCGATTGCTGGGCGTGATGACAAACGCAAAAGGATCAATGGATCCTATTCCAACATGATCGAGAACCAACAGCTGATTAGCCGTGCTGTGACAGAGCATCTGGACCGTTTTCACTGAGAGGATGGGAGGTAGCCACTGACAATGGTGATTCCCTACATACAGCTTGCCATGGAAGGAACCTTGCATTTATGAAAGTGAGTAAGCATTATGTTGCAGGGATTCAGAGGACAAAGCATCTCCAAAAACCCCAACATATTCTCCATTACTGCACAACAAGTAACTATTTCACACTTTTTTATTTTTCTAATAATTCCAACTGATAATTTTAATTAATATCCTGACTAAGAATAATAAAATAAACATAGCTTGCTTCAAACCAATAATTTCCGTGGGATCGACCCTTACTCACGTAAGGTATTACTTGGACGACCCAGTGCACTTGCTGGTTAGTGGTACGAAGCTGTGTTAAATAGTCCATTAATATTGGCATACACAATTTCGTGCACCAGTGGTAAGGAGGGGTATTTATAGGGTAAGAGAGGGACGTGATCCATATGAGATTGGGTGGGTTCGGGAGGGAAATGGTTTGAATTTCAGTGGGTGGGGTAGGTGAAGCGTATGATGGGAAATGGTGAATGGATGTGAGTGGTGAAGAGATTATAGGAAAGAGGGTAGGATTTGATAGGTGGATGGTGTTTAAGGAAGAGTGTTATGGAAAGGTGTGAAGAGGAAAGAGAGTAAGTTGGGGTAGGTAGGGATCCTGTGGGGTCCACAGATCTTGAGGTGTCAAGGATTTCTCATCCCTGCACCTTTCTGGCGTTTAAACGCCCTCTGTGTGGCATTTCTGGCTTTAAACACCAGGCTGATGCCCCTTTCTGGCGTTAAACGCCAGTCTAGCTGCCATTTATGGCGTTAAACGCCCATTCTGCTACCCTTACTGGCGTTTAACGCCAGCCAGACACCAGACACCCTTTTCTGGTGTTAAATGCCAGTCTGTGTGCCATTTCTGGCATTTAACGCCTAGAATGCTGCCAGACTGGATGTTAAACGCCCATTCTGCTATCCTTACTGGCATTTAAACGACAGTAAGCTCGTCATCCAGGGTGTGCTGTTTATGATGCTATTTTTGATTCTGCTTTAATTTTGCAGCTGTTTTTGTGACTTCACATGATCATCAACCTAAAGAAAACATATAATAACAATGGAAAATAAAATGAAAAAGTAATTAATATAGATAAATGAAATTGGGTTGCCTCCTAATAAGCACTTTTTTAATGTCAATAGCTTGACAGGAAGCACTTACAGAGCTTCACAAGTGCTCAGAGCACGATTGTGGCCTCCCAACACCAAACTTAGAAGTTGAGTGTAGAGCTCTGTCTGAGTCTGTATTGAGAGAAGCTTTTCATGCTTCTTTTCCATGTTTACAGAAGAAGATCCTTGAGTCTTAAACACAAGGTAGTCCTCATTCAATTGAAGGACTAACTCCCCTCTATCCACATCAATCACAACCCTTGCTGTGGCTAGGAAGGGTCTTCCAAGGATGATAGATTCATCCTCATCCCTCCCAGTGTCTAGGATTATGAAGTCAGTAGGGACGTAAAGGCCTTCAACCTTCACTAAGACATCCTCTATAAGTCTATAAGCCTGTTTCATTGAAGAATATTTATCAGTGCTCATAAATGACAATAGTAGGTTCAGTGGAATTTCTATGGTCTCTGTATGAGTCTTAGATTCCTCTGGTTCCTCAATAGGGAACTTATTATTGGTTAGTGGACGTCCCTTAAGGTCTTCCTTACTGGGAATCACTGCCTTTTCACTCTCTCCAAGTTCGGCCATTTTGGTTATAGTTATGGCCTTGCACTCTCTTTTGGGATTCTTTTTTGTATTGCTTGGGAGAGTACTAGGAGGAGTTTGATGCTAGGGCATCTTGGCCAGTTTCACTAACCTTTTCTTTACTATTTTTAAGGTAGTTTCATGCATTTCCTTAGGAAATAAGCTAGTTTTGGGTAGATATTCACTTACACCTTGATTCAAGCATACATTGTGAATTTTACATGATTTTATGAGGATTTTGCATGAGTTTAATAACAAATTGTATGTTGCATTACCCATGACTTGGACTAGAACTTTGATGCACTCTATTGCTTGATTTCAGGACCAAAGGAAGCAAGGAAGAACCACTTAGCAGTCACGTTAATCTAATTAACGTTACCACTAACGTGGAATGGGAGGTAACTTGCAAAGTTAATGAGAAAAGTGATTGCCAATAACGCTCTCGAAGCCATCATTGCCCACGTTAAGAGTCACGTTAACTAAGTTAATGTGAACTCTAACGTTAAAAGGGGGAAGGAAGCCAACGTTAGTGACACTCAACATTGTCACCAACGTTGGCCTAAGGTTCAATGTACCACGTTAACTCCCACGTTAACTTGGTTAACGTGGGAGCTAACGTAAGAGGCAAGGGTGGTCGACAACGTTAGTGACACCCAACATTGTCACTAACGTTGGAAGCAACCACAAAACCCCAAGGAGCCACGTTAACTTCAACGTTAACTTAGTTAACGTGGAAAGCTAATGTTGATGAGTGAAAGATGAGCCAACGTTAGTGACACTCAACATTGTCACTAACGTTGGGGATGGCTAAGAATGGCCACGTTAGAAGCCACGTTAACCTAGTTAATGTGGACTCTAACGTGAGACATATGGTCACATTGGAACGTTAGTGACAATGTTAAGTGTTACTAACGTTCTCGAAGGTTGGCAAGGCCACGTTAGAAGCCACGTTAACCAAGTTAACGTGGACTCTAACGTGAGACATAGGGGCACATTGGAACGTTAGTGACAATGTTAAGTGTCACTAATGTTCTCGAAGGTTGGCAAGGCCACGTTAGAAGCCACGTTAACCTAGTTAACGTGGGCTCTAACGTGAAGCAAAGGGGTACATTGGAATGTTAGTGACAATGTTGAGTGTCACTAACGTTCTCGAACTCATACTTTCACTAAAACGTTAACACCCCTAACGTCCTGAGCTAAAGTCTCTGCCCATTTCACATTTTCTCTCTGCAAGTAAATCCAAGCCCAAATGAAGAAGAGAACTGCTTCAAACTCAAGATCCAAAGGCCCAAGACTTAAAGAGCCAACTAGAAGTTGAGAAGAGTAGTATATATAGGAGTAGCTTTGAATTATTTAGGGAGGCTGGAAGTTGGAAAATAGCATTACTCTCTGTATTTTACTCTGCTAGTTCCATGATGTATTCTCCATCTTTGTTTTCATTTTCTAGAGCTATGAACAACTAAACCCCTTTCATTGGGTTAGGGAGCTCTGTTGTAAGTTGATGGATCAATACTAGTTTTCATTATTCTTCTTCTATCTTTTCTCTTGATTTTACTTGAAAGCTTTCGATCTTCATCCCATTGGGTAGTTATCTTGGAAAAGAAGCTATTCAAACTTGGATCTCTTCTGAGCCTTGAAAGAGGAATAAAGAGATCAAGCTAGAAATGCTTTTTCATGCTGGACCAAATTGGGTTTGGATTGATATGTGACTATAATCCTCTCAATACTTGATTTGGGAAATGCATGTGGTATAATCAGTGACCACACTTCATCTCTTCTCATGAGAAATTGACCAAGGAATTGGCTATTGATCAAGATTGAGAGATTAAATTGCAAGAAATTGTAATTCAATCAATTAAGATTGCCAAGGAGATCAATGAGTGCATTGATTGAGGAAGAGTTGAAAATGAACTTGATCTGGAGAATTGCAACATCTCCTGCGCCCAATGAACTCCCCAATTCTGATCTCACCCATTCTCTTTAATTTCTGCGTTTACTTTCATGAGCAAACACCCCATTCCCATTTACAATTCTGCAATTTACTTTCAGTCATTTACTTTCAGCCCTTTAATTCTAGCATTTACTTTTTCTGTTATTTACATTCCCGTCATTTTATTTTCTGCAAATCTCAACCCAATTTTTGAATTCGCTCAACTAGAACATTCTTCTAATTAAAGTTGCTTGATCAATCAATCCCTGTGGGATTCGACCTCACTCTATTCTGAGTTTTTACTTGATGACAAATTCGGTACACTTGCCGAAGGAAATTTGTTGAGAGACAGTTTCCACCTGCATCAAGTTTATGGCGCCATTGCCGGGGATTGATTGTGCATCAACAATGATTAAATTAGGAGATCACTAGATTGAGCATTTTTGTTTTGTTGATTTAATTTTCTGTTTGAGTAATTTACTTTCTATCTTAGTTAACCTCTCCCCTTCCCCCTCTACTCTTTCGTGTTTTTTGTTATTTACCATTCAGTTTGCTAACCCACTAACTGTTTGATATATTGCATCACTCACAACTAACAGTAATTCTGACAGCAATACTATCTGCACATATTGTTACTTGCTTGTACTTGTTGGTTGTATGACAGGGAGAAGTAGCAGGGCTTCAACTTCCTTCGATTCTGAACCAGAGAGGACCCTCCTTAGATTAAGGAGGGAAGCAAGAGAAAAACGTGAAATCGGTGCTGAAGAGGAGGAGGAACACTTTGAACTAAACATGGAAGGCAACATGGAAAACCAACATGAAGAAGAGGCTAATAACCATGGGGGAGGAGGTAGAGCAAATCATGCTGGGGAGGATAGAAGAGTGTTAGGCTCTTACATCAATCCAAACCCAGGCAACTGTGGAAGTAGCATTCAGAAGCCCACCATACATGCCAATAATTTCGAGCTAAAACCTCAGCTCATCACTCTTGTGCAGAATAATTGCTCATTTGGAGGAGGTGCTCAAGAAGACCCGAATCAACACTTGACCACCTTCTTGAGGATTTGTGACACAATGAAGTCCAATGGAGTCCACCCGGATGTCTATAGGCTGCTCTTGTTCCCTTTTTCACTCAGGGACAAGGCATCCAAATGGCTTGAATCCTTCCCAAAAGAAAGCCTGACAAATTGGGAGGAGGTAGTGAATAAGTTTTTGGCAAGGTTTTACCCCCCTCAAAGGATCAATAGGCTGAGAACTGAAGTGCAGACGTTCAGACAGTAAGATGGGGAGACACTTTATGAAGCTTGGGAAAGGTTCAAAGACCTAACAAGGAGGTGTCCACCAAATATTTTCAATGAATGGGTGCAGTTGCACATCTTCTATGAAGGCTTGTCATATGAATCAAAGAAAGCAGTAGACCATTCCTCTGGAGGATCATTGAACAAGAAGAAGACCATTGAAGAAACCATAGATGTAATTGAGACTGTAGCTGAGAATGACTACTTCAATGCTTCCGAAAGAGGGAACACTAGAGGAGTGATAGAGCTAAACAATGTAGATGCTCTGCTAGCTCAGAACAAGCTCATTACCAAGCAGCTAGCTGACCTCACCAAGAAGATAGAGAGGAACCAAGTGGCAGCAATCACCACCTCCTCAACAACCCAAGAAGGAGTTGAAAAAGAAGCAGAGGGTAACCTTGAGCAAGCCAACTACATTGGGAATTCACCTAGACAGAACCATGATCCATACTCCAAGACATACAACCCTGGATGGAGGAACCACCCAAACTTTGGGTGGGGGAATCAGCAAGATCAAAGCCAAGACCAGAGACGTTACAACTCCAACAACAATACAGCTCATCAACAATTCACACAGAGGACATATCAACAACCCCACAACAACACTTCTCCACACCCATATCAAAACCAAAACAACACCTCTACTCCCAATCCACCATCATTTGATGACAAGCTCTCTAAGATTGAAACCTTACTTGAAGAAATATGCCAAGAGATTCAAGAAAACAAGGTGTTCAAAGAGGAGGTGCGAGCCAATATTAAGAACTAGGGAGAGACCATCAAGAAGCTGGAATTCCAAGTGGGATGCTTAGCTGAGAAGATTCCCAAACCTACTGATGGCTTCCCAAGTGACACGGAGAAAAACCCAAGAGGCGAAGCAAAGAAAGTAAGATGGGAAGATTGCAAAATGGTCACTACAAGTGGTTAAGAGGCTGAAGACAAGCAAATCAAACTCTCCAAACAGCCTGAAGACAACTCAACAGAGGAGGAGGATAGAGATCACCAAGAACCAGAAATGCTGCCCTGCCCTTGCGGAGGGCAGGGCAATGTTTCCAAATTGAAGCCCCGTGTTCGATCCTTGTGTGACGCGCATGCTACTTCTTTTCTTTGATTTTCTTGGCACCAAAGTAAGGCTTAGTTTCTTGTTTCCTCATGGTTTCGTGTTCGACCCTTGTGGCAAGCAATAGTGAACTTTTTCTTTGAATTTCTCCCTTTAGTGAGCCCGATACTGCCCTTGAGGAGGGCAGGGCAATGTTTTTACTTTCCTTGATCCAAGGCACAAATTTGTGCTCTGCCCTTGTCGTGGGCAGGGCAGGGTTGCCTCTCAAGAATTGTTTCCTTATGTTGCCCTCCTAGAGGGCAGTGTGCCCTTGTAGAGGGCAATGCTTGCACTCCTCCTTTATGTGCCACGCCTTTTTCTCCTTGGGCCACGCTTCCTTAAGCCACACTTCCTCTTTTCTTCTTTTCTTCACCTACAATAAACCAAAACAAGTACTCAAAGTATCACTAAATTCACAAGGCTTATAAATCAATTAAAATTCAATTAAAATTAGCTTAAACCTCATGAGTTAGCATCAATTTAATGGTAGTTGCTTGATCTAAAGAAGTTATGCATTTTCACTCCAAATCACTTACTTAGGATGCAAGAAAGTGCATAAAGACTAATAAAACAAGTGAAATTAGCTTGAAAAATGGGTATATGATGACTTGTCATCAATTTTCACCCAAAACTTGCCTTGTTTACTAGGAAAAATGCATGAAACTACCCTAAAACAGTAAAGAAAAGGTCAGTGAAACTGGCCTAGATGCCCTGGCATCATAATATCAAACTTAAAGCTTGCTTGTCCCTAAGCAAGTACTGAAGCATAAGCAAAATGAAATAAAAGAACAAGAAGAAAAGATGGGAATAGCATTCATGGTTCATGGAGTTTCATGCATAGCAACTTAGGTTCTTTCCTTTTAGGTTTCAAGCCTTTATCAAATCCCTAGTCACTCTCTTGATTGCATCCCTTGAGGCTTCTTTCTTATTGATCCTTCTCTTTAAGCTTATTACATTTTTCTTTTGGCTAAGTGCTCTGTAAGAGGGCGACTTTTTATGATAAGCTTTTAGCCAACACTCCCAAACCAGTTGGTTTTAAGGTGCTAGGTGTTAAGACACCCCTAAGGACTTACTCCCTCAAGTCTCTTTCCCTCATACATACATACACCACAGGCAAATGGTTTGTTATTCTTTCCTTCTTGAGACCTTGGTGTCCAGCACCTCTTTGGGTTACTAAGTGCTCTGTAACAAGGGTTACTCTTGATAGTGGACTTTCAGCTGATAATCCCGGATTAGTTAATCCAAGTTACCAAGTGATAAGGCACCCCTAAGAGCTTATTCATCCAAGTATATCCCTTGTACATAAACACCACAGACACATGCCTCAGTTTCACAACCCTTGGTGCCTAGCATTGTTCCTTTTTGTGTTCCCTTTCTTATTTCCACTTGTATTACTCTTTTTCTTTACTTGTTGGGATCTTATTATTTAGCTAGCCTCAAGGAATGTGTCTCAAATTTATGACTTAGGATGGATAGTTGCTTTCTTTTCTTTCTTGGTGAACCAACTTAGCTTACTAATCATCCTACCACAAACACTTAGAATGCACTTCACAAAATGATTCCATTCTTGTTCTTTCCATAACATTTTCTTTTTGATTAACTTAAAGAGACCAGCATACAAGTAGGCAAGATGACAGTGAGCATTCAAGACATTAGGCTCAATAACATAGACCTAAGCAATGAAGAATTAAAGACAGAATTGAAAAGGTTCCAACTAACGAGCAACTATTAATCTAAGGTGCAATTGGACTTCCAGAATTAAGTAACAATACAACCTTCGAGTGATGGTTTCTATATGTCCTCCTCTTTGTTATCGTCCATAGTCTTTGCTACTTTACCTCCTTGGATGAAGGTGCACTATTTCCTCATAAGGTTCCTACAAAGTTATTGGAAGTTGCTTGTTCCTGAAGCACTTGAAAAATAGTTAGCTTGCATGTATGCTAGTGAACTTCTGAACTGAATTTGGTGTGTGAACACCAAACTTAGTTTCTTGCCCAGTACAAAAGTTTGCATATATGCAGAGAACCTTATATCATGTTGTTAACCAAACAATTCTTAATAGAAACTAAACTACAGCTAAGTGATTCCCTTGATTGGTTGGAGCTAGTAATGTGTTTTTGGGGGTTGTAGTGTGATTCTAACTAATATCTTTGGTGGAACACCAAACTTAAAATTACACTTTCACTCTGGGATTGTTTTGGTGTAGAACACCAAACTTAGCTCCTCGCAATACAAGGGAAACAACTTGTGATTTTTATTGAGGTGAAGATGAAAAGGAAACTACCTCAGGTTGGGTTGCCTCCCAACAGAGCGCTCTTTTAGCGTCGCTAGCTCGACGATTTCTCCATTACTTGAGATGATACTTTACTCTGGGGTTTTCCCCCATGTTGCCCATATAATGCTTCAGCCTTTGTCCGTTCACAGTGAAAGTCCTCTCTGAACTTTCATCCATGATTTCTATGTGTCCATATGGCGAGACTTTTGTGACAAGAAAAGGTCCGGACCACCTTGATTTGAGTTTTCCTGGGAACAGTCTCAATTTGGAATTGTAGAGGAGTACTTGTTGCCCCTTTTCGAAACTCCTGGGTGCAATATGCATGTCATGTCTTCTCTTTGCTTTTTCTTTATAAACCTTGGCATTTTCATAGGCTTGTGATCTAAATTCCTCCATCTCTTGCAGCTGCAAGATCCTCTTTGCACCAGCAGTAATGCTGTCAAAATTCAGTATCTTGAGAGCCCAGAGAGCTTTGTGTTCCAGCTCCAGTGGTAAATGACATGCTTTCCCATACACCAATTGATATGGGGACATTCCAATTGGTGTTTTGAATGCTGTTCGGTATGCCCAAAGAGCATCATCTAGCTTCTTCGCCGAATCCTTTCTTGATGCACTTACAGTCTTTTCCAAAATTCTTTTTAGCTCTCGGTTGGATATCTCAGTTTGCCCACTTGTTTGGGGATGATAAGGTGTGGCAACCTTATGTCTTACCCCATATCATAGGAGGAGAGGTTCTAGTGGTCTGTTACAAAAATGACTCCCTCCATCGCTGATAAGTGCTCTGGGGACTCTAAAACGGCTAAAGATGTTTTTCTTGAGGAAGTTCATGACCATCTTGTTATCATTCGTTGGAGTGGCAATAGCCTCTATCCACTTGGAAACGTAATCCACTGCTACCAAGATGTACTTGTTGGAGTATGAGGTTAGGAATGGTCCCATGAAATCGATTCCCCACACATCAAACAGTTCCAGTTCTAGGATGAAATTTTGTGGCATCGCATTTCCTTTGGGCAAGTTTCCAGATCTTTGGCATTCATTGCAACTCTTTACTAGTTCTTTAGCATCCTTAAAAAGGGTGGGCCAAAAGAATCCGCTTTGTAACACCTTTGCTGCAGTTTTGTCCCCTCCAAAATGGCCTCCATAGCATGATCCGTGGCAATTCCATAGGACCTCTCGTCCTTCTTCTTCCGAGACACATCTTCTAAGGATTCCATATGAACACTTCTTGAAGAGATATGGCTCATACCAGACAAAATATTTTGCATCATTTATGAGCTTTCTTTTTTGATGTTTATTGATCCTTGGAGGTAGAACACCGGTTGCCTTGAAGTTGGCAATGTCTGCAAACCATGGTGTTTTGTGAATTGTCATCAATTGCTCATCAGGGAAGAGCTCGTTCACACTTGTATCATGTGTTCCGCCTTCCTCATGATGGATTCTGGATAAGTGATCTGCTACCTTGTTCTCCACTCCTTTCTTGTCTCTGATTTCAATATTGAATTCCTGCAACAATAAGATCCATCTTATTAGTCTTGGTTTTGATTCTTGCTTGGCAAATAAATATTTAAGTGCTGTATGATCTGTGAAAATAATCACTTTAGCACCAATGAGATATGATCTGAACTTGTCACATGCAAAAACTATTGCTAGCAACTCCTTTTCAGTAGTGGTATAGTTTCTTTAAGCATCATTGAGGACTTTGCTAGCATAGTATATCACATGGACTAAATTATCCTTCCTCTGCCCTAACACGGCCCCAAGTGCAAAATCAAATGCATCACACATCAATTCAAAGGGTAAGTTCCAATCAGGTGGGGAAATGATAGGAGCAGAGGACAATTTCTTTTTCAAGTTTTCAAATGCTAGCATGCATTTCTCATCAAAAGTAAATGGTGTATCAGACATTAGGAGATTGCTTAAGGGTTTGACTATCTTTGAAAAATCTTTAATAAACCTTCTATAAAAGCCAGCATGCCCCAAAAAACTCCTAATTGCCTTGACATCACTGGGTGGAGGTAACTTTTCAATTAGCTCCACCTTAGCTCTGTCTACCTCAATGCCTTGATTAAAAACTTTATGGCCAAGAACTATTCCCTCTGTCACCATGAAGTGACATTTTTCCTAGTTCAAGACTAAGTTGGTTTCTTGACATCTTTTCAATACCAAGGCAAGATGGGTTAGGCAACTAGGGAAGGAATCTCCAAATACTGAGAAGTCATCCATGAAAACTTCAATGAACTTCTCTATCATATCTGAGAAGATGGAGAGCATGCAGCGTTGGAAGGTTGCGAGTGCATTACATAGCCCGAATGGCATGCGCCTATAGGCAAACACTCCATATGGGCAAGTGAATGATGTTTTCTCTTGGTCTCTTGGATCAACCACTATTTGGTTATATTCTGAATACCCATCTAGAAAACAATAATATGCATGTCCCGCAAGTCTTTCCAACATTTGGTCCATAAAGGGAAGTGGGAAATGATCTTTTCTTGTGGCCTCATTAAGCTTCCTGTAGTCAATACACATTCTCCAGCCTGTAATGGTTCTTGTAGGGATTAGCTCGTTCCTTTCGTTGGGCACCACAGTGATTTCCCCTTTCTTGGGAACCACCTGAACTGGACTGACCCATTGGCTATCTGAGATTGGATAGATTACTCCTCCCTGCCACAACTTCATGACTTATTTCTGCACTACTTCTTTCATTGCTGGATTTAACCTTCTTTGGGGCTGAATGGAAGGTCTGGCACGTTCTTCTAAAAGTATTTTATGCATGCATATGGCTGAAGTGATTTCCTTCAAGTCAGCAAGTGTCCATCCAATCGCATCTTTATGCCGTCGTAAGACTTGAAGCAACTCTTCCTCTTGTTCTTGGCTGAGAGCTGAATTTATGATTACTGGATAGCTTTTATTTTCTCCCAAGTATGCATACTTAAGAGTGGTTGGTAGTGCCTTAAGCTCCAATTTGGGTGCTTCTTTTCTTTCCTCCTTCTCTTCTAGCCCACTTTGAACATGTATTTCAGCGGCTGCAGCTTCTTCGTTTGTTGCTAACTCCTCTTCTGTTGATGCTTCAAGCTCTTCTTCAAGAATTTCTTGTACCAAAGCTTCTACTGAGTCCAGCCTCATACATTCTCCCAATAAGTCATGTGGGTATCTCATGGCCTTAAACACATTGAATGTCATTTTCTCCTCGTGTAATCTGAGGACAAGTTCAGCCTTTTGGACATCAATAATGGCTCCGGCAGTGGCTAAAAATGGCCTCCCTAGGATGATGGAGGTCTTAGCTCCTTTTTCCATGTCTAGTACTACAAAATCTGCTGGGAAAATGAAGTCTCCCACCTTCACCAACAAGTCTTCTACTACCCCATGGGGAAATTTGAATGACCTGTCTGCTAGTTGGAGGGCCATTCTTGTTGGTTTGGCTTCTTCAATCTTCATCCTTTTCATCATTGCTAGAGACATTAGATTTATGCTGGCTCCTAGATCACATAAGGCCTTTTTCACAGTGATTTATCCAATGATACAGGGGATTTGGAAACTCCCAGGATCCTTCAATTTTTGAGACAATTTGTGTTGGATGATGGCGCTGCATTCTTTTGTAAGTACCACAGTCTCATTATTCTTCCAGCTTCTCTTTTTGGTCATCAACTCCTTCAAGAACTTGGCATAGAGTGGCATTTGCTCGATTGCTTCAGCAAAGGGTATGTTTATTTGTAGTTTCTTGAAGATCTCCAAGAATCTTGAGAATTGGTTGTCCTCTCCCTTCTTCTTTAATTGCAGCTGCTGTGGGTATGGGACCTTTGAGAGGCATGGATTGGGTACTTCCCTTTCTTAATGTGACTTGGGGATTGAGGTGTGAAATTCCTCATGTCCCTTGTTTTCTTCATCCAATTCCTTCTCTGGTGGTTTCTTGTGGGTCTCCTTCAGTTCCTTCCCACTCCTGAGGGTGATGGCCTGGCATTCTTCCCTTGGTATTGAGTTAATATTGCTGCAATTGTTGTGCCCAGGGGTTTGTTTGAATAAGAATTCAATCTGTGTTTCCAGTTTCTTGATGGCAGCATCTTGATTCTGCATGTTAGATTGCACTTCTTCCCAGAAATCTTTACTATCTTGAATATCTTGGCATAGAATTTGGAGTAGAGCTTCAATCTTTGAAAGCCTATCATCTGTGGATGATGGTGGGTTGAGATTAGGTGGTTGAGAAGGTTGGCTAGATGGATGTTGGTAATATCTCTGTGAGGTGTTTTGATGAGTGGGATTGTTGTTGGAGTTGAAGTTGGAACGTCTCGAATCTTGTCCTTGGTCTTGTTGGTTTCCCCATCCAAAGTTGGGGTGATTTCTCCATCCAGAGTTGTATGTTTTAGAGTATAGATCATGGACTTGTCTAGGTGAATTTTCCACATAGTTGGCTTGCTCCCAGTTACCTTCTTCTCCTATGTTTACTCCTTCATGAGTTGGTGATGAGGTGATGGCTGCTGCAACTTGGTTCTCTTCTACCTTCTTGGTAAGATCTGCTAGCTGCTTGGTGATCATCTTGTTTTGGGCTAACAATGTGTCCATGTGGTTTAGCTCCATGACTCCTCTAGTGTTACTTCTTTCAGAGGCATAGAAGTAGTCATTCTCAACAACTGTTTCAATGACATCTATGGCTTCTTCAACAGTTTCCTTCTTGTTTAAAGAACCTCCTGATGAATGATCTACAGCCTTCTTTGACTCATAGTAAAGACCTTCATAGAAGATGTGAAGTTGAACCCACTCATTAAACATCTCTGGTGGGCATCTCCTTGTCAAGTCTTTGAATCTCTCCCATGCTTCATAAAGTGTCTCACCATCTTGTTGCCTGAAAGTTTGCACCTCTGTTCTTAGCCTGTTAATCTTTTGAGGAGGGTAAAATCTTGCTAAAAACTTGTTCACTACCTCCTCCCAATCTGTTAGGCTTTCTTTTGGGAAGGATTCAAGCCACTTTGTTGCCTTGTCCCTGAGTGAAAAGGGGAACAAGAGCAACCTATAGACATCCGGGTGGACTCCATTTGTCTTCACTGTGTCACAAATCCTTAAGAAGGTGGTCAAGTGTTGGTTAGGGTCTTCTTGGCACCTCCTCCAAATGAGCAATTATTTTGCACCAAAGTGATGAGCTGAGGTTTTAGCTCGAAATTGTTGGCATGAATGGTGGGTTTCTGAATGCTGCTTCCACAGTTTCCTGGATTAGGGTTGATATGGGATCCTAAGACCCTCCTTTCATGCCCAACCCTGTTTGCATGGCCTTCTCTGGCGTGATTATGAGCTTCTTCTTCATGATTGTTCTCCAAATTCTCTTCCATGTTGGGGTCAAAATACTCTTCCTCTTCCTCAGCACCAATAATTCTTTTTCCTCTTGCTTCCCTTTTTCGTCTCCAAAGGGTTCTCTCAGGCTCTGAATCAAGGGTTCTCTCAAGCTCTGAATCAAAGGATGTTGAGATCCCTTCTCTTCTCCCTGTCATACAACAAACAGAATGCACAACAGGAGATATAATGAAGACAATTTTTTTTGTTAGAATGATTGTTACTGTGAGTGATGTAATTTATCAAACAGTTAGTGGGTTAGTGAGCTGAATTATGGTAAACTAAGAACGGAGAACAGAAATTAGAGAGGGGATAGGGGGTGAGGAAGATATTAAAAATAAATTAAGGTAAATTACTGAATATAGAAAAGAATAATGAAAAAAATGCTCAATCTAGTGATCTTCTAGCTTAATCATTGTTGATTCAAAATCAATCCCTGGCAACGGCGCCATAAACTTGATGTATGGAAACTTGTCTCTCAACAAATTTTCCTTCGGCAAGTATACCGAATTATCGTCAGGTAAAAACTCACTATAGAGAAAGGTCGAATCCCACAAGGATTGATTGGTCAAGCAACTTTAGTTAGAAGAATATGCTAGTTGAGCTAAACAGAATTTAGATTGAGATGCAGAAATTTAAATGACTAGAAAGTAAATAGCAGAAATTAAAGTGCAGAATCTTAAATGGGGAATTGGGGTAATACTCATAAAAGTAAATGGCAGAAATTAAAGAGAATAGGTAAGATCAGAAATGGGGGAATCATTGGGTTTAGAAGATGTTGCGATTCTCCGAATCAAGTTCATTCTCATCTCTTCCTCAATCAATGCATTCATTGATCTCCTTGGCAATCTTAAGTAATTGAATCCCAATTCCTTGGTAATTCAATCTCTCAAATCTTGATCAATAGCCAATTCCATGGTCAATTGCTCATGAGAAGAGATGAAGTATGGTCACTGATTATACCACATACATTTCCCAATTCAAGTATTGAGGGGATTATAGTCATATATCCATCCCAACCCAAATTGGTCCAGCATGAGAAAGCAATTCTAGCATGATCTCTTCATTCCTCTTCCAAGGTTCCGAAGAGATCCAATTATGGAGAGTTTCTTTTCCAAGATAACTAACCAATTGAATTAAGATTGAAAGCTTTCTAGTAAAATCAAGAGAAAAGATAGAAGAAGAAGAATGAAAATTAATATTGATCCATCAAATTACAGTAGAGCTCCCTAACCCAATGAAAGGGGTTTAGTTGTTCATAGCTCTAGGAATAAAAAATGGCAGAAAAGAAGAATCCATGATAGAAGTACAGAAAAGTAAATATCCAGAGAGTAGTTTTCCCAAATGCCAAAAGTTTTTTCGCTAGTTCAAAACTACTCCTATATATACTACTCTTCATGGTCTTCTAGTGAGTTCTTCAAGTCTTGGATGTGGGCTTTGGACTTTGAGTTGAAATAATTCTCATCTTTAGTGGGCCCAGCTTGTAGAGAAATACGAATTAGGCTCAGGCACTTAGTGAGATTAATCGTGGAATACATTTCTGGGTGCGAGAACGTTAGTGGCATTCACCTTTTCCACTAACGTTCCACCCTTATATGCCCACGTTATTCTCAACGTTAGAAGTCTTAACGTGACTTCTAACGTTCCTTCTTAATTCTTGGCCAACGTTAATGGGATTCACTTTTCCCATTAACGTTGGCTTGTGCCCCTTTTTGCAAACGTTAATGGGAATCACTTTTCCCATTAACGTTGCTTGCCCTTTGCCTCCCACGTTAGGTCTTACGTTAGCTTAGCTAACGTAGCTCTTAACGTGGGCACCTATCACCTTCGAGAGCGTTAGTGACACTCACCTTTGTCACTAACGCTCTATTTGCCTTAATCCCCTACGTTAGAGTCCACGTTAACTAAGTTAACGTGGCTCTTAACGTAGTAATGAAGCCATCTTCCAACGTTAGTGACAAAAGTGAGTGTCACTAACGTTGGTTCCTTGAACCCCACTCCACGTTAACTTTCACGTTAACAATCTTAACGTGAGAGTTAATGTAGGCAATGAAAATGATTCAACGTTAGTGACAAAAGTGATTGTCACTAACGTTGGCATTGTTGATCCTTGTCCACGTTAGAGTTCACGTTAACTTAGTTAACGTGACTCTTAACGTGGGGCATTGCCTAGTTTCCCAATGTTAGTGGTGTTCACTTTTACCACTAACATTGAGGAGAAAAGTTATTGGAATTCACGTTTCTCATTAACGTGGAGTCCTCCTTTCCTTCTACGTTAAGTACCACGTTAACTTAGTTAACGTGACTCTTAACGTAGGCTATGAAATGGCTTCGCAGGCGTTATTGGTGATCACTTTTCTCATTAACATTGCAAGTCAATTTCCATCTCACATTAGAAGTCACGTTAACTAAGTTAATGTGAACGCTAACGTGATTCTTCCATGCTTCATTTGTCCTGAAATCAAGCAATTAAAGTGCATCAAAGCTCTAGCCAAAATCATGAGATCATGCATCACTAAAATATCATGTAATTCTAGCAAAAATCTCATGAAATCATGCAAAATTCACAATAGTTGCTTAAATGAAGGTGTAAGTGTATTTTCACCCAAAACTTGCCTTGTTTACTAGGAAAAATGCATGAAACTACCCTAAAACAGTAAAGAAAAGGTCAGTGAAACTGGCCTAGATGCCCTGGCATCAATAAAGTAGCTGTGTTCAAGGATCAATGCACTGAACTAGGAGAATCAATAACACTATCTAAAATTCTAAGTTTCTATAGATGCCAATCATTCTGAATTTCAAAGGATAAAGTGAGATGCCAAAACTGTTCAGAAGCAAAAAGCTACAAGCCCCGCTCATCTAATTAGGACTAAGTTTCATTGATACTATGGGATTCATTGTATATTCTCTTCTTTTTATCCTATTTTGTTTTCAGTTTCCTGGGGACAAGCAACAATTTAAATTTCGTGTTGTGATGAGCAAATAATTTATACGCTTTTTGTCACATTTCTGGAATTTACTATGAGTTTGTGTATTTTTCTGTGATTTTAGGTATTTTCTGGCTAAAATTGAGGGACCTGAGCAAAAATCTGATTCAGAGGCTGACAAGGGACTATAGATGCTGTTGGATTCTAACCTCCCTACACTCGAAGTAAATTTTTTGGAGCTACAGAACTCCAAATGGTGCGCTCTCAACTGCGTTAGAAAGTAGACATCCAGGGCTTTCCAGCAATATATAATAGTTCATACTTTTCGTGAGTTTTGATGACGTAAAATGGCATCAAAACGCCAGCTCTCTGCCCTTTTCTGGCGTCAAAACGCCAGAACTGGCATAAAAGTTCGAGTTCAACGCCCAAACTAGCACCAAAGCTGGTGTTTAACTCCAAGTGAAGGCTACACGTGTAAAGCTTAATGCTCAGCCCAAGCACACCAAGTGGGCCCAGGAGTGGATTTCTGCCTCATTTACCTATTTCTGTAAACCCTATTAGCTAGTTTCATTATAAATAGGACCTTTTACTATTGTATTTTCATCTTCGGATCATAGAGACAATTTTGGATACATTATCATATTTGGGGAGGCTGGCCATTCGGCCATGCCTGGACCTCCAGACCACTTATGTATTTTCAACGGTGGAGTTTCTACACACCATAGATTAAGGTGTGGAGCTCTGCTGTTCCTCGAGTATTAATGCAATTACTACTGTTTTCTATTCAATTCAAGCTTATTCTTGTTCTAAGATATTCACTCGCATTTCAACCTGATGAATATGATGATCCGTGACACTCATCATCATTCTCACCTATGAACGCATGATTGACAACCACATCCGTTCTACTTAAGATTGAGCGTGTATCTCCTAGCCTCCATTCTGAAAGATCGGAGTCTTCGTGGTATAAGCTAGAATTATTGGCGGCCATTCTTGATATCCAGAAAGTCTAAACCTTGTCTGTGGTATTCCGAGTAGGATCTAAGAAGGGAAGACTGTGACGAGCTTCAAACTCGCGAGTTTTGGGCATAGTGACAGACACAAAAGGATCACTGGATTCTATTCCAACATGATCGATAACCGACAGATGATTAGCCGTGCGGTGACAGCGCATTTGAACCATTTTCACTGAGAGGACGGGAAGTATCCATTGACAACAGTGATGCCCAACATACAGCTTGCCATAGAAAGGAGTATAAAGGATTGAATGAAGGCAGTAGGAAAGCAGAGATTCAAGAGGGATGAAGCATCTCCATACGCTTATCTGAAATTCCCACCAATGATTTACATAAGTATCTCTAACTTTATTTTCTGTGTATTTATCTTTCAATTATTAAAACTCCATAACCCATTTGAATCCGCCTGACTGAGATTTACAAGGTGAAGATAGCTTGCTTCAAGCCGATAATCTCCGTGGGATCGACCCTTACTCACGTAAGGTTTATTACTTGGATGATCCAGTGCACTTGCTGGTTAGTTATGCGAAGTTGTGAAAAAGAGTTGAGATTACAATTGTGTGACCAAGTTGTTGGCGCCATTGTGTATCACAATTTCGTGCACCAGTACGCGTGACTGACGCCTCCGCGTGATAAGAGATTTTGTGTGCGCCACGTGCAGAAGTTGTAGAAATCGCTCCCAGTGATTTCTAGGCTCTTTTTTGCCTAGTTCCATGCCCAGAAAACACAAATTAGAGGCTGGAAGTGAGGCAGAATAGAGGGGACAATTCATTCACAACATATTCACATAATTTGAGGTTTTAGATGTAGTTTTAGAGCGAGATGCTCTCTCTTCTCTCTTAGGTTTTATTATTTAGGATTTCTTTAGGATTTAGGATTATCTCCTCTCAATCCCAGGTTTAATGTTCTTTGACTTAATTCTCTTCTACTCTTATTAATTCTAATACTTTGATCTATACATTCCTTTTGTGATTGGATTTTCTATTTAATATAACTTGAGGTATTTATTCAGGGTTGCTCTCTTTTGATCTATGTAGCTGATATTTGAGATTGGTTATTTGGATGTTATTACCTCCCATTGCTCTTCTACTATTTTGTGTTATGCCTCCTGATGACAAGTCATCATATGCTTGTTTTTCAAGCTAATTTTACTTGTTTCATTGGTTTTCATGCACTTACTTGTAATTACAAGTAAGCAATTTGGAGTGGAAGTGCATGGTTTCTTTGAATCAATCAACCACCCTTTAAATGACACAAAATCATGAAGTTTAAGCTTGAATTAATTGGTTTTTAAATGTATTTTAAGCTTTGTGAATTTTGTGATACTTTGATTGGTTGTTTTGATTACTTGTAGGTGAAGAAAAGAAAAAAATAGGAAAAGCGTAGCCTAAGGAGCATGATCTAAGCAAAGAAAGAAAGCGTGGCACAAGGAAGAGAAGCGTGGCTCAAGAAGGAAAAGCGTGGATGTATTCAAGGAAGAAGGGTATAAAGCTCTTGCCAAGAGCTTAAAGCTCTTGTAGAGAGCTTTCCTTCAAATAATCAAGAGCCAAGCTCTTACCAAGAGCTTAAAGCTCTTGCCAAGAGCTTTGTCATAACCATATGGAAGAAGGACGCAAGGCAAGCTCAAATGCAAAGCTCTTGCCAAGAGCTTTGCCCAAGAGCTATTTCGGGCATTCCAAGGGAAAAATCAAGGAGAAAAAGCTCAAATATGCACTTACCAAGACTTGAACCCATGACCAAGGGGAGGGGGCCAACGCTATTCAACAAGGAAAAACAAGCCAAAATTGGCTTGTTTTCATTCAGCAAGGTTCGAACAGGGAGCATTAAGGAAGCAAGGCCTTGTGCGCCACTCACTTGCCAAGGAAAATGGCCAGCAACTTCCTTCACCAAGATTCGAACCGGGTACCTCAAGGAAGCAAGATTTTGAGCGCTACTCTTGTGCCAAGAAAGCTAGCTCCACAAGTGCTCTACCCAAGATTTGAACCAAGGACCTCAAGGACAAGTAAAGCTCTTGCAAAGAGCTTTGTTCTCTTGTCACAAGGGAGGACCGTGCACACACTTTAGCAAGGAAGGGAACCAAAGCTCTTGGCCAAAGCTCTTGCCAAGAGCCGAGCTTTCCCCTGGGAGGTGCACCATGGGCCAAAATTCACCCAAAAATCCAAATTAATTCATTTCTTCACCAAATTTTAGAGCCCACCCAAATTCTTAGATCCAAATTAGGAAGTGTATAAATAGGTCTTAGTTAGATGTAGAGAGGGCTCCTTCGGACATTTTATTTTTTTGAAATTGTATTGGAGAATTGGATCATTTTACTTTCTGTTTTGAATTTTGCTTGCTCTTTTGGAAACTTCTGCTTGAATTGGAAGGAGAATTGAGTTCTCCTTTTTTGGGCATTCTCGTTTCCTTCTCTGCAAGGCTTGCTTGAGTCTTGGGTGTGAAGAATTGAAGAAATTCTGTCTCAATCTCACCTTAAGATCTCTTTGTTTCTTTTTCTGCATAATTGAAGTTTCCTTACTGATTTTCATCTTTCCTTTTGCTTTGAATTATCTTCTAAATTGGATCAAGGAAGGTAGTGAGATCTAGACTTGGTTTTCTAGTCTCTTGACCCCTGAGATCTTGCATTTCCATTTAGTTTATCTGTTGAATGCTTCTTCAAGCAAATTTACTTGTCTGATTGAGATCTCTTTCAATTCAAATCATCTTCTGCTGTTTTACTTATTGCAATTTACTCTTCTGTGTTTAGATTCTGCAATCCCAGCTCTGAATTCCCTTTTACATTCAAGCAATTTACATTTCTTGCACTCTAAGTTTCTGCAATTTACATTTCTTGCACTTTAAGTTACTGTCATTTACTTTACTTGTTCTTTAAGATTCAACACTTTAGTTTTTTTAGCTCTTTAATTTTCTGCAATTTTTCCTCTTCCTTTACAATTCATGCAATTTAGCTTCTGTCAATCACAAATCACTCAAATCAACTCTTGTTTGCTTGACTAAATCAACCACTAAACTAAAATTGCTCAATCCTTCAATCCCTGTGGGATCAACCTCACTCATGTGAGTTATTATTACTTGATACGACCCGGTACACTTGCCGGTGAGTTTTGTGTTGGATCATTTTTCACACATCAAGTTGTTGGTGCCGTTGCTGGGGATTGAAATAGATTGACAATGGTTAAGTGAAGTAGAGATCTAGATTAAGCATTTTTTTGTTGTTCTCAACTAACATATTAATTGTTTGACTATTTGCCTAAGCTAACCAAAACTTCATTTTAGCAATAGATTGAGGTTTCACTGGTTTTCTGGTTTTGTGTGTTTCTTGTGTTGTGTTTTGTATGTCAGGCACAGGGAGAGGTATCCCTATTTTCTCTGAAACTGACCAAAGAACTCTTCGAAGGTTGAGAAGAGAAGCTAGAGGGAAGGCTATTGTTGGAGAAGAGGAGTCAGAAGAAGAATTCCAAGAGATGGAAGGAGATCCATCTAAACCCAATCATCCAGAAGGAGGGGTCAACAACAACCCACAACAAAGGAGAGTACTGGCCTCTTATACATTTACAAATGCTAGACATTGTGGGAGTATCATTCTTACCCCTAATGTTAATGCAAATAACTTTGAACTGAAGCCACAACTCATCACATTGGTTCAAAACAACTGTTCTTTTGGAGGAGGACCACATGAGGACCCGAATCAACATCTATCTACCTTCTTGAGGATTTGTGACACAGTTAAAAGCAATGGAGTGCACCTTGACATCTACAAGCTGCTGTTATTCCCATTCTCCCTCAGAGACAAAGCCACTTAATGGCTAGAAACATTCCCAAAGGAGAGTATCAACACTTGGGATGATTTGGTGAGCAAGTTTCTTGCCAAATTTTACCCCCCTCAAAGGATCATTAGATTGAAGACTGAGGTGCAGACATTCACACAAATGGATGCTAAAAATCTATATGTGGCATGGGAAAGATATAAGGCTCTGTTGAGGAAATGTCCACCAGAGATGTTCACTAAGTGGGATAAGCTGCAAAACCTCTATGAAGGACTCACTCTAAAGGCTCAAGAGGCACTTGACCACTCAGCTGGAGGATCATTGCAATTGATGAAAACTACAGAGGAGGCTCAAAAACTCATTGATATGGTGGCCAACAACCAGTACTTCTTTGCTCACCAAAGGCAACGCCAACCATCACAGAGGAAGGGAGTGCTAGAAATGGAAGGAGTGGATACAATTTTGGCTCAACACAAAGTGATGCAGCAGCAGATTCAGCAATAATTTGAATAAACGACCAAAAGAATTGATAGCCTACAAGTTGCATCAGTGAGTGCCACAAGCCAACCAACCACTTCTTGGGGGCAGAATGAAGAGAACTAGGAAGAACAGCAGGAGCAAATCCAATATGTGCACAACCAAAATTCTGGACAAAATGAGGTGTATGGTGACACCTACAATCCATCTTGGAAGAACCACCCAAACTTTAGGTGGGGAGACAATCACAACCAGAATCAGCAACCATGGCAAAGGAACTCAAATCAAAACACCTCAAGAAACAACCAAAATCACAACCAGCAGCAGACTAACAAAAATCCTTATAGAAAACCCCAAAATAATTACCCCAACTCCAACCATTACCCATCCAATAATCAACCCACTAACCAAAACACTTACCATCAATCATCAATACCCCACAACCAACCAATCTCACAAGACTCTCAGAGGATCACTAATCTAGAGATGCTAATGGAGAAGATGATGAAGAGCCAAGAAATGACAACAAAGAACCAGGAAGCTTCCATGAAGAGCCTGGAGAGGCAAATTGGATAACTCTCCAAGCAAATTTCTATTGAGAGACCTTCAAGCTCACTACCAAGTGACACCATCCCTAATCCAAAAGAAGAATGCAAGGCTATACAATTAAGGAGTGGAAAGACACTGGTGGACAACAACAAGGAGGCAACCAAGAAGCCTATGGAGAGTGACAAAGAACCAACAGAAAAAGAGGGAGCTAGCAACAAGGACATGACAATCAAAAATGTTCCAGAAAAGCTCACAAAAAAGGATAACCAACGACAAAATTTGAAGAAAGGGAAGCAGATCATGGAAGAACCAGCTCCAGGACAGCAGCAAGTGGAAAAGAGCTTTACATCTCCAGTGCCATATCCTCAGAGATTCAACAAAGAAGCAAAGAATCAACACTTCCATAAGTTCCTTGAGCCTTTCAAGAAGCTAGAGATTAACATTTTCTTGGCTGAGGCATTGGAGCAAATGCCTCTGTATGCCAAGTTCTTGAAGGAGCTTATCAACAAGAAAAGAAGTTGGCTGGAGAAGGAGACTGTGCTGCTCACTGAAGAATGTAGCGCTGTGCTTCAAAAGGGAATCCCACCAAAGCTTAAAGATCCAGGGAGCTTTGTAGTCTCTTGCACCATAGGCGAAATGACATTAGATAAAGCTCTTTGTGATCTTGGAGCTAGTATCAACTTAATGCCCCTATCCATGATGAGGAAGCTTGCTATAGAAGAACTCAAACCCACCAGGATGTCACTAGTTATGGCTGATAGATCAATCAAGACACCTAATGGAATTGTGGAAAATCTGCTAGTGAAGGTTGGAGAGTTTATCTTCCCTACGGACTTTGTAATCTTGGACACTGAAGAGGAAGGAAATAATTCAATCATCTTGGGAAGGCCATTTCTTGCAACTGCAAGAGCTATTAACGATGTGGAAAAGGGAGAGATGATCTTCAGAGTACACAATGAGCAAATGGTCATAAATGTTTTCAAGTCAATGCAACACCCTCCTGAGCAAGAGGATTACTTGAGAGTGGACATGATAGAGAGCCTGGTGAAAGAAATGTTAGATACTAATCATCATAAGCAGGAAGAGGAAAGTAACCTAGAGACAACAGAGGAACAAGTAGCCGAAATGTTCATTGAAAAAGAGGTGAAGCCAGACAAGAAGGACGAAGTGCAAAAACAAGAACTGAAGCCATTACCCACCCATCTCGAATATGCATTCCTTGGCACATCAGAGAGCTTTCCAGTGATCATCAATTCGTCCCTGACAGAAAAGGAAGAAGGAGACCTTCTCGATGTACTCAGGGCTCACAAGGATGCTTTAGGATGGACCATTGACGACCTGCAAGGCATCAGCTCAGCAGTGTGTATGCATAAGATCCTCTTGGAGGATAATTCCAAACCAATGGTTCAACCTCAGAGGAGGCTAAATCCTACAATGAAGGACGTTGTCCAGAAGGAAGTAATGAAGTTGTGGAATGCAGGAATAATCTATCCTATCTCTGATAGCTCATGGATAAGCCCAGTTTAAGTGGTACCAAAGAAGGGTGGGATGACAGTCATTGTTAATGAAAAGAATGAACTCATTCCCACAAGAACTGTGACAGGATGGAGGATGTGTATTGACTATAGGAGGTTGAATGATGCTACACGCAAAGATCACTTCCCTCTTCCCTTCATTGACCAGATGTTTGAAAGATTGGCCGGCCATGCTTATTACTACTTCCTAGATGGCTATTATGGGTATAATCAGATAGTGGTAGATCCAAAGGACCAGGAAAAGACTTCATTCACATGTCCATTTGGAGTTTTCGCCTATAGAAGGATGCCATTTGGGCTATGCAATGCCCCGGCCACCTTTCAGAGGTGTATGCTCTCCATTTTTTCAGATATGGTTGAAAAGTTTTTAGAGGTCTTCATGGACGACTTTTCTATTTTTGGTGACAATTTCAATGCTTGCCTGCAACATCTGACCCTTGTCTTGAAACGGTGCTAAGAAACCAATTTGGTTTTAAACTGGGAAAAGTGCCACTTCATGGTGCCTGAAGGGATTGTTCTTGGTCACAAAGTTTTAAGAAAAGGGATAGAGGTTGACAAGGCAAAGGCGGAAATCATAGAGAAGCTCCCTCTACCAACTAATGTGAAATCTGTTAGAAGTTTCTTGGGGCATGCGGGATTTTATAGAAGATTTATCAAGGATTTTTCTAAAATAGCCAAACCTTTGAGTAATCTGTTGATGATTGATAATCCTTTTATTTTTTATGAAAATTGCCAGCATGCCTTTGAAACTTTAAAAAACAGACTCACAATAGCACCAATCATCACACCCCCAGATTGGGAACTACCTTTTGAACTCATGTGTGATGCAAGTGACATTGTAATTGGTGCTGTGCTTGGACAAAAGAAGGGAAACTTGCATCATGTCATATATTATGCAAGTAAGGTATTGAATGAGGTTCAAAAAAATTACACCACAACAGAGAAGGAGTTATTAGCTGTAGTTTATGCATTTGATAAGTTTAGATCATACTTGATAAGATCCAAAATTGTGGTTTATACTGACCATGCTGCCCTTAAGTATTTGATGTCAAAAGAGGATGCTAAACCAAGACTTATCAGGTGGATATTGCTCCTACAAGAGTTTGTCATTGAAGTAAAGGACAAGAAGGGCAATGAAAACCAAGTTGCTGATCATTTATCAAGGCTACCACAAGAAACAGTTCAAGAAACCTCCCAGCCTATGAATGAAAGCTTTCCAGATGAACATCCTTTTTAAATCCAACAAGCACCTTGGTTTGCTGACATAGCGAACTACAAAGTGGGGAGGAGGATACCTTAAGAATTCTCTAAGCAGCAAGCGAAGAAGCTAGTCAATGAAGCAAGGAAGTTCTTGTGGGATGAACCTTTCTTGTTCAAGAGATGCTCCGATGGAGTGATCAGGAGGTGTGTCCCTGAGAGTGAAATAAGGGATATATTGTGGCATTGCCATGGCTCAGCCTATGGTGGACACTTTGGCCCAGAAAGAACAGCTGCAAAGATACTGCAGAGTGGTTTCTATTGGCCAACTATCTTCAAAGATGTCAGAGAGTTTGTCCACCAATGTAACGAATGCCAAAGAGCAGGAGGATTGACAAGAAGGAATGAGATGCCTCAGAATTTTATTCTGGAAGTAGAATTATTTGATCTCTGGGGCATTGATTTCATGGGACCCTTTCCCCCTTCCTATTCTTTTAGATATATCTTGGTAGCAGTGGAGTATGTCTCAAAGTGGGTGGAAGCCATAGCCACAACCACCTGTGATGCACAAATTGTCCTTCAATTCCTTAAGAAGCACATTTTCACTAAATATGGAGTGCCCAAGGGTCTTGTTAGTGATGGTGGTGGTTATTTTTGGAACAAACAGATGGAGAAACTTCTCCATAAATATGGAGTCATTCATAAAGTAGCCACATGATATCACCCTCAAACTAATGGCCAGGATGAATTAGCAAACAGAGAGTTGAAGAAGATCCTAGAGAAAACAGTAGAAAGTACAAGAAAAGATTGAGCTAGGAAGCTAGAAGATGCACTCTGGGCATACAGGACAGCTTTCAAAACTCCCATTAGAAAGTCCCCCTTTCAGCTATTGTATGGCAAATCTTGTCACCTCCCTGTAGAGCTTGAACACAAGGCTTTTTGGGCTACTAAACTCCTAAATCTTGACTCTGAAGCAGCAGGGGAGAAAAGGTTATTGCAACTAAATGAGTTGGATGAATTTAGGCTAGAAGCCTATGAAAATGCTAAGCTATACAAGGAAAAAACCAAGAGGTGGCATGACAGGAAGATCTTGAAGAAATAATTCAAACCAGGACAGCAAGTACTCTTGTACAACTCGCGACTCAAGATTTTCCCTGGCAAGCTTAAATCTAAGTGGACTGGTCCATATTTGGTAACCAAGGTTTTTCCTTATGGAAGTATTGAATTACTAGATGAGGCAACAAAGAGTCTGTTCATAGCAAATGGTCACAGAGCAAAGCTGTACCTAGGAGGACAATTGGATAAAGAAAAAGAGGTTCAGAACCTACAGCCGTCATGAAGCAAAAATTAAGGAAGTCAAGCTAATGACAATAAAGAAGCGCTTGTTGGGAGGCAACACAACCTGAGGTAGTTTTCTTTTCATAGCTTTTTCAATAAAAATGTTGAATAATTAGTATGTATTGCAAGGAACTAAGTTTGGTGTTGCACACCAAAATAATTTAAGGGAGAATGAAGGATTCTAAGTTTGGTGTTCCACCAAAATCTCATTTAAAAGCATATTCTCACCTCTTGCACAATGCTAGCTCCAAGCAATCAGATAAATTATTCAACCATTTAACTGCTTTCTAGTTTTAACTCCATAACCTTTAGCAAGGACACAAGGTTTCACATATGGTTAACTTGTTGCATCAGAGGCAGTAGCAAGGAATTAAGTTTGGTGTTCCCACACCAAAATAAATCCAAAAGACACACTCAATTCATGCATACTAACTATTCACTTAAGGGCTTGAAAAGCAAGCAACTTTTCAAGATTATGCAGGAAATTAGCTAATATTGGAAGATAATCTGCATTATAACTCAAAGGAGATACAATAGGAGAAGGAATGAAAAGCTGCAACCCAAAAGGTTGTATCTACACTTAATCCTTGATTTTGAAGAAGCATTTTAATTTGGGAACTCTTGTATGCCTTGCTAAAGCGTTTATTTGGTTGCAAGTGGAATTGTTTGTCAAGAAAGCTTATCTGCATAATGCTTGTTATCCATCACTTAGCCTTGAATTTTGTTTTATTTCCCATATGCTTGAATAAAAGAGAAATATTTGAATTAGAAAGTAAATATCCAATGTTGCATAAGTTAGGATGAAAGTTAGTGGTGGTATGTGTTTGATTAAATGCATAACTCATGAAATAAATGCTACATAATATCATTTTCATTGAAGTGTGAACTAGTTTGCTGTCATAAAGGCTCATATCAGTAAGAATTCCTTGATAACAAAATAAAACAAACAAAAAAGGGAAGAAGAAAAAGCCAAAAGTGGCAAGAAAAAAACAAAGAACAAGGCTAGGCACCAATAGCTTGGACCCTAGGACACATGCCTGTGGTGTTTTTGTGCTAAGATATGCTTGGGCAAGTAAGTTCTAAGGAGTATTTCAAAACTTGGCCACTTAGATCAACTGATTTGGGATTGCCAACTGAAAGTCCACAATAAAGAGCAACTTAGTTACAAAGCACTTAGTTATCCAAAAAGATGCTAGGCATCAATAATCCTAGGAGGAAAAGGGTGAGCCATGTGCCTTTGGTTAAGAAATGTTGAGCAAAAAAAAAAAAATAAAGCCAAAGGCTGCTGCAACATTTGCCACCAAGCCTTCAATGAATAATAAGCTTTTTAAGCAAAACAAAGGAAGAAAAGTTAGCAAGGAAACAAGTAAAAATAAAGCCTAATAGCAGCAAGTTTAGTAAGCCTTTGAGGGAATGCCTTTTATGTAATAGCAAGAAATAAGTGAGTTATCACTGTCTGCATAAAAACCCCATGAACCAAGTTCAACTAGGTGCTTAATAAGGATATACATACTTCTCTGTTTCATTACATTCCCTCTTGTTTTTGATGCTTGCTTTGGGACAAGCAAGATTTAAGTTTGGTGTTGTGATGACAAGCCATCATATGCTTCTTTTTCAAGCTAATTTCACTTGTTTCATTGGTTTTTATGCACTTTCTTGCATTACAAGTAAGCAATTTGGAGTGGAAGTGCATGGTTTCTTTGAATCAATCAACCACCCTTTAATTGACACAAAATCATGAAGTTTAAGCTTGAATTAATTGGTTTTTAAATGTATTTTAAGCTTTGTGAATTTTGTGATACTTTGATTGGTTGTTTTGATTACTTGTAGGTGAAGAAAAGAAAAAAATAGGAAAAGCATAGTTTAAGGAGCATGATCTAAGCAAAGAAAGAAAGCGTGGCACAAGGAAGAGAAGCGTGGCTCAAAGAAGGAAAAGCGTGGATGTATTCAAGGAAGAAGGGTATAAAGCTCTTGCCAAGAGCTTAAAGCTCTTGTGGAGAGCTTTCCTTCAAATAATCAAGAGCCAAGCTCTTACCAAGAGCTTAAAGCTCTTGCCAAGAGCTTTGTCACAAGCATATGGAAGAAGGAAGCAAGGCAAGCTCACATGCAAAGCTCTTGCCAAGAGCTTTGCCCAAGAGCTTTTTCGGGCATTCCAAGGGAAAAATCAAGGAGAAAAAGCTCAAATATGCACTCACCAAGACTTGAACTCATGACCAAGGGGAGGGGGCCAGCGCTATTCAACAAGGAAAAACAAGCCAATTTGGCTTGTTTTCATTCAGCAAGGTTCGAACAGGGAGCATTAAGGAAGCAAGGCCTTGTGCGCCACTCACTTGCCAAGGAAAATGGCCAGCAACTTCCTTCACCAAGATTTGAACCGGGTTCCTCAAGGAAGCAAGATTTTGTGCGCTATTCTTGTGCCAAGAAAGCTAGCTCCACAAGAGTCCTCCCCCCAAGATTTGAACCAAGGACGTCAAGGACAAGTAAAGCTCTTGCAAAGAGCTTTGTTCTCTTGTCACAAGGGAGGACCGTGCACACACTTTAGCAAGGAAGGGAACCAAAGCTCTTGGCCAAAGCTCTTGCCAAGAGCCGAGCTTTCCCCTGGGAGGTGCACCATGGGCCAAAATTCACCCAAAAATCCAAATTAATTCATTTCTTCACCAAATTTTAGAGCCCACCCAAATTCTTAGATCCAAATTAGGAAGTGTATAAATAGGTGTTAGTTAGATGTAGAGAGGGCTCCTTCAGACATTTTATTTTTTTGAAATTGTAATTGAAGAATTGGATCATTTTACTTTCTGTTTTGAATTTTGCTTGCTCTTTTGGAAAATTCTGCTTGAATTGGAAGGAGAATTGAGTTCTCCTCCTTTGGGCATTCTCGTTTCCTTCTCTGCAAGGCTTGCTTGAGTCTTGGGGGTGAAGTATTGAGGAAATTCTGTCTCAATCTCACCTTAAGATCTCTTTGTTTCTTTTTCTACATAATTCAAGTTTCCTTACTGATTTTCATCTTTCCTTTTGCTTTGAATTATCTTCTGAATTGGATCAAGGAAGGTAGTGAGATCTAGACTTGGTTTTCTAGTCTCTTGACCCCTGAGATCTTGCATTTCCATTTAGTTTATCTGCTGAATGCTTCTTCAAGCAAATTTACTAGTCTGATTGAGATCTCTTTCAATTCAAATCATCTTCTACTCTTTTACTTGTTGCAATTTACTCTTCTGTGTTTAGATTTTGCAATCCCAACTCCGAATTCCCTTTTACATTCAATCAATTTACATTTCTTGCACTCTAAGTTTCTACAATTTACATTTCTTGCACTTTAAGTTACTGTCATTTACTTTACTTGTTCTTTAAGATTCAGCACTTCAATTTCTTTAGCTCCTTAATTTTCTGCAATTTTTCCCTCTCCCTTTACAATTCATGCAATTTAGCTTCTGTCAATCACAAATCACTCAAATTAACTCTTGTTTGCTTGACTAAATCAACCACTAAACTAAAATTACTCAATCCTTCAATCCATGTGGGATCGACCTTACTCATGTGAGTTATTATTACTTGATGCGACCCGGTACACTTGTTGGTGAGTGGTGCACGAAATTGCAATCACACTTTTGCAACCCCGCACAACTAACCAGCAAGTGCACTGGGTCGTCCAAGTAATACCTTACGTGAGTAAGGGTCGATCCCACGGAGATTGTCGGCTTGAAGCAAGCTATGGTTATCTTGTAAATCTTAGTCGGGATATCAATAATTATCAGGGTTGATTTTGAAAAGTAAAAGAACATGAAATAAGTACTTATTTTGCAGTAATGGAGAACAGGTTGAGGTTTTGGAGATGCTCCATCTTCTGAATCTCTGCTTTCCTACTGTCTTCTTCTTCAAACACGCAAGGCTCCTTCCATGGCAAGCTGTATGCAAGGGTTTCACCGTTGTCAGTGGCTACCTCCCATCCTCTCAGTGGAAATGTTCAACGCACCCTGTCACGGCACGGCTATCCATCTGTCGGTTCTCAATCAGGCCAGAGTAGAATCCAGTGATTCTTTTGCGTCTGTCACTAACGCCCCGTCCTCAGGAGTTTGAAGCTCGTCACAGTCATTCAATCATTGAATCCTACTCAGAATACCACAGACAAGGTTTAGACCTTTCGGATTCTCTTGAATGCCGCCATCAGTTCTAGCTTATACCACGAAGATTCTGGTTAAGGAATCCAAGAGATATCTACTCAATCTAAGATAGAACGGAGGTGGTTGTCAGGCACACGTTCATAGTTGAGAATATGATGAGTGTCACGGATCATCACATTCATCCGGGTTAAGAACAAGTGATATCTTAGAATGGAAGCAAGCATGATTGAATGAAAAACAGTAGTAATTGCATTAATCCATCAAGACACAGCAGAGCTCCTCACCCCCAACCATGGGGTTTAGAGACTCATGCTGTGAGAAGTACACCAAGAAACGTGTAAAGTGTCATGAGGTACAGATACAATGTCAAAAGATCCTCTTAATAGTGAACTAGTAACCTAGGGTATACAGAAATGAGTAAATGACGTAAAAATCCACTTCTGGGTCCACTTAGTATGTGCTTGGGCTGAGCATTGAAGCTTTCATGTGTAGAGACTTTTTTTGGAGTTAAACGCCAGCTTTCATGCCAGTTTGGGCGTTTAACTCCAATTTTTATGCCAGTTCTAGCGTTAAACACTGGGAATTCTGAGGCTGATTTGCAATGCCGGTTTGGGCCATCAAATATCGGGCAAAGTATGGACTATTATACATTTCTGGAAAGCCCAGGATGTCTACTTTCCAACGCCGTTGAGAGCGCGCCAATTGGGCTTCTGTAGCTCCAGAAAATCCACTTCGAGTGCAGGGAGGTCAGAATCCAACAGCATCTGCAGTCCTTTTCAGTCTCTGAATCAGATTTTTGCTCAGGACCCTCAATTTCAGCCAGAAAATACCTGAAATCACAGAAAAACACACAAACTCATAGTAAAGTCCAGAAAAGTGAATTTTAGCTAAAAGCTAACAAAAATATACTAAAAACTAACTAAAACATACTAAAAGCATACTAAAAATAATGCCAAAAAGCGTATAAATTATCCGCTCATCACAACACCAAACTTAAATTGTTGCTTGTCCCCAAGCAACTGAAAATCAAAATAGAATAAAAAGAAGAGAATATACTATAGACTCCAAAATATCAAGGAAACTCAGCTCCAACTAGATGAGCGGGACTAGTAGCTTTTTGCTTCCGAACAGTTTTGGCATCTCACTTTATCCTTTGAAGTTCAGAATGATTGGCATCTATAGGAACTCAGAACTCAGATAGTGTTATTGATTCTCCTAGTTAAGTATAATGATTCTTGAACATAGCTAGTGTATGAGTCTTGGCTGTGGCCCAAAGCACTCTGTCTTCCAGTATTACCACCGGATACATACATGCCACAGTCACATACTTGGGTGAACCTTTTCATATTATGACCCAACTTTGCTAGAGTCCCCAATTAGAGGTGTCCAGGGTTCTTAAGCACACACTTTTTGCCTTGGATCACAACTTTATTTCTTTCTCTTTCTTTTCTCTTTTTTTTTTTGACTCACTGCTTTTTCTTGCTTCAAGAATCAATCTAATGATTTTTCAGATCCTCAATAACAGTTCTCTTTTTCCCTCATTCTTTCAAGAGCCAACAATTTTAACATTCTCACAACAACAAATTCAAAAGACATATGCACTGTTCAAGCATTCATTCGGAAAACAAAAAAAATATTGTCACCACATCAAACTAATTCAACTAGTTCCCAAGATAAATTCGAAATCCTGTACTTCTTGTTCTTTTGTGATTAAAGCATTTTTCATTTAAGAGAGGTGATGGATTCATAGGACATTCATAGCTTTAAGACATGAATTTTAAATTTTATTAATTATGAATTAAGAACAAGACTCAAAAATAGATATAAGATGAGACTAAAAAATTAGAAAACAAAAATTTAAATAGGCTCCTAATGATAGAGGTTTTCACAGAGTTAGGACTCAACAACCTTGATTTTGAGAAGTGGATGCTCCCTCAAATTGAGGGGAGAATTTTTGGCGTTTCAGTTCTTGAAGTTCACGTCCCTGCTTCTCTTGTTCCTTCAGCAATTTGCAGAGCATGCAGTTCTAATTCTGCTGTTCTTCCTTAAGTTGCTCCATAGTTTCTTGCAACTTGGTGATAGATGCTTCTAAGCTGGCCCAGTAGCCAATTTCAGGAAATTCAGGGAGGAACTCCTGCGCCCTCCTTTTGATAGAGTTGTCTTGCATTTGTCCTTCCATTGACTTCTTGGTGATTGGATGTTCAATGGGTATGAATTCATCTACTCCCATCTTTACCCCAGCCTCTTTACAGAGCAAGGAGATCAAGCTTGGGTAAGCCAGTTTGGCCTCAGTGGAATTCTTATTTGCAATTGTGTAGATCTCACAAGCAATCAGATGATGAACCTCCACTTCTTTTCCAAGCATGATGCAATGAATCATCACTGCTCTCTTGATAGTGACCTCAGAACGGTTGCTAGTGGGCAAGATGGAACGCCCAATAAAGTCTAGCCATCCTCTTGCAATTGGTTTGAGGTCTCCCCTCTTGAGTTGGTTTGGGACACCCTTTGAATTGGTTATCCATTTAGTTCCAGGGAGGCATATGTCCTCTAGAACTTGATCCAACCCTTTATCTGCTATCACCATTCTCCTATTAAAGGATTCAGGATCATCTTGCAGTTGAGGCAATTTGAAGATTTCTCTTATTTTGTCCAGATGGAAGTAGATAACTTTCCCTCTGACCATGGTTCTGTAAGTATGGTAAGCAGTTCCAGTCATTCTCTATTTATCTGTCAGCCACAGATTTGAGTAGAATTCCTGAACCATATTTCTTCCAACCTTTATCTCAGGATTGGAAAGAACTTCCCATCCTCTGTTTCGAATTTGCTCTTGGATCCTCGGATATTCATCTTCTTTCAGATCAAATTTAACTTCCGGGATCACTGACCTCAGACCCATTATTTTGTGATAATGGTCTTCATGTTCTTTGGTTGAGAACTTCTCTTGATTCCAAAGATTCTTTAGATTATTCTCTTTCTTTCCTCTTAAATTGGTTTGTTTTCCCTTAGGAGCCATGATCTTGATGAATCTTGGCTTAGTGTTCACGGAAAAGCACACTAAACTTAGAGGTTTGCTTGTCCTCATGCAAAAGAAAGGAAGGAAGAGAGAGAGGAGAAGAGCAAATTCGAATGGTGTGGGGGAATGAGGAGGCCAAACGTGTTTTTATAAGGGGGGGAGAAGAGATTTCGAAAAATTGGAAGGAGATTTGAGAAGATGTGGAGAGATTTTGAGAGCAGGGTGAGTTTTTGAACAAGATTTAGGATTGATTTGAGAGAGATTTGAAGAATGATTTCGATTTTTGAAGATTTGAAGGTGAATGATGAAAGGTTGAAATGTGTTTATGTAGAAAAGTATGGGTCAAAAAAAAGAAAGTTTGAAAAAATTTGATCGGAAAGCAAAATCTTGGTCCCCCACCTTTCTGGCGTTAAACGCCCAGAATGGCATCCATTCTGGCGTTTAACGCCCATTTGCTAGCCAATGTGGGCGTTTAACGCCCAGCCAGGTGCCCTGGCTGGCGTTAAACGCCAGAATTCCCTTTGTCACTGGGCGTTTTGCTAAACGCCCAGGATGCTGCACACCTGGCGTTAAACGCCCAGAATGGTGCCCATTCTGGCGTTTAACGCCCAAAATGGCACCCTTACTGGCGTTAAACGCCCAGAATGGTGCCCATTCTGGCGTTTAACGCCCAAAATGGCACCCTTACTAAATGCCCCTTACTGGCGTTTTTTTGCCAGGATGCTCTTTTTCTCTGCTTTTTGCGCTGAATCCTTCTGTAACTCTGTGAATTCCTTCAATTTTGATAATTGCCTCTGTAGAAATAAAACATATAACCTGCTAATGACTGGGTTGCCTCCCAGCAAGTGCTTCTTTACTTTCTTTAGCTGGACCTTCACTGAGAATCACTCAAGTCTCAAATTTGAGCATTCTTCCTCAAAATTGTTTTCAAGATAATGCTTGATCCTCTGTCCATTAACAATGAACTTTTTGTCAGACTCCTGTAATCACATACGGACCCCTCCAACGAGATTTAAGCTTTCCTGGGAACAATCTGAGCCTAGAGTTGAATAGCAGAACTTTTTGTCCTGGCTCAAAGACTCTGGATGACAACTTTTTGTCATGCCACTTCTTTGCCTTTTCCTTATAAATTTTTGCATTTTCAAAGGCATTGAGTCTGAACTCCTCTAGCTCATTTAGTTGGAGCAATCTTTTTTCACCAGCTAACTGAGCATCCATGTTTAGCAACCTGGTTGCCCAGTAGGCTTTATGTTCCAGTTCCACAGGCAGATGACAGGCCTTCCCATACACCAGTTGGTATGGGGAGGTTCCTATAGGAGTCTTGAATGCTGTTCTGTATGCCCACAGAGCATCATCCAAACTCTTTGCCCAATCCTTTCTTCGGGCTATCACAGTCCGTTCTAGGATTCTTTTTAGCTCTCTGTTAGAGACTTCAGCTTGCCCATTTGTCTGTGGATGATACGGAGTTGCCACTTTGTGGCTAATTCCATATCTGACCATAGCAGAGTATAGCTGTCTATTGCAGAAATGAGTGCCCCCATCACTGATTAGTACTCTGGGAACACCAAACCTGCTAAAGATGTGTTTCTGGAGAAATTTTAGCACGGTCTTTGTATCATTAGTGGGTGTAGCAATTGCTTCTACCCACTTAGATACATAGTCTACTACCACCAGAATGTAAGTGTTTGAGTATGAAGGTGGGAATGGACCCATGAAGTCAATTCCCCATACATCAAACAATTCAATCTCTAATATCCCTTGTTGAGGCATGGCATATCCGTGAGGCAAGTTACCAGCTCTTTGGCAACTGTCACAGTTACGCATAAACTCTCGGGCATCTTTATAGAGAGTAGGCCAGTAGAAGCCACATTGGAGGACTTTAGTGGCTGTTCGCTCACTTCCAAAATGTCCTCCATACTGTGATCCATGGCAGTGCCATAGGATCCTTTGTTCTTCTTCTCTGGGTACACATCTACGGATCATTCCATCTGCACATCTCTTAAAGAGATATGGCTCATCCCATAGGTAGTACTTGGCATCTGAAATTAATTTCTTTCTTTGCACTCTGCTGTACTCCTGGGGTATGAACCTCACAGCTTTATAATTTGTAATATCTGCAAACCATGGAGCTTCCTGAATGGCAAAGAGTTGCTCATCTGGGAAAGTCTCAGAGATCTCAGTAGGAGGGAGGGACGCCCCAGCTACTGGTTCTATTCAGGACAGATGATCAGCTACTTGGTTCTCTATCCCTTTTCTGTCTCTTATTTCTATATCAAACTCTTGCAGAAGCAACACCCATCTTATAAGCCTGGGTTTTGAATCCTGCTTTGTGAGTAAGTATTTAAGAGCAGCATGGTCAGTGTACACAATCACTTTGGATCCCACTAGATAGGATCTAAACTTGTCAATGGCATAGACCACTGCAAGTAACTCTTTTTCTGTGGTTGTGTAATTCTTCTGTGCATCATTTAGAACACGGCTGGCATAATAAATGACGTGCAGAAGCTTGTTATGCCTTTGTCCCAACACTGCACCAATGGCATGGTCACTGGCATCACACATTAGTTTAAATGGCAATGTCCAGTCTGGTGCAGAGATGACTGGTGCTGTGACCAGCTTGGCTTTCAGGGTCTCAAATGCCTGCATGCACTGTGTGTCAAACACAAATGGTGTGTCAGCAGCTAGCAGATTACTCAGAGGTTTTGCAATTTTCGAAAAATCCTTTATAAACCTTCTGTAGAATCCTGCATGCCCCATAAAGCTTCTGATTGCCTTAACATTGGCAGGTGGTGGTAATTTTTCAATTACCTCTACCTTTGTCTTATCCACCTCTATTCCCCTGCTTGAAATCTTGTGTCCAAGGACAATTCCTTCAGTCACCATAAAGTGACATTTCTCCCAGTTTAAAACCAAGTTAGTCTCTTGGCACCTTTTCAGGACAAGTGCTAGGTGATTAAGACAGGAGCTGAATGAGTCTCCATATACTGAGAAGTCATCCATGAAGACTTCCAGGAATTTCTCCACCATATCAGAGAAGATGGATAACATGCATCTCTGAAAGGTTGCAGGAGCATTACACAGACCAAAAGGCATCCTCCTGTAGGCAAACACGCCAGAAGGGCAAGTAAATGCTGTTTTCTCTTGGTCCTGAGGATCTACTGCAATTTGGTTGTAACCTGAATAGCCATCCAAAAAGCAGTAATAATCATGACCAGCTAGTCTTTCTAGCATTTGGTCTATGAATGGTAAAGGAAAATGATCCTTTTTGATGGCTGTATTGAGCCTTCTGTAGTTAATACACATACGCCACCCTGTGACTGTCCTTGTAGGAACTAGTTCATTTTTTTCATTATGAACCACTGTCATGCCTCCCTTTTTTGGGACAACTTGGACAGGGTTCACCCAGGGGCTATCAGAAATAGGATAAATAATCCCAGCCTCTAGTAATTTAGTGACCTCTTTCTGCACCACCTCCTTCATGGCTGGATTTAGCCTCCTCTGTGGTTGGACCACAGGTTTGGCATTATCCTCCAACAGGATCTTGTGCATGCATCTGGCTGGGCTAATGCCCTTAAGATCACTTATGGACCACCCAAGAGTTGTCTTGTGTGTCCTTAGCACTTGAATCAGTGCTTCCTCTTCCTGTGGATTTAAAGCAGAGCTTATAATCTCTGGAAAAGTGTCACCCTCTCCCAGAAATGCATACTTCAGGGATGGTGGTAGTGGTTTGAGTTCAGGTTTGGGAGGCTTATCTTTCTCCTGAGGAATTTTTGAAAATTCCTTTGTTTCCTCTGACTCTTCTTGATCAGGCTGAGCATCTTTGAAGATGTCCTCAAGCTCTGATTCTAGACTTTCAGTCATATTGATCTCTTCCACCAGAGAGTCAATAATGTCAGCGTCCATGCAGTCATTTAGTGTGTCTGGATGCTGCATAGCTTTTACAGCATTCAACTTGAACTCATCCTCATTGACTCTCAGGGTTACTTCCCCTTTTTGTACATCAATGAGAGTTCGTCTAGTTGCTAGGAAAGGTCTTCCAAGAATGAGAGTTGCACTCTTGTGCTCCTCCATTTCCAGCACCACAAAGTCAGTTGGAAAGGCGAATGGCCCAACCTTGACAATCATGTCCTCTATTATGCCTGATGGATACTTAATGGAGCCATCAGCAAGTTGGAGGCATATCCTGGTTGGCTTGATTTCTTCAGTCAACCCAAGCTTTCTGATAGTGGATGCAGGTATTAGATTGATACTTGCTCCAAGGTCACACAGGGCTGTCTTGGTGCAAGCACATTCTAATGTGCATGGTATCATAAAGCTTCCTGGATCTTGAAGCTTTTCTGGTAAGCTTTTTAAAATGACTGCACTGCATTCTTTTGTGAGAAATACTTTTTCAGTTTCTCTCCAATCCTTCTTATGACTTAAGATTTCTTTCATGAACTTAGCATAAGAAGGTATTTGCTCAAGTGCCTCTGCAAACGGAATCTTTATTTCAAGAGTCCTTAGATAGTCTGCAAAGCGGGCAAATTGCTTATCCTGTTCCGCTTGGCGGAGTTTCTGAGGATAAGGCATCTTGGCTTTATATTCTTCAACCTTAGATGCTGCAGGTTTATTCCTTACAGAAGTGGTTGAAGAAGCCTTTTTAGAGGGATTACTGTCAGCACTCTCAGGTGTCTGATCCTCCCTTGGCGTTTGAACGCCAGAATTGGGTGAAGATTGGGCGTTTAACGCCAACTTCTCTCCCTTCTCTGGCGTTTGAACGCCAGAACTGGGCAGGGAATGGGCGTTTAACGCCAGCTTTCCTCCCCTTTCTGGTGTTTGAATGCCAAAAGTAATCCTCTCTGGGCTCTTACTGTCCTCAGAGGGATTTTGAACAGTGGTTTGGTTATCCTCTGTCAATTGTTCCTTATTTGGCTTCTTGCTACCTTGAGCAGTGTTATTCAATGTCTTCCCACTCCTTAGTTGAACTGCTTGACATTCTTCTGTTATCTGTTTAGATATCTGCTGTTTTGCTTGATTCAACTGCAGTTCTATGTTCTTGTTAGCAGTTTTAGTTTCATGGAGCATCTCTTTAAATTCTGCTAATTGTTTTGTCATCAGGTGTAATTGTTGATTAAGCTCAATCATCTGTTCTTGAGGATTAGGATCAGTGGCTACTGGCATGACTTCCTCTTTTGGAGAGAACTCATTGCCAGAGTACAAATATTGATTTCTAGCAACAATGTCTATAAGCTCTTGAGCCTCTTCAATTGTCTTCCTCATGTGTATAGATCCACCAGCTGAGTGGTCTAAAGACATCTGAGCTTTTTCTGTAAGCCCATAGTAGAAGATGTCTAACTGTACCCACTTTGAAAACATTTCAGAGGGGCATTTTCTTAGCATACCTCTATACCTCTCCCAGGCATTATAAAGGGATTCATTATCCTCTTGTTTAAAGCCTTGGAAGTCCAGTCTTAGCTGTGTCATCCTCTTTGGAGGGTAAAAGTGATTCAGGAATTTGTCTGATAACTGTTTCCATGTCTTTATGCTTGCTGTAGGTTGGTTATTCAACCACCTCTTAGCTTGATCTTTTACAGCAAATGGAAACAGTAATAGTCTGTAGACATCCTGATCCACCTCTTTATCACGTACTGTGTCAGCAATTTGTAAGAACTGTGCCAGAAACTCAGTAGGCTCTTCCTGTGGAAGACCGGAATACTGGCAATTTTGCTGCACTATGATAATGAGTTGAGGATTTAGCTCAAAGCTGCTTGCTTTGATGGGAGGTGTACAGATGCTACTCCCATATGCAGCTGTAATGGGGTTAGCATAAGACCCCAGAGTCCTTCTGGACTGTTCAATTCCACTTAGGTCCATGATGGATAAAGGGAAATGATATGGATTGCAAGTAGATAAAAATATATTTATTTTTTTATTTATTTTTTTTGAATTAACCGAAAAAATAAAATAAAACAAAAGGAAAATAAAACAAAAATTCGAAAATTAAAAGAAAATAAGACCAAAGCCAATTTGAAAACTGAATCAATTAGTTAATTAAAAAGATTTTGAGAATAGCAATTAAAAAGATATGATTGAAAAATTTTTGTGAAAAAGATTTGATTTTTGAAATGAGGAAAGAGAAAAACAACAAAATGACACCAAACTTAAAATTTTTAGAAAATCAAACACTAATTTTCGAAAATTTTAAGGAAAAAAAAAACACAAAGAGGACACCAAACTTAGAATTTTTAAGGATCAAAAAGGGACTAAGGACATGCAAATTCGAAAATGAAAAAAAAATAAAAGCATGCAATTGACACCAAACTTAAAATATGAAACTAGACTCAACTAGAAGACTCTAAACCAACAAAAATAAAATAGTCCTAATCTAAGCAACAAGATAAGCCGTCAGTTGTCCAAACTCGAACAATCCCCGGCAACGGCGCCAAAAACTTGGTGCACGAAATTGCAATCACACTTTTGCAACCCCACACAACTAACCAGCAAGTGCACTGGGTCGTCCAAGTAATACCTTACGTGAGTAAGGGTCGATCCCACGGAGATTGTCGGCTTGAAGCAAGCTATGGTTATCTTGTAAATCTTAGTCGGGATATCAATAATTATCAGGGTTGATTGTGAAAAGTAAAAGAACATGAAATAAGTACTTGTTTTACAGTAATGGAGAACAGGTTGAGGTTTTGGAGATGCTCCATCTTCTGAATCTCTGCTTTCCTACTGTCTTCTTCTTCAAACACGCAAGGCTCCTTCCATGGCAAGCTGTATGCAAGGGTTTCACCATTGTCAGTGGCTACCTCCCATCCTCTCAGTGGAAATGTTCAACGTACCCTGTTACGGCACGGCTATCCATCTGTCGGTTCTCAATCAGGCCGGAGTAGAATCCAGTGATTCTTTTGCGTCTGTCACTAACGCCCCGCCCTCAGGAGTTTGAAGCTCGTCACAGTCATTCAATCATTGAATCCTACTCAGAATACCACAGACAAGGTTTAGACCTTTCGGATTCTCTTGAATGCCGCCATCAGTTCTAGCTTATACCACGAAGATTCTGGTTAAGGAATCCAAGAGATATCTACTCAATCTAAGATAGAACGGAGGTGGTTGTCAGGCACACGTTCATAGTTGAGAATATGATGAGTGTCACGGATCATCACATTCATCCGGGTTAAGAACAAGTGATATCTTAGAATGGAAGCAAGCATGATTGAATGAAAAACAGTAGTAATTGCATTAATCCATCAAGACACAGCAGAGCTCCTCACCCCCAACCATGGGGTTTAGAGACTCATGCTGTGAGAAGTACACCAAGAAACGTGTAAAGTGTCATGAGGTACAGATACAATGTCAAAAGATCCTCTTAATAGTGAACTAGTAACCTAGGGTATACAGAAATGAGTAAATGACGTAAAAATCCACTTCTGGGTCCACTTAGTGTGTGCTTGGGCTGAGCATTGAAGCTTTCATGTGTAGAGACTTTTTCTGGAGTTAAACGCCAGCTTTCATGCCAGTTTGGGCGTTTAACTCCAATTTTTATGCCAGTTCCAGCGTTAAACGCTGGGAATTCTGAGGCGGATTTGCAACGCCGGTTTGGGCCATCAAATCTCGGGAAAAGTATGGACTATTATACATTGCTGGAAAGCCCAGGATGTCTACTTTCCAACGCCGTTGAGAGCGCGCCAATTGGGCTTCTGTAGCTACAAAAAATCCACTTCGAGTGAAGGGAGGTCAGAATCCAACAGCATCTGCAGTCCTTTTCAGTCTCTGAATCAGATTTTTGCTCAGGACCCTCAATTTCAGCCAGAAAATACCTGAAATCACAGAAAAACACACAAACTCATAGTAAAGTCTAGAAAAGTGAATTTTAGCTAAAAACTAACAAAAATATACTAAAAACTAACTAAAACATACTAAAAGCATACTAAAAACAATGCCAAAAAGCGTATAAATTATCCGCTCATCAGTGAGTTTTGTGTTGGATCGTTTTCCACACATCACCTCCCAAGTGTTTGACAAAATGCTTGGAAGGATGTTAGAGTAGATTTCTATATTCTTGGTTTTGGTTGAGTAATTGGTGATGCTTAGGTTATCAAACTCCTTTGTTGATGGATAATTGTTATGTTTGCTAGTTGATTTGAATTCCACTAACTCTAGTCTTTCTTTGGGAATTGACTTGGACTTGAGGATTCGTATTGAATTATCCACTTGACTTACCTTCATGGTGAGAGATTGACAAAATGGGAGCAACGGAAAATTCTCATCACAATTCATAAGGATAACTAGGATAAGACTTCCAATTCTTATACCTTGCCAAGAGTTTTTATTGTTATCATTCTAATTTCTCTACAATTTACTCTTCTCATTTATCATCCCCAAAACCCCAATTTACACAACTCATAACCAACAATAAGAACACCTCCCTGCAATTACTTGAGAGATGACCCGAGGTTTAAATACTTCGGTTATCAATTTTATTAGGGGTTTATTATTTGTGACAACCAAACTTTTGCACAAAAGGGATTCTTTGTCGGTCTAGAAGCTATACTTTCAACCTGACAAGTCCTGGTAGCTTGCCATTGGACTGTCCCTCTGTCGTGCATCTCCAACTCGAGTTATTCACAATCATAATCATAATCACACAACACCTACATTGGTGTTTATCCATGGGGGCGAGCTCATCCGGAACTTTCACAATGTCTGGCCACACTTACGACATAGGGTCAACAGATTCTCGGATCTCAACCTGGAGCAAGTGGAGCAGACCCACTGCATATACCCAAGGAAATGCGAAACTCAGATAGTTTCACAAATCTCAAACCAATCTCGACTGGGAGAAAGTGGGGACTAACCACTGCATCTACCCTATGAGTTGTAAACCGAACCCGGAGCAAGCGAATCAATGCCACTGCATCTACCCATGCAAGTATATCTCACTACATCCCGGAGCAAGTGGATCAAAGCAACTGCATCTACCCAGGCAGGTGTCTAAAAGCTCAACCTGGTGCGAGTGGAATCACCACTACTGCCGCAACTACTCAGGCGTCACAATCTCTGACCTGGAGCAAGTGAGACGACCACAACCCTTGCTACTACCCAGGCATCTCAAACATACATTCATTCAAAACTACATAATTAAACTCATTTATCGAAATCCTCCTTCCCCATCTCATACCCAGAACAAGTGGACAACGCCACTGCCTATTACCCTGGGTCACACGTCACATTCAACATTTTCCATCATTATTCATTTACCACATTTAATCATTAATCATATACATACACATACTCAACCATAATTCAATTCTTATCACAGCCATCTGGCCCATACTATACACAACACTTTCACCATCGTTCTCAGTAACTCATACAATCATCATTACTCATACTTCATCATTGATTCTCATTTTACTTCATCCGCAAGTCAACACATGTACTAACTTCTTTTCATTACTAGGCATACTATAAAAATTTAGGACTTAAAGGATGAAAATGGAGGCTAAGAAGTCTGAACTTTGACTTTAAAAACTCAAAATCAACTTTGTTGAAAACGGGGTCAAGCGTGCGCGTGGCCCATGCGCACGCGTGGAAGGTGGAAAAGTAGAGTGACGCGTGAGCGTCGCCCATACGCACACGTACACGTGGGTACGTTTTGTGCTCCTCGCACAAAACCAGCCCAGTACCAGCGCAACTCTCGGGATTTTCTACTGGGCACTTGCATCATTACAGCGATGCGTATGCGTCGGCCAGGCGCACGCGTGAGGGAGTAAAAATCGTGGTTGACGCATGCACGTCGAAGTACGTTTTCTTAAAAATTTTTATACCTCAAACTGTAGAATTCCATTTTTGTACCTCAAACTTCCGCCACATATACCTTTTTCTACAAAATTTCTTTTTCAACCGTTTCTTAACCGTTGGAAAGATTGTTGAATAAACTTTCCTAAAAATCCAATTTTTAAGAATTCCTAACTCCGAGGACGGATTTACGGACCGCCGAAGTTGGTCAAAAATCAGTTTTTACCCAAAAATAGAAATCATCAATTTTTCCAATGTTCGCAAGCCAAATTTATTTCTACTCATCCAAATGACCACAACTCAACCACATTCACATAATTACACTCAACCAAAACCAAACATACCTCATCTACAGAATTTCACCTAAAACTATCAAATCCCACACCTCAATTTCTCAAACCTTATTATTAAATAATCAAACCAATTATTCACACATTCAATATCTAAAATCCATCCAATCTCTTTTATCATCGCACAATACACACATCAACTTACCTTCCTTACCTCTTTCCGGCTTCCGGCCCAAATTCACAATTTAAATGCATATTCCACAAACCAATATTCATCATCCAATTCATCAAATCCTCAACACACCAAACATACAAATTCACACAATTCTCAACCCAATCATTAATTTACATTACATATCAACTATGCATATTAGTACCAACCATTTGCACAATCCAAACTTAATCCTAGCGGCATCTAGCCTAGGAATTCTCATCACACCGTACGGTACTTAAATAAAACTTAAATCGTACCTCTTGTAGCCAAAATAATTAAGTTTCTTCTTGGAACTCTCCACCAACCCTTAACTCCAAGCCTCACCAAAGCTCCACAAGCAACACCAACCCCCCAATTGTCACTAAAATCAACTAATACTCTAACATAACCAATTTCACACTTATAATCATCCTAGGGTTTGTGAAATCGATAAATCACAAGGGTTAGAGGGTTTCTTACCTTAACCCATAAAATTTTGTGATGAATATCACCAATGGCTCATATTAGCGCACTCCAAAACAACCAAAATCACAAGATTTCCTCAAAACCCAATCCAAATTTAAAGTACAAGAGAAAAAACAAAACTGGGCAGAGGAGAGTTAAATACTCACCATAAAACTTAGATAGACTCGAAGACGAGGAGAAGAGCAATGTGTGACCGCAAATGGCTTGCAATCGGAGCTCCGTATCTCAAGTTATGGTGATTTGAAGATCAAAGAGAGTTACGGCTTCTCTCTTCTCATCTCTTTCTTTTCATTTCAGCAACAAACACACTAAATGAAGGTTATGGTGGCTGAATGGCTTTAAGTTAAGGCTTATATATGCTTGGCTTGGGTCCACTTGGGCCCAATTCACTTGGTTTGGCCAGTTAGCCCAATTTTGGATCAAAACCTTTAAGATTAGAGCTTTAAATCAGGTTTTAAATATTTCTACCTGTCTTAATTATAAATCCTAATTTGTTAGCCTTATTTACTTATAATCAATTTTCTCATCTGTAGTACCAGATAGATCTCAGCCGGTACTGCCGGTCGAAATTCCAGTGCGCATATTTACGCAGAAAACTATGTTTTTCGACTCAAAAAAAATCACTGAATCCAAATATCATATTTAGATTATCAAATTCTGATTGCTAAATTTTCTAACCATATTCGCTCATATCTAATTTATTATTTAATTAATTATGGTTTGACCGGGTTTTACATTCTACCCCTCTAACAGAAATTTTTGCCCTCGAAAATTCCATATCAAGTCTTCATATAAGCTTTCTCAATAACTAATTAGATGTTATGTTCATCTCACCCTTCATGATACCTTCCCTAAAATCTACAGTCTCAATACAGCCTCAATGTTTCCCTTAAATTAACCTTAATACAGCCTCAATGTTTCAATCTACAGTCTTCCAACCCCATCATCCAAAGTCCAATAATTTATCCATTAAAATTTAAGCACGAATTCAATTACACCTCTAGTCATTTATACAACTATTTTAGAATCAATCTAACCCCAGATCCATAATTGAACTTAACTATTTGCGAATCAGTATTGGAATTACCTCATTAAACCTTCCAGGTGTTCAAACCTAGGGTATTTTTAATCATCATGTCCAGCTCCCATTTGTATCTATCCCATTTTAATACTTTCATAAACTTCCGCTACGCCACTCTGATTTCTCGTCTAGTACTAATCCTATCACTTATTTCCTCAAGTGCTAAACCACAACTTAGCATGACCGACATTCACTAGAATTCTATCTTTGATAGTCAAAATCAAATACCAACTTAATCGTACTTTTAACACGTTACCGATCTTTCACTTTCCTCTTCTCAAACCGTCGGATCTAGCGGTATCCTCCGTCGTCATAGTGAACACACGACCTTGTTGTTGGCCGTTGGCAGTATTCCAGTTGGCCTTCTCAGGACAGTTCCAGGACATGTGTCCAGCTCCTCCACAACTACAGCAAAGTCCCAATCCAGCACGACACGGAGTTCCCGGGTGATAGCTTCCACACCGCTTACAAGTCATTTCATTCTGAGGTTGCTTTCCATTCATCCACCCTTGATGATTATTGTTATTCCTTCCAGAATAGTCTTGAGCTTGCTAGAGCTGTGGACTATAACCTGTTATCTTAAAATCTTGACCCCTTGGAGCAAAGTCTCTTCCTCGGTTCTGTTGAAAAGGTCCCCTATGACTTCTTCTCTTTGCAGCCCCTTTTTTCTCACACTCTTCAGCAACCCTACTTTTATTCACCAACTCTAAGAAAGTTCTGATCTTCGTTGATCCCACTTAACTTAAGATATTGCTCTAGAGTCCTCCTTTATACTTAATGCAATTTCATTCCTATAAGTCTCTCGGAGCTCCCTGACACATGCAAAAAAACCTGAATAGCTCCTCAAATTTGTCTGTATACTCCGATACGGACATAACACCCTACTTTAGCTGTAGTAACTCAAGTTTCTTGGCCGTCCTGGCAGAATTCGAAAAGTACTTCTTATAGAATTCCACCTAGAAGGCATCCTAGATGATAGGGTCATCCGCCTGCTGCTGGAGACCTTGGGGTCCCTGCCACCAATGCAATGCTTCCTCAATGAGCAGATAGGTAGAAAATTTAACAAAATGCTCCTTAAACACCAACTGCGCTTGCATTGCTCGCTTCATAGCCTTAAACCAGGTATCAGCTTCAGTCGGATTGGTAACTCAAGTTCCTTGGCCGTCCTGGCAGAATTTGAAAAGTACTTCTTATAGAATTCCACCTAGAAGGCATCCTAGGTGATAGGGTCATCCCCCTGCTGTAGAAGACCTTGGAGTCCCTGCCACCAATGCGATGCTTCCCCAATGAGCAGATATGTAGCAAATTTAACACACTACTCCTCTGGCACCAACTGCGCTTGCAGTACTTGCTCCAAAATCTTAAACCAGGTATCAGCTTCAGTCAAATTGGTGGTTCCCTTGAACTTAGGTGGATTAACTTTTAAGAAGGTTGCCAGTGTCATCGGGCCCTGAGTTTCACTTCCGCCATTGCCATTATTCTTTATATATTGCCTAAGAGCCTCCGCAGTGGCCTGCATAACAACAGCCATGTTCTTCAACGCCGTAATGAAGTTTATCAGGTTATTTGGGTTGGTTTCCAGTTCCTGAGTCCTAGTACGATCTCTCTCACGGTCTCGACCTTGTCTATGAGGCACCCTCTAGTTCCTATACACACCAAATAATCGATATCAGGTTGATCAGTCTCAATATCTCAAGTTCAGTGCTTCAATTTACCAAAGGAACACTCATGAACTTCATGTTAGATGTATCAGTCAGATACCCTAACTAGCACAGGCATAGACTCAGAGTGTGCATTGAAGCATAAGCAGTTCCATCCCTTAGGCTCACGAGGACGAACTGCTCTGATACCATAATGTGGGACCCTAAAGTTCAAATCCTTATGCTCGAGTCATAAGTTAATGATATTACGGGGTATGACTCCCAGATGGATTATAATACATAATTATAATTAGAATTGAAAGGAAGTATTAAACGAGAAGCCTGAAATTAAGTAAAATAAAATCGTGAAGTCGTATCGCTCACGTATCGACAATAGATAAAACGTGGATCGAAAATGATATAAGGATAAAGTCATAAAGGAGAATAAGAGAAGGACAGTATATGGATATATGACATAAGTAAGTAGCCACTAGTCACGACCCGCAAAGTTTAGGTTGGCTAGGATACAATATAAAAGTAGATGACAACAGTACCTCCTAATCTTTCCCAAATAAAACATGAAAGCCTCTATAGGCAAGTTCAAAAGAGTTCAAGAAATAACATAGAATTTTCAAAATAAAGATGGAGAGATTCTAAGCAAAATATAAAGATCTTTGCCATTGATGTGTGGAGAACGATCTAACACAAAACTCACCGGCAAGTGTACTGGGTCGCATCAAGTAATAATAACTCACATGAGTGAGGTCGATCCCACAGGGATTGCATGATTGAGAAATTTTAGTTTAGTGGTTAATTTAGTCAAGCAAACAAGGATTGATTTAAGTGATTTGTAGCAGACAGAAGGTAAATTGCATGAATTATAAAGGGGAAAGGGATGAATTACAGAAATTAAAGAGAACTGAAAGTAAAGGTGCTGAATCTTAAAGAACAAGAAATTAAATGACTGAAACTTAAATTGCAAGAAATATAAATTGAGGCAACTTAGAGTGCAAGAAATATAGATTGCTTGAATGAAAAAGAGATTGAGGGACTGGGAATTCAGAATTTAAGCAAGAGAAAGTAAATTGCAACAATCAACAAAGCAAAAGGTGAATTGAAATTAACTAGATCTCAAATAGGAAATAAAATTTGATTGCAGTAGTGGTTCAGCAGAAGAACCAAAAAGAAAATCAGATCTCAGGACTCCAAAGACTAGATAGCAAAGTCTAGATCTTAATTGCCTTCCTAGATCCAAGTTCACAAAGCAATTAACGAGAAATTGAAGAGTGAAGAAGTAAAGGAAAATGAATTCAACTTAATTATGCAGTAGGAAAATCAAAGAGATCTTAAATGGAGATTGAGACAGAAGTTCCTCAATTCTTTACACTTAAGACTCAATCAAAACCCAGTAAAGGAAACAAAAAGATCAGAGGAAGAAGAAGTGAATTCTCTCCTCCAATTCTCAAGCCAATGGCAGAAAACAGAATATGAAATTTGAAAACCAGAAGTTCCAAAAGCAGAAAATGAAAAGTGAGCTCTCAAGTTGACAAAAGATGAAAATTCAAAATCCAGTCCTCCTCTCTAATCCTAACTAACACCTATTTATACACTTTCTATTTTATACCTAAGAATTTTCAGTGAGCTTGAAAGATGGGTGAAGAATTGAATTAAATTGGATTTTTAAGTGAATTTAGCCCAAGTGTTGCTCCCAAGAGGATGCCCTGCTCTTGTGGGGAGTGGAGCATTGAAGCTTTGTGTGGGGATCCTGCCTGTGTCAATGTTGTGCGTGCCAAGCTTCCTGGACCGTGTCATGATGTGCGCACCAAGGGGAATGCTCTGCTCTCCTTGTGAGCAGTGCATTGGAGCTTCCAAGGGGAGTGCCAAGGTTGAATCCCATGGAGTGCATTGCTTGGCTTTTTTCTTCTTGGCACCTAATTCACGCATAAGGCTTGGCTTCCTAGAGACCCTTGGTTCGAAACTTGGTTGAGGAAGTTGCTACATTTTTTCCTTGGGTTCCTTGGCACCAAAGTAGCGCCTAGGCCTTTACTTCCTTGGAGGTATTGTGTTCGAACCTTGGAGGTTGAAAACAACCCAATTTTGGCTTGTTTTCCTTGCATTTGAGCACTGCCCCCCTTCCCTCTTGTGATTGGGTTCGAAACCCATGGGTGACACTTGGAGATATTTTCTTTCAATTTTCTTCCAAGAGGACCCCGAAAATGCTCTCAAGGAGAGCAGAGCAATGTTTTTGCTCTTCCTTGTTTCTTGGCTTAAATTTGTGTTCTACTCTAAAGGGGGGCAGAGCAGTGAAGCTTTGCATGCTTGGTTCATTGTTGTGCTCCCTTGGAGAGCATTGTGCTATTAGGGAGAGCAATATGGCTTCCCTTCATTGTTGCGCCACACTCTTTTCTTCTTTTGCCACACTATTTTCTTCCTTGGGCCACACTTCTTAAGCCACGCTTTCTTCTCTTCTTCTTTTCTTCACCTACAATTAATCAAAACAACCAATCAAAGTATCACCAAATTCACAAGGTTCATAAATAATTCAAATATCAATTAATTTTAGCTTGAACCTCATGATTTAGCATCAATTAAAGGGTGGTTGATAGATTCAAATAAACCATGCAATTCCACTCTAAATTACTTACTTATAATGCAAAAAAGTGCATAAAAACTAGTGAAACAAGTGAAATTAGCTTGAAAAATAGGCATATGATGTCTTGTCATCACAACACCAAACTTAAATCTTGCTTGTCCCCAAGCAAGCATCAAACATAAGAGGGAATGAAATGAAAAAGAGAAGCATGCATATCCTTATTAAGCATATAGTTAAACTTGATTTATGGAGTTTTTATGCAGACAATGAAAGCTCACTTATTGTTTGCTGTTACATAAAAGGTATTCCCTTAAAGGCTTACTAAACTCACTGCTACAAGGCTTCATTTATGCTTGTTCCCTTGCTAACTTTTCTTTCGTTGTTTTGCTTAAAAGCTTATTATTCATTGAAGGCTTGGTGGCAAATGTTGCAGCAGCCTTTGCCTTCATTTTTGCCCAACATTTCTTCACCACAGACATATGGCTCATCTTTTTCCTCCTAGGATCATTGATGCCCAGCATCTCTTTGGATAACTAAATGCTTTGTAACTAGGTTGCTCTTTATTGTGGGTTTTCAGCTGGCAATCCCAAATCAGTTGATCTAAGTGGCCAAGTTTTGAAATACTCCTCAGAACCTACTTGCTCAAGCATATCCTAGCACAAGAGCACCACAGGCATGTGTCCTAGGGTCCAAGCTATTGGTGCCTAGCCTTATTCTTTGTTTTTTTTCTTTGCCACTTTTGGCTTTTTCTTCTTCCTTTTCTTTCTGTTTTATTTTATTCTCAAGGGATCATGACTTATATATGCCTTTATGACAGCAAGCTAGTTCACACTTTAATGAAAATGACATTATGCAGCATTTATTTTATGAGCTATGCATTTAATCAAACACATACCACCACTAACTTCCATTATAACTTAAGCAACATTGGATATTTACTTTCTAATTCAAACATTTCTCTTTTATTCAAGCATATGGGAAACAAAACAAAATTTAAAGCTAAGTAATGAATGACAAACATTATGCAGATCAACATACTTAATCAAACAACTTCACTTGCAACTAGATGAAAACTTTAGCAAGACATACATGAATTCCTAAATTAAAACATTTCCCAATAACAAGGATTAAGTGTGAATACAACCTTTTGTGTTGCAGCTTTTCATTCTTCCTTCTGTTGCCTCCTCTTTTAGTCATAATGCAAAATATCTTCAAATGTTGGCTAGTTTTCTGCATACTTCTCAAAAGTTGCTTGCATCTCAAGCCCTTAAGTGAATGGTTAGTATGCATGAATTGAGTGTGTCTTTTGGATTTATTTTGGTGTGGGAACACCAAACTTAATTGCTTTCCACTGCCTCTGATGCAGCAAGTTAACCATATGTGAAATCCTTGTGTCTTTGCTAGAGGTTATGGAATTAAAGCTAGGAAGCAGTTAAATAGTTGAATAATTTGTCTGATTGCTTAGAGCTAGCACTGTGCAGGAAGTGAGAATGTTCTTTTAAATGAGATTTTAGTGGAACACCAAACTTAGAGTCTTTCATTCTCCCTTGAATTATTTTGGTGTGCAACACCAAACTTTGCTCATTGCAATGCATACCAATTATTCAACATTTTTATTGAAAAAGGCTATGAAAAGAAAACTACCTCAGGTTGGGTTGCCTCCCAACAAGCGCTTCTTTATTGTCATTAGCTTGACATCCTTCATCTTTGCTTCAAGAGGGCTGTAGGCTCTGAACATCTTTTTCCTTGTCCCATTGTCCTCAAAAGTAAGGCTTTGCTCTGTGTCCATTTGCTGTGAAATGACTCTTTGTTGCTTCATCCAGCAATTCAAGGCTTCCAAAAGGAAAAACCTTTGTTACCAGATATGGACCAGTCCACTTAGATTTAAGCTTGCCAGGGAAAATCTTGAGCCATGAGTTGTACAGGAGTACTTGCTGTCCTGGTTTGAATTCTTTCTTCAAGATCTTCCTGTCATGCCACCTCTTGGCTTTTTCTTTGTATATCTTAGCGTTTTCATAGGCTTCTAGCCTAAATTCATCCAACTCATTTAGTTGTAACAACCTTTTCTCCCCTGCTGCTTGAGAATCAAGATTGAGGAGTTTAGTTGCCCAGAAGGCTTTGTGTTCAAGCTCTACGTGGAGGTGACAAGATTTGCCATACAATAGCTGAAAGGGGAACTTTCCAATGGGAGTTTTGAAAGCTGTCCTGTATGCCCAGAGTGCATCTTCTAGCTTCCTAGCCCAATCTTTTCTTGTACTTCCTACTGTCTTCTCTAAGATTTTCTTCAATTCCCTATTTACTAATTCAGCCTGGCCATTAGTCTGGGGGTGATATGGTGTGGCTACTTTATGAATGACTCTATATTTATGGAGAAGTTTTTCCATCTGTTTGTTACAAAAATGACCACCACAATCACTAACAAGACCCTTGGGAACTCTATATCTAGTGAAAATATGCTTCTTAAGGAATTGAAGGACAATTTGTGCATTACAGGTGGTTGTGGCTATGGTTTCCACCCACTTTGAGACATACTCCACTCCTACCAAGATATATCTGAAAGAATAGGAAGGGGGAAAGGGTCCCATGAAATCAATGCCCCATAGATCAAATAATTCTACTTCCAGAATTAAATTCTGAGGCATCTCATTCCTTCTTGTCAACCCTCCTGCTTTCTGGCATTCACTACATTTGTGAACAAATTCTCTAGCATCTTTGAAGATAGTTGGCTAATAGAAGCCACTCTACAGTATCTTTGCATCTGTTCTTTCTGGGCCAAAGTGTCCACCATATGCTGAGCCATGGCAATGCCATAATATATCCCTTATTTCACTCTCAGGGACACATTTCCTAATTACTCCATCAGAGCATCTCTTGAATAGGAAAGGTTCATCCCACAAGAACTTCCTTGCTTCATTGACTAGCTTTTTCACTTGTTGCTTAGATAATTCTTGAGTTATCTTCCTCCCTACTTTGTAGTTTGTTATGTCAGCAAACCAAGGTGCTTGTTGGATCTGCAAAAGATGTTCATCTAGAAAGCTTTCATTCACAGGCTGGGAGGCTTCTTGAATTATTTCTTGTGGTAGCCTTGATAAATGATCAGCAACTTGGTTTTCAGTGCCCTTTCTGTCCTTTATTTCAATATCAAACTCTTGTAGGAGTAATATCCACCTGATAAGTCTTGGTTTAGCATCCTGTTTTGACATCAAATACTTAAGGCGGTATGGTCAGTATAAACCACAATTTTGGATCTTATCAAGTATGATCTAAACTTATCAAATGCATAAACTACAGCCAATAGCTCCTTTTCAGTTGTGGTATAATTTTTTTGAGCCTCATTCAACACCTTACTTGCATAATATATGACATGATGCAAGTTTCCCTTCTTTTGTCCAAGCACAGCACCAATTGCAATGTCACTTGCATCACACATGAGTTCAAAAGGTATTTCCCAATCCAGGGATGTGATGATTGGTGCTGTTGTGAGCCTGCTTTTTAAAGTTTCAAAGGCATGCTGGCAACTTTCATAAAAAACAAAAGGGTTATCAATCATTAGCAAATTACTCAAAGGTTTGGCTATTTTAGAAAAATCCTTGATAAACCTTCTATAAAATCATGCATGCCCCAAGAAATTTCTAACAGATTTCACATTAGTTGGTGGAGGGAGCTTCTCTATGATTTCTACTTTTGCCTTATCAACCTCTATCCCTTTTCGTGAAACTTTGTGACCAATAACAATCCCTTCAAGCACCATGAAATGGCACTTCTCCCAGTTCAAAACCAAATTAGTTTCTTGGCACTGTTTCAAGACAAGAGTTAGATGTTTCAGGCAAGCATTGAAATTGTCACCAAAAACAGAAAAGTCGTCCATGAAAACCTCTAAAAACTTTTCGACTATATCTGAAAAAATGGAGAGCATATACCTTTGAAAGGTGGCTGGGGCATTGCATAGCCCAAATGGCATCCTTCTATAAGCGAAAACTCCAAATGGACATGTGAATGAAGTCTTTTCCTGGTCCTTTGGATCTACCACTATCTAATTATACCCAGAATAGCCATCCAGGAAGCAATAGTAAGCATGGCCGGCCAATCTTTCAAGCAGCTGGTCAATGAAGGGAAGAGGGAAATGGTCTTTGCGTGTGGCATCATTCAGCCTCCTATAGTCAATACACATCCTCCATCCTGTCACAGTTCTTGTGGGAATGAGTTCATTCTTCTCATTAACAATGACTGCCATCCCACCCTTCTTTGGTACCACTTGAACTGGGCTTATCCATAAGCTATCAGAGATAGGATAGATTATCCCTGCATTCCACAACTTCATCATTTCCTTCTGGACAACTTCCTTCATTGTGGGATTTAGCCTCCTCTGAGGTTGAACCACTGGTTTGGAATTGTCCTCCAATAGGATCTTATGCATACACACTGCTGGGCTGATGCCTTTCAAGTCGTCAATGGTCCATCCTAAAGCATCCTTGTGAGCTTTGAGTACATCAAGAAGTTCTCCTTCTTCTTTTTCTGTTAGGGACGAATTGATGATCACTGGGAAACTCTCTGATGTGCCAAGGAATGCATATTTGAGATGGGTGGGTAACGGCTTCAGTTCTTATTTCTGCACTTCCTCTTTCTTGTCTGGCTTCACATCTTTGTCAATGGAGATTTCGGCTACTTGTTCCTTTGTTGTCTCTTGACTGCTTTCCTCTTCTTGTTCATGATGATTAGTGTCTAACATTTCCTCCACCAGACTCTCTATCATATCCACACTCAAATAATCCTCTTGTGCAGGAGGGTGTTGCATTGACTTGAAGACATTTATGACCATTTGCTCATTGTGTACTCTGAAGATCATTTCTCCTTTTTCCACATCGATAATAGCTCTTGCAGTTGCTAAAAATGGCCTTCCCAAGATGATTGAATTGTTTTCTTCTTCTTCGGTGTCCAAGATTACAAAGTCCGCAGGAAAGATAAACTCCCCAACCTTTACTAACAAATTTTCCACAATTCCATTGGGTGTCTTGATTGATCTATTATCCATGACTAGTGACATCCTGGTGGGTTTGAACTCTTCTATGGCAAGCTTCCTCATCATGGATAGGGGCATTAAGTTGATACTAGCTCCAAGATCACAAAGAGCTTTGTCTAGATCCATTTTACCTATGGTGCATGAAACTACAAAGCTCCCTGGATCTTTAAGCTTCGGTGGGATTCCTTTTTGAAGCATAACGCTACATTCTTCAGTGAGCAACACAGTCTCCTTCTCACTCCAACTTCTCTTTTTGTTGATCAGATCTTTTAGAAATTTGGCATATAGAGGCATCTGCTCTAATGCCTCGGCCATAGGGATGTTTATCTCCATTTTCTTGAAAGTTTCCAGGAATTTGTGGAAATGTTGATCCTTGGTTTCTTTGTTGAACCTCTGTGGATATGGCAATGGAGGAGTGAAGGCTTTCTCCTTTTGTTGTTGTCCTTGAATTAATTTCTCCTCTCTCTCTTGTAAATTGGTTGGCTTGTCTTCTTTCTTTTTTTGCTTTTTTGTGTTCTTGTTTGGCATCGCATCTTGATCATTGGTTTCTTCTATGTCTGTTGACTTTTCCTTTTCTATTGGCCCTTTGCAGCTCTCTACTTGCTTCTTTGTAGTGTCATTATTGCTTATTAATGTTCTCCCACTTCTTAATTGCACAGCCTAGCACTCTTCCTTAGGATTGGGAATTGTGTCCTTGGCAAGGAACTTGATGGCTTCTTTGTTGCAAATTGTTTAGAGAGTTGGCCAATTTGCCTCTCCACATTCTTTATGGAGGCTTCTTGATTCTTAGTTATCATCTCTTGGTGCTTCCACATTTTGTCCATCAAAGTTTCTAGGTTGGTGATTCTTTGAGATTCTGGTGATGCTTATGGTTGGTTGTGAGATATGGGTGGTGGATGGTAAGCATTTTGGTTGGTGGACTGGTTATGGGCTGGATAATGGTTAGAGTTAGGGTAAGTGTTTTGTGGTTTTTTGAATGAATTTTGGTTGTTATTTTGCTGGTTATTCCTTGAGTTGTTTTGGTTTGTGTTTCTTTGCCATGGCTGTTGGCTTTGGTTATGGTTATCTCCCCACCTAAGATTGGGGTGGTTCTTCCAGGAAGGATTGTAAGTATCGCCATAGACCTCATTCTATCCAGAACTTTGGTTATGCATGTACTGTACTTACTCTTGTTGCTGTTCTTCTTGGCTCTCTTCATTTTGCACCCATGTAGTTGATGATTGGCTTGTATTCACAGCTGCTACTTGAAGACTGTCAATTCTCTTGGCCATCTGCTCAAATTGTTATTGAATTTGTTGTTGTATCATCTTGTTTTGAGCCAAAATGGAGTCCACTCCTTCCAGTTCTAGTACTCCCTTCCTCTGTGATGGTTGTCAGGTTCTTTGATGAGCAAAGAAATATTGGTTGTTGGCCACCATATCTATAAGATTCTGGGCTTCTTCAGCAGTTTTTATCAGTTGTAGTGAACCTCCAACAGAGTGATCCAATACCTCTTGGGATTTCAATGTTAAGCCTTCATAGAAATTCTGCAGCACATCCCATTTGTTGAACATCTCTGGAGGACACTTTCTGATCAAAGCTTTGTATCTGTCCCATGCTTCATACAAAGATTCAGCATCTAATTGGGTGAATGTTTGCACCTCAGTTTCCAGCCTGATAATCCTTTGGGGTGGGTAGAATTTGGCAAGAAATTTGGTCACCAAATCATCCTAACTAGTGATACTTCCTTGGGGGAAGGTCTCAAGCCATTGTGCAGCCTTGTCTCTCAATGAGAATGGGAACAGCAGAAGCTTGTAAGTTTCAAGATTCACACCATTGGATTTGACAGTGCCACAAATCCTCAAGAAGGTGGATAGGTGCTGGTTTGGATCTTCCAATGGGCTTCCTCCATAGGAACAATTGTTCTAGACAAGTGTAATGAGTTGTGGCTTTAACTCAAAATTGTTTGCATTGAAATTGGGAGTGAGAATGCTGCTTCCACAGTGTCTTGGGTTTGCAATTGTGTAAGAAGCTAGAACTCTTCTTTGAGGAGTGATGTGCGGATAATTTATACGCTTTTTGGCATTGTTTTTAGGTAGTTTTTAGTAAGTTCAAGCTACTTTTAGGGATGTTTTTATTAGTTTTTTATGTTAAATTCACATCTATGGACTTTAATATGAGTTTGTATGTTTTTCTGTGATTTCAGGTAATTTCTGGCTGAAATTGAGGGACCTGAGCAAAACTCTGATAAGGAGGCTAACAAAGGACTGCTGATGTTGTTGGAATCTGACCTCTCTGTATTCGAAATGGATTTTCTGGAGCTACAGAACTCCAAATGGCGCGCTCTCAACGGCGTTGGAAAGTAGACATCCAGAGCTTTCCACCAATATATAATAGTCTATAATTTATTCGGTAATTGACGACGTAAACTGGCGCTCAACGCCAGTTCCATGTTGCTGTCTGGAGTAAAACGCCAGAATCACGTCACGACCCGGAGTTGAACGCCCAAAACATGTTACAACTTGGCGTTCAACTCCAGAGGAAGCCTCAGCTCGTGGATAGATCAAGCTCAGCCCAAACACACACCAAGTGGGCCCCGGAAGTGGATTTATGCATCAATTACTTACTCATGTAAACCCTAGTAGCTAGTCTAGTATAAATAGGATAATTTACTATTGTATTAGACATCTTTGGTCTCACTTTTGTTTTTTTCTTCATCTGAGGAGACTATTGATCACATTTTGGGGGGCTGACCATTCAGCCATGCCTAAACCTTTCACTTATGTATTTTCAACGGTGGAGTTTCTACACACCAAAAATTAAGGGTGTGGAGCTCTGCTGTACCTCAAGCTTTAATGCAATTACTACTATTTCCTATTCAATTCTCTTTATTCCTATTCTAAGATATTCGTTGCACTTCAACTTGATGAATGTGATGATCGGTGACCCTCATCATCATTCTCACCTATGAACGCGCGTGATTGACAACCACCTCCGTTCTACCTTAGGCCGGGCGTGTATCTCTTAGATTCCTTAAACAGAATCTTCGTGGTATAAGCTAGATTGATGGCGGCATTCATGAGAATCCAGAAAGTCTAAACCTTGTCTGTGGTATTCCGAGTAGGATTCTGGGATTGAATGACTGTGACGAGCTTCAAACTCCTGAAGGCTGGGCGTTAGTGACAGACGCAAAAGAATCAAGGGATTCTATTCCAACCTAATTGAGAACCTGATGTTTGGAAAACGATCTAACACAAAACTCACCGGCAAGTGTACCGGGTCGCATCAAGTAATAATAACTCACATGAGTGAGGTCGATCCCACACGGATTGAAGGATTGAGCAATTTTAGTTTAGTGGTTGATTTAGTCAAGCGAATCAAGTTTTGGTTGAGTGGGTTGTATTTAACAGAAGCTAAATTGCTTGGAATGTAAAGGGAAAGGGGGAAATTGCAGTAAATTAAAGAGCAGGAAAAATAAACTTGCTGAATCTTAAAGAACAAGTAATTAAATAACTGAAACTTAAAGTGCAAGAAATGTAAATTGCAGAAACTTAAATGGCAAGAAATGTAAATTGCTTGAAAGTAAAAGGGAATTGAGGACTGGAATTGCAGAATCTAAACAAAGAGAAATTGAATTGCCACAATTAATAGAACAGAAACTGAGTTATGAATAATTAGAGTTCAAACAGAAATTGAGATTAAAGTGCAGCAGGGTTCACAGAAGAACCAAAAGTAAATTAGGATCTCAGGACTCCAGAGACTAGGTAGCAGAGCCTAGATCTCAATTACCTTCCTAGATCCAAGTTCTCAAAGCAATTGACAAGAAATTGAAGAAGAAACAGTAAAGAGAATATAAATGGATTCAATTATGCAGAAAAGAAACTAAAGAGCTCTTGAGTGGAGATTGAGACAGAATTTCCTCAATTCTTAACACCCAAGACTCAAAACAAGAAAATTAAAAATGCCCAAGCAAGAACGAGGAAGAAGAGAGATCAATTCCCCTCCCTAATTCTCTAAAATCTCAGTGAAGACACCAAGAGAAGTTCCAAAGTGCAAAAATAAAATTCAAAGCTCAAAGAAAGTGCAAAATTCAAAAGCAAAGCAAAAGGTCCTAATTACATCAAACTAGCTCCTATTTATACACTTTCTATTCTTGGATTTTGGGATTTGGATGGGCTTTTGATTTGGTGAAGAAATGAATTGAATTGGAATTTTAATTAAATTTTTTCGGCCCAAAATAATAGCTTCCAGGAGGCTGCCCTGCCCTTGCGGAGGGCAGGGCAGAAAATTGATGTGTGGTGCGGCTTGGTGCGGGCTGGTGCGGTCTTGGTGCGCAGAACGCTGCCCTGCCCTCCGCGAGATGGGTGCTGTGGTGCGCTGCTGGTGCTGCCAGATTCATTCCTTGGTGCGCCAGACTCGTTTCTTGGTGCGCCAGAATCATGCCACACAAAATGCTGCCCTGCCCTCGCGGAGGGCAGGGCAGTGTTTTCACTTTGATGTCCCGAGTTCGAATCCTGGTTGCTACACACGCTTATTCATTTTCTTTGGCTTTCTTGGCACGGTAATGGAACTTAGTTCCTTGCTTCCTCATGGTCCCGTGTTCAACTCTTGTGGCAAGCATTTGGAGACATTTTCCTTTGATTTTCTCCCCTTGTAAGCCCGATACTGCCCTTGTGGAGGGCAGGGCAACATTTTCTTCTTATTGATTCCAAGGCACAGATTTGTGCTCTGCCCTTGTAGTGGGCAGGGCAGAGTTGCCTTTTATGCCTTGTTCCCTTATGTTGTCCTCCTAGAGGGCAGTGTGCCCTTGTGGAGGGCAATGCTTGCCTCCCCCATTGCATGCGGCACACTTTTCCTTCCTTTGACCACGCTTCCTTCTCCTTGGGTCACGCTTTCTTAGGCCACGCTTTTCTTTTTTATTCTTTTCTTCACCTAAAATAAACCAAAACAACCACTCCAAGTATCACTAAATTCATAAGGCTTATAAATCAATTAAAATTCAATTAAAATTAGCTTAAACCTCATGAGTTAACATTAATTTCATGGTGGTTGCTTGATTTAAAGAAGTTATGCATTTTCATTCCAAATCACTTACTTAGGATGCAAGAAAGTGTATAAAGACTAATAAAACAAGTGAAATTAGCTTGAAAAATGGGTATATGATGACTTGTCATCACAACACCAAACTTAAATCTTGCTTGTCCCCAAGCAAGCATCAAATTTAAGAGCAATTGAAATGAATTAAGAAAAGAACACATATCCTTATTAGGCATATAGCAGAACTTAATTTATGGGATCTTTATGCAGACAATGATAACTCAATTATTGTTGCTGTTACATAATATACATCTTTCCTCAAAGGCTTGCTAAACTTGCTATTAGAAGACTCACTTTTTAATTACTCCCTTGCTAACTTCTCTTGGCTTATAATGCTTAACAAGCTTATTATTCTTTTGGAGGTTTGGTGTCAAATGTTGCAGTAGTAGCCTTTGGCTTTATTTTCTTCTCTTTTTCTCAACATCTTTCCACCACAGACACATGGCTCACTAATTCTTCCTAGGATCATTGATGCCCAGCATCTCTTTGGATAACTAAATGTTCTGTATCTAAGTTGCTCTTTATTGTGGATTTTCAATTGGCCATCCCAAATCAGTTGATCTAAGTGACCGGGTTTTAAAATACCCCTTAGAATTTACTCATCCAAGCATATCTTAGTACAAGAACACCACAGGCATATGTCCTAGGGTCCAAGCTATTGGTGTCCAACCTTTATTCTTTGTTTTTCTTGCCATTTTGGCTTTTTCTTCTTCCTTTTCTTTCTGTTTTCGTTACCAAGGGCTTTTTTCTTTATTGAAGAATCTTTACAACAGCAAGCTAACTCACACTTGAATGAGAATGATATTATGCAACAATTATTTCATGAGTTATGCATTTAATCGAACACATATACCACCACTAACTTCCATTCTTACTTATGCAACATTGGATATTTCACTTTTCAATTCAAAAAAATCTCTTTTATTTAAGCATGTGGGAAACAAAACAAATTTCAAGCTAAGTGATGGATAACAAGAATTATGCAGATTTAGCATTTTTCTAACTATTTATTAAATAACTAAAATGAAAACAAAGAATAAAAATTGCATGAAGTAAAAAGAAATAGATGATGGAGGAATATCATGTTTCAGACATGCATCTCCTTATTAGAGACATGAAAGAGTAAATATGAAAGAACTTTGCCACCTTCTAATGGTCGTGGCTGCTGCTTGATTCTCCCTTCTTTTTCTTTCTCTTCCCTGTCTTGGAATAATCTCGGATCTCTTCACCAAGACATCTTCTACCCCAAACAGAATCTAAGAGTCCTGAGAGCCCAACGTCTTCCAATCTTTTAAAAGTTGCCTCAGTATATTGACGAGATCTTGCCTGTTGCTTGGCTACAAATTCAGGGCATTGCTCAAATGGCTTGATCTCAGGATTGAGTGTTGGCAAATTGTGGGTCAAGTACTCCAACCTTGCTTGCATGTTTTCATCATTCTCCATTCTTTGTGCATATCTAACTTCTCCCATGGTGTGATGAACATTCTTCCATTGATACAGGTTGTGACTATATTCCCCTGCTTTAGCTTGACTAAAATACAGCTTATCATATGATTCTTTGAATTCTTTGTATTTCTCTTTTTGTCCTTCAAGAATCTATGCTTGAAATTCTTGCTGCTGAGTCATCATTTGTTGTTGCCATCTCTCTTGTTTCTCCTCCATTTGATGCTGCCAAGCTTCTCGTTCCTCTTTTTCTTTCAAAAATTGCTCCATAAATTCTGGATGGGGCTCTAGATATTTCTCTTGGCCCACCTGATTTTGACCTTGTTGAGCCTGCATGAGTTGCTGAGATAGTTCTTCAATTGAACTTTGTAACTGGCTCATGTCTATGGCATCATGAGCTTGATTTCGTCCTTCCTCTCTTTGTGATCTCCTTTGTCTAGGAGCTACCACCCCTTCTTGATCTTCTTCTTCATTCGTTCCCTCCATACTCTTCTTGGTGATTCCTTTTCCCTTTTTCACTTTTTCTGTGTCCTCATCTTCAAAGATTACTCTAGCTTTGTCACATAGCCTGAGGATGGTACTTGGATGTCCAAGACTACTTGATTTGCTTGTGCTATTGGCCATCTCTTGAATACTGTCGGCTATGAGTTGTGCGAGGTTGATTTCACCTCCATGTAAGATGCAGTACGTCAAGAGTGCCCATTTGATTGTGACCCAAGAGGCGTTTCCAGTAGAAAGGATAGATCTTCTCACTATTTCATACCATCCCTTGGCCACAGGAGTAAGATTTATCCTTCTCAAGTGACTTGGAACTCCCTTTGAATCTCTTTCCCAATCTGTATTCTCCACACATAACCCTTGCAAGATCTCATCAGGATTGTTTTCCATCTGCAATCTGGTTTCATAACTGGGCTCTGCATAAGTTATGGTTCTCAACTTGAGGGCCCTTGTGATGGCAGCTGGGCTAAAACTCACTTCAACTCCTCTGACATAACTTGTGTAAGGGGCACTATCTTTGTTTTCTTTTACAGCATTTGCATAGAACTCCCTGATCATGACTGCACTGATGTCAACAAGAAGAGCACATAAGAGTTCCCACCTTCTTTCTTTAGTGATTTGCCTCATGATGGGATATTCTCCTTCCTTCAAATCAAGACCTTTCTCATAGATGACATTCTTTGTCTTCATGAACCTATGATATCTCCCTTCATGGAATTGGGATCTAAATTTGGTTGCATCAAATAATGGAGTTTCGGCTACCATAGGTTCCTTTCCCGGCCTCCTTTTTGAACTTGAAGAGGTCATTGGATTTGAGGTGAAAAGAAAAGAAAAGTGAGAAAAGAAGAAGTATGTGTTGTGTTTGGGAAGAGTTTTGGTTCGGTTCTGTTGTGAGACAAGGGAATTATGTTAGTTTTAGGAGTAAAGAGGATTATGATTTTCATATGAAGGTAGCTTGAATGAGTGTGTAAACCGTTTAGTGCTACGGCTATTAATAGGCAGATTCTTCAAGCTTTCCAACAAAACCACAATGAATGAGGAAAGAGCTCGTTGGTGCTCATGAAGGGTTGAGATTGAGTTGTTCATCAAAGGAGTGCATGGAATGGACGGTCTGCATGCATTGTTGAGGCTTTGACGAGGATCCTCCTCCCATTGGCTGCATGCATTTAGGCGTTCAATGATGCATGTATGCATGCAAATTCTGCTTCCCCATGAGCGCATTCTTCTAGGCACATGTGACCATCCTCACATAGCTTATCCTAGCCGTGGCCCCTCCTTGCTTTTGTCTCAATCTTTTTCTCCTGCATGAATCAAGACAGCTAGCCTTAAATCATTAATACAATCGTTGGCAATTGATTTGTAATAAAAGATTTGTTTTGTTTTGCTTATTATCATTTATTATATATAATTTTTTTTTCTTTCATGGTCAATTGTGTCCCTTAATTAAAGATGCTAAAATCTGGTGAACACCAAACTTATCTTTTATTGAGGGAATGGCTTAACAATGCAAACCATTCTTCACAATTGATGCATTTTTAAAAAAAAAAATTTTGATGCATGATCCCTTTCTGTATGGTTTTGAGTCCATGATTGGGAAATGATCTTCTGAACATTGTTACACATGCAGACACCAAACTTAGTGTTTGGTCATATGCTTCATCAAAAGAATTATGCATATGTTCTAAGACTAATCCCCTTTATTGAAAAATGAACTTGGGTGTGCCTTAAGGTACACCAAACTTAGAAGTTTGACATGTGCTTTAAAACAATGTATGTATTTATCAGGCATGAAAATTCAAAATCATACTCAGAGGAATCATAGCTTATTAAATGAAAGAGAAGACAGAAATCTTAAATCATGGGTTGCCTCCTATGAAGCGCTCTTTTATTGTCACTAGCTTGACATCAAACTCCCTTTAGGGTGGTTGATGTTGGTGATGTCTCAACTTGTCACCTCTCACTGTAAACTTTCTCTGTGTGCCTTAATGCTCAATTTCCATATGCTCCAGAGAAAGTACTTGGTTGACAGTGTAATAATCTTCTGTTCCTAGTTGTTGATATACTAATTGTACTTTGTCACCTTTGGAAAATCCCTCAGTTGGAATTTTCTTGTTCTTCCACCCTTTGTGAGCCTTGTTCTTGCTCTTCATCTTTTTCTTTCTTGTTGATCTTTCTTTCTTGTCAGTGACTTGGGTTGTGATACCTTCCTTCTTGTTTATCACCCCTGCTTCCTTTTGAATTCCTTTTTCTCCTTGTACAAGCTTGTTTTTCTGTTCTACTGCCTTGTCGGTTGCTTGCTTTGGAAGGAGATCACCACTTGTTTTGCTTGTTTCTTCATTCCTTTGTAATTATGGAAAGACTCTCAAGATGATGCTCTCCTCATGCATCCTGAGGGTTAACTCTCCCTGCTCTATATCCACAATGGCTCTAGCAGTGGCCAAAAATGGTCGACCAAGTATTATGGAGTCATTTCCATTTTCTGAAGAATCCAGGACCACAAAATCCGCAGGATATATGAACTTGTCAACCTTAACTAACAGGTTCTCAATCAGCCCTTTAGGATATAGTACTGATTGGTCCACCAACTCCAAGGACATCTGTATTGGCTTCACCTCCTCTATGCCAAGCTTTTTCACTAAAGAAGATGGGATTAGATTTATGCTTGCTCCTAAATCACACATTCCCTTGTTGATGAATAGGTTTCCAATAGTGCAGGGTAGGAAGAAACCTCCAGGATCTTCAAGCTTGGGAGGGAGTCCCTTTTTAATGATTGCACTACATTCTTCACTAAGCATTACAGTCTCTTTTTCACTCCAACTTCTCTTCTTGTTGATGAGCTCTTTCAAGAACTTGGCATACAGAGGCATTTGCTCCAATGCCTCAGCTAAGGGTATGTTGATTTCCAGCTTCTTGAAAGTCTCAAGAAATTTGTGAAAATGCTGATCCTTTGTCTCTTTGTGAAATCTCTGTGGATAAGGCAGTGGTGGTGTTAAGTTCTTCTCCACTTGATATTGTCTTGGATTTGGTTCTTCCTTGATCTGCTTTCCTTTCTCTAGATTCTGTGGTTCGTTGTTTTCCTTTGTGAGTTTTTTTGGGACATCCTTGCTTAACATGTCCTTGTTGATGGATTCATCATTCTTTGTTGACTCATTGTCATTGTTCTTGGTTGCTCCTTGGTTACCATCCACTAACACTTTTCCACTTCTCAGTTGCACAACCTTGCATTCTTCTTTTGGGTTAGGAATGGTGTCACTTGGTAGTGAGCTTGATGGTTTTTCAACAGAAATCTGTTTGGAGATTTGCCCAATTTGCCGTTCTAAGTTCTTCATGGAAGCTTCTTGGTTCTTTGTTGTCAATTCTTGGTTCTTCATCATCTTTTCCATGAGCAGCTCTAGATTAGTGATCCTCTGGGATTCTTGTGAAATTGGTTGGTTTTGGGGTGTTGATGGATGATGATAGGTGTTTTGATTTGTTGGGTGGTTATTGGGTGGATAATGGTTAGAGTTGGGGTAATTATTTTGTGGTTTTCTGTATGTATTTTGGTTAGTGTTTGGCTGGGGATTGTGGTTTGTGTTTTTCCAATTGTTTTGTGTTGAGTTCCTTTACCATGGCTGTTGGTTTTGATTATGGGTGTCTCCCCATCTGAGGTTGGGATGGTTCTTCCAAGATGGATTGTAAGTATCACCATAGACTTCATTTGTTCCAGGATTTTGGTTGTGCATGTACTGGACTTGCTCTTGCTGTTGCTCCTCTTGAGTTTCTTCACTTTGCACCCAAGTAGTTGGTGGTTGGCTTGTGGCACTCACTGATACAACTTGCAAGCCATCAATCCTTTTAGCCATTTGCTCAAACTGTTGTTGAATCTGCTGCTGCATTATCTTGTTCTGAGCTAGAATTGAATCCACTCCTTCCAACTCCATTACTCCTCTTCTTTGTGATGGTTGGCGTTGTCTTTGATGAGCAAAGAAATATTGGTTATTGGCCACCATATCAATGAGGTTTTGAGCTTCCTCTGTAGTTTTCATGAGTTGCAAAGAGCCTCCAGCTGAATGGTCAAGTGCTTCTTGAGCCTTAAGAGTGAGTCCCTCATAGAAGTTCTACAACTTGTCCCACTCAGTGAACATCTCTGGTGGACATTTCCTCAATAGAGCCTTATATCTTTCCCATGCTTCATATAAGTTCTCAGCCTCCATTTGAGTGAATGTATGCACCTCAGTCTTCAATCTTAGGATTCTTTGAGGGGGATAAAATTTGGCAAGGAATTTGCTCACTAAGTCATCCCAAGTGTTGATGCTTTCTTTTGGAAAGGTTTCTAGCCATTGAGTGGCTTTATCTCTGAGAGAAAATGGAAAGAGCAATAACTTGTAGCTATCAGGAGGTACACCATTGGTTTTCACCGTGTCACAGATTCTCAAGAAAGTAGATAAATGTTGATTTGGGTCCTCCAATGGTCCTCCTCCAAAAGAGCAGTTGTTTTGAACTAAAGTGATGAGTTGTGGCTTTAATTCAAAATTGTTTGCATTGACATTAGGAGGAAGAATGCTACTTCCACAGTGTCTAGCATTTGCAAATGTATATGAAGCCAGGACTCTTCGTTGTTGTTGGTTATTGTTGGCTCCTTCTCCTGGTTGATTGAGATCTCCTTCCATTTCTTGGAATTCCTCCTCAGATTCTTCCTCTCCAATAACGTTCTTCCCTCTTTCAGCTCTTCTTATTCTTCGAAGAGTTCTTTGGTCAATTTCAGAGAGGACAGGAGAAGATCTTCCTGTACCTGACATACAAACACACAACAATAAACACACAGATCCAGAAAACCAATGAAACTTCAATCTATAGCTAGAATGAAGTTTTAGTTAGTTTAAGCAAAAATTCAAACAGTTAGTGTGTTAGTCAAAATTAAAATAACAGAAAAGAAAAAAATGCTTGATCTAGATCTCCACTTCACTTAATCATTGTCAATCTATTTCAATCCCCGGCAACGGCGCCAAAAACTTGATGTGTGGAAAACGATCCAACACAAAACTCACCGGCAAGTGTACCGGGTCGCATCAAGTAATAATAACTCACATGAGTGAGGTCGATCCCACAGGGATTGAAGGATTGAGCAATTTTAGTTTAGTGGTTGATTTAGTCAAGCGAATCAAGTTTTGGTTGAGTGGGTTGTATTTAACAGAAGCTAAATTGCTTGGAATGTAAAGGGAAAGGGGGAAATTGCAGTAAATTAAAGAGCGGGAAAAATAAACTTGCTGAATCTTAAAGAACAAGTAATTAAATAACTGAAACTTAAAGTGCAAGAAATGTAAATTACAGAAACTTAAATGGCAAGAAATGTAAATTGCTTGAAAGTAAAAGGGAATTGAGGACTGGGATTGCAGAATCTAAACAAAGAGAAATTGAATTGCCACAATTAATAGAACAGAAACTGAGTTATGAACAATTAGAGTTCAAACAGAAATTGAGATTAAAGTGCAGCAGGGTTCACAGAAGAGCCAAAAGTAAATTCGGATCTCAGGACTCCAGAGACTAGGTAGCAGAGCCTAGATCTCAATTACCTTCCTAGATCCAAGTTCTCAAAGCAATTGACAAGAAATTGAAGAAGAAACAGTAAAGAGAATGTAAATGGATTCAATTATGCAGAAAAGAAACTAAAGAGCTCTTGAGTGGAGATTGAGACAGAATTTCCTCAATTCTTAACACCCAAGACTCAAAACAAGAAAATTAAAAATGCCCAAGCAAGAACGAGGAAGAAGAGAGATCAATTCCCCTCCCTAATTCTCTGAAATCTCAGTGAAGACACCAAGAGAAGTTCCAAAGTGCAAAAATAAAATTCAAAGCTCAAAGAAAGTGCAAAATTCAAAAGCAAAGCAAAAGGTCCTAATTACATCAAACTAGCTCCTATTTATACACTTTCTATTCTTGGATTTTGGGATTTGGATGGGCTTTTGATTTGGTGAAGAAATGAATTGAATTGGAATTTTAATTAAATTTTCGGCCCAAAATAATAGCTTCCAGGAGTCTGCCCTGCCCTTGCGGAGGGCAGGGCAGAAAATTGATGTGTGGTGCGGCTTGGTGCGAGCTGGTGCGGTCTTGGTGCACAGAACGCTGCCCTGCCCTCGCGGAGGGCAGGGCAGGAAAAATTGGTGCGCCAGATGGGTGCTGTGGTGCGCTGCTGGTGCTGCCAGATTCATTCCTTGGTGCACCAGACTCGTTTCTTGGTGCGCCAGAATCATGCCACACAAAATGCTGTCCTGCCCTCGCGGAGGGCAGGGTAGTGTTTTCACTTTGATGTCCTGAGTTCGAATCCTGGCTGCTACACACGCTTATTCATTTTCTTTGGCTTTCTTGGCACGGTAATGGAACTTAGTTCCTTGCTTCCTCATGGTCCCGTGTTCAACTCTTGTGGCAAGCATTTGGAGACATTTTCCTTTGATTTTCTCCCCTTGTGAGCCCGATACTGCCCTTGTGGAGGGCAGGGCAACATTTTCTTCTTATTGATTCCAAGGCACAGATTTTTGCTCTGCCTTTGTAGTGGGCAGGGCAGAGTTGCCTTTTATGCCTTGTTCCCTTATGTTGCCCTCCTAGAGGGCAGTGTGCCCTTGTGGAGGGCAATGCTTGCCTCCCCCATTGCATGCGGCACACTTTTCCTTCCTTTGACCACGCTTCCTTCTCCTTGGGTCACGCTTTCTTAGGCCACGCTTTTCTCTTTTATTCTTTTCTTCACCTAAAATAAACCAAAACAACCACTCCAAGTATCACTAAATTCATAAGGCTTATAAATCAATTAAAATTCAATTAAAATTAGCTTAAACCTCATGAGTTAACATTAATTTCATGGTGGTTGCTTGATTTAAAGAAGTTATGCATTTTCATTCCAAATCACTTACTTAGGATGCAAGAAAGTGTATAAAGACTAATAAAACAAGTGAAATTAGCTTGAAAAATGGGTATATGATGACTTGTCATCAGATCCGACAGATGATTAGCCGTGCTGTGATAGAGCATTTGGACCTTTTTCACTGAGAGGATGGGATGTAGCCATTGACAACAGTTATGCCCTACATACAGCTTGCCATGGAAAGAAGTAAGAAGGATTGAAGGAAGAAGTAGGAAAGTAGAAAAAGAAAGGGCACAGTATCTATAGACGCTTATCTGAAATTCCCACCATTAATTTACATAAGTATTTCTATCCTATTTTAATTATCTTTATTTTCTGTTTATGATTTATTATTATTTGAAAATCCATAATCAATTATTATCCGCCTGACTGAGATTTAGAAGATGACCATAGCTTGCTTCATACCAACAATCTCTGTGGGATCGACCTTTACTCATGTAAGGTTTATTACTTGGACGACCCAGTATACTTGCTGGTTAGTTGAACGGAGTTGTGTCCACACATAGCAAAGAGCCATTATAATTATTCCATACAACAACAAAGAATACAACATTGATGATCATAATTTCGTCCACCAAGTTTTTGGCGCTGTTGCCGGGGATTGTTCGAGTATGGACAACTAACGGTTCATCTTGTTGCTCAGATTAGGTAATTTTCTTTTTGTTTTGTTTTTAAAAATTTTTCATAATTTTTTTCCTTTTTTTCGAAAATAAATAAAGAAAATACCAAAAAAATCATAAAATCATAAAAAAAACCAAAAATATTTTTTGTTCTTGTTTGAGTCTTGAGTCAATTTTTAAGTTTGGTGTCAATTGCATGTTTTTAAAATTTATGCATATTTTTTTCAAAAATTCCATGCATTCATATTGTTCTTCATGATCTTCAAGTTGTTCTTGGTAAGTCTTCTTGTTTGATCTTGATGATTTTTTGTTTTGTGTCTTTTATTGTTTTTCATGTGCATTCTTGCATTCACAGTGTCCATGCATTAAGGATTTCTAAGTTTGGTGTCTTGCATGTTTTCTTTGCATAAAAAATTTTTCAAAAATATGTTCTTGATGTTCATCATGATCTTCAAAGTGTTCTTGGTGTTCATCTTTACAATTCATAGTGTTCTTGCATGCATCATGTGTTTTGATCCAAAATTTTCATGTTTTGGGTCATTTTTATGTTTCTCTCTCTCATCATTAAAAATTCAAAAAATCAAAAAAATATATTTTCCTTAATTTTCTCATAATTTTCGAAAATTTGAGTTGACTTAGTCAAAAATTTTTAAAATTAGTTGTTTCTTACAAGTCAAGTCAAATTTTCAAATTTAAAAATCTTATCTTTTCAAAATCTTTTTCAAAAATCATATCTTTTCCATTTTTTTCCTCTTTTTTTCGAAAATTTCAAAAAACTTTTTCAAAATATTTTCAAAATCTTTTTCTTATCTTTATATCAAATTTTCGAAAATTCACTAACAATTAATGTGATTGATTCAAAAATTTGAAGTTTGTTACTTTCTTGTTAAGAAAGGAATCTTTAAATTCTAGAATCTTATCTTGTAGTTTCTTGTTAGTAAAGTAATTAATTTTAACTTTAAAAATTAAATCTTTTTCAACCATATCTTTTTATCATATCTCCTTATCTTATCTTTTTATCATATCTTTTTAAAAAATTTTATCTTGTCCAAAAAATTTAATTTCAAAATATCTTCTTATCTTCTTATCTTTTCAAATTTGATTTTCAAATCTTTTTCAATCAACTAACTAACTTCTTTTCTGTTTTTTATCTTTTTCAAAACCACCTAACTACTTTTCTATCTCTAATTTTTGAAAATATCTCCTTCTTTTTCAAAAAATTCTTTTTAATTAATTAATTATTTCAAATTTTAATTTTAAATTTTAATTTCCTATCTTAATTTTCGAAAATCATTAACTCCTTTTCAAAAATATTTTCGAAATTCCATCTCTCATCTTCTTCTATTTATTTATTTATTTACTAACACTTCTCTTCATCTCTTATCACCTTCCCTATCCTTACTCTTTATACAGATTATTCATCCCTCTCCTTCCATTATCCCCTTTCTTCTTCTACTAACAATAAGGAACCTCTTTACTGTGACATAGAGGATTCCTCTTTCTTTTCTTGTTCTCTTCTTCCCTATATGAGCAGGAACAAGGAAAAAAAGACATTCTTATTGAAGTTGACCCTGAACCTGAAAGGACTCTGAAGAGGAAATTAAGAGAAGATCAAAGAGCAATGAGGGAGGAGCAACAAAGGAAAGGAAGGGACATAGAAGAGCTTAAGGACAATGTTGGTCCTTCAAGAAGAAGACGCCACTAAGGTGGATTCATTCCTTGTTCTTACTTTTCTGCTGTTCGGTTTTTATATTATATGTTTATCTATGTTTTGTGTCTCTACTTCATGATCATTAGTGTTTAGTAACTATGTCTTAAAGTTATGAATAATTCCATGAATCCTTCACCTCTCTTAAATAAAAAATGTTTTAATTCAAAAGAACAAGAAGTACATGAATTTCGAATTTATCTTTGAATTTAGTTTAATTATATTGATGTGGTGACAATACTTTTTGCTTTCTGAATGAATGCTTGAACAGTGCATATTTTTGATCTTGTTGTTTATGAATGTTAAAATTGTTGGCTCTTGAAAGAATGATGAACAAAGAGAAATGTTATTGACAATCTGAAAAATCATGAAATTGATTCTTGAAGCAAGAAAAAGTAGTGAAAAACAAAATCAGGCAAAAAAAATAGAAAGAAAAAGAAATAACAAGCAGAAAAAGCCAATAGCCCTTAAAACCAAAAGGCAAGGGTAAAAAAAGGATCCAAGGCTTTGAGCATCAATGGATAGGAGGGCCCAAGGAAATAAAATCCAGGCCTAAGCGGCTGAATTAAGCTGTCCCTAACCATGTGCTTGTGGCATGCAGGTCCAAGTGAAAAGCTTGAGACTGAGTGGTTAAAGTCGTGATCCAAAGTAAAAAGAGTGTGCTTAAGAGCTCTGGACACCTCTAACTAGGGACTCTAGCAAAGCTGAGTCACAATCTGAAAAGGTTCACCCAGTCATGTGTCTGTGGCATTTATGTATCTGGTGGTAATACTGGAAAACAAAGTGCTTAGGGCCACGGCCAAGACTCATAAAAGTAGCTGTGTTCAAGAATCAACATACTTAACTAGGAGAATCAATAACACCATCCGAAATTCTAAGTTCCTAGAGAAGCCAATCATTCTGAACTTCAAAGGAAAAAGTGAGATGCCAAAACTGTTCAGAAGCAAAAAGCTACAAGTCCCGCTCATCTAATTAGAATTAATCTTCATTGATATTTTAGAATTTATAGTATATTCTCTTCTTTTTATCCTATTTGATTTTCAGTTGCTTGGGGACAAGCAACAATTTAAGTTTGGTGTTGTGATGAGCGGATAATTTATACGCTTTTTGGCATTGTTTTTAGGTAGTTTTTAGTAAGTTCAAGCTACTTTTAGGGATGTTTTCATTAGTTTTTATGTTAAATTCACATTTTTGGACTTTACTATGAGTTTGTATGTTTTTCTATGATTTCAGGTAATTTCTGGCTAAAATTGAGGGACTTGAGCAAAACTCTGATAAGGAGGCTGACAAAGGACTGCTGATGCTGTTGGAATCTGACCTCCCTGCACTCGAAATGGATTTTCTGGAGCTACATAACTCCAAACGGGGCGCTCTCAACGGCGTTGGAAAATAGACATCCTGAGCTTTCCATCAATATTTAATAGTCCATACTTTATTCGAGAATTGATGACGTAAACTGGCGCTCAACACCAGTTCCATGTTGCTGTCTGGAGTAAAACGCCAGAATCACGTCACGACCCGGAGTTGAATGCCCAAAACACGTTACAACTTGACGTTCAACTCCAAAAGAAGCCTCAGCTCGTGGATAGATCAAGCTCAGCCCAAACACACACCAAGTGGGCCCCGGAAGTGGATTTATGCATCAATTACTTACTCATGTAAACCCTAGTAGCTAGTCTAGTATAAATAGGATAATTTACTATTGTATTAGACATCTTTGGTCTCACTTTTGTTTTTTTCTTCATCTGAGGAGACTATTGATCACGTTTTTGGGGGCTGGCCATTCAGCCATACCTAAACCTTTCACTTATGTATTTTCAACGGTGGAGTTTCTACACACCAAAAATTAAGGGTGTGGAGCTCTGCTGTACCTCAAGCTTTAATGCAATTACTACTATTTCCTATTCAATTCTCTTTATTCCTATTCTAAGATATTCGTTGCACTTCAACTTGATGAATGTGATGATCGGTGACACTCATCATCATTCTCACCTATGAACGCGCGTGATTGACAACCACTTCCGTTCTACCTTAGGCCGGGCGTGTATCTCTTAGATTCCTTAAACAGAATCTTCGTGGTATAAGCTAGATTGATGGCGGCATTCATGAGAATTCGGAAAGTCTAAACCTTGTCTGTGGTATTCCTAGTAGGATTCTGGGATTGAATGACTGTGACGAGCTTCAAACTCCTGAAGGCTGGGCGTTAGTGATAGACGCAAAAGAATCAAGGGATTCTATTCCAACCTGATTGAGAACCAACAGATGATTAGTCGTGCTGTGACAGAGCATTTGGACCTTTTTCACTGAGAGGATGGGATGTAGCCATTGACAACGGTGATGCCCTACATACAGCTTGCCATGGAAAGGAGTAAGAAGGATTGAAGGAAGAAGTAGGAAAGTAGAAAAAGAAAGGGCACAGTATCTATAGACGCTTATCTGAAATTCCCACCATTAATTTACATAAGTATTTCTACCCTATTTTAATTATCTTTATTTTCTGTTTATTATTTATTATTATTCGAAAATCCATAATCAATTATTATCCGCTTGACTGAGACTTTCAAGATGACCATAACTTGCTTCATACCAACAATCTCTGTGGGATCGACCCTTACTCACGTAAGGTTTATTACTTGGACGACCCAGTACACTTGCTGGTTAGTTGAACGGAGTTGTGTCCACACATAGCAAAGAGCCATTATAATTATTACATACAACAACAAAGAATACAACATTGATGATCACAATTTCGTCCACCAAGGAGGATTATTGTTGGTTACTCCCCCTATTGGATTCGAATTTGAGGGATTCCCTTCCATTTCGTGATACTCTTCTTCCTCTGAACCTTCTTCTTCTCCAACAACACTCTTTTCTCTAGCTTCTCTTCTCAACTTCCTAAGGGTTCATTCGTCTTGCTCAGAGAAGTGAGAATTCTCTCTTCTTACCTGTGACATACACACAATCACAAGGAACAAACAACAGCACTCTTGAAAATTGAGTGTAGTTAGTTGAGACAAAATCTCAAACAGTTAGCGAATTAATCAAAATTAAAGAAAAAGTGCTTGATCTAAACTACCACCTCACTTAATCATTGTCAATCTATTTCAGTCCCCGACAACGGCGCCAAAAACTTGATGTGTGGAAAACGATCCAACACAAAACTCACCGGCAAGTGTACCGGGTCGCATCAAGTAATAATAACTCACATGAGTGAGGTCGATCCCACAAGGATTGAAGGATTGAGCAATTTTAGTTTAATGGTTAATTTAGTCAAGCAACAAGGATTGATTTGAGTGATTTGTAGCAAACAGATGGTAAATTGCATGAATTATAAATGGGAAAGGGATGAATTGTAGAAATTAAAGAGAACTGAAAGTAAAGGTGCTGAATCTTAAATAACAAGAAATTAAATGACTGAAACTTAAATTGCAAGAAATATAAATTGAGGCAACTTAGAATGCAAGAAATATAGATTGCTTGAATGAAAAGGGATTGAGGGACTGAGAATTCAGAATTTAAGCAAGAGAAAGTAAATTGCAACAATTAACAAAGCAAAAGGTGAATTGAAATTAACTAGATCTCAAATAGGAAATAAAATTTGATTGCAGTAGTTGTTCAGCAGAAGAACCAAAAAGAAAATCAGATCTCAGGACTCCAAAGACTAGATAGCAAAGTCTAGATCTCAATTGCCTTCTTAGATCCAAGTTCACAAAGCAATTAAAGAGAAATTGAAGAGTGAAGCAGTAAAGGAAATTGAATTCAACTTAATTATGCAGTAGGAAAATCAAAGAGATCTTAAATGGAGATTGAGACAGAAGTTCCTCAATTCTTTACACTTAAGACTCAATCAAAACCCAGTAAAGGAAACAAAAAGATCAGAGGAAGAAGAAGTGAATTCTCTCCTCCAATTCTCAAGCCAATGGCAGAAAACAGAATATGAAAATTGAAAACCAGAAGTTCCAAAAGCAGAAAATGAAAAGTGAGCTCTCAAGTTGACAAAAGATGAAAATTCAAAATCCAGTCCTCCTCTCTAATCCTAAGTAACACTTATTTATACACTTTCTATTTTAGATCTAAGAATTTTGAGTGGGCTTGAAAGATGGGTGAAGAATTGAATTAAATTGGATTTTTAAGTGAATTTAGCCCAAGTGTTGCTCCCAAGAGGATGCCCTGCTCTTGTGGGGAGCGGAGCATTGAAGCTTTGTGTGGGGATCCTTGTTGCGTGCCAAGGTTTGTGAGGCAACATGAGATTGCTCTGCTCTTGTGGAGAGCGGAGTAGTGGAGCCTTGCATGTGCATCCTGCCCGTGTCAATGTTGTGCGCGCCAAGCTTCCTAGACCATGTCATGATGCACGCACCAAGGGGAATGCTCTGCTCTCCTTGTGAGCAGTGCATTGGAGCTTCCAAGGGGAGTGCCAAGTTCGAATCCAATGGAGTGCATTGCTTGGCTTTTTTCTTCTTGGCACCTAATTCACGCATAAGGCTTGGCTTCCTATAGACCCTTGGTTCGAAACTTGGTTGAGGAAGTTGCTGCATTTTTTCCTTGGGTTCCTTGGCACCAAAGTAGCGCCTAGGCCTTTACTTCCTTGGAGGTCTTGTGTTCGAACCTTGGAGGTTGAAAACAAGCCAATTTTGGCTTGTTTTCCTTGCATTTGAGCGCTGCCCCCCTTCCCTCTTGTGATTGGGTTCGAAACCCATGGGTGGCACTTGGAGATATTTTCTTTCAATTTTCTTCCAAGAGGAGCCCGAAAATGCTCTCAAGGAGAACAGAACAATGTTTTTGCTCTTCCTTGTTTCTTGGCTTAAATTTGTGCTCCACTCTAAAGAGGGGGCAGAGCAGTGAAGCTTTGCATGCTTGGTTCATTGTTGTGCTCCCTTGGAGAGGATTGTGCTCTTGGGGAGAGCAATAGGCTTTCCTTCATTGTTGTGCCACACTCTCTTCTTCTTTTGCAACACTATTTTCTTCCTTGGGCCACACTTCTTAAGCCACGCTTTCTTCTCTTCTTCTTTTCTTCACCTACAATTAATCAAAACAACCAATCAAAGTATCACCAAATTCACAAGGTTCATATATCATTCAAATATCAATTAATTTTAACTTGAACCTCATGATTTAGCATCAATTAAAGGGTGGTTGATTGATTCAAATAAATCATGCAATTCCACTCTAAATTACTTACTTACAATCCAAGAAAGTGCATAAAAACTAGTGAAATAAGTGAAATTAGCTTGAAAAATAGGCATATGATGACTTGTCATCAGCCATCTCTTAGATGAACCACAGCTCACTTCTGAGCACCTGGATCTGTATCTGAAAAATAAGAGATATATACGGAATGAGAACCCCCGACCCATGGGTCCCCAGTACGGTAAAAGTGCCAAATAAATACAATGTATTGTAATAAAAACCCACTAAGCATCCTAAACTTCCTTTCACGAAATATTCATCCTATGTTCTCGCTAATCCATAAATAGGCAACTGACACAAGGGAATGCTAAATCTAATTCATATTCCTCTTGCTTTCCAACTTTCTAACTCCCAGACAATTCACAGTCAGAATTATAAACGAAACCGATCCCAGCCATACTCTCTCAGCAATTCTATATCATTACCTCATAGCCTAACCTAGAGCAAGTGAAATCACTTCACTACGTCTACCCAGGGAGCTCAATTACCTCATTCAATAATCATCATCATTATTCAATTACATCATCAACTCATCTCATCAAGAACAGCCCTCAGCGTCAACCGACACCAGCATGAGGGACCTCTCAGTTGTACAAACACATGCAATACAGGCAAGTAATACACAATAAGGTACACGTAAAATAAGTAGCACATAATCAGGTAACATATCATATATGTTATAGCAATCCAAAACAAATAGGCAAACCCAAACAATTTAAACATATGCAAATGATGTATGCCTGCCTTATGGTTGATGAGCCTCATCTGTTGGTTATAAAGCCAACCCGACAAGTCTTGGTAGCTAGCCATTGGAGTATCCCTCTGTCATGCATCCTCAACTCGAGTTATTCACAATCATAATCATAATCACACAACACCCACACTGGTGTTTATCCATGGGAGAGAGCTCATCCGGAACTTTCATAGTGTCCGGCCACACTTACGATATAGGGTCAACAAAATCTTGGCTCTCAATCTGGAGCAAGTAGAGCCGACCCGCTGCATCTACCCAGGGAAATTCAAAACTCAGATAATTTCACAAATCTCAAATCAACCTCGACTGGGAGTAAGTGGGGGCTAACCTCTGCATCTACCCCATGAGTTGCAAACCAAACCCAGAGCAAGTGGAACAAATGCCACTGTATCTACCTAGGCAGGTATATCTCACCACATCGCAGAGCAAGTAGATCAAAGCCACTGCATCTGCCCAGGCAGGTGTCTAAAAGCTCAACCTGGAGCGAGTGGAATCACCACTACTACCACAACTACCCAGGCGTCACAATCTATAACCTGGAGCAAGTGGGATGACCACAACCCTTGCTAATACCCAGGCATCTCAAACATACATTCCTTCAAAACTACATAATTAAACTCATTTATTGAAATCCTCCTTCCCCATCTCACACCTGGAGAAAGTGGATAACGCCACTGCCTACTACCTGGGTCATACATCACATTCAACATTTTCCATCATTATTCATTTACCACATTTAATCATTAATCATATACATATACATACTCAGCCATAATTCAATTCTTATCACAGCCATCTGGCCCATACTATACACAACACTTTCACCATCGTGCTCAGCAACTCATACAATAATCATTACTCATCATTCATCATTGATTCTCACTTTACTTTATCCGTAAGTTACCACATGTCCTAACTTCTTTTCATTACTAGGCATACTATAAAAATTTAGGACTTAAGGAATGAAAAAAGAGGCTTAGAAGTTTGAACTTTGACTTTAAAAACTCAAAAAATCAACTTTGTTGAAAATGGGATCACGTGTGCGCGTCGCTCAAGCGCACACGTGGAAGGTGGAAAACTAGAGTGACGCGTGAGCATCGCCCATGCGTACGCGTGGGTACGTTTTGTGCTCCTTGCACAAAACCAACCTAGTACCAGCACAACTCTTTGGATTTTCTATAGGGCACTTGCATCATTACAGCAATGCATATGCGTCGGCCAGGCGCACCCATGAGGGAGTAAAAATCATGGTTGACACGTGCGTGTCGGCCATGTGTGCGGGTCGGAATAAGTCTGAAAAGTTGCAGAATTCCATTTTTAAATCTTAAACTTCCGCCACACATTACTTCTTCTACAAAATTTCTTTTTCAACCATTTCTGATCCGTTGGAAAGATCATTGAATAAACTTTCATAAAAATCCAATTTTTAAGAATTCCTAACTCCGAGGACCGAGTTACGGACCGCCGAAGTTGTAAAACCCGGTTAATTTATGGCTAATTAACCCATAGATTAAAATATATTCTAGAAAGTGAGAAATGAGATTTTTATGGTTTAATGTGGTAGAGAAATTTGAAATGAGAATTTTGGCACCAATTTTAAAGAAATCGGCCCAAGATTGGGATGAACGGGCCAAACCGGGCCAACCGGACCTAAGTTGGGCCCAAGGCCTAGCCAAGCTTCATTAATTAAATGAAGCTCAGCCCTTTCTTCCCCACAAAGAACACCACACATGATGAAAATTAGAAGGGAGATGGGAGGAGAAACACAAACCCTTGCTCCAACTTCAATTGATCATATCTTTTGATTTGGGGCTCTGATTGACGCACCATTTGCGGCCATATGACTACGGTGCTGAGCTCTACAAAACCCACCCAAGCAATTTTGAGGTAAGTCACAGAATTCTCTTCGAATTCTCAGCCCTCATTTTCAAAAATTTACGGGTAAAAGTGTTGAGATTTTTTAGTTTGGATGTTGTAGGCTCAAACTAGCTTGAAGGGAAGGCTTGTTCTTGCTCCCTTGACCCTTGGTTAAGGTAAGATACCTCAAACCCTAGTGAAATTTTGAATCCTTAACTCTTAGGTGTTGAGTTTTGTGTTTGAGTGTTGTTCCAAAGGTTACATGAAACTGTAGGTCGATCTCAGACGAGATCTTCTGTACTGGTCGGCGTTGTTGTGTCCGACTTGATGATGGTGACCAGAGTCACCGCACCCAACTTGTTGGACTTGGTGGTGGTGCTGATCCTTCGTCACCGGATGGTGGTGGTACCTGCAAGGAACTCCGATGCTTAAGTTAGCAAGGGTATTAAGCAGGTTTTTAGTAGAATCAGAGTATGAGTTATACATGGGTGCTCCAGTAAATTTATAATGGTGTAGAGTGACCTTTCTGGAGATAATATAGTTATCTTATCTTATCTTTGAGTGAAGTCATCTTATCTTTAGAGGAACCGCCCTTATCTTTCTAGGCTTGGGCTGCCTTTTAGGTCGTGTTCCTCTGTTGGGGCCTTTTTTGGGCCTTTGTAGCAGTTTGGCCGACCTCTTTTTAAAAGAGGTCGGGTAGTCCTGGTTTGAACAGGTTGGTCGATTTGTCTTCAATCAGCCCGGGTCGTACAGCTCGACCCAAGGCATGAACAGTGCCCCTGCTTGAGCGTAGTCTTTTTTGAGGTCGAGTTTGTTTAGACTTCAATCCTTTTCTGGAGAAGCCAAGCTCGAGCATTTTGGGTTTGTAGAACTTTAATTTGGTAGCTTTAAATACGGAACATTTCTCCTTGTAGCGCGCATTTTTGCACTGCCTTGGGAACGAGAGAGGGTTTTAAATGCTCATTAACTTCCCTTCACCGTTTCCTTTGCTTCCCACTCCTTACTTCTTTTCAAAATTTTTCAAAGAGTTTCTTCTTTCGTTTCTCCCCTTCTTGCGTTTTCTGGCTCGTCTATGACTTCTCCATTTTCGCTTGCTCCCAAGTTTTTAACCATCTTCGCACTTTTCTCGGAGGTGATTGCCAATGTGGGTTTGCTATTTGTTTCCATCTTCATCACCTTCTTATTTTACAGGTTGGTTATTTTTTCTTCCTTTTTCTTTCTGTAATATTTCCTGTTTGAGAAGTTTTGATCTTTACTTGGTTTCGTGTTAGAAAGCTTGAATCTTTTCTGCCTCTGTCGTGCATCTGATCAAATGTGTGCTCTGAGGGTGTTCCGAGGGTTATCTGAAACTATAGGTCGATCTCAGACGAGATCTTTTGTACTGATCAGAGATGACGGGTCCGGCTTGTGCGTGGTGGCCGGAGCTGTCGTGTCTGACTTGTTGGACTGGCAATGCTGCTGATCCTTTGTCACCGGAGGGTAGTGGTACCTGCAAGGGACTCCGATGCTTAAGTTAGCAAGGGTATTAATCTGGTTTTATGTAGAATCAGAGTATGAGTTATATCTGGGTACTCCAGTGTATTTATATTGGTGTGGAATGACCATTCTGGAGATAAGATAGTTATCTTATCTTATCTTATCTTCAAGGGAACTGCCCTTATCTCTATAGGCTTGGACTGCCTTAGGATTTGGGTCGTGTTCCTCTATTGGGCCCTTTTTGGGCTCTTATTGGTGGATTGGTCGAGCTCTTTGAGAAGAGGTCGGATTGTCCTGACCTAAAGTGGTCGGTCGATTTGTCAGTAGAACATCCCGGGTTGGATAGCTGGACCCAAGGTATGAACAGTGCCCCTGCTCGAGCTCGGTCTTCCTTTTTGAGGTCGAGTCTTTAGTTTTTAGGACTTCGGTTCCTTTGTGGTGAAGCCAAACTCGAGCATTTTGTCGACTTATTCTTTGTAGAGTTCTCATTCGAATGAGGAACGTTTTTTCTTTGAATTTTCATTCTTTTGAAAACGCGCGTCTCCTTGCTTTGGGAATGCACGAGGATTTAATTACCCTCATTAATTCTTTTAATGCTTCGTTTCTTTGCCTCCCACATTTATTTTGAACTTTTTCACAAAAAAATGGTTTCTCTTCTCTCGTTTCTTCGCTGTAACTTCCCCCTTTTCTTTTTACCTTTCTGTTTGCCTGAGACTTGTGTTTCTCTCTGGGATGCTGTTTAGTGACTGTTGGTGCCTTTGTTGCTTTGGAAGGCGATTCAGGACTCTATCTTTCTGTCTTCAATTTCTTCGAAGCCTTTTCCTTTTTCCAGGTTGGTTCTCCTTTCCATTTCTTTCTCTATATTCTTCTTGTTTCTTTTGGTAAAGTTTTGATCTTTAAGTGTATATTGGAGAGCTTGAATCTTTTTCGCACTTCTATACTTTTTGTCAATGTGATTTCTGGTCTTCTTTTCTGATGTTTCCCTGATGGTTGAAGCTTTTAGGTCTTCGCATGTTGTTGCCTATTTCTGTATCTTGCTGATAATGACTCTTTTTGATGATGCCTTGTTTGATTCTGAAGAAAGATTGTGTTTTTTGAAAATTTTTCGCTTGGCATGCTCTTGCTGTTTGGTAGTTCCTTTTGTTGATAAACTAAAACTGTAGTTTGAGAGGTGGCTGTTTTGATGCCTTTATCCGGTTTGTGGTTTTCCAGAATGTTAGTGTTATGAGGGTTACCTGAAACTGTAGGTCGATCTCGGATGAGATCTTTTATGCTGGTCGGAGCCGACGTGTCCGACTTGTAGGAGTTGTTGCGTCTGACTTGTTGGATCTGGTAGTCAGAGCTGTCGTGTCTGACTCGTTGGATCTGGTGGCCGGAGCTGTCATGTCCGACCTGTTGGACTTGGTGGAGGTGCTAGACCTTCATCACCGGAGGGTGGTGGTACCTGCAAGGGACTCCGATGCTTAAGTTAGCAAAGGTATTAAGCAGGTTTTTAGTAGAATCAGAGTATGAGTTATACTTGGGTGCTCCAGTATATTTATAATGGTATGGAGTGACCTTTTTAGATAAGATAAGTTAGTGATATTATCTTATCCTATCTTATCTTTGAGTGCGGTCATCCTATCTTCTGAGGAACCACCTTTATCTTTTCTGGGCTTTTAGCTGCCTTTAGATTGGGCTGTGTTCCTTCGTTTGGGCCTACTTGGGCCTCTATGGCGTTTTGTCCGAGCTCTTTGTGAAGAGGTCGGACATTGGCCGAGCACTTTGAGAAGAGGTCAGATAGTCTGACCTGAAGAGGTTGGTCGGCTTGTCGCTAAACAGCCCGGGTCGGACAACTTGACCCAGGGTATGAACAATGCCCCTGATTGAGTTCGATCTTTCCATGAGATCGTGCTATTTAGAGCTTCGATCTCTTTGGAAGTCGTGCTTAAGCATCTGTCTGGCTTGTTTCTTCATTGCTTTGAAATCTTTGCAGATTTTCTAGAGGTTTGGTACTTCACAGTCCAACCTCTTTTGAGTGGTAGTATGGGTTTTCTACCATTGCCTTCTGGATCATGCCTTGCTTTAAGTTTGTGTTGACAACCCTCTGCTTTGGCGAAGTTATCCTGGCAGCTTGATATCTGGGCTTTTAGTGACTTGTCCAATGACTTTTTAGTGTTCTTTATATAGAACCTTTTTTAGTCTCGGATGACGTTCGTAGCCCTGTTTTGAGATTGTGCCTTCTTTGAGTGGAGTTGTATCCCTTTTGGCTAAGCACATTTGAGCCTTAAGTTGTTTCCCAACCTTTTGGCTTGTTCTTTTTTGAAGTTATACTTGCGCCTCTTCTTTAGCTGACGTCGACTTGTATGACTTTGCCCCTGCTTGAGTTTGGATCTTTTCGTGAGATCGTGCTTTCAGAGCTTCGATTTCTTTGAGGAAGTCGTGCTCAAGCATCCTGACTTTGGTCGATCTTTGAGTAGTTTCTCCTCTATGCGAGTCTGGTATTGCCCCTTTTAGTTTGTTGAGAGGTCTTTTCAGCCTTCTTCCGACTTGTTTGTCTTTGCTGTTCGGGCATTTTAGTCATAATCCAACAACTTTTTAGGTAGTGTTTCGATGGGAACCTTTTTTACAGTTTGTTTGGATGACTTTTTAGCGCCATTTTGATTTGTGCTTTTGCCTTTTAAGTAGTGTCTTTTTTTCAAGACTTCCGTACCTTTTAGCAAAGCATTCATGGCCTTCCTCTGGCCGTTGCGAGATGTCTTTGTCCCTGGTAGGCAAAATTGTGACTCATACTTTTCACAACTCGAACAATTCCTAGCAATAGCTCCAAAAACTTGGTGCACAATACTATGGTTCACACACATTCTTCACAACTTCGCACAACTAACCAGTAAGTGCACTGGGTCATCCAAGTAATAAACCTTACGTGAGTAAGGGTCGATCCCACGGAGATTGTTGGTATGAAGCAAGCTATGGTCATCTTGTAAATCTCAGTCAGGCGGATTCTAATGGTTATAATGATTTTTGAATATAAAGATAAATAAAGCATAAAATAGAGATAGAGATACTTATGTAATTCATTGGTGGGAATTTCAGATAAGCGCATGAAGATACTGTGTTCCTTCTGAATCTCTGCTTTCCTACTGCTTTAATCCAATCATTCTTACTCCTTTCCATGGCAAGCTGTATGTTGGGGGATCACCAATGTCAATGGCTACCGTCCGTCCTCTCAGTGAAAATGGTCCAGGTGCGCTGTCACCGTATGGCTAATCATCTGTCGGTTCTCGATCATGTAAGAATAGGATTTACTATCCTTTTGCGTTGTCACCATGCCCTACAGTCGCGAGTTTGAAGCTCGTCACAGTCATTCAATCCCTGAATCCTACTCGGAATACCACATAAGGTTTAGACTTTCTGGATTCTCAAGAATGCTGCCAATGGATTCTAGCTTATACCACGAAGATTCTGATTAAGGAATCCAAGAGATATTCATTCAAGCTTATTTGAATGTAGAACGAAAGTGGTTGTCAGGCACACGTTCATAAGTGAGAATGGTGATGAGCGTCACATAATCATCACATTTATCAGGTTCTTGGGTGCGAATAGATATTGATGAGCGGATAATTTATACGCTTTTTGGCACTATTTTTAGTATGTTTTTAGTACATTTTAGTTAGTTTTTAGTTAGTTTTTATTATTTTTTATTTAAAATTCACTTTTCTGGGCTTTACTATGAGTTTGTGTGTTTTCTTGTGATTTCAGGTAATTTCTGGCTAAAATTGAGGGACCTGAGCAAAAATCTGATTCAGAGGCTGAAAAAGGACTGCAGATGCTGTTGGATTCTGACCTCCCTGCACTCGAAGTGGATTTTCCGGAGCTACAGAAACCCAATTAGCGCGCTCTGAATTGCGTTGGAAAGTAGACATCCTGGGCTTTCCAGCAATGTATAATAGTTCATACTTTGCCCGAGATTTGATGGCCCAAACTGGCATTGAAAATCAGCTTCAGAATTCTCGGCGTTTAACGCCGGAACTGGCACAAAAATTGGAGTTAAACGCCCAAACTGGCACAAAAGCTGGCGTTTAACTCCAGAAAAAGTCTCTACACATGAAAGCTTCAATGCTCAGCCCAAGCACACACCAAGTGGACCCCGGAAGTGGATTTTTACGTCATTTACTCATTTCTGTATATCCTAGGTTACTAGTTCACTATAAATAGGATATTTTGACATTGTATCTTTACCACATGATACATTACACATTTCTTATTGTATCTTCTACGGCATGAGTCTCTAAACCCCATGGTTGGGGGTGAGGATCTCTGCTATGTCTTGATGGATTAATGCAATTACTACTGTTTTTCATTCAATCACGCTTGCTTCTATTCTAATATAACACTTGTTCTTCAACTTGATGAATGTGATGATCCGTGACACTCATCATCATTCTCACCTATGAACGTGTGCCTGGCAACCACCTCTGTTATACTTTAGATTGAGTGAATACCTCTTGGATTCCTTAATCAGAATCTTCGTGGTATAAGCTAGAATTGATGGAGGCATTCAAGAGAATCCGGAAGGTCTAAACCTTGTCTGTGGTATTCTGAGTAGGATTCAAGGATTGAATGACTGTGACGTGTTTCAAACTCCTGAAGGCTGGGCGTTAGTGATAGAGGCAAAAGAATCACTGGATTCTATTCCAACTTGATTGAGAACCGACAGATGATTAGCCGTGCTGTGACAGAGCGCGTTGAACATTTTCACTGAGAGGATGGGAGGTAGCCATTGACAACGGTGAAACCCTACATATAGCTTGCCGTGGAAGGAGCCTTGCACGCATGAAGAAGAATATAGTAGGAAAGCAGAGATTCAGAAGATAGAGCATCTCCAAAACCTCAACCTGTTCTCCATTACTGCAAAACAAGTATTTATTTCATGTTCTTTTACTCTTCACAATTAAACCTGAGAATTATTGATATCCTGACTAAGAGTTACAAGATAACCATAGCTTGCTTCAAGCCAACAATCTCCGTGGGATCAACCCTTACTCACGTAAGGTATTACTTGGACGACCCAGTACACTTGCTGGTTAGTTGTGCGGAATTACAAGAGTGTGATTGCAATTTCGTGCACCAGATATCTTAGAATAAGAATAAGCATGAATTGAATAAAAGAATAATAGTACTTTGCATTAATACTCGAGGAACAGAAGAGCTCCATACCTTAATCTATGGTGTGTAGAAACTCCACCGATGAAAATACATAAGTGTTCCGAGGGTTACTTGAAACTGTAGGTCGATCTCGGATGAGATCTTCTGTAATGGTCGAAGTTGCTGTGTCAGATTTGTTGGACTTGGTGGCGGTGCTGATTCCTTCGTCCCCAGAGGGTGGGGGGTACTGATAAACCACTATTTTATAGTTTATATTGTGTTTAATTGTGTGGTTTTGTCGTGATCCTTACCCACTTATTCATCAATTTAGCATGCATTTAGATTTCCTTCCTGAATTTATTACATGTTTGAAAATTGCTTCCTAGAGACTTTAATTATTTAATTTTAATTCTCCTTTATTCCATTTGATGCCGTAATCTGTGTGTCAAGCGTTTCAGGCTTTATAGGGCATGAATGAGACGGAGATTGGAGAGGAAGCTAGCAAAAATGGAAGGAACACAAGAGTTTGAGGAGATAACCAGCGAAAAGTGACGCGGTCGCATGGCTCACGCGACCGCGCGAAGGAGCGCAAATCGCAGTGACGCGGCCGCATGGCTTGCGCGGCCGCGCGGATTGGAAATCACAAGCAACGCGGTAGCGTGGACGACGCGAACGCGTGAAGAGGAAAAGCGCCAGCGACGCGTCGGCATGGACGACGCGATCGCGTGACATGCGCGATCTGCATAAACTGCAGAATCTGAAAGCAGCGACTTTGGACCCTATTTTGGCCCAGTTTTCGGCCCGGAACAGCAGACTAGAGTCAGAGAATATGCAGAAACAAGAGACACATTCATTGAGTAGTTGAGATCTAGTTTTTTTCACTCTCTTAGGTTTTTCTCTCTAGTTTTTAGAATTTTAATTTTCAATTGATCTTAGCATTGGAACATTGAGAAGAGTTATTTTCCTCATCAAGACTTCATCACTCTAGTTTGTTCTCTTAACTTGGTTTTATTCTTCCATGTTCTTTGTTATGTTCAATTTTGTCATTCAGATATTTTTATGATTAATTAATGCAAGGATTATTTCTTTTTAATTTAAATTCCATTCCAATAATCATGTCTTCTTTTAATTCCCTTTCATGTGCCATGGATTCTTTATTTACAATGCGTGAGTAGTTTCATTACTTGATGGGAGTTGATTAAAAGGAACTCTTGAGTTGGAAGGATTGAAAGAAAAATTTGTAATTGGGTTAAATGTTGGATTGCTATCCTGTCACCGACGCCAATCCCTTTGAACTAAGTGGGTTGCAACTTGTGAACAGATCTGGCAATTCCACTTGTTTGACTTTCTCTTACCTAGTAAGGGAAAACCAAACAGAACAACTATTAATTATAAATTAATCTTACAATCACACCATCAATGATAGAGATTCTAACCAATCAATTCCCAGTCAAGGCCTCTTATTTTTATTATTTAAAATTCCTCAATTTAAATCCCAATTTACTTAGCTCAACTCTTTTTGAAATATCTGATTAATAAAAGAGCACATTTTTCTGCAACTCGTTGGGAGACGACCTGGGACTTAAAACTCCCAGTAATTTTAATTTAAACTTTTAGTGACATATTTCTAAATTGATAGGCAGATTTTCGGTGAGTTAAGAACTATACTTGCAACATAACCATTTTAATAAATTTTTAATTCACCAGCTTCTGCATCCTCATCAATTTTTGGCGCCGTTGCCGGGGAGTTGCAATAGAGTGCTTATTTTATTAATTAGAATTTATTTATTTGCATTTTCTTTAATTTTGCTACTATGAGTTGCGTGTTTCTTCTGTCAAATGACACGTTCACTTCCTGATCCGCGCTTGCTAATATTCGATCCTGAAATTGAAAGAACAATTTCACGAATAAGGCGAGAACAGCATAGGTTAGTCCGCTCTAAGGGCGGATCTGAAAGTGAATTTGAGGAAGAAACCAGCCCCCGTTCTACTGATTCGGTTGTTTTACGTGCAGAAAACATGGCAGCTAGAAGAATTACCATTCAGGAGGAAGGAGCTCCTGATTTTACACTGCAACCATTTCACGCGCATCATCCAGCGGTAGCTACGGATTTTGAAATAAAGACCGCACTGCTAAATTTGATGCCGAAGTTTCATGGCCTACCTGCTCAAGAGCCTATCAAGCACTTGAGAGATTTCCAAGCAGCCTGTTCTACTGTCAGGTGTGATGGCGCTGATGAAACTTCAATTCTGCTGAAAGCTTTTCCGTTCTCTCTTGAGGGAAAAGCAAGAGAATGGTACTACACTCAACCTCTAGCAAACGTATCCAACTGGGATACACTCAGAAAGGAGTTCCTGGAGAAATTCTTCCCATCTGAAGTTACTGATAAACTGAGGAAGGATATCTCTACAATTGTTCAGGATGACAATGAGACTCTCTTTGAATACTGGGAGCGCTTCAATAATCTTCTGGAAGCATGCCCCCACCACATGATTGACAAGATCATGCTACTCAGCTATGTCACACAAGGTATGAGACCCCAAGATAAGACCACATTGGAAAGTTCCAGCAATGGGTCTATGAAGAAGTACAAGACCACTGATGAAGCTTGGCAATTGATCAGTGATTTAGCTGAATCTACTCGGAACCACAGACAGAAGCAAGGCCGTTCAAGGGCCGTTGCAGAAATATCTTCTGGCATAAAGACTGCTGCTCTAAATCGAAGCATCTATGAAATGACCAACCTGCTGAAGCAAATGCAGTTAAATCAACAAGCTCAGCAAACTCAACCGCAGCAAAAGCAACAACTAGTTCCACAAAGAATTTGCAGAATTTGTGCTGATTACAGCCATTACACTGATGAATGCCCGCAGCTCCAACAAGAAGACAACATGGTGGCATCCACTCACAACTTTTATGACCGCCCCAACCAAGGGTACAATCAAAGTGGAAATAATAACCATGGATGGCAGGACAATTCAAACCAGAAATGGAGGGATAACAATAATAGGGGAGGTAGAGATAATCAGGGAAATCAGAGGTGGAATAATTACAACAACAGGCAGCAAAATCAACCATACCGAGCACCTCACCTGAGGCAAAACCAAGGACCACCGAACAATCAGCAGCAAACCTCTCAATTTACTCATTCTTCTGTATCTTCTAATGAAGAATTATTACAAGCTTTTGAGAATAGACAACTGGCAATGGAAATACCATCGTGAATAGTATTAACGCCAGTCTGAATGGTTTCACCTCTACTCTACAAGCTTTTATGACACAACTTGGTTCAGCACAAAATTCCAGTAACCAACCTTCAAACACCACTGGAATCCCCTCTCAACTATTACCCAATCCAAATGGAAGAATTAATGCCATCACCCTGAGGTCCGGAACCACATTGCAGGAGAGGAATCAGGAGGAACCAAGCTCACCAGAATACGCCTCAGCTGAAGAGGTGGTAGAAATCGAAGATGTTGAAGAGGAAGAGGATATACAGGACATAGCTGAAGAAGAGATAGCTCAACCACAGGAAGAGGCACAAAAAGGTGCAGGCACCACAGAAAACACTACTCCCATTCCATTTCCACAACTTGCAAGGAAGCCTAGGAAGCAGCTGGAACCTGATCCTAAAATGGTATAAATATTCAAAAAGGTTGAGGTAACTGTTCCCCTTTTTTATGTTATTCAGCAGGTACCTAAATATGCAAAGTTTCTAAAAGACTTATGTATCCATAATGATAAAATTAATGAATTAGAAACTATTCCTTTAGGTAGTTCTATATCTGCTTTAATGGGAGGATTACCTGAAAAATGTAGTGATCCAGGTCCTTGCATAGTTAGTTGTACTATTGGTGGTGTAGTAATTTATGATTGCATGTGTGACTTAGGAGCATGTGTCAGTATAATGCCTTTGTCTATATATGATGTTTTAAGGCTCCCTCCCTTAAAAAGGTCGGCAGCTCGTTTTGCGTTAGCAGATAAAAGCATTATTACAGTTGCTGGAGTTGCTGAAGATGTTTTGGTGAACATTAAAGGGCTCACATTTCCACTGATTTTTATATCTTGGAGATGCCCCATAATGATTCAGATAAGCCATCATCAATCCTACTTGGAAGACCATTCCTAAAGACATCAAAATTCAAATTAGATGCTTTTTCAGGGACATACTCCTTTGAAATAGATGGCCGCATAGTAATCTTCAATCTGAATGGAGTCATTGACAACCCCCGAGAAGATCGTTCTATCTTCCAGTGTGGTGTCATAGACGAAAGTGTGTCTGAAGTTCAAAAGGAAGAGTTTGAAGAGAGGCACACTGGACAAGGTCCAAGTGTGGGGACCCTCTTAACTGACAATGAGGACACTTCGCCATTTTCACAAGCCCCAGATAACCCAGAGCCTGTCCATGATCAAAAGTTAGAATTGAAACCTCTCCCTCCACATCTCAAATATGCTTACCTTGAGGATTAGCAGAAGCTTCCGGTTATTATTGCAAGAGAACTGACTTCTCAACAAGAAGAACAGCTACTTGATGTGTTGAGGAAGCATAAGAAGGCAATAGGGTGGAGTTTGGCAGACATAGTGGGAATCAACCCTCAAATATGCGAGCACAGAATATTTTTAGAAGAGGGAGCAAGTCCTGTCCATCAACCACAAAGAAGATTGAATCCCACCATCTTGGAAGTTGTCAAAAAGGAAGTGACCAGACTATTGGAGGCCGGTATCATATATCCCATTTCAGACAATGAATGGGTAAGCCCAGTGCAAATGGTGCCCAAGAAGTCCGTAGTCACTACAGTGAAAAATGAGCATGGAGAGCTCATAGCAACCAGAGTTCAGAATGCTTGGAGAGTCTGCATTGATTACAGGCGTCTCAACCAAGCTACTCATAAGGATCACTATCCACTTCCATTCATTGATCAAATGCTGGATCGCCTGTCAGGTAAATCACATTATTGCTTTTTAGATGGTTACACATGTTATTTCCAGATTCATATAGCTCCTGAAGATCAGGAAAATACTACTTTTACATGTCCTTTTGGGACCTATGCTTATAAGAGAATGCCCTTTTGCTTGTGCAATGCACCAGCTACTTTCCAAAGGTGCATGATGAGTCTTTTCTCTTATCTTATTGAGGACTGTATGGAAGTTTTTATGGACAATTTTAGCGTTTATGGTGATTCTTTTAACCTTTGCTTAGATGGATTATCTAGAGTATTAGATAGATGTATTAATACAAACCTTGTATTGAATTTCGAAAAATGCCACTTTATGGTAAAGCAAGGGATTGTATTGGGACATGTGGTATCTAATAATGGCATTTCTATAGACCCAGTAAAGGTGAATGTTATTTCTAGTTTACCTTACCCCTCTTCTGTGAGGGAAGTCCGTTCGTTCCTTGGCCATGCAGGTTTCTACAGGAGATTTATTAAGGACTTTAGTAAGGTGGCACTTCCCTTATCCAGATTACTACAAAAGGATATTGAGTTCGAGTTCAGTGAGGATTGCAAACAAGCATTTGATAAGCTAAAGACTGCTCTAACTCAAGCTCCAATTGTGAGAGGACCCGATTGGAGCCAGCCATTTGAAATCATGTGCGATGCTTCCAACCATGCAGTAGGAGCAGCATTGGCTCAGCGTGAAGGTAAAAATCCTTTTGTTATTGCCTATGCGTCTAAGACTTTAGACACTACCCAGTCCAATTATACCACTACTGAGAAAGAGCTACTTGCTATTGTTTTTGCTTTGGATAAATTCTGGGCTTATTTACTTGGTACTAGAGTAGTAGTGTATTCGGACCATGCAGCTCTAAAGTATCTATTGGCTAAAAAGGAATCCAAACCAAGACTTATACGTTGGATACTGTTGTTACAAGAGTTTGATTTAGAAATCAAGGATAGGAGTGGTAATCAAAATTTAGTTGTAGACCACTTGAGTCACCTTGAACATATTAAAGATGATTCTACTCCTATAGATGATAATTTTCCTTTTGACAACCTGCAAGCAGTATCTGAAGTAGTCCCTTGGTATGCACCTATTGCTAATTATTTAGTTAGCCGCACATTTCCTCCACATTTTTCTAAACATCAAAGATACAAGCTGAAAAGCGAGTCTAAATATTATATATGGGATGAGCCATATTTATGGAGATGTGGCGCTGACCAGATAATTAGACGTTGTATACCTCAATCAGAATTCCAGTCTATTTTAGAGGCCTGTCACTCATCTGAGAGTGGAGGACATTTTGGCCCTCAACGAACAGCTAGAAAGATCTTAGACTGTGGATTCTGGTGGCATACTCTTTTTAGAGATGCTGCTGAGTTTTGTAAATCTTGTCACCCATGCCAGAAATTTGGTAACATATCCAAGAGGGATGAGATGCCTCAACAATATATGCTTTTCTGTGAAATTTTTGATGTTTGGGGCATTGACTTCATGGGTCCATTTCCAAATTCTAGTGGATATTTTTATATATTGTTAGCTGTAGATTATGTTTCCAAATGGGTGGAAGCAATTCCTACCCGCACTGATGATGCTAACACTGTTGTTTCCTTTGTGAGAAACCATATTATATGCCGCTTTGGATCACCACGAGCGATCGTGAGCGATCAAGGCACCCATTTTTGTAACAGGAGACTAACATGATTGATGAAGAAGCATGGGATAATCCATAAAGTTGACACAGCTTACCATCCCCAAACTAATGGGCAAGCCGAGGTGTCAAACAGAGAAATTAAACGTATCTTGCAAAAGATAGTAAAGCCTCACAGAAAAGACTGGAGCACCAGACTACAAGATGCACTGTGGGCATATAGAACAGCATACAAGACACCCATTGGGATGAGTCCCTTCCACTTAGTTTATGGAAAAGCTTGTCATCTCCCAGTTGAAATCGAACACAGAGCCTTCTGGGCAGTTAAAGAGTGCAACATGGGGATTGAGACTGCTGGAGCTGAAAGAAAGTTGCAACTGTAGGAACTGGAGAACCTTCACCTAGAAGCTTACGAGAACTCCAGAATATACAAGGAAAAGATGAAAGCTGTGCATGATCAAAACATCAAGAAGAGAGAGTTCCAACCTGGAGATTTTGTTCTCCTTTACAAATCTCGACTGAGGCTCATGCCCGGCAAGTTGAGATCAAAATAGGAAGGTCCATATAGAATAGAGAAGGCTGAACCGTACGGAGTTTATCACCTAAGCCATCCTTCAAGTTCTGAACTTATTAAGGTTAATGGACACCGTCTGAAGCTATACCATGGTGAGAAGGTGCAGAAGAGCAAGGAGCTTGAGATCTTCCGCCTGGAAGATCCTTACATAGCAACAGATTGAGCTAGTGCAGCGTCCAACTTACGGACGTTAAAGCAAAGTGCTTGGTGGGAGACAACCCACCGCGGTATGATCGTTCATTTCTTCACTTTTAGTTTTTCTTCTTTAAATAACTCTTCTCCTTATTAGTGCTTTCGTGCTCTTTCAATTACATGTCTTTATCTTTCTTGAAAAATAAAATAAAATAAAATTTGCCGCGCGACGCGATCGCACAAGCGACGCATCCGCGTGGCAGGGGGAGTGAAGAAAAATAAAAATGAACAGAAAGTTTTGCAGGAGCAGCGCTGGAGTCGTGCCAAAGGCACAATTTACTCCACGCGATCGCGTCGCATGGAAATCATGGCCTCCCACGCGACCGCGTGCTCCACGCGGCCGCGTGCCCTGCATTTTCGACGTAAAAGGGTGCACAATGCTATATTGTGCGAGAGTGGTGCTGGATTGGTGCTGGAAGCACAATCCTGGTCACGCGACCGCGTCGCCGACGCGGCCGCGTCAATTAACTTCTGATGCACACTCACTCGATCGCATTACCCACGCGATCGCGTCACCTTAATTTGGCAATTGAATTATATTGAACAGAGAGTTGTGCTGGAGCGAGGCTGCACTCGCGCCAGCAGCACAATACAGGTCACGCGACCGCGTGACCTACGCGATCGCGTCCCCCCTTCCTGACGCGCATCCACGCGAACGCGTGCCTTCCGCGGCGGCGTCGCATGCGCCGCACAGCTCAACCCAATAAGCCAACTTATCTTATCTTTCTCTTCTCCAAACCCTACTTTTTCTTTTCCCCCCTTCTTTCTTCTTTCTCCTTTTCCCTTTCTACCTCACCTTTCACTTTCTCTCTCTCTCACCACCATTAACAAGGTTTTACCTTCTTCTTCCTTCTTCTCTTTTCTATCATTTTTATTATAGTATGTATATATATTATTATTTTCTTTTTTCTTTTCTTTTTCTTTTCACATCTTTTTTTTCCTTCTTCTTCTTTTACATGGTGTTAGAAACCTTTTGAGTCATCATTCCTCATTATATGCTTGTGGATTATTGCAAATTGTTTAACAATTATTTTTCTCCTATTTAAGGGATTGCTTGCATGTTCAATTTCATACTTTTTATATCTTGTTTACCATGCAGGCCATGTGTTTGTGAAAAAGCCCATATAGCACTATGCACTTTTCTACATTACTTTACTCTACTCTGCAACGCTTGCTTTTCACAAATTCCCTTTCATATTTTATTAATTAAATTTAATTGTCAATACAAACGTGATAGTTAGTTTGTTACAAATGGTAACCTAACTTGGACATTGAATGTTTGATATATGCTATTCATGCCTTTGCCTGCATGCCAATACACCTCTCGCATTCCATTGTCCTACATGCACTTGCTATATTTCCATTGATGAGCTTTTCACATGTATTCCGGACCATGTGTTAGTGCCATTTATCTTTATTGTGCATTGACTATCACTTACAATACCCTCTTCCTTGCTCTATCTCTTTGAATTTAATTTCCTTTCTCTTCCCTTCTTTCAGGATGGCCACCAAGAAAGGAAAAGAGAAAGCTACTTCCAAACCACCAGCAAGAAGAGGCACTAAAAGAGCATTAGTGGCAGAGCCTTCTTCAACCGCAGTCAAGCCCTCAATAAAAAGAGTTAAGAGGATAATAAAGGTTGACGACAAAGAGAAAGCCTTTCCAGCAAAGGACACTGCGAGATTTCCCAATCGCTACTGTGAGCAGATGTTCCCTATCCTAGCAGAAAGGAACTATAACAATGAATACCTTCTCATCCTCCCGCCCAATATTGCCACCTTTGTTGAGCCGCAAATTGAGCGAAGACAATGGGGTTTCCTACGGAGACAGCCAAGGCAGGTCAATCTTTCTTGGGTAGTTGAGTTCTACTCCAACTTCTACATACCGACCCTGCAGTCTGTTTATATCCGGCAGAAACAAGTCCCCATCACAAAAGAGGCCATTCAGCAAGTTCTGAGTCTTCCCCCTATTCCAGCAGGATTGGACGCTTTTCAAGAAGCCACCCTTCAGCACTAGAAATACCAATTTGACTGGGACTCCGTTCTCAGAGTCATCGCTTTACCTGGCAGTCGTTGGATCTACGGATACCACTGCAACCGCCCTAAGGGAATCTTGGCTTCCGTACTTACCTTGGAGGCTCGCGTATGGGCACAGATCATGTCCCATTACATCTTTCCAAGCACTCATGAGTCCTTCTTCACTGCGGACATGGCTGTTCTACTATGGTGCATCCTTACAGACCAACCTCTGAATCTCTCAAGACACATCCGGAATGCTATGGAGCATGTACAAATCGCGGGCAACTTACCCTTCCCCGCCTTGGTCTCAAATCTTGTCTCCGCAGCTGGAGTCTCCTGCAAAGCTGAGGACACCAAAGTCATGCTTCCATGGGATGATCAATATGTCCCTAATGGGAAATACCTCAGACTTTCAGCAGCCACTACAAGCCAGCCTACTGAGCCGGTTGAAGATATTCCTTCTTCAACACCACAAGCATCTACCACTGAGAAAGTGCTCCAGCAGATACTTGAAAAGTTGGATCGACATGAACAAAAAGCGAAGATGAGAGAGCGCCGTAACGAGCGCCGATTCAAACACCTCAAGGAGCTACTCAAGGGACGCTTCAGAGACTCAGACAACCCGGACTCCACTTCTTTTACCAGCACCGGGAGCCATACTAGTCCCGACTGTGGAGATACTGCCACCAGCCCACCCCTGTTCCTGACAAATGGCACCGAGGACGGTGCAAGCCTTAAGTGTGGAGAGGTCGGTCTGTACCTGACTTCCGGAGGTAAATTCTCTTCTCTGACACCAATAATTAGGATATTTTAGTTAGATTTTTTTCTTTCTTTTATAGAATAGAATAAATTGCATAGGTTAGGATAGTTGCATGCATGTTCTACTTGATTGAAAAGACAATAAGTTTCTTTTAAAAAAATCTATCTCTGGAACAAAATTTCACTAATTTTTTTCAAAGTTTTTATGATAAATCTGCTTGAGTTGTATTTGGAACATGATGTTTGAGCTAAAGAACACACGACCTGTGAAAGATTTGAGCCTTTATGTATGGTTACATTATTTAACCATAATTATTTTATTCTTGTGTGTTTACTTTTCTATGATTGTAATCTACTTTTTGTTTTATCTTATATGTCCAATATTTATTATATTTACATGCTTGCACATGATTGAGGCCATTATTTGTTTAAACTCACTTATCTAAATCAAGCCTACCCTTTTCAATTACCCTTGTTAACCACTTTGAGCTTTTAAAACCCCATTTGTTCTATATTTCACCACATTACTAACCTTAAGCTGAAAAACAATTGCATATCCCAAATTGAATCTTTGGTTAGCTTAAGATAGAATTGTGTGTGCTAGTTAAGTATGGGAAATTGTGGGAACAAAAGTTGTTAAGGGAATGTGTCATGAAAATTTAAAGGAAATTTAGATACCCGCTCATGTGAAAATATAAGAATGAAAAATCTATGTGCATTGATAAGCTTTATTTATTCAAAAAAAATATTCAATAAATAAGGGGACAAAATTACCCCAATGTTAAATTCAGAATTCAAAGATCAATGCACATATGATAGAATTAAAATACAAGGTTGAAACATGAGTATGGGTTGAAAAAGGGAATTATGGGTAGCTAGGCATGAATTTAAAAGTATATAGAATATATGTATATTAGGTGAGAGCTTAGGTTAATTAAAGATTTAATTTATAAAGCTCACTTAGCCATATGTATATCCTTACCTGCCACCTTGGCCCCATTATAACCCTGAAAAGACCTCATGATGTTTGCATTGGTATATTAACCGTTGTTGATTGGTTAGGAGAAAAACAAAAGTTAGAAAGCATGACTAGAGAAGAATAGAGTGATTACCCTATACACTAGAGATTAGAGCGTACATACATTATCAGTGAGGGTTCAATGCTTGAATTTTCATGTTTCCAGCCTTCATAAGCTATCTTCTTGCACTTTTATCGGTTTTATTATATGATGATAGAATTAGTGGAATTTGATTTGTAATTGTTTTGAAGGGCTTATTTACTTTTGATCAAGTGGATAATAATCATATAGTTGCATTTATTTATGTATGTAGGATTGCATTGCATTTCATGAGTTTCTGCATGTTCATACTTATTTCCTTGTCTCCTTCAATTTAGCATGAGGACATGCTAATGTTTAAGTGTGGGGAGGTTGATAAACCACTATTTTATAGTTTATATTGTGTTTAATTGTGTGGTTTTGTCGTGATCCTTACCCACTTATTCATCAATTTAGCATGCATTTAGATTTCCTTCCTGAATTTATTACATGTTTGAAAATTGCTTCCTAGAGACTTTAATTATTTAATTTTAATTCTCCTTTATTCCATTTGATGCCGTAATATGTGTGTCAAGCGTTTCAGGCTTTATAGGGCACGAATGAGACGGAGATTGGAGAGGAAGCTAGCAAAAATGGAAGGAACACAAGAGTTTGAGGAGATAACCAGCGAAAAGTGACGCGGTCGCATGGCTCACGCGACCGCGCGAAGGAGCGCAAATCGCAGTGACGCGGCCGCATGGCTTGCGCAGCCGCGCGGATTGGAAATCACAAGCAACGCGGTAGCGTGGACGACGCGAACGCGTGAAGAGGAAAAGCGCCAGCGACGCGTCCGCATGGACGACGCGATCGCGTGACATGCGCGATTTGCATAAACTGCAGAATCTGAAAGCAGCGACTTTGGACCCTATTTTGGCCCAGTTTTCGGCCCGGAACAGCAGACTAGAGTCAGAGAATATGCAGAAACAAGAGACACATTCATTGAGTAGTTGAGATCTAGTTTTTTTCACTCAGGTTTTTCTCTCTAGTTTTTAGAATTTTAATTTTCAATTGATCTTAGCATTGGAACATTGAGAAGAGTTATTTTCCTCATCAAGACTTCATCACTCTAGTTTGTTCTCTTAACTTGGTTTTATTCTTCCATGTTCTTTGTTATGTTCAATTTTGTCATTCAGATATTTTTATGATTAATTAATGCAAGGATTATTTCTTTTTAATTTAAATTACATTCCAATAATCATGTCTTCTTTTAATTCCCTTTCATGTGCCATGGATTCTTTATTTACAATGCGTGAGTAGTTTTATTACTTGATGGGAGTTGATTAAAAGGAACTCTTGAGTTGGAAGGATTGAAAGAAAAATTTGTAATTGGGTTAAATGTTGGATTGCTATCCTGTCACCGACGCCAATCCCTTTGAACTAAGTGGGTTGCAACTTGTGAATAGATCTGGCAATTCCACTTGTTTTACTTTCTCTTACCTAGTAAGGGAAAACCAAACAGAACAACTATTAATTATAAATTAATCTTACAATCACACCATCAATGATAGAGATTCTAACCAATCAATTCCCAGTCAAGGCCTCTTATTTTTATTATTTAAAATTCCTCAATTTAAATCCCAATTTACTTAGTTCAACTCTTTTTGGAATATCTGATTAATAAAACAGCACATTTTTCTGCAACTCGTTGGGAGACGACCTGGGACTTAAAACTCCCAGTAATTTTAATTTAAACTTTCAGTGACATATTTCTAAATTGATAGGCAGATTTCCGGTGAGTTAAGAACTATACTTGCAACGTAACCATTTTAATAAATTTTTAATTCACCAGCTTCTGCATCCTCATCAGGTACCTGCAAGGGACTCCGATGCTTAAGTTAGCAAGGGAATTAAACAGATATTGAGTAGAATCAGAGTATGAGTTATACCTGGGTGCTCCAGCGTATTTATAATAGTGTAGAGTGACCTTCTTAGATAAGATAAGTTAGTTATCTTATCTTATCCTTATCTTTTGAGTGAGGTCATCTTATCTTCAAAGGAACCGCTCTTCTACCTGTAGGCTTGGGTTGCCTTGGGCTTTGGTGCGCGGTCCTCCGTTAGGGCCCTTCTTTGGGCTTTGCTGGTAACTTGGCTGAGCTCTTTGAGAAGAGGTCGGGTTGTCCTGACCTGAAGAGGTCGGTCGCTTTGTCTGTAGAACATCCCAGGTCGGATAGCTCGACCCAGGGTATGAACAGTGCCCCTGCTCGAGCTCAGTTTTCCTTTTTGAGGTCAAGTCTTTAGTTTTAGGACTTCGATCCTTCTTTGGTGAAGTCGAACACGAGCATTTTGTCGATTTCTTCTTTGTAGAGTTCTCCTTTTTGAATGCAGAACATTTCTGTTTCTTTAAAAGCGCGTGCTCTTGCATTAGCACTCTAGCTTTGGAAACGTGCGAGGGTTTAACACCCTCATTAATGGGCTTTTAATGCCCCATTTCTCTTGGTTTCTTTTATTCGAATTTTGTATCCACGAGACGGTTTTTCTTTTTCCTGTAACTTCCCCTCTTTTTTGCTGCTTTCATCCTGCATTCTCATTTTTTCTCTGTGACGCTTTGGTATTCGCTTGGTGCTTCCGCTTCGTAGTCGATTCTTCGCTGCTCCTTTTCAAAGCTTTCTTCCTTCTTCCAGGTTGGTTTTTGCTTTCTCTTCACTGTTTATTTTTGCTGCATTGTTTTTTATTCTTTTGATGATGTTCTGATTTTGTATGTTGGGAAGCTTGAATTTTTTCCTTGTTTCTGTACTTTGGTTTATTACTGTGATGCCTTATTTCATGATCTTCTTTTGCTTTGGGTGTTTTTCCTGATTCTGATTTCCGTTTGGGGCTTCGTGTGTTTGTCGTTTGATTTACGTACCGTAGTTTTGGAAAAAGGTTGTTCCTTTGATAAGTTGTTTGCTTCATTGATGATTTTGCTATACTGGTTGATGACCTTTCTCCGACTCTTCGTCTTTTTCTCCTTGGGACGCTATTTCTTTGGGAGAGAGTTTTATCTTTTGTGGCTTTTTCTGAGATTTCACTCAGTCATTGCCTCCAAAGGATGCCCCTGGACCTTGGTGTGCATCTTGGGGTTTTCCTTTTGCTGTTTTGTGTGCTTAAGGTTGCGTTTGTCCGAGTTGCTTCCATTTTGTCCGAACTTGTTTTTTGGGTTAGTAACCCGTTTCCTTTTATTTTTAGGATTAGTTGGCCATGTCATCTCACAAAAATATTGTCGAGGCGTCCTCTAAGGTTCCTGAGGGGATGTCCGACTGGTTGGAATCCCTGGTGTTGCTATGTGTATCCCTAGCTACTGCGGAATTCTGCACGGAGCTTAGGAAACACCATCGGATATGTAGTAGTGAGAATCAAGAACACAACTATGAGTTGGTGGCACCCGATTCTGATGACAAGGTCTGTTTTCCTACTCCGACCCAAGGGGAGCGTCCTTTCTTTTATGCATACGATTTCTTCTTTAGCCAGATGGATATTACCCTTCCTTTTACTTCCTTTGTGACCGACCTGTTGTGGTCTTGTAACGTGGCCCCGTCTCAGCTTCATCTGAATTCTTGGGGTTTTATTAAGATTTTTCAGATGGTTTGTCATGAATTCGGTGTTAAGCCCTCTTTAACCCTTTTTCTGTATCTATTCGTGTTGACCAAGCCTGAGACTACCAAAGAGAAAGCTTCTTGGATTTCTTTTAGGTCGGCCCAGGGACATAAAGTCTTCTCCATGTAAGATGAGTCTTTCCACGATTTTAAGAATTACTTTTTCAAGATCCGAGCTTTTGATGGAGCTCGTCCTTTCTTCCTGGATGAGAATGGCGAGCCTCGTTTTCCTTTAGAGTGGTAGAGAAATGTAGTTGTGTCCAGGTATACCTGGGAGATGTTAGACGAGGTCAAGCAGGCCTTTGTTGCTGCTTTGGAGGATATTTGGGGGGAACCTCCTCATCTTGAGACCAAGAAATTTCTGGGGGATCCATCCTTGATTCGTGCTGTGCTGGGTATTTTATAAACTATGTTCCCATGTTTTTTGTTTTCTGCTTTCCTTTCTGGATATTCATAATTCGTTGTATTTTTCTTGTTTCTCAGAGATGTCGAAGAATAATGACTCACTGAATGCCTTTAAGAAGGCAAGGAAGGCTACCGCGACTCAGAACGTCTCGGCCAAGGTGGTCGGAGAAGGGTCCTCCCAGGTTTTGTCGAAGCCGTCTGTCCCGAGCTCTCTTGGGCCGAGGAGGATGATCCTGACTCCCCGGGTTCATTTGGTCGATCCGCCTCAGACTTCAGTTGGTACCTCTGCTCCTTCAATCGCTCCTCCTCCAGAAAGACCTCGGACTGTCGAGCCGTTTAATCTTGGTGCTCCCGACTTTGATGCAGTTGGGTTTGTAGACCAACAGATTGCTCCCTATGGTGTCATGCCTACCGACGATGTATCCATTCTTCGTCATTTAGATTTTATTACTCGGAGTGGTATTACACTGGCACACATGGGAGCGGTTTTATACTGAACTGCTCAAGATCTTCCTATCCATGCTACCAAGGCTTTTATAAAAGAGGCAAAATCAGAGTTTGACCGAATTAAGGGTTTGAAGGAGGAGCTCGAGTTGAAAGTGGCCAAGCTGGAAAAGGAGCTGAAGGGGGAAAAGGCCCGGGCTGTTGGTCTGGTGGCTGCCGTGCAACTGGCCGAGGATACGGCACTAAAACATAAGGATAGCTATGTTAGTACTTATAGAGAGATGATGGAGCTTAGGAGTAGCTTGGAATCTATTCAGGCCAATTACACCGAACTTCAAAGTCATCTTATAGGTAGTGTTACTGTGGCTTATGAGAATCTGAAAGAGCAATTTCGAGTTCTTGCGCCAGATCTCGACCTTTCCCTTATTAGCCTGGACAATATTGTTAAGGATGGTAAGATTGTCCCTGACGATCCCGATGATAATGATGATGATCGTCCTTCACTGCCTGCTACCAAGATTTCTATTGTGCCGACTTTTCCGACTTCTACTGCTGGGATCAATCGTCTAAAAGGGGAACCGGATTGCCAAATCTTGAACCGAGATGATGGGACATTAGATGTGGTGCCTCTTCAGACTCGTCTTTCTTCACCCCGAGTTGATGCTGCTGAGAAGTCTTCTAATGTTGACTGAGTTTTCTTCCTGTTTAATGTAGATAGCCCGCTTGTGGGATTTTGAACTCTTTATCTTGTAAATGGTGTTTTGCTGATTGTTGATACTTCTTTTGGTTGCTTATTTAGCAACTTTATTTTGAAAAAAAAGTAGTTTTCGAGCTTCCTGGACTGATTTTGGTGGCCTCTGAAGCTTGCTATTATCATAACTTAGTAGTTTTTATATCATGTCTGCTTGCACTCGTCTTGGTACCTTCGTAGGCTGGGATTTTGTTCGACATGATCAGCTTGATTATTTGGCTTGGTTTTGTTTGTAATCCTCCTTTTTGGACCTCATTTAGGTCTCTTTTGGGGACTATTTTTGTAATTTGTGTGTCCTGGGCCTGACTTCATCATGTCGGGTCCTGAGCGAGTTACTTGGTAATCCTCTTTCTTGGACCTTGTTCAGGTCTCTTTCAGGGATTACCTTTTGTAGCTTTACATCTTTCTGAGCCACTTCGTCACGTCGGGTCCTGTCGAGTTACTTGATAATCCTCTTTCTTGGACCTTGTTCAGGTCTGTTTCAGGGATTATCTTTGTAACTTATCTTTCTGGGCCGACTTCGTCATATCGGGCCCTGTCGAGTTACTTGATAATCCTCTTTCTTGGACCTTGTTCAGGTCTCTTTCAGGGATTATCTTTGTAACTTATCTTTCTGAGCCGATTTTGTCATGTCAGGCCCTGTCGAGTTACTTGATAATCCTCTTTCTTGGACCTTGTTCAGGTTTCTTTCAGGGATTATCTTTGTAATTTTTGTAGGAGTCTGACTTCATCAGGTCGGGCTCTTCGAAGTTATAGTAATCCTCTTTTATAGGGTTGGCCAGAGCTCTTTCCAAGACTTTACTTATAACTTGGGTTGTTGTGGCTGGTCCGACTTTTTGTGTCGGCCAGTCTTTAAGTTATTTTATAGCAATCCATTTTATTAGGACCTCATCAGGTCCTTTCTATCGATCATTTTCTATAACTTCTTGCATTATTCTGTTTTTATCTTTGCCGATTTTGTAGAATTTGGGTTTTAACCCTCGTTTGGTCAATCTTTTGATGAATTTGGTTTTCACCTTTGGTCTTTATCATGATCGTGCAGTGAATTTGGTTTTCACTTTCTGTCGATCTATAGCTTTATAATCAGGCGATGACTGTTTCAGAATAATGTGACTTGAGCATTCGTAGAGAATCTGAACAAATTTTATTAAAAGAGAATGCAAATATACATGGGGGGTTAATTTCCTAATTCGGGTGATTTGTAGGTCTTGGCTGGGCGCCTCGTTAAAAAACCTTTTTCAGAAAAAAGAGTGCACCTTGTCCAATATCTTTTATCATCCCTAGCTATAGTACCTTCTTAGGTTGCAGGCGTGCCATGACCTAGGAAGCTCTCGCCCGTCGAGTTCGGAAAGCCTGTAGTAGCCCTTTCCCAGTACCTATATGACTAGGAAGGGTCCTTTCGAGTTCGTAGCCAGCTTTCCTTCTCCAGGTCGAGTTGTTCCTATGTCGTTTCGGATTAGGATGAGGTCGTCTTCAGTAAAGGCTCGCTGTATTACTTTTTGGTTGTATCAGGAGGCCATTCGTCGTTTCAATGCCTTTTCCCTTATCCGAGCTCTTTCTCAGATTTCCGGAAGTAAGTCGAGCTCTTCCCTTTGAAGTTGGGAATTGGCTTTTTCGCTAAAATGGATTACTCTGGGTGATCCTTCTTTGACCTCCACTAGGATCATTGCCTCCATTCCGTAAGCTAATTGGAAAGGTGACTCCTTTGTCGTGGAATGTGGAGTCGTTCGATATACCCATAGGACTTGCGGGAGCTCTTCGGCCCAGGCTCCCTTTGCATCTTGTAATCTCTGTTTTAACCCTGCTAATATAACTTAGTTAGCAGCTTCAGCTTGCCCATTGGTTTGGGGGTGCTCAACAGAGGTGAATTGTTATTTTATATTCAAGTCAGCCGCTAGTTTTCTAAAGCCTGCGTCTGTGAACTGGGTACCATTGTCTGTAGTGATGGAGTATGGAACTCCGAACCTTGTGACGATGTTTCTATATAGAAATTTCCGACTTCTTTGAGTTGTGGCGTTGGCTAGGGGTTCTACCACGATCTATTTTGTGAAGTAGTCTATTCCTACTATGAGGAATTTGACTTGTCCCGATCCTTGAGGAAAAGGTCCGAGGAGATCGAGTTCCCATTTTGCAAATGGACAAGGTGAGGTCACGCTGATGAGTTCCTCTGGCAGGGCGGTGTGAAAGTTGGCATGTTTCTGACATGGTGAACACGTCCTTACAAATTCTGTGCCTTTTTTTGTAGAGTTGGCCAATAAAATCCTGCCCGAAGCACTTTTCTGGCGAGTGCCTGCGCTCCGAGGTGATTGCCACAAATGCCACTGTGTACTTCTTCTAGGACATCTTTTGTGTTGGAAGTCGACACGCATTTTAGCAGTGGTATTGAAATCCCTCTTTTGTATAGAGTATTATTGATGATGGTATAGTATTGTACTTCCCGTTTTAACCTCTTTGCCTCTTTCTCATCTGTGGGGAGAGCTTAAGTTCTGAGGTAGTTAATTATGGGAGTCATCCATCCCTGATCACGACCTGTTATGGCTAGGACTTTTTCTTCTTCTAAGATTGATGGATTCTGTAGAATTTCTTGGATGAGACTTCTATTGTTGCCTCCTGGTTTGGTGCTGGCTAGTTTTGAGAGTGCATCGGCCCGGGCATTCTGTTCTCGGGGTATGTGACGAATCTCATACTCTTCGAATTGTCCAAGCTGTTCCCTATTTTTATCCAAGTACTTTTTCATAGTGGGATCTTTGGCGTGGTAGCTTCCTGCTATTTGTGAAGTAACTACCTATGAGTCGCTAAAGATGATAAGTTTTTGAGTTCCAACCTCTCTAGCCAGCTTCAAACCAGCTAGTACTTCCTCATATTCCGCTTGATTCTTTGAGGCAGGGAACCCGAATTTGAGGGAGAGTTCGATTTGGGTTCCTTGGTCACTTTCAATTATTACGCCCGCGCCACTTCCCATTTTATTTGAGGAACCATCCACATATAGATTCCATTCTGTGGGGATTTTCGGTGTGTCTGTGAATTTCGCAATGATGTTGGCCAGATATTGAGATTTAATGGCCGTCCGAGCTTCGTATTGAAGGTCAAATTCGGACAACTCGACTACCCATTGCAAGATTCTGCCTGCCAAGTCTGTTTTCTTTAAGATCCCTTTTATGGGCTGGTTGGTCCGAACTTTAATGGTGTGAGACTGGAAGTATGGGCGAAGTCGTCGTGATGTTAGTATGAGAGCGTAAGCAAACTTTTCCATTTTTTGGTAGTTCAGCTGGATCCTTGTAATGCTTTGCGGATAAAGTATATGGGTTGTTGCCCGCTGTTGTCTTCTCGGACCAGTGCTGAGGCTATTGCCCGATTTCCCACCGCGAGGTACAATATGAGTGGTTCTCCTTCCCATGGCCGACTTAGTATAGGTGGCCGTCCCAGGAATATTTTGAAGTCTTGGAAGGCTTGCTCGCATTCCGCTGTCCATTCAAACTCCTTTCCCTTCCTTAGAGTGGCGTAGAAGGAGAGAGATCTTGTTGCTAATCCGGCCAGGAATCTGGACATGGCTACTAACCTCCCGTTGAGTTGTTGTACCTCTTTGACACAAGTCAGACTTTTCATGTCGAGTATGGCCCTACACTTATCCGGGTTTGCCTCGATTCCTCTCTGTCTGATCATAAAACCCAAGAATTTACCAACTTCTACTGCGAAGGTGCATTTTGCGGGATTGAGTCACATGCCGTGTCGTCTTATGGTGTTGAATACTTGTGTCAGATCGGATAATAACATCTCTTCATTTTGCGTCTTTACTAGCATGTCGTCTACGTAGATATCCATGACCTTTCCGATGTGATCCGAAAAACCCTGTTCATTAATCTTTGGTAAGTGGCTCCCGTATTTTTAAGACCGAAGGGCATGACAATGTAGCAGTAATTTGCCTTTGGGGTTAAGAATGAGGTTTTTTCTTGGTCGGGTGGGTACATTGGGATTTGGTTATATCCCGAGTATTCATCCATGAAGGAGAGGTATTTATATCCGGAGGAGGCATCTACCAGAGCATCGATGTTTGGGAGCGGGTAAGGATCTTTTCGGCAGGCTTTGTTGAGATCGGTATAGTCAGTACACATTCTCCACTTCCCGTTTGAATTTTTTACCAATACGACATTAGCAAGCCATAGCGGTATTTGACTTCTCTTATGAAACATGCCTCTAGTAGAGCTCGTACCTGTTCTTCCACAGCTTGAGAGCGTTCTGGTCCTAGCTTTCTATGCCTTTGTTGTGACGACAGAGATCCCGGGTAGACTGCTAGCTTGTGGCACACTAGTGTGGGATCTATGCTTGGCATGTCTGCGGCCTTCCATGCAAAGAGGTTGGCGTTGTCGCGTAAAAACTATATGAGTGATTCTTTGATGTCTCCTTTTAGGAGTGTGCCGACATTGGTTGTTTGGTCCGGGGTATCCCTGATCTGGATTTTCTCTATTTCTCCTTCTGGTTGTGGGCGAAGCTCTTCCCGCCTCTAAACTCCGCCGAGCTCAATTGTGTGAAATTCTTCTCCTCTGCCTCTGAGGTTTAGACTTTCGTTGTAACAGTGGCGCGCAATCCTCTGATCTGCTTTTATCGTAGCTATTCCTCCTGCAGTTGGGAACTTCATGCATAGATGCGGAGTCGAGACTATTGCGCCAAGCTGATTTAACGTTGTCCGACCTATTAGGGCATTGTAGGCTGAACTTACGTCGACTATGATGTAATCTATTTTGAGTGTTCTTGACTGGCTTCCTTTTTCGAAAGTTGTATGGAGTGAGATGTATCCCATTGGTTGAACTAGCATATCGCCTAGCCCGAACAGGCTGTCTAGATACGCTCTGAGTTTTTTTTCTTCTAGGCCAAGTTTGTCGAAAGCCGTTTTGGATAATATGTCGGCAGCACTCCCCTGGTCTATCAGCGTGTGGTGAAAATTTGCGTTTGCAAGTATAATAGTGATGACCATGGGATCGTCATGCCCTGATGCGATGCCAGATGCGTCTTCCTTTGTAAAAGTGATCGCCAGGATGTTGGGTGCTTCCTCCTTTCCTACGACGTGATATACGTCTTTGAGATGTCTTTTGTGAGATGATTTGGAGATTCCTCCCCCGGCAAATCCGCCGTGTATCATGTGGACATGTCTTTCTGGCGTTCGAGATGATCACACGGTTGGTCCGACATCTTCTGCTCTTCTTCTTTTTCTTTGTTCATCATCATGGGTGGCCAGATATCGATCTAGCTTTTCTTCTCGTATGAGCTTTTCTATGACATTTTTTAAATAGAAACACTCATTAGTGGAGTGCCCGCGGATCCGATGGTATTCACAATATTCAGTCTGGTTTCCTCAACCTTTTTTGCTTTTGAGTGGCCGAGCTGGTGGTATTTTTTCTGTGTTGCAAACCTCTCTATATACATCCACAAGAGACACCCGTAGAGGAGTGTAATTGTGGAATTTTTTAATTTTCTCTCCATGTCCGTCTTTCTTTTTTCTGGAATATTTATCCTTATCCCGGGGGGTGAACCCGGCCTTCGAAGTCTCTCCTAGTCGGGAGTTTTCCTCCATGTTGATGTACTTTTCCGCTCGTTCCTGCACCTCGTTCAGAGATGTGGGGTACTTTTTTGATATAGATTGACTAAAGGTCCCTTCTCGTAAGCCATTAATGAGGCCCATAATAGCGGCTTCTATTGGCAGGTTCTGTATATCCATGCATGTCTTGTTAAAACTTTCCATGTAGTTGCGCAAGGTTTCCCGTTCTCCTTGTCTAATTCCCAGTAAGCTCCGAGCATGTTTAGCTTTGTCCTTTTGGATGGAGAATCTAGCCAGGAATTTCTTAGCCATGTCGTCAAAACTTGAGATGGACCTAGGAGGGAGGTTGTCGAACCATCTAATTGCTGTTTTTGTTAAAGTAGTTGGAAAGGCTTTGCAACGAACTGCATCTGAGGTGTTGGTGAGATACATTCTGCTTCTAAAGTTGCTGAGATGATGGCCGGGATCTGTAGTGCCGTCGTATAAGGTCATGTCTAGGAGTTTAAAGTCCTTTGGGATTTCATCTTCATGATCTCCTTGGTGAATGGGTCTTGCTCCTTGCGGGTGCTATCTTCGGGAGTGGATCGGTTGGCTTTCGTCTTGACATCGGCTTTAAGTTTTAGGAGTTTGTTCTCCAATTGCCGGCGTCGCCTTATTTCCCTTTGTAGGTCTTTCTTGGCCTCTCGTTGGCGTAGGGCTTCTTCCTCAAGTTGTTTTAACCAGTCTTGAAATGCATCCATGGCTCCCTCGTTTGCGGAGTTCTTCTTGTTGTTGATTTGGAAAGTATCTTTTGGGGTGGCATCCACGTTTTTATGCGGTGTACTTTCCTCTAGATCTAAGGTGTGGTCGTTGTCATGGTCGTCCACCATGGTGATGGGATGACTTCCAGGTTCCCCGGCAACGGCACTAAGGTTCCGAGGGTTACCTGAAACTGTAGGTCGATCTCGGATGAGATCTTCTGTAATGGTCGGAGTTGCTGTGTCCGATTTGTTGGGCTTGGTGGCGGTGTTGATTCCTTCGTCCCCAGAGGGTGGGGGTACCTGCAAAGGACTCCGATGCTTAAGTTAGCAAAGGTATTAAACAGGTATTGAGTAGAATCAGAGTATGAGTTATACCTGGGTGCTCCAGTGTATTTATATTAGTGTAGAGTGACCTTCTTAGATAACATACGTTAGTTATCTTATCTTATCTTTATCTTTTGAGTGAGGTCATCTTATCTTCAAAGGAACCGCCCTTCTCCCTGTAGGCTTGGGTTGCCTTGCGTTTTGGTGCGCTGTCCTCCATTAGGGCTCTTCTTTGGGCTTTCCTAGTGACTTGCTCAAGCTCTTTGAGAAGAGGTCGGATTGTCCTTACCTGAAGAGGTCGGTCGCTTTGTCTGTAGAACATCCCGGGTCGGACAGCTTGACCCAGGGTATGAACAATAAGTGATAAAGGTGTTCATTGGTTCTGGCCCCAGAGAAGGAACCAGGATAACCAAGACTCCGGTCTAAGGACTAAACGTCCAAAGATGAAAATACAATAGTAAAAAGTCCTATTTATACGAAACTAGTTACTAGGGTTTACAGAAATAAGTCTAAGTGCAGAAATCTAATTCCGGGGCCCACTTTGGTGTGTGCTTGGGCTGAGCTTAAGTTTTACACGTGCAGAGGCTTCTCTTGGGGTTAAACGCCAAGTTGTAATGTGTTTTTGGCGTTTAACTCTGGTTTCTAACGTTTTTCTGGAGTTTTACTCCAGTTTGCATCGTCTAAACTCGAATAAAGTATGGATTATTATATATTGCTGAAAAGCCCTGGATGTCTACTTTCCAAGGCAATTGAAAGCGTGCCATTTGGAGTTCTGTAGCTCCAGAAAATCCATTTCGAGTGCAGGGAGGTTAGAATCCAACAACATCTGTAGTCCTTTTTCAGCCTCCTATTAGATTTTTGCTCAGGCCCCTCAATTTCAGCCAGAAAATACCTGAAATCATAGAAAAACATACAAACTCATAGTAAAGTCCAGAAATGTGAATTTTGCATAAAAACTAATAAAAACATCCCTAAAAAGTAGCTAGATCCTACTAAAAACTACCTAAAAATAATGCCAAAAAGCGTATAAATTATCCGCTCATCACAACACCAAACTTAAATTGTTGCTTGTCCCCAAGCAACTGAAAATCAAATAGGATAAAAAGAAGAAAATATACTATAATTCCCAAAATATCAATGAATATTAGTTCTAATTAGATGAGCGGGACTTGTAGCTTTTTGCTTCTGAACAATTTTGGCATCTCACTTTATCCTTAGAAGTTTAGAATGATTGGCATCCATTAGAACTCAGAGTTTAGATAGTGTTATTGATTCTCCTAGTTAAGTATGTTGATTCTTGAACACAGCTACTTTTATGAGTCTTGGCTGTGGCCCTAAGCACTTTGTTTTCCAGTATTACCACCGGATACATAAATGCCACAGACACATGACTGGGTGAACCTTTTTAAGATTGTGACTCAGCTTTGCTAAAGTCCCCAGTTAGAGGTGTCCAGAGCTCTTAAGAACACTCTTTTTGCTTTGTATCACGACTTTAACAACTCAGTCTCAAGCTTTTCACTTGGACCTTCATGACACAAGCACATGGTTAGGGACAGTTTGATTTAGCCGCTTAGGCCTGGATTTTATTTCCTTGGGCCCTCCTATCCATTGATGCTCAATGCCTTGGATCCTTTTTACCCTTGCCTTTTGGATTTAAGGGCTATTGGCTTTTTCTGCTTGCTTTTTTTTCTCTTTCTTTCACTTTTTCTTCCACAAGCTTCTTCTTTTTCACTGCTTTTTCTTGCTTCAAGAATCAATTTTATGATTTTTCAGATTATCAATAACATTTCACTTTGTTCATCATTCTTTCAAGAGCCAACAATTTTAACATTCATAAATAATAAGATAAAAAATATGCACTATTTAAGCATTTATTCAGAAAACAAAAGGTATTGTCACCACATTAATATAATTAAACTAATTTCAAGGATGAATTCGAAACTCATGTATTTCTTGTTCTTTTGTATTAAAAACATTTTTTCATTTAAGAAAGGTGAAGGATTCATGGAATTATTCATAGCCTCAAGACATAGTTACTTAATACTAATGATCATGTAGTAAAGACTCAAAACATAGACAAACATATAGCATAAAACTGAAAAATAGAGAGATAAGAACAAGGAAGTTAAGGAATGAGTACACCTTAGTGAGGGTGGCGCCTTCTTCTTGAAGGACCAATGGTGTCCTTGAGCTCCTCTACGTCTCTTCCTTGCCTATGTTGCTCCTCCCTCAAAGCTCTTTGATCTTCTCTAATCTTATTGAGAATTATGGAGTGCTCTTGGTGTTCCACCCTTAATTGGTTCATGTTATGACTCAATCCTTCTAGAGAAGTGTTGAGTTGTTCCCATGAGTTGTTTGGAGGAAAATGCATCCCTTGAGACATCTCAGGGATTTCTTGATGATGAGCTTCCTCATGCATCTCTTGAGATCCATGAATGGGCTCTCTTGTTTGCTCCATCCTCTTCTTAGTGATGGGCTTGTCCTCTTCAATGAGGATGTCTCCTTCTATGACAACTCCAACTAAGTTGCATAGATGCCAAATGAGATGAGGAAAAGCTAGCCTTGCTAAGGTAGAGGGCTTTTCGGCTACTTTGTAGAGTTCTAGAGAGATGACTTCATGAACTTCTACTTCCTCTCCAATCATGATGCTATGTATCATGATGGCGCGATCCACAATTACTTCGGATCGGTTGCTAGTGGAGATGATGGAGTGTTGGATGAACTCCAACCATCCTCTAGCCACAGGCTTAAGGTCCAGTCTTTTCAATTGAAGCGGCTTGCCTTTTGAGTCTCTTTTCCATTGAGCTCCTTCCACACATATGTCCATGAGGACTTAGTCCAACCTTTTATCAAAGTTGACCCTTCTAGTGTAGGGGCATGTTTCTTCTTGCATCATAGGCAAGTTGAACGCCAACCATACGTTCTCCGGAGTGAAATCTAAGCATTTCCCCCGAACCATTGTAAGCCAATTCCTTGGGTTTGGGTTCATGCTTTGATCATGGTTCCTAGTGATCCATGCGGTTGCATAGAACTCTTGAACCGTTAAGATTCTGACTTGTTGAATGGGATTGGAGAGAACTTCCCATCCTCTACTTCTAATCTCTTGTCGGATCTCTGGATATTAGCCCTTTTTTAGCTTAAAAGGGACCTCAGGGATCACCTTTTTCTTGGCCACAACTTCATAGAAGTGGTGTTGATGGGCTTTTGAGATGAATCTCTCCATCTCCCATGACTCAGAGGTGGAAGCAATTGCCTTCCCTTTCCTCTTTCTTGAGGTTTCTCTGGCCTTAGGTGCCATCAATGGTTATGGAAAAACAAAAAAGCTATACTTTTACCACACCAAACTTAGAATGTTGCTCGCCCTCGAGCAAAAAAAGAAAGAATAGAAGAAGAAGAAGAAGATATGGAGGAGAGGGAGAGAGGTGAGGGTTTCGGCGAAGGGGGAGAAGAGAGGGTTGTGTTGTGTGAAAATGAAGAAGGATTGATGGGTTTATATAGTGGAGGGAGAGGGGTTTGGGTTCGGTTATTTAGGGTGGGTTTGGGTGGGAAAGAGATTTTGAATTTGAAGGTAGGTGGGGTTTATGGGGAAGAGTGGATAGATGTGATTGGTGAAGGGGTAATGGGGAAGAGAGATTGAGGTGACTTGTGAAGGGTATAGTGTTATTGGATTTTGTGAAGAAGAGAGAAGTGGGATAGGTGGGGATCCTATAGGGTCCACAGATCTTGAGGTGATCCTGTGGGGTCCACAAATCTTGAGGTGTCAAGGATTTCTCATCCCTGCACCTTTTAGGCGTGTAAAATGCCCTCTGTATGCAATCCTGGCGTTTAAACGCCAGACTGATGCTTGTTTCTGGCGTTAAACGCCCAAATGTTGCCTGTTTCTGGCATTTAACGCCAGCCTGATGCTTTTTTCTATCGTTAAACGCCAGCTTGGTGCTTGTTTCTGGCGTTAAACACCATACAGAAGCTTGTTTCTGGCATTTAAATGCTAGACAGCTCTTCCTCCAGGGTGTGCTTTTTCTTCTGCTGTTTTTTATTCTGTTTTTAATTTTTGTAATTGTTTTGTGACTCCACATGATCATAAACCTAATAAAACATAAAAGAACAATAGAAATATAGATAAATAAAAGTTGAGTTGCCTCCCAATAAGCGCTTCTTTAATGTCAATAGCTTGACAGTAAGCTCTTATGGAGCTTCACAGATGTTCAGAGCATTGTTGGGACCTCCCAACACCAAACTTAGAGTTTGATTGTGGGGGCTTTGTTTGACTCTGTTTTGAGAGAAGCTTTTCATGCTTCCTTTCAATGGTTGTAGAGGAGGATCCTTGAGCTTTAAACACAAGGTAGTCCCCATTCAATTGAAGGACTAGCTCTCCTCTGTCAACATCAATCATAGCTCCTGCTGTGGCTAGGAAGGGTCTTCCAAGGATGATGCATTCATCCTCATCCTTCCCAGTGTCTAGGATTATAAAATCAGCAGGGATGTAAAGGCCTTTAACCTTCACTAACATGTCCTCTACCAATCCATAAGCTTGTTTTATTGACTTGTCTGCCATCTCTAATGAGATTCTTGCAGCTTATACCTCAAAGATCCCCAGTTTCTCCATTACAGAGAGTGGCAAAAGATTTATACTTAACCCCAGGTCACACAGAGCCTTCTCAAAGGTCATGGTGCCTATGGTATAGGGTATTAAGAATTTACCAGGATTTTGTTTCTTTTGAGGTAAAGTTTGCTGAACCCATGTATTTAGTTCACTAATGAGCTAGGGAGGTTCATCTTCCCAAGTCTCATTACCAAACAACTTGGCATTCAGCTTCATGTTGGCTCCTAGATATTGAGCAACTTGCTCTTCAGTTATATCTTCATTCTCTTCAGAGAAAGAATAGTTCTCAGAGCTCATGAATGGCAAAAAGAAGTTTAATGGAATCTCTATGGTCTCTATATGAGCCTCAGATTCCTTTAGGTCCTCAATAGGGAGCTCCTTTCTGTCTGGAGGACGTCCCATGAGGTCTTCCTCATTGGGATTCACGTCCTCCCCTTCCTCTTTGGATTCTGCCATTTTGATAATATCAATGGCCTTGCACTCTCTTTTTAGATTCTCTTCTGTATTGCTTGGGAGAGTACTAGGAGGAGTTTCAGTGATTTTCTTACTTAGCTGACCCACTTGTGCCTCCAAGTTTCTAATGGAGGACCTTGTTTTATTCATGAAACTTAAAGTGGTCTTAGATAGATCAGAGACTATGTTTGCTAAACTAGAGGGGCTCTGCTCAGAATTCTCTGTCTGTTGCTGAGAAGATGATGGAAAAGGCTTGCTATTGCTAAACCTGTTTCTTCCACCATTATTAAAGCCTTGTTGAGGCTTTTGTTGATCCTTCCATGAGAAATTTGAATGATTTCTCCATGAGGGATTATAGGTGTTTCCATAGGGTTCACCCATGTAATTCACCTCTGCCATTGCAGGGTTCTCAGGATCATAAGCTTCTTCTTCAAAAGATGCTTCTTTAGTACTGTTGGATGTATTTTGCAATCCATTCAGACTCTGAGATATCATATTGACTTGTTGGGTCAATATTTTGTTCTGGGCCAGTATGGCATTCAGAGTATCAATTTCAAGAACTCTATTCTTCTGAGGCGTCCTATTACTCACAGGATTCCTCTCAGAGGTGTACATGAATTGGTTACTTGCAACCATGTCAATGAGTTCTTAAGCTTCTGCAGGCATTTTCTTTAGGTGAATGGATCCACCTGCAGAATGGTCCAGTGACATCTTAGAGAACTCAGATAGACCATCATAGAATATATCCAAAATGGTCCACTCTGAAAGCGTGTCAGAAGGACACTTTTTGGTCAACTGCTTGTATCCTTCCCAAGCTTCGTAGAGGGATTCACCATCTTTTTGCTTGAAGATCTGAATATCCACTCTTAGCTTGCTCAGCTTTTGAGGAGGAAAGAACTTGGCCAAGAAGGCCGTGACCAGCTTATCCCAAGAGTCCAGGCTATCTTTAGGTTGTGAGTCCAACCATGTTCTAGCTCTGTCTCTCACAGCAAAAGGGAAAAGCATAAGCCTGTAGACTTCAGGATCTACTCCATTAGTCTTAACAGTATCACAGATCTGCAAGAACTCAATTTAAAAATGATAGGGATCTTCTGATGGAAGTCTATGAAACTTACAGTTCTGTTGCATTAGAGCAACTAGTTGAGGCTTCAGCTCAAAATTATTTGCTCCAATGACAGGGATTGAGATGCTTCTTCCATAAAAATTGGAAGTAGGTGTAGTATAATCACCAAGCATCCTCCTTGTATTATTGTTGTTGTTATTATTTTCGGCTGCCATCTCCTCTTCTTTTTCGAAAATTTCTGTAAGGTTTTCTCTAGATTGTTGTATTTTAGCTTCTCTTAGTTTCTTCTTCAGAGTCTTTTCAGGTTCAGGATCTGCTTCAACAAGAATGTTCTTGTCCTTGCTCCTGCTCATATGAAAAAGAAGGGAAAAGAAAATAATAATAGAGATCCTCTTTACCACAGTAAAGAGATTCTTTTATGTGAGTAGAAGAAAATAAGAAGAAAATCTGAACACATGTAGAGGGGAGAAAAGGGTTCGAATTTTGAGTAGAAAAGAAGTGTTAGTAGATAAATAAATAAATAGAAGAAGATGAGAGAGAGGAGTTTTCGAAAATCAACTAAAATAAAAGAAAAATATTTTTTGTTATATTTTAAATTAAAGTTAAAATTTGAATTTATAAAAAGGAATAAAATTAAAATTTAAAACAATTAGTTAAATAAAAAGATTTTTGGAAAAGAGGGAGGTGATTTTCAAAAATTAGAGAGAGGAAAGTAGTTAGGTGGTTTTAAAAAAGATAAGAAATAGTAAAACAAACAAAAAGTCAATTAGTTAGTTGAAAAAGATTTGAAAATCATTTTTGAGAAGATAAGGAGTTAGAAAAGATTTTTGAAGTTGATTTTGAAAAAAAGATATGATTGAGATTTGTTTTGAAAAAGATTTGAAAAGGAAACTAAAAAGATTTGATTTTTAAAATTAAAATTGATTACTTGACTAACAAGAAACTAAAAGATATGATTCTATAATTTAAAGATTGAACATTTCTTAACAAGAAAGTAACAAACTTCAAATTTTTGAATCAATCACATTAATTGTTAGTAAGGTTTTCAAAAGTTATAAAATAAAATTAAGAAAAAGATTTTGAAAATCAATTTTAAAAAATTTTCGAAAATACAAAAGAAAAATGAAAAAATTTGATTTTTGAAAAAGTTTTGAAAAGATAAGATTTTTAAAATTGAAATCTTGACTTGACTAACAAGAAACATCTTATTTTAAAAATTTTTGACTAAGTCAACCCAAAGATTTCGAAATTTATGAGTAAAATGAGGAAAGATATTTCTTTGATTTTTTAATTTAATGTGGAAAGAGAAAAACGACGAAATGACTCAAGACATAAAAATTATGAATCAAAACAACTAATGCATGCAGGAACACTATGAATGTTAAGATGAATACCAAGAACACTTTGAAGATCAAGATGAACATCAAGACTTATTTTTGAAAAATTTTCAAGAGAGGAAAACATGCAAGACACCAAACTTAGAAATTTTCAATGTTTAGACACTATGGATTAAAAAATGCATATGAAAAACAACAAAAGACACAAAACAAGAAAATATGATGATCAAACAAGAAGACTTATCAAGAACAACTTGATGATCATGATCACCATGCATGAGTTTTTCAAAAAATGCACAAATTTTTAAAAACATGCAATTGACACCAAACTTAAAAATTGACACTAGACTCAAACAAGAAACACAAAATATTTTTGGTTTTATGATTTTATGATTTTTTTGGATTTTTCGAAAATTATTTTGAAAAAAAGGAAAAAGAAGAAAAAGTTTTCTTGAAAGATTTTTGAAAACTTTTTGAAAAGAAAATTACCTAATCTGAGCAACAAGATAAACCGTCAGTTGTCCAAACTCAAACAATCCCCGGCAACGGCGCCAAAAACTTGGTAGGCAAAATTGTGACTCATACTTTTCACAACTCGAACAATTCCTAGCAATGGCTCCAAAAACTTGGTGCACAATACTATGGTTCACACACATTCTTCAGAAATTCGCACAATTAACTAGCAAGTGCACTGGGTCGTCCAAATAATAAACCTTACGTGAGTAAGGGTCGATCCCACGGAGATTGTTGGTATGAAGCAAGCTATGGTCATCTTGTAAATCTCAGTCAGGTAGATTCTAATGGTTATAATGATTTTCGAATATAAAGATAAATAAAGCATAAAATAGAGATAGAGATACTTATGTAATTCATTGGTGGGAATTTCAGATCAGCGCATGAAGATACTGTGTTCCTTCTGAATCTCTGCTTTCCTACTGCTTTAATCCAATCATTTTTATTCCTTTCCATGACAAACTGTATGTTGGGGGATCACCGTTGTCAATGGCTACCGTCCGTCCTCTCAGTGAAAATGGTCCAGGTGCGCTGTCACCGCACGGCTAATCATTTGTCGGTTTTCGATCATGTAAGAATAGGATTTACTATCCTTTTGCGTTGTCACCACGCCCTACAGTCGCGAGTTTGAAGCTCGTCACAGTCATTCAATCCCTGAATCCTACTCGGAATACCACAGACAAGGTTTAGACTTTCTAAATTCTCAAGAATGCTGCCAATGGGTTCTAGCTTATACCACGAAGATTCTGATTAAGAAATCCAAGAGATATTCATTCAAGCTTATTTGCATGTAGAACGAAAGTGGTTGTCACGCACACGTTCATAAGTGAGAATGGTGATGAGCGTCACATAATCATCACATTCATCAGGTTCTTGGGTGCGAATGGATATCTTAGAATAAGAATAAGCGTGAATTGAATAGAAGAACAATAGTACTTTGCATTAATACTCGAGGTACAGCATGCTGCACACCTTAATCTATGGTGTGTAGAAACTCCACTGTTGAAAATACATAAGTGATAAAGGTGTTCATTGGTTCCGGCCCTAGAGAGGGAACCAGGATAACCAAGACTCCGGTCTAAGGACTAAACATCCAAACATGAAAATACAATAGTAAAAAGTCCTATTTATACTAAACTAGTTACTAGGGTTTACAGAAATAAGTCTAAGTGCAGAAATCCACTTCCGGGGCCCACTTTGGTGTGTGCTTGGGCTGAGCTTGAGTTTTACACGTGCAGATGCTTCTCTTGGGGTTAAACACCAAGTTGTAACGTGTTTTTGGTGTTTAACTCTGGTTTGTGACGTGTTTCTGGCGTTTTACTCCAGAATGTAGCATGGAACTGGCATTAAACGCCAGTTTGCATCATCTAAACTCGAATAAAGTATGAACTATTATATATTGTTGAAAAGCCCTGGATGTCTACTTTCCAACACAATTGAGAGCGCGCCATTTAGAGTTCTGTATCTCCAAAAAATCTATTTCGAGTGTAGGGAGGTCAGAATCCAACAACATCTGTAGTCCTTTTTCAGCCTCCTATCAGATTTTTGCTCAGGTCCCTCAATTTCAGCCAGAAAATACTTGACATCACACGAAAACACACAAACTCATAGTAAAGTCCAGAAATGTGAATTTTGCATAAAAACTAATAAAAACATCCCTAAAAACAATGCCAAAAAGCGTATAAATTATCCGCTCATCAGTCCCCTTTGTGGATCTTTGTAGAGTGTCGGTACTTTGTTGCCCGACCTCTTTTGATCACTTCTGGTTTTGTCCACTTTCTGGTTGGTCGAGGTGGTCCTTGGGGCTAACTTGTGCGACGACTTTTTAGTGTTCTCGTAGAACACTTTTTAGTCAGTCTAAACAAGTTTGATAGCCTTGTCGTGGAGCCGTGGCTTTTTGGGCGGAGCTATGTCCGTTTTAGCACACATTTTTCGTTGGTCCGACTTCTCCTTTCGATCCTTCTTTAGCTTTAGTTGGTCCGATTTCTCTTGTCAGTCCAAGCTGTAGCTTTCGTGGGTCTGACTTTGTCGGTCCCTTCTAAGTTATTTATAGTAATCCTCTTTCTTGGACCCTTATCAGGTCTCTTTCAGGGATCACTTTTTATAACTTGTATGTGGGAGACCGACTTCATCATGTCGATCTCTTCTTAAGTTATTTCTAGTAATCCTCTTTCTTGGACCTTTATCAGGTCTCTTTTTGGGATTATTTTTTATAACTTTTGTAGCTTTGGCGTGGGCTGACTTCTTCCTGTCGGTCCCTTCTAAGTTATTTCTAGTAATCCTCTTTCTTGGACCCTTATCAGGTCTCTTTCAGGGATCACTTTTTATAACTTGTTTGTGGGAGACCGACTTCATCATGTCGGTCTCTTCTTAAGTTATTTCTATTAATCCTCTTTCTTGGACCCTTATCAGGTCTCTTTTATGGATTACTTTTATAACTTTTATGTTTTGGGTCGACTTCATCATGTCGGGCCCTTCTAAGTTATAGTAATTGGTGCACGAAATTGCAATCACACTTTTGCAATCTGCACAACTAACCAGCAAGTGCACTGGGTCGTCCAAGTAATACCTTACGTGAGTAAGGGTTGAATCCCACAGAGATTGTTGGCTTGAAACAAGCTATGGTTATCTTATTAATCTTAGTCAGGATACCAATTATAGTTATCAATTGACTTGCAAATAAACAAGAGAGCATGGATTAAATAATACTTATTATGCAGTAATGGAGAATATGTTGGAGTTTTGGAGACGCTTTGTCTTCTGAATTCCTGCAACATAATGCTTTCTCACTTTCATAAATGCAAGGCTCCTTCCATGGCAAGCTGTATGTAGGGCATCACCGTTGTCAATGGCTACTTCCCATCCTCTCAGTGAAAATGGTCCAAATGCTCTGTCACAGCACGGCTAATCATCTGTCGGTTCTCGATCATGTCGGAATAAGATCCCTTGATCCTTTTGCGTCTGTCACTACGCCCAACACTCGCGAGTTTGAAGCTCGTCACAGTCATCCAATCCCAGAATCCTACTCAGAATACCACAGACAAGGTTTAGACTTTCCGGATTCTCAAGGATGCTACCAATGGATTCTAGCTTATACCACGAAGATTTTGATTAAGGAATCTAAGAGATACTCATTCAATCTAATATAAAATGGAGGTGGTTGTCAGGCACACGTTCATGGATTGAGGAAGGTGATGAGTGTCACGGATCATCACCTTCTTCATAGTAAAGCGCGAATGAACATCTTAGATAGGAAGACGCGTGTTTGAATGGAAAACATAAATAATTGGATTAAGTCATCGAGACGCTGTAGAGCTCCTCACTGATGCATGAAAACTTGTCTCTCAACAAATTTCCCTTCGGCAGGTATACCGAATTGTCGTCAACTAAAACTCACAATAGAGTGAGGTTGAATCCCACAAGGATTGATTGGTCAAGCAACTTTAGTTAGAAGAATATGCTAGTTGAGCTAAACAGAATTTAGATTGAGAACTTGCAGAAATTTAAATGACTGGAAAGTAAATAACAGAAATTAAAGTGTAGAATCTTAAATGGGGATTTGGGGTAATGAGCGTTAAAATAAATGGCAGAAAGTAAAGAGAAAGGGTAATATCAAAAATGGGGTAATCATTGGGTTCAGGAGATGTTGCATTCTCTGGATCAAGTTCATTCTCATCTCTTCCTCAATCAATGCATTCATTGATCTCCTTGGCAATCTTAAGTGATTGGATCCCAATTCCTTGGCAATCCAATCTCTCTAAGCTTGAACAATTGCTCAATTCCTTGATTTAATTTCTCATGGGAAGAGATAAAGTGTGGTCACTGATTATACCACATGTATTTCCAAATCAAAGTGTTGGGAGGATTACATATCACTATATCTGCCCAAACCCCAATTTGGTCCAACATGAGAAAGCATTTCTAGCATGATCTCCTCATCCCTTTTCCAAGGCTCAAAGGAGAACCAATTATGGAGAGTTTCTTTTCCAAGACAACTAACCAATTGAATTAAGATCGAAAGCTTTCTAGTAAGATCAAGAGAAAAGAAAGAAGAAGAAGAATGAAAACTATAATTGATCCATCAAATTAAAACAGAGCTCCCTAACCCAATGAAAGGGGTTTAGTTGTTCATAGCTCTAGAAATGAAAAATAACAGAAAAGAAGAATCCATCTAAATGTGCAGAAAAGTAAATCTATACAGAGTAGTTCCCAAAAGTGCCAAGCTTTTTTATAGTTCAAAACTACTCCTATATATACTACTCCTTTTGATCTTCTAGTGAGTTCTTCAAGTCTTGGATGTGGGCTCTGGATCTTGAGTTGAAGCAGTTCTCATCTTTAGTGGGCCCAACTTGCAGAGAAATGTGAATTAGGCTTGCGTATTTAGTAAGATTTAACGTTGAGTGCCATTGTTGGCTCGAGAACGTTAGTGGCATTCACTTTTTCCACTAACGTTCCACCCTCATATATCCACGTCAAATCCAACGTTAGTGGTCTTAACGTGACCACTAATGTTGCTTTCTCAAATTTTGGCCAACGTTATTGGGACTCACTTTTCCCAATAACGTTGGCTTATACCCCTTCACGAACGTTAATGGGAATCACTTTTCCCATTAACGTTGCTTAGTGCCCTTTGTTCCTACGTTAAAGTTCACGTTAGTATAGCTAACGTGACTCTTAACGTGGGTGTGTTTCACCTTCGAGAGCGTTAGTGACACTCACCTTTGTCACTAACGCTCTAGATGCCTAAATTCTCTACGTTAGAACTCACGTTAACTAAGTTAACGTGGCTCTTAACGTAGTAGTGATGCCATCTTCCAACGTTAGTGACAAAAGTGAATGTCACTAACGTTGGCTCTTTGATCTCAACTCCACGTTAACTTTCACGTTAATGGTCTTAACGTGAAAGTTAACATAGGCAATGCTAGTTGGTCCAACGTTAGTGACAAAAGTGAGTGTCACTAACGTTGGCTTTTGTTTTCCTCTTCCACATTAGAGTTCATGTTAACTAAGTTAACGTGACTCTTAACGTGGATCATTGCCAAGTTCTCCAACGTTAGTGGTGTTCACTTTTACCACTAACGTTAGAGGTAAACGTTATTAGTGTTCACGTTTTCTCTTAACGTTGGAGTTCCCTTTTGCTTCTACGTTAACTACCACGTTAACTTAGTTAACGTGGCAAGTAACGTGGGCTATGGATGGCTTCGCAGGCGTTATTAGTGATCACTTTTCTTATTAACATTGCAAGCTTTACCATTCCACGTTAGTGTTCACGTTAACTAGGTTAACATGAATACTAACGTGGTTCTTCCTTGCGTCCTTTGCCCTAAAATCAAGCAATTAAAGTGCATCAAAGCTCTAGCCGAAGTCATGAGATTATGCATCATCAATTTATCATGCAATTCTAGCAAAATAACTCATGAAATCATGCAAAGTTCACAATAGTTGCTTGAATCAAGGTGTGAGTGTATTTTCATCCAAAACTTGCCTATTCACTAAGAAAATGCATGAAACTACCCTAAAACAGTGAAGAAAAGGTCAGTGAAACTGGCCTAGAAGCCTTGGCATCACAACACCAAACTTAAAGCTTGCTTGTCCCTAAGCAAGTACTGAAGCATAAGAAGAATGAAATGAAAGAACATGAAGATAAAATAGAAGTAGAATTCCTAGTTTATGGGGTTTCATGCATAGCAACTTAGGTTCTTTCCCTTTAGGTTTCAAGCCTTTATCAAATCCTTGGTCACTTTCTTGATTGCATCCTTTGAGAATTCTTTTTTTATTGATCCTTCCTTCTTTTTCAAAGTTTATTTTTCCTTTTTGCTAAGTGTTTTGTTAATGATAAGCTTTCAGCCAACACTCCCAAACCAGTTAGTTTTAAGGTGCTAGGTGTTAAGACAACCCTAAGGACTTACTCCCTCAAGTCTCTTTCCCTCATACATACAACCCTCTTTGGTTTACTAAGTGTTCTGTAGCAAATGTTACTCTTGATAGTGAACTTTTAGCTGATAATCCCGGATTAGTTAATCCAAGTTACCAAGTGATAAGGCACCCCTAAGAGCTTATTCATCCAAGTATATTCCTTGTACATAAACACCACAGACACATGCCTCAATTTTGAAACCCTTGTTGCCTAGCATTGTTTCTTTTCTTATTGTGTTTCTTTCTTTTTCACTTTTATTACTCTTTCTCTTTTCTTATTGGGATCTTATTGTTTAGCTAGTCTCAAGGGATGTGTTTCAAACAAAGGACTTAGGATAGATAGTTGCTTTCTTTCCTTATTTGGTGAACCAACTTAGCTTACTAATCATCCTACCACAAATATTTAGAATGCACTTTATAAAATAAATCCACTCTTGTTCTTTCCATAACAATTTCTTTTTGATTAACTTAAAGAGACAAGCATACAAGTAAGAAAGATGAAAGTGAACACTCAAGACATTAAGCTAGCACATTTAACCTAAGCAACGAAACTTAAATGCATAATTGAAAATCCTAAGCTACCATGGAAGCATGTTCTATTTCATACATGATTTTCCTTATTTAAATCTTTGAAAAAGGTAAACTAAGAAGGAACTTCACCACATTTCACTTATTGGTATGCTCATGTTCTTCTGCTCCCTTGGGATTCTCCTTGATTACTTGAGTCTCCATTCCCCTTGCGCTTCTCCATCAGCTTTTTTCCAGAAACCGGCATCCTCCATCTTCTTCTTTAATGCTTCCTTTTGCTGTTTCACCTTCCCCTCTTCTTGTTCTATTAAGTTCTTGCGAACCGCCTCATAACTTGGGATGTCAGGGTGCAAGTGATGCATATGCTCAGTCATATAGTTTAACCTTGCCTGAGTGTTGATGCTGAATTCTTCTCGATACAGTTGCCTTCCTTCATTGAGCATACTGAATTCGCTGAATGCTTTCATCTGAGTCATCTGGCATTGATTGAGTTCCTAGAGGTGTTTATCTTGGCTTTCTTGCCTTTCAGACACTTAACTGATGGCTTGAGTGAGCTGAGAGTAATGCTCTTGTTGCTGCTCCATTAGCTGTTTCTGCCATTCCCTTTGTTGATTCATCCAATTTGTTAGCATTTCCTCTTAACGATCCATTCTCTGAGATTGAAATTGCAACTGTTGTTCTTGTCCTTCCATGTATATTCTTGATAAATCGTCAATGGCTCCTCGGATGTGACACAAATTGATGTTGGTTGAGTCATAATACCCTTCTTGATGACGTTCTGTTGGTTGGGTTTCTTCTTTGATAGGTTCTTCCTCTTGTGCTTCTTCTGATGTCCTCTTCCTTAAATGGGGTCTTTTCTGCTGTTGAGCTGGAGTCACATGGGTTATGCGTTGGAGTGTAAGTAATCTCCCAAGACCTACCCAAGCTGGATTGCTGTCTTCAAAGACTACCTTGGCTTTCATGCATAATCTAAGGATGGTGCTGGGGTACCAAAGTCTAGCACCCGAATCTTTCTTCTCGGCTGATTCTTGGATTCTTTCAGCTATAATTTCGTGCACATTGATGCTTCCACCCTTTATTGAACAATGTACCATGGTAGCTCGAGCAATATTGACCTCAGAATTGTTTGCGTCTGGAAGGATAGAGCGTCTTACAAGCTCAAACCATCCCTTGGCTTCTGGGATGAGGTCTCCTCTCCTAATGAATCGGGGCCTCATATCCGAATACCTTTCCCAGTCAGATCCCACAATACATATGTCACCTATAATTTCTTCCAGTTCATCATTGTCGGGGCCATTGTTCATTCTTTCTTGGTACCCAAGCTCAACATATTGTGGTAATTTCAGATGAAGAGTTCTAATTATAGCATTTGGGCTGAAATCTACCTCTGTTCCTCTTACATAGCTTTTGAAGGTGGGGGTTATGGTCTTGTCTTCTCTAGCCATATTTGCATAAAATTCCCTGATTAGAGTTGCATTTACCCTTGCTTCCGGGTTAGTGAGCTTTTGCCAACCCCTTTGCTCAATCTTCTCCCACATTTGTGGACATTCATCTTTATTGAACTGGAATGTTGATTCAGGCAGTATCTTTTTGTCCTTTATTCTTTCAAACTCGAGCTCATGGAAGGCTGTTTTGAATCTCCCGGCGTCGAAGGAAGGATGCTGCATTGGTTCCTTTCCTCTTCGCCTCTTGAAACTTGATGATGCCACGAGTGAGAATTGAATTACGAAGATAGTAAAGGTTAGAGGTTTGAAGATAGAGTTCGGTTGGGTTGAGGCAGAATGTGTCTTGGAGAAATGTGTTTTAAGAGAAGGAAAAGAAGTGAGTTGGATGAATATTTGAGAGGAGGCTAGATTAGTGAGGATTCTTTATATAGGCTGGTGGTGATAGTTGAATGGTGTAGATCAATGGCACGGCCTTGATAGTGGACGGTTGGGATTTGGTGCAAGGTGAGCACAAGGATCATCATATTTATGAACTGATTGCTTCGGTTTTCAAGATGACCCTTTCTCATTCTTTCATGACAACATTTTCCAAGGGGGTCTCCTTGAGGACAAGTGTATAACCCCCTTGACTAAAGTGGCCGAACCTCCTTCCATTAGTTGTTCCATCAATCTACTTCAATCCCCTTTTTTTCATTTCCTATATATGACAAAAGAAATAAAAAAAGTTAATTGAAATTTTGGTGGGAAGATTTAAAATATGAATTAGCTATCGAGAATTTTTTTTTATTTTTTTTATTTTTTATTTTTTGCTATGATCTTCATGAAGATAAGACAACTGACTCCCTTAATGCTCATATATGCATATTGGTGACACCAAACTTAGTTTGTGATCATGTGGTGTTAAGGGATTTACATCAAGATTCTCAGCCCAAATTGACATAATTTGTGTTCATGCCATCTTGATGTACTTTGAACACCAAACTTGTTGTTCACTATATGTTGCATATAAAAATTTTGTTAAATGTTTGTCAAAGTTGTTTTGAAATTCATGATCTTACTTTATTACTAACACTAAAGAATTTAGAAGAAGAGATAAGAATCATGGGTTGCCTCCCATGAAGCACTTCTTTAACGTCATTAGCTTGACGGTTGACCCTTGTTAGGGTGGTTGGTGGTGCCTGAAATCCTCCCCTCTTGCAGTGTGTTTGTCTCCAGTGGATTTGTTGAGAAGTTCATCTCCTGGGGAGAAATCCTCTGTAGGGATCTTCAAGTTTCTCCATCTTCTGGGTACTTTATTCCTTGTTTCAATTGATGTTGTCTTGTTTTCTATAGACTCTTTCTCTAAGGACTCCTTGTTGCTAGCTTTGCATGACTCTGGTTTGCTTAACTCCCCTTGAGTTACCTTTGAATGAGGTTCTTCTTGAATACATGGCTTCCCAACCAATGGGGTTTCCAATTGTGTTGTTTGTGCTTCCTTGCTTGTTTCTTGGATCAGCTCATTTTCATCATGATCTGCTTCATGTGGGAGTTTGAAAACATTGAAAGTGAAATGCTCGTCATGTATTCTCAGTACTAGCTCTCCTCGCTCTACATCTATGAGTGCTCTAGCTGTGGCTAGGAATTGTCTTCCCAGAATGATGGGGTAAATAGGATTCTCATCCATTTCCAGAACAACAAAATCTGTGGGAAGATAGTAGCTCCCAACCTTCACCAGCACATTTTCAACCACTCCTATTGCTTGTTTTTTAGTTTTGTCAGCCAATCTGATAATTACATCAGTAGGAGTTAGTTCGTTGATTTGGAGCCTCTTTATGAGGGAGAGAGGCATTAAGTTGATGCTTGCTCCTAAGTCACAAAGCCCTTTGTCAATCATTATTTCTCCTATGGCACAAGGAATGTAGAAACTCCATGGATCCTCCTTCTTTGTGGGTGGCCCTGGTTGAATGAGAGCACTGGAATCCCTGTTCATCTTTATTGTTTGTCCACCCTTCAATGGACTTTTTCTGGCTAGTAGCTCCTTTATATACTTGATGTAGAAAGGAATTTGCTGGAGGGATTTAATGAATGGTATATTTACATCAAGAGATGAAAATATATCAAGGAACCTTGAATACATTCTCCCTGCTACACCACCTTTAAGCCTGTGGGGAAAAGGTGCATATGGGTTCAATACCTCCTTCTTCTTCAGATCTTCCTTGGATGTAGGTTGGGGTGTATATCTTCTTTCCTCCTGGCTTTCCTTTTGATTATTTTGGAGGTGTTCTACTCCATTCATACTCCCCTTATCACTTATGGTTATCATTTTGCATTCTTCCCATCTCACTTTCTTTGTTTCTCCTCTTGAATTCTTCTCTGTATCACTAGGGAATCCATCAGTGGGTTTGGGAATTTGTTGAGATAGATGCCCTACTTAGGACTCCAATCTCTTGATGTTTTCTCCTAGGTTCTTGATATTGGCTCGCACTTCTTCCTTAAACACTTTGTTGTCTTGGACTTCTCTGCATAAGTTTTCAAGTAGAGCCTCAATCTTTGAGAGCCTATCATCTGTTAATGATGGTGGGTTGAGATTAGGTGGTTGAGAAGGTTGGTTAGATGGATGTTGGTAGTATCTCTGTGAGGTGTTTTGATGAGTTGCATTGTTGTTGGAGTTGAGGTTGTGGCGTCTCTGATCTTGCCCTTGGTCTTGTTGGTTTCCCCATCCAAAGTTGGGGTGATTTCTCCATCCTGAGTTGTAAGTTTTGGAGTATAGATCATGGACTTGTCTAGGTGAGTTTCCAACATAGTTGGCTTGCTCCCAGTCACCTTCTTCTCCTATGTTTACTCCTTCTTGAGCTGATGATGAGGTGATGGCTGCTGCAACTTGGTTCTGCTCTACCTTCTTGGTAAGATCTGCTAGCTGCTTGGTGATCATCTTGTTTTGAGCTAACAATGCATCCATGTGGTTCAACTCCATTACTCCTCTGGTGTTACTTCTTTTAGAGGCATAGAAGTTGTCATTTTTAGAAACTGTTTCAATGACATCTATGGCTTCTTCAATGGTTTTCTTCTTGTTTAGAAAGCCCCCTGATGAATGATCCACAGCCTTCTTTGACTCATAAGAAAGACCTTCATAGAATACGTGAAGTTGAACCCATTCGTTAAACATCTCTGGAGGGCATCTTCTTGTTAGGTATTTGAACCTCTCCCATGCTTCATAAAGTGTCTCACCATCTTGTTGCCTGAAAGTTTGCACCTCAGCTCTCAGCCTGTTGATCCTTCGAGGAGGGTAAAATCTTGCCAAAAACTTGTTCACCACTTCTTCCCAATTTGTTAAGCTCTCCTTTGGGAAGGATTCAAGCCATTTGGATGCCTTGTCCCTGAGTGAAAAAGGGAACAAGAGCAACCTATAGACATCTGGATGGACTCCATTGGACTTCACAGTGTCACAAATCCTCAGGAAGGTGGTTAAATGTTGATTGGGATCTTCTTGAGCACTTCCTCCAAATGAACAATTGTTCTGAACAAGAGTGATGAGCTGGGGTTTTAGTTCAAAATTGTTGGCATGTATGGTGGGCTTCAGAATGCTGCTTCCACAGTTTCCTGGATTATGATTGATATAGGAGCCTAAAACTCTCCTTTCTTGCCCAGCACGGTTTGCATAGCCTTCTCTGGCATGATTATGAGCTTCTTCTTCATGATTATTCTCCAAATTCTCTTCCATGTTGGGTTCAAAGTACTCTTCCTCTTCTTCCTCAGCACCAATAATTATTTTCCCTCTTGCTTCCCTTCTTAGTCTCCAAAGGGTCCTTTCAGGTTCTGAATCAAAGGATGTTGAAACTTCTTCTCTTCTCCCTGTCATACAACAGACAGATTGCACAACAGGAGATAAAAGGAAGAAACTATTCTTGTTAGAGTAATTGTTAGTGTGAGTGATGCAAATTATCAAACAGTTAGGGGGTTAGTGAGCATAATTATAATCAAAGAAAGAAAGAACGAAAAACTAAAGAAGGTGCAGGGGATGAGGAAGAAATTAAAACAAACTAAAAAAAATTGACTGAATCAAATAAACAAAAAGAAAAATCCTCAATCTAGTGATCTTCAAACTTAATCATTGTTGATTCAAAATCAATCCCCGGCAACGGCGCCATAAACATGATGCATGAAAACTTGTCTCTCAACAAATTTCCCATCAGTAAGTATACCGAATTGTCGTCTAGTAAAACTCACAATAAAGCGAGGTCGAATCCCACAAGGATTGATTGGTCAGGCAACTTTAGTTAGAAGAATATGCTAGTTGAGCTAAACAGAATTTAGATTGAGAACTTGCAGAAATTTAAATGACTGGAAAGTAAATAACAGAAATTAAAGTGCAGAATCTTAAATGGGGATTTGGGGTAATGAGCATGAAAATAAATGGCAGAAAGTAAAGAGAATGGGTAAGATCAGAAATGGGGTAATCATTGGGTTTAGGAGATGTTGCATTCTCCGGATCAAGTTCATTCTCATCTCTTCCTCAATCAATGCATTCATTGATCTCCTTGGCAATCTTAAGTGACTGGATCCCAATTCCTTGGCAATCCAATCTCTCTAAGCTTGAACAATTGCCCAATTCCTTGATTTAATTGCTCATGGGAAGAGATGAAGTTTGGTCACTGATTATACCACATGTATTTCCAAAATCAAAGTGTTGGGAGGATTACATGTCACTATATCCGCCCAAACCCCAATTTGGTCCAACATGAGAAAGCATTTCTAGCATGATCTCCTCATCCCTTTTCCAAGGCTCAAATGAGATCCAATTATGGAGAGTTTCTTTTCCAAGACAACTAACCAATTGAATTAAGGTCGAAAGCTTTATAGTAAGATCAAGAGAAAAGAAAGAAGAAGAAGAATGAAAACTATAATTGATCCATCAAATTACAATAGTACTCCCTAACACAATGAAAGGGGTTTAGTTGTTCATAGCTCTAGAAATGAAAAATGACAGAAAAGAAGAATCCATCTAAAAGTAAAGAAAAGTAAATCTATACAGAGTAGTTCCCAAAAGTGCAAAGCTTTTCTATAGTTCAAAACTACTCCTATATATACTACTCCCCTTGATCTTCTAGTGAGTTCTTCAAGTCTTGGATGTGGGCTCTAGATCTTGAGTTGAAGCAGTTCTCATCTTCAATGGGTCCAACTTGCAGAGAAATATGAATTTGGCTTGGGTATTTAGTAAGATTTAACGTTGAGTGCCATTGTGGGTTCTAGAACGTTAGTGGCATTCACTTTTTCCACTAACATTCCACCCTCATATATCCACATTAAATCCAACATTAGTGGTCTTAACGTGACCACTAACGTTGCTTTCTCAAATTTTGGCCAATGTTATTGGGACTCACGTTTCCCAATAACGTTGGCTTATACCCCTTCGCGAACGTTAATGGGAATCACTTTTCCCATTAACGTTGCTTAGTGCCCTTTTTTTCTACGTTAGAGTTCACGTTAGTATAGCTAACGTGACTCTTAACGTGGGTGTGTTTCACCTTCGAGAGTGTTAGTGTCACTCACCTTTGTCACTAACGCTCCAAATGCCCAAATTATCTATGTTAGAACTCACGTTAACTAAGTTAACGTGGCTCTTAACGTAGTAATGATGCCATCTTCCAACGTTAGTGACAAAAGTGAGTGTCACTAACATTGGCTCTTTGATCTCAACTCCATGTTAACTTTCACGTTAATGGTCTTAACGTGAAAGTTAACGTAGGCAATGCTAGTTGGTCCAACGTTAGTGACAAAAGTGAGTGTCACTAACGTTGGCTTTTGTTTTCCTCTTCCACGTTAGAGTTCACGTTAACTAAGTTAACGTGACTCTTAATGTGGATCATTGCCAAGTTTTCCAACGTTAGTGGTGTTCACTTTTACCACTAAGGTTGGAGGAAAACGTTATTGGTGTTCCCGTTTTCTCTTTACGTTGGAGTTCCCTTTTGCTTCTACGTTAACTACCACGTTAACTTAGTTAACGTGGCAAGTAACGTGGGCTATGGATGGCTTCGCAGGCGTTATTAGTGATCACTTTTCTCATTAACGTTGCAAGCTTTACCATTCCATGTTAGTGTTCATGTTAACTAGGTTAACGTGAATACTAACGTGGTTCTTCCTTGCTTCCTTTGCCCTGAAATCAAGCAATTAAAGTGCATCAAAGCTCTAGCCAAAGTTATGAGATTATGTATCATCAATTTATCATGCAATTCTAGCAAAATACACATGAAATCATGCAAAGTTCACAATAGTTGCTTGAATCAAGGTGTGAGTGTATTTTCATCCAAAACTTGCCTTATTCACTAAGAAAATGCATGAAACTACCCTAAAACAGTGAAGAAAATGTCAGTGAAACTGGCCTAGATGCCCTGGCATCACTCACCCCCAACAATGGAGTTTAGAGACTCATGCCATCAAAAGGTAAAAAATTCAGATCTAAAAATGTCATGAGATACAAAATAAGTTTCTAAAAGTTGTTTAAATACTAAACGGGTAACCTAGGTTTAGAGGAAATGAGTAAACTAAGATAGATGGTGCAGAAATCCACTTTCGGGGCCCACTTGGTGTGTGCTGGGACTGAGACTTGAACTTCTCACGTGCCTGGGCTGTTTCTGGAGTTAAACACCAGGTTGTAACCTGTTTCTGGCGTTTTACTCTAACTTGCAACCTGTTTCTGGCGCTGAACGCCAGAATGCAACACGGAACTGGAGTTAAACGCCAGTTTACGTTGTTTATCTTCGTGCAAAGTATGGATTATTATATATTTCTGAAAAGCCCTGGATGTCTAATTTCCAACCAAATGAGAGCGCGCCAATTGGACTCCTATAGCTCGAAAAAATCCATTCCAAGTGCAGGGAGGTCAGAATCCAACAGTATCAGCAGTCCTTTTTTAGCCTGAGTCAGTTTTTTGCTCAGCTCCCTCAATTTCAGCCAAAAAATACCTGAAATCACAGAAAAATACACAAACTCATAGTAAAGTCCAGAAATATGATTTTTTCCTAAAAACTAATAAAAATATACTAAAAACTAACTAGAACATACTAAAAACTATATGAAATTACCCCCAAAAAGTGTATAAAATATCCGCTCATCACAACACCAAACTTAAACTGTTGCTTGTCCCCAAGCAACTAGATAAATAAAATAGGATAAGAAGAAATTAAGAGCAATAATATCTTAGAGTTTTAAGTGAAGTTCAGATTCCAATTAGATGAGCGGGACTAGTAACTTTTTGCTTCTAAACAGTTTTGTCATCTCACTTTATCCTTTGAAATTCAGAATGATTGGCATCCATAGGAACTCAGAGTTTAGATAGTATTATTGATTCTCCTAGTTTAGTATGTTGATTCTTGAACACAGTTACTTTATGAGTCTTGGCCGTGGCCCTAAGCACTTTGTTTTCCAGTATTACCACCGGATTCATAAATGCCACAGACACATAACTGGGTGAACCTTTTCAGATTGTGACTTAGCTTTGCTAGAGTCCCCAATTAGAGGTGTCCAGAGTTCTTAAGCACACTCTTTTGCTTTAGATCACGACTTTAATCACTCAGTCCTAAGCTTTTCACTTGGACCTGCATGCCACAAGCACATGGTTAGGTACAGCTTGATTTAGCCGCTTAGGCCTGGATTTATTTCCTTGGGCCCTCCTATCCATTGATGCTCAAAGCCTTGGATCCTTTTCACCCTTGCCTTTTGGTTTAAATGCTATTGGCTTTTTCTACCTCTTTTGCTTCTTTTTCTTTTTTTCTTTTTTCTTTTTTTCTTTTTTTTGTCACTGCTTTTTCTTGCTTCAAGAATCAATTTCATGATTTTTCAGATCAGCAAAAATATTTCTCTTATTCATCATTCTTTTAGGAACCAACAATTTTAACATTCATAAAATTCAATATAAAAAATATGCATAGTTCAAGCATTCATTTAGAAGACAAAAAGTATTGCCACCACATATAAATAAATAGAATTTTCCTTATTAAGAACTAAAAAAAAAACATATTGCCTCTTTATTCTAAAAATCTACTATTTTATTCATGTTTGATGATGATGAGTAAAATAAATTATAGCTTAATTGGAGATAAAATCAAAATAGATATACTAATTACTACTACTCATATATAACTTCTAAGGTAAATTCCGAATAAGAGCAATTATCACAGAGTTAAGGCTAAGATTAGAACTCAACAACCTTTAGTTTGGGAGATGATGGGTGCTCCTTCAACCTGTGGGGTGTCTGGTTCCTCAAGAGACAGCTTCTGGTGCTTCAGCTTCTGTATCTCCAGATATTCGTCTTCTTTCAGATCGAATTTAACTTCCGGGATCACTGATCTCAGACCCATTATTTTGTGGTAATGGTCTGCATGTTCTTTGGTTAAGAACTTCTCTTGATTCCAAAATGGTTTTGGAATATTCTCTTTCTTGCCTCTTGAAGTGGTTTGTTTTCCTTTAGGTGCCATGATCTTGATGAGTTTTCACTCAGTGATCACGAAAAAACACACCAAACTTAGAGGTTTGCTTGTCCTCAAGCAAAAGAAAGGTAAGGAGAGGAATAAAAGGGGAGGCAATTTCGAAAATTCTCCTCCCCACAATCCTGGCGTTAAACGCCCAAAAGTTGCATGTTTTGGGCGTTTAACGCCCATTTGAAGCTTCTCCTGGGCGTTCAATGCCCAGATGTTGCTTCTGGCTGGCGTTGAACGCTAGAAACTCTTTTGTCACTGGGATTTTTTCTGAACGCCCAGGACACTGTAAATCTGGCGTTAAACGCCCAGAAGGTGCTTCTTTTTGGCGTTCAACACCCAGAAGATGCTTCTTTCTGGTGTTTAATGCCCAGATGGCTATCCCTACTGGCGTTGAACGCCCAGTAGATGCTTCTTTTGGGTGTTCAACGCCCAAAGCAGCTCTTACTGGCTTTTTCGCACCAGTGAGCTTCATTTTGTTGTTTTATCCTCTGAATCCTTCTGTAACTCTGTGAACTCATGCAATTGCCATTTTACCTTGAAGAAAATTAATATGAACCTATAAAAATCAATAAAATGAAAAATAAGCTTTGTTGATGGCTGGGTTGCCTCCCAGCAAGCACTTCTTTATTGTCTTTAGCTGGACTATTACTGAGCTTTAATCAAGTCTCAGTTTTGAGCAATCTAGCTCAAAATTGCTTACAAGAAAATGTTTGACTCTCTGTCCATTAACAATGAAATTTTTGTTAGAATCATTATCCTGAAGTTCTACGTAACCATATGGTGACTGTGCACGAAATTGTGATCACTACAACACAAATAATCCAAAAACTTGGTGTTCAACACCATGGCATAAACACAACTTCGCACAACTAACCATCAAGTGTACTGGGTCGTCCAAGTAATAAACCTTACGCGAGTAAGGGTCGATCCCACAGAGATTGTTGGTATGAAGCAAGCTATGGTCACCTTGTAAATCTTGGTCAGGCAAACTCAAATGGTTATGGATGATGAATAAAACATAAAGATAAAGATAGAGATACTTATGTAATTCATTGGTGGGAATTTCAGATAAGCGTATAAAGATGCTTGGTCCCTTCCGTCTCTCTGCTTTCCTACTGTCTTCATCCAATCCTTCTTACTCCTTTCCATGGCAAGCTGTATGCAAGGGTTTCACCGTTGTCAGTGGCTACCTCCCATCCTCTCAGTGGAAATGTTCAACGCACCCTGTCACGGCACGGCTATCCAGCTGTCGGTTCTCGATCATGTCGGAATAGAATCCAGTGATTCTTTTGCGTCTGTCACTAACGCCCCACAATCGCAAGTTTGAAGCTCGTCACAATCATTCAATCATTGAATCCTACTCAGAATACCACAGACAAGGTTTAGACCTTCCGGATTCTCTTGAATGCCGCCATCAGTTCTAGCTTATACCACGAAGATTTCGGTTAAAGAATCCAAGAGATATCCACCCAATCTAAGGTAGAACGGAAGTGGTTGTCAGGCACACGTTCATAGGTGAGAATGATGATGAGTGTCACGGATCATCACATTCATCAAGTTGAAGAACAAGTGATATCTTAGAACAAGAACAAGCGGAATTGAATAGAAGAACAATAGTAATTGCATTAATACTCGAGGTACAGCAGAACTCCACACCTTAATCTATGGTGTGTAGAAACTCCACCGTTGAAAATACATAAGTGATAGTGTGCTCATTGGCTTCGGCCCCAGAGAGGGAACCAGAAGAACCAAGATGAAAATACAATAGTAAAAGGTCCTACTTATAGAGAACTAGTAGCCTAGGGTTTACACAGATGAGTAAATGACATAAAAATCCACTTCCGGGCCCACTTGGTGTGTGCCTGGGCTGAGCATTGAAGCATTTTCATGTAGAGACTCTTCTTGGAGTTAAACGCCAGCTTTGGTGCCAGTTTGGGCGTTTAACTCCCATCCTTGTGCCAGTTCCAGCGTTTAACGCTGGGAATTCTGATGGTGACTTTGAACGCCGGTTTGGGCCATCAAATCTTGGGCATAGTATGGACTATCATATATTGCTGGAAAGCCCAGGATGTCTACTTTCCAACGCCGTTGAGATTGCGCCAATTGGGCTTCTGTTGCTCCAGAAAATCCACTTCGAGTGCAGGGAGGTCAGAATCCAACAGCATCTGCAGTCCTTTTTAGTCTCTGAATCAGATTTTTGCTCAGGTCCCTCAATTTCAGCCAGAAAAATACCTGAAATCACAGAAAAACACACAAACTCATAGTAAAGTCAAGAAAAGTGAATTTTAACTAAAAACTAATAAAAATATACTAAAAACTAACTAATACCTACTAAAAACATACTAAAAACAATGCCAAAAAGCGTACAAATTATCCGCTCATCACAACACCAAACTTAAATTGTTGCTTGTCCCCAAGCAACTGAAAATCAAATAAGATAAAAAGAAGAGAATATACTATAGACTCCAAATTATCAATGAAACTTAGCTCCAATTAGATGAGCGGGACTTTTAGCTTTTGCCTCTGAATAGTTTTGGCATCTCACTCTATCCTTTGAAATTCAGAATGATTGGTTTCTTTAGGAACTCAGAATCCAGATAGTGTTATTGATTCTCCTAGTTAAGTATGATGATTCTTGAACACAGCTACTTTATGAGTTTTGGTCGTGGCCCAAAGCACTCTGTCTTCCAGTATTACCACCGGATACATACATGCCACAGACACATAACTGGGTGAACCTTTTCAGATTGTGACTCAGCTTTGCTAGAGTCCCCAGTTAGAGGTGTCCAGGGTTCTTAAGCACACTCTTTTTGCCTTGGATCACAACTTTATTATTTTTCTTTTTCTTCTTCTCTTCTCTCTTTTTTTTTTGTTTTTTTTTCTCCTTTTTTTTGTATTCACTGCTTTTTCTTGCTTCAAGAATCATTTTGATGATTTTTCAGATCCTCAATAACATGTCTCCTTTTTCATCATTCTTTCAAGAGCCAAGAATTTTAACATTCATGAACAACAAATTCAAAAGACATATGCACTGTTCAAGCATACATTCAGAAAACAAAAAGTATTGTCATCACATCAAAATAATTAAGCTAGTTTTAAGGATGAATTCGAAATCATGTACTTCTTTTTCTTTTGTAATTAAAACATTTTTCATTTAAGAAAGGTGATGGATTCATAGGACATTCATAACTTTAAGGCATAGACACTAAGACACTAATGATCATAAGACACAAACATAGATAAGCATAAGCATAAATTTTCGAAAAACAGGAAAATAAAGAACAAGGAGATTAAAGAATGGGTCCTCCTTAGTGATGGCGGCTTGTTCTTCCTCTTGAAGATCTTATGGAATACTTGAGCTCCTCAATGTCTCTTCCTTGCCTTTGTTGCTCCTCTCTCATGATTCTTTGATCTTCTCTAATTTCATGGAGGAGGATGGAATGTTCTTGGTGCTCCACCCTTAGTTGTCCCATGTTGGAACTCAATTCTCCTAGGGAGGTGTTCAGTTGCTCCCAATAGTTTTGTGGAGGAAAGTGCATCCCTTGAGGCACCTCAGGGATTTGGTGATGAGAGGGGTCTCTTGTTTGCTCCATCCTCTTCTTAGTGATGGGCTTGTCCTCATCAATGGGGATGTCTCCCTCTATGTCAACTCCAACTGAATAACAGAGGTGACAAATGAGATAAGGAAAGGCTAACCTTGCCAAGGTAGAGGACTTGTCCGCCACCTTATAAAGTTCTTGGGGTATCACCTCATGAACTTCTATTTCTTCTCCAATCATGATGCTATAAATCATGATGGCTCGGTCTATAGTAACTTTGGACCGGTTGCTAGTGGGAATGATTGAGCGTTGGATAAACTCCAACCATCCCCTAGCCACAGGCTTGAGGTCATGCCTTCTCAATTGAATCGGCTTCCCTCTTGAATCTCTCCTCCATTGGGCGCCCTCTTCACAAATGACTGTGAGGACTTGGTCCAACCTTTGATCAAAGTTGACCCTTCTAGTGTAAGGATGTTCATCTCCTTGCATCATGGGCAAGTTGAATGCCAACCTTACATTTTCCGGACTAAAATCCAAGTATTTCCCCCGAACCATAGTAAGCCAATTCTTTGGGTCCGGGTTCACACTTTGATCATGGTTCTTGGTGATCCATGCATTGGCATAGAACTCTTGAACCATTAAGATTCTGACTTGTTGAATGGGGTTGGTAAGAACTTCCCAACCTCTTCTTCGGATCTCATGTCGGATCTCTGGATATTCACTCTTTTTGAGTTTGAAAGGGACCTCGGGGATCACCTTCTTCAAGGTCACAACTTTATAGAAGTGGTCTTGATGCACCCTTGAGATAAATCTCTCCATCTCCCATGACTCGGAGGTGAAAGCTTTTGCCTTCCCTTTCCTCTTTCTAGAGGTTTCTCCGGCCTTGGATGCCATAAATGGTTATGGAAAAACAAAAAGCAATGCTTTTACCACACCAAACTTAAAAGGTTTGCTCGTCCTCGAGCAAAAGAAGAAAGAAGAGAGTAGAAGAAGAAAAAATGAAGGAGATGGAGATGGCTTTGTGGTTCGGCCAAAGGGGGGAAGTAGTGTTTAGGTTGTGTGAAAATGAGGGAGTGAAGATGGGTTTATATAGGAGTGGGGAGAGGGGTAGGGTTCGGCTATGGGAGGGTGGATTTGGGTGGGAAAGTGGTTTGAATTTGAATGGTGAGGTAGGTGGGGTTTTATGAAGGATGGATGTGAGTGGTGAAGAGAAAGATGGGATTTGATAGGTGAAGGTTTTTGGGGAAGAGGTGTTGAGGTGATTGGTGAATGGGTGAAGAAGAAGAGAGAGAGTGATGGGGTAGGTGGGGATCCTGTGGGGTCCACAGATCCTGAGGTGTCAAGGAAAAGTCATCCCTGCACCAAGTGGCGAGCAAAATTGCTCTTCATGCCAATTCTGGCGTTAAACACCGGGCTGGTGCCCACTTCTAGCGTTTAACGCCAAGTTCTTGCCCTTTTCTGGCGTTTAACGCCAGTCTGGTGCCCCTTTCTGGCGTTAAACGCCCAGAATGGTGCCAGACTGGGCGTTAAACGCCCATCTGCTAGCCTTATTGGCGTTTAAACGCCAGCAAGATCTTCCTCCAGGGTGTGCTGTTTTTCTTTCTGTTTTTCATTGTTTTTGCTTTTTCAATTGATTTTGTGACTTCTCATGATCATCAACCTACAAAAAACATAAAATAATAAAGGAAAATAGATAAAATATAGCATTGGGTTGCCTCCCAACAAGCGCTTCTTTAATGTCAGTAGCTTGACAGAGGGCTCTCATGGAGCCTCAGAGATGCTCAGAGCAATGTTGGAACCTTCCAACACCAAACTTAGAGTTTGAATGTGGGGGTTAAACACCAAACATAGAAGTTCGTTGTGGCCTCCCAACACCAAACTTAGAGTTTGACTGTGGGGGCTCTGTTTGGCTCTGTTTTGAGAGAAGCTCTTCATGCTTCCTCTCCATGGTGACAGAGGGATATCCTTGAGCCTTAAACACAAAGGATTCTTCATTCACTTGAATGATCAATTCTCCTCTGTCCACATCAATCACAGCCTTTGCTGTGGCTAGGAAGGGTCTGCCAAGGATGATGGATTCATCCATGCACTTCCCAGTCTCTAGGACTATGAAATCAGCAGGGATGTAATGGTTTTCAACTTTTACCAGAACATCCTCTACAAGTCCATAGGCTTGTTTTCTTGAGTTGTCTGCCATCTCTAGTGAGATTTTTGCAGCTTTCACCTCAAAGATTCCTAGCTTCTCCATTACAGAGAAAGGCATGAGGTTTACACTTGACCCTAGGTCACACAAGGCCTTCTTGAAGGTCATGGTGCCTATGGTGCAAGGTATTGAAAACTTCCCAGGATCCTGTCTCTTTTGAGGCAGTTTCTGCCTAGACAAGTCATCTAGTTCTTTGGTGAGCAAAGGGGGTTCATCCTCCCAAGTCTCATTACCAAACAACTTGTCATTTAGCTTCATGATTGCTCCAAGGTATTTAGCAACTTGCTCTTCAGTGACATACTCATCCTCTTCAGAGGAAGAATACTCATCAGAGCTCATGAATGGCAGAAGTAAGTTCAATGGAATCTCTATGGTCTCTTTTTGAGCCTCAGATTCCCATGGTTCCTCATTAGGGAACTCATTGGAGGCCAGTGGACGTCCATTGAGGTCTTCCTCAGTGGCGTTTACTGCCTCTTCCTCCTCTCCAAATTCGGCCATGTTGATGGCCTTGCACTCTCCTTTTGGATTTTCTTCTGTATTGCTTGGAAGAGTACTAGGAGGGAGTTCAGTAATTTTCTTGCTCAGCTGACCCACTTGTCCCTCCAAGTTTCTAATGGAGGTGTTGTTTCAGTCATGAAACTTTGAGTGGTTTTGATTAGATCAGAGACCATGGTTGCTAAGTCAGAGGTGTTCTGCTTAGAGTTATCTGTCTGTTGCTGAGAAGATGATGGAAAAGGCTTGCCATTGCTAAACCTGTTTCTTCCACCATTACTATTGTTGAAACCTTGTTGAGGTCTCTGTTGATCCTTCCATGAGGGATTTGGATGATTTCTCCATGAAGGATTATAGGTGTTTCCATAGGATTCTCCCATGTAATTCACCTCTTCCATTGAAGGGTTTTCAGGATCATAAGCTTCTTCTTCAGATGAAGCTTCCTTAGTACTACCTGGTGCATTTTACATTCCAGACAGACTTTGAGAAATCATATTGACTTGCTGAGTGAATATTTTATTCTGAGCCAATATGGCATTCAGAGTATCAATCTCAAGAACTTCCTTCTTCTGATTAGTCACATTGTTCACAAGATTCCTTTCAGAAGTGTACATGAATTGGTTATTTGCAACCATTTCAATTAGTTCTTGAGCTTCTGTAGGCGTCTTTTTCAGATGAAGAGATCCTCCAGCAGAGCTATCCAAAGACATCTTGGACAGTTCAGACAGACCATCATAGAAAATACCTATGATGCTCCATTCAGAAAGCATATCAGAGGGACACTTTCTGACCAATTGTTTGTATCTTTCCCAAGCTTCATAGAGGGATTCTCCTTCCTTCTGTCTGAAGGTTTGGACTTCCACTCTAAGCTTACTCAATTTTTGAGGTGGAAAGAACTTTGCCAAGAAGGCATTGACTAGCTTTTCCCAAGAGTTCAGGCTTTCTTTAGGTTGTGAGTCCAACCATATTCTAGCTCTGTCTCTTACAGCAAAAAGGAATAGCATAAGTCTGTAGACCTCAGGGTCAACCCCGTTAGTCTTGACAGTGCCACAGATTTGCAAGAATTCAGCTAAGAACTGATGAGGATCTTCCAATGGAAGTCCATGGAACTTGCAATTCTGTTGCATTAGAGAAACTAATTGAGGCTTAAGCTCAAAGTTGTTTGCTCCAATGGCAGGGATAGAGATGCTTCTCCCATAGAAGTCGGGAGTAGGTGCAGTAAAGTCACCCAGCACCTTCCTTGCATTGTTGGCATTGTTATTATTTTCGGCTGCCATGGGTTCTTCTTCTTTGAAGATTTCTGTTAGGTCCTCTACAGAGAATTGTGCCTTAGCTTATCTTAGCTTTCGCTTCAAGGTCCTTTCAGGTTCAGGATCAGCCTCAACAAGAATGCTTTTGTCTTTGCTTCTGCTCATATGAAAGAGAAGAAAACAAGGAAATATGGAATCCTCTATGTCACAATATAGAGATTCCTTGAGGTGTCAGAGGAAAAGAAAAATAGAAGGCAGAAGTAGAAAATTCGAACTTATCAAGAAAGATGGAGTTCGAATTGTGCATTAAGGAATAGTGTTAGTCCATAAATAGAAGGATGTGAGAAGAAGGGAAGAAATTTTCAAAAATTAAGTAAAAGATTTTAAAAACATTTTGAAAAACACTAATTGATTTTCGAAAACCATGATTGAGAAAAAAGTAAAGTGATTTTTGAAAAAGATTTGATTGAAAACTATTTTGAAAAAAAATGTGTTTAAGAAGATATGATTGGTTTTAAAAAAGATGTGATTGAGAAAATATGATTTGAAAAACATTTTTTTTTAAAAAGATTTGATTTTGAAAATTAATGACTTGGCTATCAAGAAAAGATATGATTCAAACATTAAACCTTTCTCAACAGAAAAGGCAACATACTTGAAATGTTGAATCAAATCATTAATTGATAGCAAGTATCTTTGAAAATGGAAAGAAATTGATTTTGAAAAAGATTTGATTGAAAAGATTTGATTTGAAAAAGATTTGATTTTGAAAAATATTGAAAACTTGAAAAAAATTTGAGTTGAAAACAGAATCTTCCCTCTTGTGCCATCCTGGCGTTAAACGCCCAGAATGGTGCACATTCTGGCGTTTAACGCCCAAAGCACTACCCTTTTGGGCGTTAAACGCCCAGCCAGGCACCCTGGCTGGCGTTTAAACGCCAGTTTGCCCTTCTTCACTGGGCGTTTTGAATGCCCAGCTTTTTCTGTGTAATTCCTCTGCTGTATGTTCTGAATCTTCAATTCTCTGTATTATTGACTTGAAAAGACACAAATTAAAAATATTTTTGGATTTTTTTTATAATAAGGAATAATCAAAATGCAACTAAAATCAAATAATAATGCATACAAGACACCAAACTTAGCAGTTTGTATACTACTGACACTAACAAAATGAGAATGCATATGAGACACATAAACACTCAAGTCAAGAGAATTTAAAAATCAGAGCAATGAAATCATCAAGAACAACTTGAAGATTAATGAAGACACATGCATGAATGCAAGAAGAACAGAAACATGCAATTGACACCAAACTTAAAATGAAACACTAGACTGAACAAGAAATATTTTTGGATTTTATGATTTTGTAATTTTTTTTTGGATTTTTCGAAAATTAAGTGGAAAAAGAAAATAAAGGTATCAAAATTCTTAATGAGAATTCCAGGAATCATGCAATGTTAGTCTAAAGCTTTAGTTTAAAGAAATTAGACATGGCTGAACAAGCTTCAGCAGCACATTGCATTCAAGAGCTAAATTGATGAAAATCAATCAGCTTTGGTGATGATAAGAACATCACCTTGAAACACTAGAATTCATTCTTAAGAACTCTGAAGAAAAATACCTAATCTAAGCAACAAGATGAACCGTCAGTTGTCCATACTCGAACAATCCCCGGCAACGGCGCCAAAAACTTGGTGCACGAAATTGTGATCACTACAACACAAATAATCCAAAAACTTGGTGTTCAACACCATGGCATAAACACAACTTCGCACAACTAACCAGCAAGTGTACTGGGTCGTCCAAGTAATAAACCTTACGCGAGTAAGGGTCGATCCCACAGAGATTGTTGGTATGAAGTAAGCTATGGTCACCTTGTAAATCTTGGTCAGGAAAACTCAAATGGTTATGGATGATGAATAAAACATAAAGATAAAGATAGAGATACTTATGTAATTCATTGGTGGGAGTTTCAGATAAGCGTATGAAGATGCTTGGTCCCTTCCGTCTCTCTGCCTACTGTCTTCATCCAATCCTTCTTACTCCTTTCCATGGCAAGCTGTATGCAAGGGTTTCACTGTTGTCAGTGGCTACCTCCCATCCTCTCAGTGGAAATGTTCAACGCACCCTGTCACGGCACGGCTATCCAGCTCTCGGTTCTCGATCATGTCGGAATAGAATCCAGTGATTCTTTTGCGTCTGTCACTAACGCCCCACAATCGCGAGTTTGAAGCTCGTCACAGTCATTCAATCATTGAATCCTACTCAGAATACCACAGACAAGGTTTAGACCTTCCGGATTCTCTTGAATGCCGCAATCAGTTCTAGCTTATACCACGAAGATTCCGGTTAAAGAATCCAAGAGATATCCACCCAATCTATGGTAGAATGGAAGTGGTTGTCAGGCACACGTTCATAGGTGAGAATGATGATGAGTGTCACGGATCATCACATTCATCAAGTTGAAGAACAAGTGATATCTTAGAACAAGAACAAGCGGAATTGAATAGAAGAACAATAGTAATTGCATTAATACTCGAGGTACAGCAGAGCTCCACACCTTAATCTATGGTGTGTAGAAACTCCACCGTTGAAAATACATAAGTGATAGTGTGATCATTGGCTTCGACCCCAGAGAGGGAACCAGAAGAACCAATATGAAAATACAATAGTAAAAGGTCCTACTTATAGAGAACTAGTAGCCTAGGGTTTACACAGATGAGTAAATGACATAAAAATCCACTTCCGGGCCCACTTGGTGTGTGCTTGGGCTGAGCATTGAAGCATTTTCGTGTAGAGACTCTTCTTGGAGTTAAACGCCAGCTTTGGTGCCAGTTTGGGCGTTTAACTCCCATCCTTGTGCCAGTTCCAGCGTTTAACGCTGGGAATTCTGATGGTGACTTTGAACGCCGGTTTGGGCCATCAAATATTGGGCAAAGTATGGACTATCATATATTGCTGGAAAGCCCAGGATGTCTACTTTCCAACGCCGTTAAGAGCGCGACAATTGGGCTTCTGTAGCTCCAGAAAATCCACTTCGAGTGCAGGGAGGTCAGAATCCAACAGCATCTGCAGTCCTTTTTAGTCTCTGAATAAGATTTTTGCTCAGGTCCCTCAATTTCAGCCAGAAAATACCTAAAATCACAGAAAAACACACAAACTCATAGTAAAGTCAAGAACAGTGAATTTTAACTAAAAACTAATAAAAATATACTAAAAACTAACTAAAACCTACTAAAAACATACTAAAAACAATGCCAAAAAGCGTACAAATTATCCGCTCATCAGTGACACACTTGTAATCACATATGGACCTCTCCACCGGGATTTCAATTTCCCGGGAAATAATCGAGCCTAGAATTAAATAGCAGAACTTTCTGCTCTGGCTCAAAGACTCTGGATGACAATTTCTTATCATGCCGTCTTTTTACTTTCTCTTTGTAAATTTTTGTATTTTCGAAAGCATTGAGTCTGAATTCCTCTAGCTCATTTAACTGGAGCAATCGTTTTTCTCCAGCTAACTTGGCATCAAGGTTTAGGAATCTAGTTGTCCTATAGGCCTTATGCTCCAGTTCCACTGGCAAGTGACAGGCTTTTCCAAACACAAGCTGGTGTGGAGAAGTTCCTATAGGAGTCTTGAATGCTGTTCTGTATGCCCACAGAGCATCATCCAAGCTTCTTGCCCAATCCCTTCTACGGTTAATCACAGTTCATTCCAGAATTCTTTTAAGTTCTCTATTAGAGACTTCAGCTTGCCCATTTGTCTGTGGATGATATGGAATGGCCACCCTGTGGCTAACTCCATACCGAACCAAAGCAGAGTAAATTTGTTTATTGCAGAAATGAGTGCCCCCATCACTAATTAGTACTCTAGGGATACCAAATCTGCTGAAGATATATTTCTGGAGGAATTTCAGCACTGTCTTAGTATCATTAGTGAGTGTTGCAATAGGTTCAACCCATTTGGATACGTAATCCACTGCCACCAGAATATAAGTGTTTGAGTATAATGGTGGGAAAGGCCCCATGAAGTCAATACCCCATACATCAAATAACTCAATCTCTAAGATCCCTTGTTGAGGCATGGTATAACTGTGAGGCAGATTGCCAGATCTTTGGCAATTGTCACAATTAAGTACAAACACTCTGGAGTCTTTATAAAGAGTAGGCAAGTAGAAGCCACATTGGAGGACTCTTGTGGCTGTTTGCTCACTTCCAAAATGTCCTCCATACTGTGATCCATGGCAGTGCCAGAGGATCTTCTGTGCTTCTTCTTTAGGCACACATCTACGGATTACTCCGTCTGCACATCTCTTGAAGAGATATGGTTCATCCCAAAGATAGTACTTTGTATCAGTAATCAATTTCTTTGATTGCTGCCTACTGTACTCTTTTGGTATGAATCTCACTACCTTGTAGTTTGCAATGTCTGCAAATCATGGCACTTTTTGGATGGCAAAGAGTTGCTCATCTGAAAACTTTTCAGAGATCTCAGTAAGAGGGAGGGACGCCCCTTCTACTGGTTCTATTCGGGACAGGTGATCTGCTACTTGGTTCTCTGTCCATTTTCTGTCTCTTATTTCTATATCAAACTCTTGCAGAAGCAACACCCATCTGATGAGTCTGGGTTTTGAATCCTGCTTTGTGAGTAGATATTTAAGAGTAGCATGGTCAGTGTACATAATCACTTTTGATCCTACTAAATAAGATCTAAACTTGTCAATGGCGTAAACCACTACAAGTAACTCTTTTTCTGTGGTTGTGTAGTTCTTCTGTGCGTTATTTAAAACACGACTGGCATAGTAAATGACGTGCAGAAGCTTGTCATGCCTTTATCCCAACATTGCACCAATGGCATGGTCACTGGCATTACACATTAGTTCAAATGGTAATGTCAAGTCTGGTGCAGAGATGACTGGTGTTGTGACCAGCTTAGCTTTTCAGAGTCTTGAACGCCTGCACACACTCCTTATCAAAGATAAATGGCGTGTCAGTAGCTAGCAGATTACTCAGGGGTTTGGCAATTTTTGAAAATCTTTTATAAACTTCCTATAGAATCCTGCATGCCCCAGAAAGCTTCTGATTGCCTTAACATTGGCAGGTGGTGGTAATTTTTCAATTACCTCCACCTTAACTTGATCCACTTCAATTCCCTTGTTCAAAATTTTGTGTCCAAGGACAATTCCTTCAGTCACCATAAAGTGACATTTCTCCCAGTTTAAAACCAGGTTAGTCTCTTGGCACCTCTTTAGAACAAGTGCTAGATGGTCAAGACAGGAGCTGAACGAGTCTCCAAATACTAAAAAGTCATCCATGAAGACTTCTGGAAATTTTTCCACCATATCAGAGAAAATAGAGAGCATGCACCTTTGAAGGGTTGCAGGTGCATTGCACAGGCCAAATGGCATCCTTCTGTATGCAAATACTCCGGATGGACATGTGAATGTTATTTTCTCTTGATCTTGGGGGTCTACTGAAATTTGATTATAACCTGAATATCCATCCAGGAAGCAGTAGTATTCATGACCTGCCAGTCTTTCTAACATTTGGTCTATGAATGGTAAAGGAAAATGATCCTTTCTGGTAGCTGTATTGAGCCTTCTGTAATCAATACACATACGCCACCCTATAACTGTTCTTGTAGGAACCAGTTCATTTTTTCATTATGAACCACTGTCATACCACCCTTCTTAGGGATAACTTGGACAGGGCTTACCCAGGGGCTATCAGAAATGGGATAAATAATCCCAGCCTCTAGTAATTTAGTGACCTCCTTCTGCACCACCTCCTTCATGGCCGGATTCAGCCGCCTCTGTGGTTGAACCACTGGCTTAGCGTCACCCTCCAATAGGATCTTGTGCATGCATCTGGATGGGCTAATGCCCTTAAGATCACTGATGGACCACCTGATGCCAAGGCATCTAGGCCAATTTCACTGACCTTTTCTTTACTGTTTTAGGGCAGTTTCATGCATTTTCTTAGTGAATAAGGCAAGTTTTGGATGAAATTACACGTACACCTTGATTCAAGCAACTTTTGTGAACTTTGCATAATTTCATGAGTATTTTAAGAGCCACGTTAACTTAGTTAACGTGAGTTCCAACGTAGAGAATTTGGCATTTGGAGCGTTAGTGACAAAGGTGAGTGTCACTAACGCTCTCGAAGGTGAATCACACCTACGTTAAGAGTCACGTTAGCTATACTAACGTGGACTCTAACGTAGGAACAAAGGGCACTAAGCAACACTAATGGGAAAAGTGATTCTCATTAACGTTCGCGAAGGGGTACAAGCCAACGATATTGGGAAAAGTTAGTCCCAATAACATTGGCCAAAAATTGAAAAGGCAACGTTAGTGGTCACGTTAAAACCACCAACGTTGGATTTAACGTGGATATATGAGGGTGGAACGTTAGTGGAAAAAGTGAATGCACTAACGTTCTCGAACCCACAATGGCACTCAACGTTAAATCTTACTAAATACCCAAGCCTAATTCATATTTCTCTGCAAGTTGGGCCCATTAAAGATGAGAACTGCTTCAACTCAAGATCCAGAGCCCACATCCAAGACTTGAAGAACTCACTAGAAGATCAAGAGGAGTAGTATATATAGGAGTAGTTTTGAACTATAGAGAAGCTTGGCACTTTTGGGAACTACTCTCTATAGATTTACTTTTCTGCACTTTTAGCATGGATTCTTCTTTTCTGCCATTTTTCATTTCTAGAGATATGAACAAAAAACCCCTTTCATTGGGTTAGGGAGCTCTGTTGTAATTTGATGGATCAATTATAGTTTTCATTCTTCTTCTTCTTTCTTTTCTCTTGATCTTACTAGAAAGCTTTCGATCTTAATTCAATTGGTTAGTTGTCTTGGAAAAGAAACTCTCCATAATTGGATCTCCTTTGAGCCTTGGAAAAGGGATGAGGAGATCATGCTAGAAATGCTTTCTCATGTTGGACCAAATTGGGGTCTGGGCGGATATAATGACATGTAATCCTCCCAACACTTTGATTTGGAAATACATGTGGTATAATCAGTGACCACACTTTATCTCTTCCCATGAGCAATTAAATCAAGGAATTGGGCAATTGTTCAAGTTTAGAGAGATTGGATTGCCAAGGAATTGGAATCCAATCACTTAAGATTGCCAAGGAGATCAATGAATGCATTGATTGAGGAAGAGATGAGAATGAACTTGATCCGGAGAATGCAACATCTCCTGAACCCAATGATTACCCCATTTCTAATCTTACCCATTCTCTTTACTTTCTGCCATTTATTTTCATGCTCATTACCCCAAATCCCCATTTAAGATTCTACACTTTAATTTCTGTTATTTACTTTTCAGTCATTTAAATTTTTGCAAGTTCCCAATCTAAATTCTGTTTAGCTCAACTAGCATATTATTCTAACTAAAGTTGCTTGACCAATCAATTCTTGTGGGATTCGACCTCACTCTATTGTGAGTTTTACTTGACGACAATTCAGTATACTTGCCGAAGGGAAATTTGTTGAGAGACATGTTTTCATGCATCACCACCCAAGAACTGTCTTGTGTGTCCTTAGAACTTGAATTAGTGCTTCCTCTTCCTGTGGCTCTAAGGTAGAGCTTATGATTACAGGAAAGGTATCATCTTCTCCCAGAAATTCATATTTCAAGGATGGTGGTAATGGTTTGAGCTCGGGTTTGGGAGGTTTCTCCTCTTCCTGAGGGATTTTCAGAGGTTCTATTATTCTCTCTGGTTCCTCCAGATCAGGCTGAACATCTTTAAAGATATCCTCTAGCTCTGATTCGAGACTCTTAGTCATATTGACCTCTTTTACTAGAGAGTCAATAATATCAATGCTCATGCAGTCATTTGGGGTGTCTGGATGCTGCATAGCTTTGACAACATTCAACTTAAACTCATTCTCATTGACTCTCAGGGTTACCTCCCCTTTTTGGACGTCAATAAGGGTTCGGCCAATTACTAGGAAAGGTCTTCCTAGAATGAGAGTTGCACTCTTATGCTCCTCCATTTCCAGCACCACAAAGTCAGTGGAAAAGGCAAATGGCCCAACCTTGACAATCATGTCTTCAATCACGCCTGATGGGTGTTTAATGGAACCATCAGCAAGTTGGAGACATATCTGGGTTGGTTTGACTTCATCAGTCAACCCAAGCTTTTTGATAGTAGATGAAGGTATTAGGTTGATACTTGCCCCAAGATCACATAGAGCTTGCTTGGTACAAGTACCTTCTAATGTGCATGGTATCATAAAGCTTCTGGAATCTTTAAGCTTCTCAGGTAAGCTTTTCAAAATGACCGCACTGCATTCTTCAGTGAGGTAAACTTTTTTAGTTTCCCTCCAATCCTTCTTATGACTTAAGATCTCTTTCATGAACTTTGCATAAGAAGGTATTTTCTCAAGTGCCTCTGCAAATGGAATCTTTATTTCAAGAGTCCTGAGATAGTCTACAAAGCGGGCAAAATGCTTATCCTGTTTCGCTAGGTGGAGTTTCTGAAGATAAGGCATTTTGGCTTTGTATTCCTCAACCTTAGTTGCTGTAGGTTTATTGCCTACAGATGTGGGTTGAGAAGCCTTTTTAGAGGGGTTGCTATCAGCACTTGTATGTGTCTGATCTCCTACTAGCGTTCGAATGCCAGGGGTGGAAGCTGGAGTGGCATTAGGCGCCAACTCCTTACCTGTTTCTGGCGTCTTAATGCCAGAACTGTGCTTCCTTTGGGTGTTCAACGCCAATTCCTTGCCTGTTTCTGGCATTGAACGCCAGGACTGAGCATGGGTTGGGCGTTCAATGCCAGCTTCCCACCCATTTTCTGGCGTTTGAGCGCCAGAATTATTCCTCTCTTGGCTCTGACTATCCTCAGAGGGATTTTGGGTAGTAGTCTGTTCATTTCTTGGCTTCCTGCTGCCTTGAAGTGAGGTATTTAATATTTTCCCACTTCTTAATTGAACTGCTTGGCACTCTTCTGTTATTTGTTTTGATAACTGCTCTTTTGTTTGCTTCAACTGCACTTTCATATTCATATTAGCCATTCTTGTTTCTTGCAATATCTCCTTGAATTTGGCTAACTTTTTTGTTAGAAAATCTAATTACTGATTGAATTCAGTAGCTTGATCTATAGGACTGAGTTCAGCAGTTGTTGTTTTAGCCTCTTCGTTGATGGAAGATTCATTGCTTATGTACAGATGCTGATTTCTGGCAACTGTATCAATAAGCTCTTGAGCTTCTTCTATTGTCTTTCTCATATGTATAGATCCACCAGCTGAGTGGTCTAGAGAAGTCTGAGCTCTTTCTGTAAGCCCATAATAGAAGATGTCTAACTACACCCACTCTGAAAACATTTCAGAGGGGCATTTTCTTAGCATCTCTCTGTATCTCTCCCAGGCATCATAAAGGGATTCATTATCTCCTTATTTAATGCCTTGGATACTCAGCCTTAGCTGTGTCATCCGTTTTGGAGGAAAATAGTGATTCAGGAATTTTTCTGACAGCTGTTTCCATGTCTTTATGATGTCCTTAGGTTGGTTATTTAACCACCTCTTAGCTTGGTCTTTTACAGCAAATGGAAACAGTAGCAATCTGTAGACATTCTGATCTACTTCCTTATCATGTACTGTGTCAGCAATTTGTGAAAACTATGCCAAAAACTCTGTAGGTTTTTCCTGTGGAAGACCGGAATACTGGCAACTTTGCTGCACCATGATAATGAGCTGAGGGGTATACAGATACTACTCCCGTATGAAGCAATAGTGGGGTTAGCATATGACCCCAGAGTCTTTCTGGACTGTTCATTTCCACTTAGGTCCATAATGGAGAAAGATAGTTGATGTGGATTTATTTTATTTATTTTATTATATTAAAAAAATTATTTTCGAAATAATAAAATAGAATAAAATAAAAACCAAAATAAAAAATGGAAACTAAAAAAAATAAAATAAAAAAATAAAAAATAAAAAAATATTTTATGAAGATTTTCGAAAAAGTGAGGAGAGTGAAAGTGGTTAGGATATTTTTGAAAAAGATATGATTTGAAAAATTTTGACCAAGTCAACCCAAGTAATTCGAAAATTATGAGAAATTAAAGGAAAAGATATATTTTATTATTTTTGAATTTTATGATGAAAGAGGAAAAACACACAAAAGACACAAGACTTAAAATTTTTAGATCTGATGCTCCTTGTTTTTCGAAAATTTTGGAGGAAAAATACCAAGGGACACCAAACTTAAAAATTTTAAGATCAAAACACAAAGAAGAATCAAGAACACTTTGAAGACTCACAAGAACATCAAGAACAAAAGAAAGAACACCAAACTTGAAACTTTTAGAAAACCACTTTAAAATTTTTGAAAACTAAAGAGAAATTAACAAGAAAACACCAAACTTAAAGTTTGGCACAAGATTTAATCAAAGAAAAATTATTTTTGAAAAAGTTTTTAAAAAGAAGATACCCAATTACCAAGAACACAAACCAATGCTCTAGCCAATTGAGCTATAATTATAATGTGTTTTAAAGTGGTATTTTTAATAAATAAAAATAATTTTTTTTTGAAAACTAAAATTTTGAAAATGCACAAGGAAAACACAAAATCACACAGAATAGGAAAAACCAAAGATCAAACAAGAAAGATTGACAAGAACAATTTGAAGATCAAGGAAAAATAAAGAACATGCAATTCAAAAATTGAAAGACAAAGAAAAGCATGCAATTGACACCAAACTTAAAACATGACACTAAACTCACAGAAAAACTAAAAATTAATAAAGAAAAATAATATTTTTTGAAAATTTTTTTTTTAGAAGGGATAATAAAAGATGCAATTCTAGTGAAAAAAAGACAAATTTTTCCTAATCTAGGCAACAAGATTCACCGTCAGTTGTTCAAACTCAAACAATCCCCGGCAACGGCGCAAAAAACTTGGTGCACGAAATTGCAATCACACTTTTGCAATCCGCACAACTAACCAGCAAGTGCACTGGGTCGTCCAAGTAATACCTTACGTGAGTAAGGGTCGAATCCCACGGAGATTGTTGGCTTGAAGCAAGCTGTGGTTATCTTATTAATCTTAGTCAGGATACCAATTATAGTTATCAGTTGACTTGCAAATAAACAAGAGAGCATGGATTAAATAATACTTATTATGCAGTAATGGAGAATATGTTGGAGTTTTGGAGATGCTTTGTCTTCTGAATTCCTGCAACATAATGCTTTCTTACTTTCATAAATGTAAGGCTCCTTCCATGGCAAGCTATATGTAGGGCATCACCGTTGTCAATGGCTACTTCCCATCCTCTCAGTGAAAATGGTCCAAATGCTCTGTCACAGCACGGCTAATCATCTGTCGGTTCTCGATCATGTCGGAATAAGATCCCTTGATCCTTTTACCTCTGTCACTATGCCCAACACTCGCGAGTTTGAAGCTCGTCACAGTCATCCAATCCCAGAATCCTACTCGGAATACCACAGACAAGGTTTAGACTTTCCAGATTCTCAAGGATGTTGCCAATGGATTCTAGCTTATACCACGAAGATTCTGATTAAGGAATCTAAGAGATACTCATTCAATCTAATGTAGAACGGAGGTGGTTGTCAGGCACATGTTCATGGATTGAGGAAGGTGATGAGTGTCACAGATCATCACCTTCTTCATAGTGAAGCGCAAATGAACATCTTAGATAGGAACAAGCGTGTTTGAATGGAAAACATAAATAATTGGATTAAGTCATCAAGACGCTGTAAAGCTCCTCACCCCCAACAATGGAGTTTAGAGACTCATGCCGTCAAAAGCTACAAAATTTAGATCTAAAAATGTCATGAGATAAAAAATAAGTCTCTAAAAGTTGTTTAAATACTAAACTGGTAACCTAAGTTTACAGAAAATGAGTAAACTAAGATAGATGGTCTAGAAATCCACTTCTGGGGCCCACTTAGTGTGTTCTGGGGTTGAGACTTTAGCTTCTCACGTGCCTGGGCTGTTTCTGGAGTTAAACACCAGGTTGTAACCTATTTCTGGCGTTTAACTCCAACTCGCAACCTGTTTCTGGCACTGAACACCAGAATGCAACATGGAACTGGCGTTAAATGCCGGTTTACGTCGTTTATCTTCGCGAAAAGTATAGACTATTATATATTGCTGGAAAGACCTGGATGTCTACTTTCCAACCCAATTAAGAGCACGCCAATTGAACTCCTATAGCTCCAAAAAATCCATTTTGAGTGCAGGGAGGTCAGAATCCAACAACATCAGCAGTCCTTTTTTAGCCTGAGTCAGATTTTTGCTCAGCTCCCTCAATTTCAGCCAGAAAATACCTGAAATCACAGAAAAACACACAAACTCATAGTAAAGTCAAGAAATATGATTTTTGCCTAAAAACTAATAAAAATATACTAAAAACTAACTAGAACATACTAAAATCTACATGAAATTACCCCCAAAAAGCGTATAAAATATCCGCTCATCAGTAATCCTCTTTTATAAGGCTGGCCTGACCTCTTTCCAGAGATTTAATTATAACTTTGGTTATTGCAACTGGTCCAACTTCTTTATGTCGGCTAGTCTTTAAGTTATTTTATAGCAATCTATTTTATTAGGACCTCGTCAGGTCCTTTCTTTGGATCACTTTTTATAACTTCTTGCATTATTCTGTTTTCATCTTTGTCAATTTTGTAGAGATTGGGTTTAACCCTCGTTTGGTCGACCTTTTAATGAATTTGGTTTTCATCTTTGGTCTTTATCGTGATCGTGTAGTGAAATTGATTTTCACTTTCTGCCGATCTGTAGCTTTATAATCGGATGATGAATGTTTAAGATTAATATGGCTTGATTGAGCAGTGAATTTGATTTTCACTTTGTCGACCTTTATTGAAATCAAACGATGAATTCGGTTTTCATCATGATCGAGCGGTGAAGTTGGTTTTCACCTTGCCAACCTGTCGCTTTGAAATCAGACAATGAATATGGTTTTCATCTTGCCGACTTTGTCGTGATCGGGCGGTGAATCTGGTTTTCACCTTGCCAACCTGCCCTAATCGGGTGTCTTGGTAGAAAACTTTTTAGGAAATCTACAATCTTTTAAATAATAAAATGAAGATAAGAGTGTGTACATGTTAGTACTTACCCTTCTAGGTCGGGCAATCTTTTTGGATCTCGACCTGGCGCCCTTTTTAGATTGTAGGCATGCCATGACCTTGGTAGCTCTTTCCCCTTGAGGTTGGATACTCTGTCGTAGCCTTTTCCCAGTACCTCTGAATACTTGGTATGGTTCTTTCTAGTTGGCTGCTAGTTTCCCTTTCCCTGGCCGACCTGTTCTGATGTCATTTCGGAATAGGATGAGATAGCTGTTAGCAAAACTTTGCTGGATTACCTTCTGATTGTATCTTGAGGCCATTTGACGATTTAATGCTTCCTCCCTAATCCGAGTAGGTCGAGTTCTTCCCTTTGGATTTGGGAGTTGACCTCTTTATTGTAGACGATCATTTTGGGGGATCCTTCTTCAATCTCTACTGGGATCATTGCCTCCACTCCGCGAGTCAATCGGAAGGGTGATTCCCCTGTGGTGAAGTGTGGAGTTGTTCGATATGCCCATAGGACTTGTGGGAGCTATTCAGCCCAAGCTCCCTTTTGATCTGAAGAACTTTGGTTCTTTCTACAAAAAGTTTGCGTCTTTGATCATTTGTTGTGACTTTTCTTTTGTCGTTCGCCTTTGAGGAGAATGTGTGCTTTGCTTAGGATTTGGTTGCTATTCCTGTTTCTTTTCATCGTTGCCTGACTCCTTTTGTACAAAAATTCTAGCTTTTTTTTTACCTTTTGTTTGAGAGGTGTTCGGACTGTTTGGGTATAGATTGTCGGCTTCTCTTTTCTGTGTTCTTGCCCTGTTGTTACCTCCAAAGGGTGCCCCTGGACTTTTGTGTGAGTCCTGGGGTTTCTCTTTTACTGCTGTATTTGATATCAGATGTTTTGCTGTTATTGTCCGAGTTGTTTGGTAATAACCCCATGGTTGACCTATGTCTTCTTGAAAAAATATTGTTGAGATGTCTACTAAGATCCCGGATGACATGTCTGATTAACTGGATTCCATAGTTTTAATGTGTGTTACTGTGGCTAACCCTGAGTACTGTGTGCGACTTAGGAGGTTCCGTAGAATTTGTAGGGATAGGGATGAGGAGAAGAATTATGAGTTGGTGTCACCGGACCCTGAGGATAGGGTTTGTTTTCCTTCCTTGTTGTGGTCTTGTAATGTAGCCTGGATGAGGCTTCTGTTATTGCCCCCTAGTTTGGTGTTGGCTAGTTTTGAAAATGCATCAGCTCGGGCATTCTGGTCCCGAGGTATGTGTCGGACTTCATAGTCCCCGAATTGTCCGAGCTGTTGGTGTTGGCTGATTTTGAAAGTGCATCAGCTCGGGCATTCTGCTCCCGAGGTATGTGTTAGACTTTATATTCCCTGAAACGTCTGAGCTATTTTCTATTTTTGTATAGGGTCTCCCGAATTGTCTGAGCTGTTCTCTGGTTTTGTCCAGGGTCCCCCGAACTACCCGAGGTATTTTTTCATGTTGGGATCCTCAGCTTGGTTGCTCCCTTCTATTTGTGAGATGACTACTTGTGAATCACTGGACATGGTAAGCTCCTACCTTCTTAGCTAGCCTTAAACCAGCCAGTAGTGCCTCATATTCAGCTTGGTCATTTAGCTTGATTTGGCTTCCCTAATCGCTTTCTATAATTACACCTACACCACTCCCGGTTTTGTTTGAAGAGTCGTCCATGTAGAGTTTCCATTTTGTAGGAGTTCCCGGGGTGTCAGTGTACTCTGTAATGAAGTCGGCCAGAAACTGTAATTTGATGGCTGTCCGAGTTTCATGTCGAAGATTGAATTTGGATAACTCGATTGCCCACTGTAGGATTCTACCAGCTAAGTCTGTTTTTTGTAGAATGCCTTTTATAGGCGGGTTGGTCCGAACTCTAATAGTGTGAGCTTAAAAATATGGGCGGAGTTGTTAAGTAGAGAGTATGAGGGCGTAGGTGAACTTTTCTATCTTTGGATAGTTTAGTTCGGCCCCTTGTAGAGCCTTGATGATGAAGTAGACGAGTTGTTGCTCACTTTTGTCTTCTCTAACTAGTGATGAGGCTATTGCCCGACTTCCCACTCTTTGAGGTGTCCTTTGCGAGATGATTTAGAGATGCCTCCTCCTGCGAATCCTCCATGAACATGTCTCTCAGGGTGTGAGGTGGACGTTCAACTCGTCCGACCTCTTTGGTGTGAGACGTTCAACTCGTCTGACCTCTTCGATGTGTGGACGTTCAATTCGCCCGACCTCTTTGGTGTGAGGTGGACCTTCAACTCGTCCAACCTCTTTGGTGTGAGGTGGACCTTCAACTCGTTCGATCTCTTCGGCTTGAGGTGGACCTTCAACTTGTCCGACCTCTTTCGTGTGAGGTGGACCTTCAACTCGTCTGACCTCTTTGGTGTGAGGTAGACCTTCAACTCATCTGATCTCTTTGGCGTGAGGTGGACCTTCAACCCGTACGACCTCTTCTGTTTTTGATTGGGCGAGGTGGTGGGATCTTCTCACTGTTGCATATTTCTCAGTAGACATCCACAAGAGAAACCCGAAGGGGTGGGTGTAATTGTGGTATTTTCTAGGCTTCTCACCGTGTGGATCTTCTTTTTTTCCTGGACTCTTTATCCTTGTCCCTTGGTGGGTTAGGAGAATCCGGTTTTTGAGCTGTCTCCCAATCGGGAGTTCTCCTTCATATTGATATATTTTTCCACCCTTTCTTGAACCTCGATTAGAGATGTTGGGTACTTCTTGGATATTGAGTGGCTGAAAGGTCCTTCTCTTAGGCTATTGATGAGTCCCATGATGGCTGCTTCTATTGGAAGACTTTGTATGTCAAGGCATGCTTTGTTGAATCTTTCCATGTAGCTACGAAGGCTTTCCTGATCTCCTTGTTTAATTCCCAGCAAGCTTGGAGCGTGTTTGGCTTTATCCTTCTGGATGGAGAACCTGGTGAGGAACTTTTTAGCAAGGTCATCGAAGTTTGAGATGGACCTAGGGGGTAGATTGTCAAACGGCTTAATCGCCATTTTTGTTAAGTTAGTCGGGCAGGCTTTGCAGCGGACTGCGTCTGAGGCGTCGGTGAGGTACATCCGACTCCTGAAATTACTGAAGTGATGGCTGGGATCTGTCGTGCCATCATATAAGGTCATATCCGGGAGTTTAAAGTCCTTTGGGATTTTGGTCTTCATGATCTCCATGGTGAATGGATCTTGGTTCTTATGGGAGCTATCCTCATGAGAGGATCGATTGGCTTTGGTCTTGAAATCTGCTTCGAGTTTTAGGAGTTTGTCCTCCGATTCCCGGCGTCGCCTTATTTCCCTTTGTAGGTCTTTCTCAGCCTCTCGTTGATGTAGGGCTTCTTTTTCAAGTTGTTTCAAACGGTCTTGAAGCGCTTCCACTCCCGTGTTTGGAGAATTCTTTTTGTTGTTAAGTTGAGGAGTATCCTTTGGTGTAGTGTTCGCATTTTTGTGTGGCGTTCTATCCTCTAGATCTGAATTGTGGTCGTTGTCATGGTCGTCCGCCATGGTGATGGGATTACTTCCAGGTTCCCCGACAACAGCGCCAATGTTCTGAGGGTTACCTGAAACTGTAGGTCGATCTCGGACGAGATCTTCTGTGCTGGTCGGAGCTAACGTGTCCGACTTGTTGAAGCTGTCGCGTCCGACTTGTTGGATCTGGCAGTCGGAGCTGTCGTGTCTGACTCGTTGGATCTGGTGGCCGGAGCTGTCATGTCCGACCTGTTGAACTTGGTGGAGGTGCTGAACCTTCGTCACCGGAGGGAGGTGGTACCTGCAAGAGAATTCGATGCTTAAGTTAGCAAGGTATTAAGCAGGTTTTTAGTAGAATCAGAGTATGATTTATACCTGGGTGCTCTAGTGTATTTATGGGGGTTATCCATCCTTGATCCTGACTTGTTATGGCTAGGATTTTTTCTTCTTCCGAGATAGACGGGATCTGTAGCATTTCCTAGATGAGGCTTATATTGTTGCCCCCTGGTTTTGTGCTGGCTAGTTTTGAGAGTGCATCAGCTCGGGCGTTTTGTTCTTGGGGCATGTGGCGGACCTCATATTCCCTGAGTTATCCGAGTTGTTCCCTGGTTTTGTCCAAGTAGTTTTTCATGGTGGGATCTTTGGCTTGGTAGCTCCCTGTTATTTGTGAAGTAAGAACTTGTGAGTCGTTAAAGATGATAAGATTTTGAGCTCCAACCTCCTTGGCCAGCTTCAAACTAGCTAGTAGCGCCTCATATTCTGCTTGGTTGTTTGAGGCAGGGAACCCGAATTTTACGGGAAAGTTCGATCTGGGTTCTGTGGTCGCTTACGATTATCACTCCTGCGCCGCTTCCCATTTTATTCAAGGAACTGTCTATGTAAAGATTCCATTCTGTAGGGATTTCTGGGATGTCTGTAAATTCTGCAATGAAGTAGGCTAGATATTGTGATTTAATGGCTGTCCGAGCTTCATATTGAAGGTCGAATTCGGACAACTCGACTGCCCATTGCAAGATTCTGCCTGCTAAATCTGTTTTTTGCAAAATTTCTTTCATGGGTTGGTTGGTCCGAACCCTAATGGTGTTAGCTTGAAAATATGGACGAAGTCATCGAGATGTTAATATGAGAGCATTGGCGAATTTTTCTATTTTTTGGTAGTTCAGCTCAGATCCTTGTAATACTTTGCTGATAAAGTACACAGGTTGTTGCCCATTGTCATCTTCTCGGACTAATGCTGAGGCTAATGCCCGACTTCCTACTGCGAGATATAATATAAGTGGTTCTCCTTCCCGAGGCCGAGTTAGGATAGGTGGCTGTCCTAGGAATTTTTTGAAATCTTGGAAGGCCTGCTCGCACTCTGTTGTCCATTCAAACCTCTTTCCCTTCTTTAGAGTGGCATAGGATCCCGCTAGAAATCTGGACAAGGCTGCCAACCTTCCATTGAGTTGTTGTACTTCTTTGACACAAGTCGGGCTCTTCATGTCAAGTATAACCCGGCATTTATCTGGATTTACCTCGATTCCTCTTTGTGTGAGCATAAAACCCAAGAATTTGCCAGCTTCCACTATGAAGGTGCATTTTGTAGGATTAAGTCGCATGCCATGCCCTCTTATAGTATCGAATACTTGGGTGAGGTCAGACAGCAACGTCTCTTTACTTTGTGTCTTTATTAACATGTCATCCACACATACTTCCATGATTTTTCCGATGTGATTCGAAAAGACGTTATTCATTAACCTCTGATAAGTAGCTCTTGTGTTCTTTAATCCAAAAGGCATGACGATGTAGCAGTAGTTTGCTTTTGGGGTTAAAAATGAGGATTTTTTTTTGGTCGTGTGGATACATCGGGATTTGATTGTATCCTGAATATGTGTCCAAAAATGAGAGGTATTTATACCCGGAGGAGGCATCTACCAGAGTATCGATACTTGGAAGTGGATAAGGATCTTTTGGGCAGGCTTTGTTGAGATCAGTGTAGTCGGTGCATATCGGCCACTTCCCCTTCGATTTTTTCACCAAGACAACATTAGCTAGCCATAGTGGGTACGTGACTTCTCTTATCAATCTTGCCTCCAGTAGAGCTTGTACCTGCTCTTCCACAGCTTAGGATCATTCTGGTTTGAGCTTTCTGCATTTTTGTTGTATTGGCCAAGACCCTGGGTAGACTGCTAGCTTGTGGCATATTAATTTGGGGTCTATGCCTGGCATGTCTGCAGCATTCCATGCAAAGAGGTCGACGTTACCTCATAAGAACTGTACGAGTGATTCTTTTATGTCTCCTTTTAGGATTGTACCGATATTGGTTGTTTGGTTCGGGATATCTCCTATCTAAACTTTTTCTACTTCACCTTCCGGTTGTGGGCGGCATTCTTCCCGCTTCTAAGCTCCACTGAGCTCGATTGTGTGTAATTCTTCTCCTCTGCCTCTGAGGTTTAAACTTTCGTTGTAGCAGCGACGCGCCGTCTTCTGGTCTGCTTTTATTGTAGCTATTCTTTCTACAGTTGGGAACTTCATGCATAGATGTGGAGTCGAGACTACCGCGCTGACCTATTAAGGCATTGTAGGCTGAGCTTACGTCAACCACGATGTAGTCTATTTTAAGTGTTCTTGACAGGTTTCCTTTTCCAAAGGTCGTGTGTAGTGAGATATATCCAAGTGGTTGAACTGGTGTGTCTCCCAGTCCGAATAAGCTGTTCGGATATGCTCTGGGTTCTTTTTCTTCTAGGCCAAGTTTATCGAAGGCAGTTTTGAATAATATGTCGGTAGAGCTTCCTTGGTCTATCAGTGTGCGGTGAAGATTGCGTTTGCCAATACAATAGTGATGACCATAGGATCATCGTGTCTTGGGATGACGCTGGATGCATCCTCTTTGGTAAAAGTAATTGTGTGGATGTCGGGTGTTTCCTCTCTTCCCTCAACATGATATACTTCTTTGAGATATCTTTTGCGAGATGATTTGGAGATTCTGCCTCCCGCAAATCCTCCGTGTATCATGTGGACGTGTCTTTCGGGTGTACGGGGTGGTCGTTCTGCCTGTCTGATATCTTCATCCCTTCTTCTCTTTCTGGGATCGTCTGCTCAGCTCGCCAAATACCGATCTAATTTTCCTTCTCTTACCAGTTTTTTTATGATATTTTTTAAGTCGAAACATTCGTTGGTGGTATACCCATAGATTCAATGATATTCACAATATTCTGCCCAGTTTCCTCCTCCTTTTTTGCTTTTGAGTGGTTGAGCTGGAGGTATCTTTTCAGTATGACATACTTCTCTGTAGACATCCACAAGGAATACCTGAAGAGGGGTATAATTGTGGTATTTTTTTATCTTTTCCTCATGTCGATCCTCTTTTTTCTTGGATTCTTTGTCCTTATCTCGGGAGGAGTAGGAGAATCCGGATTTTGAGGTCTCTCCTAGTCGAGCGTTTTCCTCTATCTTGATATACTTCTCTGCTCGTTCTTGTACCTCATTTAGAGATGTGGGATGTTTTTTCGATATTGATTGGCTAAAAGGCCCTTCTCGTAGGCCATTAATGAGGCCCATGATGGCCACTTCTGTGGGCAGACTGTGTATGTCTAGACATGCCTTGTTGAATCTTTCCATGTAGCTACGAAGACTTTCCCGATCTCCTTGTTTGATTCCTAATAGACTTGGAGCATGCTTGGTTTTGACTTTTTGAATAGAGAATCTGGCTAGAAACTTCTTGGCTAGGTCATCGAAGCTTGAGATGGACCTGGGGGATAGATTGTCGAACCACTTAATCACCGTTTTTGTTAAGGTAGTCGGGAAGGCTTTGCAGCGGACTGCATCTAAGGCTTCAGTGAGGTATATTCGACTTATGAAATTACTGAGGTGATAGATGGGATCTGTCGTGCCATCATATAAGGCCATATCCAGGAGTTTAAAATCTTTTGGGATTTTGGTCTTCATGATCTCCTTAGTAAATGAATCTTGGTCCTTGCGGGAGCTGTCCTCGTGGGTGGATCGAGTTGCTTTGGCTTTGAGATCGGCTTCGACTTTTAGGAGTTTGTCCTCCAATTCCCGGCGTTGCCTTTGATGGGAAGCAGAAGCTGGTGAATTAAAAATTATTAAAATGATTATGTTGCAAGTATAGTTCTTAATTCACCAAAAATCTGCCTATCAATTTAGAAATATGTCATAGAGAGTTTAAATTAAAATTACTGGGAGTTTTAAGTCCCAGGTCGTCTCCCAATGAGTTGCAGAGAAGTGTGCTATCTTATCAATCAGATGTTCAAGAAGTTGAGTTGAGTAAATTGGGATTTAAATTGAGGGAAATTAAATAATATGAATAAAAGCCTTGATTGGGAATTGATTGGTTGGGATCTCTATCATTGATGGAGTGATTTTTAAGATTAATTTATAATTAATAGTTGCTCCGTTTGGTTATCCTTTACTAGGTAAGGGAAAGTCAAACAAGTTGAATTACTGGATCTGTTCACAAGTTACAACCCACTTAGTTCAAAGGGATTGGCGTTGGTGACAGGATGGTAATTCAACAGTTAACCCAATTACAAATTTTCTTTCAATCCTTCCAACTCAGGAGTTCCTTTTTAATCAATTCCCCATCAAGTAATGAAACTACTCACGCATTGTAAATAATAAATCCGTAAAACATGAAAGGGAATAAAAAAAACATAGTTATTGAAATTGAAATTGAATGAAAAGAAATAATCCTTGCATTAAATAATCATAAAAGTATCTGAATGACAAAATTGAACAAAAACAAGGAACATGGAAGAATAGAACCAAGTTAAGAAGACAAACTAGAGTGATGAAGTCTTGATGAGGAAATAACTCTTCTCAATATTCCAATGCTAAAATCAATTAAAGATTAAAAATTAAAAACTAGAGAGAAAAACCTAAGAGAGAAAACTAGATCTCCAAAACTACTGAATGAATGTCTTTGTTTCTGCATATTCTCTGACTCTAGTCTGCTGTTCCGGGCCGAAAACTAGGCCGAAATAAGGTCCAAAAATCGCCCCCAGTGAATTCTGCAGATTATGCAGATCGCACATGTCACGCGATCGCGTCATCCATGCGGACGCGTCGCTTGCGCTTTTTCCTCGCCACGCGTTCGCGTCGTCCACGCTACCGCGTCGCTTGTGCTTTCCAATCCACGCGGCCGCGTAAGCCATGCGGCCGCGTCACTGCGATTTGCACTCCTTCGCGCGGTCGCGTGAGCCATGCGACTGCGTCACTTCTCGCTGGTTATCTCCTCAAACTCTTGTGTTCCTTCCATTTTTGCTAGCTTCCTTTCCAATCTCCTACTCATTCATGCCCTATAAAGCCTGAAACACTTGACACAAAGATCACGGCATTGAATGGAATAATGGAGAATTCAAATTAAATAATTAAGGTCTCTAGGGAGCAATTTTCAAACATGTACTAAATTTAGGAAGGAAATCTAAATGCATGCTAAATTAATGAATAAGTGGGTAAGGATCATGACAAACCACACAATTAAACACAATATAAACCATAAAATAGTGGTTTATCAACCTCCCCACACTTAATCATTAGCATGTCCTCATGCTAAATTGAATGAGACAAGGAAATAAGTATGAACATGTAGAAACACATGAAATGCAATGCAATCCTACATATATAAATAAATGCTACTATATGATTATTGTCCACTTGATCAAAAGTAAATAAGCCCTTCAAAACAATTACAAATCAAATTCCACTAATTCTATCATTATACAATAAAACAGATAAAAGTGCAAGAAGATAGCTTATGAAAGCAGGAAACATGAAAATTCAAGCATCGAACCCTCACTGATAATGTATGTACGCTCTGATCTTTAGTGTATAGGGTAATCACTCTATTCTTCTCTAGTCATGTTTTCTAACTTTTGTTTTTCTCCTAACCAATCAACAACAGTTAATATACCAATGCAAACATCATGAGGTCTTTCCAGGGTTGTAATGGGGCCAAGGTGCAGGTAAGGGTATACATATGGTTAAGTGAGCTTTATAAATTGAATCTTTAATTAACCTAAGCTCTCACCTAATATACATATACTCTATATACTTTAAATTCATGCCTAGCTACCCATAATTCCCTTTTTCAACCCATACTCATGTTTCAACTTTGTATTTTGATTCTATCATATGTGCATTGATTTTTGAATTCTGAATTTAACATTGGGGTAATTTTATCCCCTTATTTATTTATTTATCATCATTTTTTTTGAATTGAAATAAATAAAGCTTATCAATGCACATAGATTTTTTTTTCAATTCTTATAGTTTCACATGAGTAGGTATCCAAATTCCCTTTAAATTTTCATGACACATTCCCTTAACAACTTTTGTTCCCACAATTTCCCATACTTAACTATCACACACAATTCTATCTTAAGCTAACCAAAGATTCAATTTGGGATATGCAATTGTTTTTCAGCTTAAGGTTAGTAATGTGGTAAAATATAGAAAAAATGGGGTTTTTAAAGGCTCAAAGTGGTTAACAAGGGTAATTGAAAAGGGTAGGCTTGATTTGGATAAGTGAGTTTAAACAAATAATGGCCTCAATCATGTGCAAGCATGTAAATATAATAAATATTGGACATATAAGATAAAACAAAATATAGATTACAATCATAGAGAAGTAAACACACAAGAATAAAATAATTATGGTTAAATAATGTAACCATACATAAAGGCTCAAATCTTTCACAGGTTGTGTGTTCTTTAGCTCAAACGTCATGTTCCAAATACAACTCAAGCAGATTTATCATAAAAATTTTCTGAAACATTAGTGAAATTTTATTCCAAAGATAGATTTTTAAAAGAAACTTATTGTCTTTTCAATCAAGTAGAACATGAATGCAACTATTCTAACCTCTGCAATTTATTCTATTCTATAAAGCAAAGAAAATCTAACTAAAATATCCTAATTATTGGTGTACAGAGAAGAGAAATTACCTCCGGAAGTCAGGTATTGACCAACCTCCCCACACTTAAGGCTTTGCACCGTCCTCAGTGCCATCTGTCAGGAACAGGGGTGGGCTGGTAGCAGTATCTCCACAGTCAGGACTATCATGGCTCCTGGTGCTGGTAAAAGAAGTGGAGTCCGGAGTGTCTGAGTCCTTGAATTTGCCCATGATCAGCTCCTTGAGGTATGTGAATCGGTGCTTGTTATGGCGCTCTCTCATCTTAGCTTTCTGTTCATGCAGATCCAACTTTTCAAGTATCTGCTGGAGCAATTTCTCAGTTGTAGATGCTTGTGGTGTTGAAGAAGGAATATCTTCAACTGGCTCAGTATGCTGGCTTGTAGTGGCTGCTGAAAGTCTGAGGTATTTCCCATTAGGGACATATTGATCATCCCGTGGAAGCATGGCTTTGGTGTCCCCAGCTCTGTAGGAGACTCCGGCGGCTGAAACAAGATCTGAGACCAGGGCGGGAAAAGGTAGGTTGCCCGCGATTTGCACATGCTCCATAGCATTCCGGATGTGTCTTGAGAGATTCAGAGGTTGGTCTGTAAGGATGCACCACAGTAGAATAGCCATGTCTGCAGTGAAGGAGGACTCATGAGTGCTCGGAAAGACGTAATGGGACATGATCTGTGCCTATACGCGAGCCTCCAAGGTAAGTGCGGAAGCCAAGATTCCCTTAGGGCGGGTATGATGGTATCCGTAGATCCAACGGCTGCCAGGTAATGCAATGACTCTGAGGACGGAGTCCCAGTCAAGTTGGTATCTCTAGCGCTGAAGGGTGGCTTCTTGAAAAGCGTCCATTCCTGCTGGAAAAGGGGGAAGACTCAGAGCTTGCTGGATGGCCTCTTCTGTAATGGGCACTTGCTGCTGTCGGACATAAACAGACTGCAGGGTTGGTATGTAGAAGTTGGAGTAGAACTCAACTACCCAAGAGAGATTGACCTGCCTCGGCTGTCTCCGTAAGAAACCCCATTGTCTTCGTTCAATTTGTGGCTCAACAAAGGTGGCAATATTGGACGGGAGGATTAGAAGGTATTCATTGTTATAGTTCCTTTCTGCTAGGATAGGGAACATCTGCTCACAGTAGCGATTGGGAAATCGCGCAGCGTTCTTTGCTGGAAAGGCTTTCTCCTGTTCGTCAACCTTTTTTATCCTCTTAACTCTTTTTGTTGAGGGCTTGACTGTGGTAGAAGAAGGCTCTGCCACTAATGCTCTTTTAGTTCCTCTTCTTGCTGGTGGTTTGGAAGTAGCTTTCTCCTTTCCTTTCTTGGTAGCCATCCTGAAAGAAGGGAAGAGAAAGGAAATTAAATGCAAAGAGATAGAGCAAAGAATAGGGTAGTGTAAGTGATAATCAATGCACAATAAGGATAAATGACAGTAACACATGGTCCAGATTACATGTGAAAAGCTCATCAATGGAAATAGAGCAAGTGCATGTAAGACAATGGAATGCGAGAAGTTTACTGGCATGCAGGCAAAGGCATGAGTAGCATATATCAAACATTCAATGTCCAAATTAGATTACCATTTGTAACAAACTAGCCATCACGTTTGTATTGACAATTAAATTTAATTAATAAAATATGAAAGGAAATTTGTGAAAAGCAAGCATTGCATATTAGAGTTGAATAATGTGAATAAGTGCATAATGCCATATGGGCTTTTTCACAAACACATAGCATGCATGTAGAATAAGCTCTTGAAAGTATGAATTTGAACATGCAAGCATTCCCTTAAAAAGTAATATATATGATTGTCAAACAAATTTACAACAAACCATAAGCATATAATGATAAATAATGACTCACATAAATAGATAACACCAAGTAAAAAGGAAAAGAAAAGAAAAGAAAATAAGAATAATGAAGAAAAGAAAAGAAGATAGCATATGAAAATAAAAAGAATAGTAGAAAAGTGGGAAAGAAGAAAAAAAAACCTTGTTAATGGGGGTGAGAGAGATAGAGAATGAAAGGTGAGATAGAAAGGGGAAGGGAGAAAGAAGAAAGAAGGAGGGAAAAGAAAAATTAGGATTTGGGAGATAGAAAGATAAGATAATTTGGCAACTTAGGTTGAGCTGTGTGGCGCATGCAACGCGGCCGCGGAGGGCACGCGCTCGCATGAGTGTGCTCCAGGTAGGGTGATGCGATCGCGTCGGTCACACGGTCGCGTGACCTATGTTGCGCTGCTGGCGCGAGTGCAGCCTCGCTCAAGCACAACTCTCTGTTCAATTTATGTTAATTGCCAAAATCGGGTGACGCGATCGCGTGGGTCACGCGATCGCATGAGTGTGTATTATAAAATGAACGACGCGGCCGCATCACTGACGCGATCGCGTGACAAGGATTGTGCTTCCAGCACAAATCCAGCATCACTCTCGCACAGAATGTGACTGTGCACCCTTTTACGCCGAAAACTCAGGGCACGCAGCCGCATGGGGCACGCGACCGCGTGGGAGGCCATGATTTCCATGCGACGCGGTCGCATTAGCGACACGGTCGCGTGAGGTAATTTGTGCCATTGGCACGCCTCCAGCATGGCTCCTGCATAACTTTCTGTTCATTTTTATTTTTCTTTACTCTCCCTGCCACGCGGACGCGTCGCTGATGCGACCGCGTCGCGCGGCAAATTTTTTTTTTAAATAAGGACATGTAAGTGTAAAAACATGAAAGTATTAATAAAGAGAAGAGTAATTGAAGAAGAAAAAACTAAAAGTAAAGAAAAAAACGATCATACCGCGGTGGGTTGTCTCCCACCAAGCACTTTGCTTTAACGTCCGTAAGTTGGACGCTTCATTAGCTCAATCTACTGCTATGTGGGGATCTTCCAAGCGGAAGACCTCGAGCTCCTTGTTTTTCTGCACCTTCTCACCATGGTACAGCTTCAGGCGGTGTCCATTGGCCTTAATAAGTTCAGAGCTTGAAGGATGGCTTAGGTGATAAACTCCGTATGGTTCAGCCTTCTCTACTCTGTATGGACCTTCTCATTTTGATCTTAACTTACCAGGCATTAGCCTTAGTCTAGATTTGTAAAGGAGAACAAAATTTCCAGGTTGAAACACTTTCTTCTTGATGTTTTGATCATGCACAACTTTCATTCTTTCCTTGCAAATTCTGGAATTCTCATAAGCTTCTAGGCGAAGGTTCTCCAGTTCCTGCAGTTGCAACTTCCTTTCAGCTCCAGCATTCTCAATTCCCATGTTGCACTCTTTAACTGCCCAGAAGGCTCTGTGTTCGATTTCAACTGGGAGATGGCAAGCTTTTCCATAAACCAAGCAAAAGGGACTCATCCCAATGGGTGTCTTGTATGCGGTTCTATACACGCACAGTGCATCTTATAGCCTGGTGCTCCAGTCTTTCCTGTGAGGCTTTACTATCTTTTGCAAGATACGCTTAATTTCTCTGTTCGACACCTCGGCTTGCCCATTAGTTTGAGGATGGTAAGCTGTTACAACTTAATGGATTATCCCATGCTTCTTCATCAATCCTGTTAGTCTCCTGTTACAAAAATGGGTGCCTTGATCGCTCACGATCGCTCGTGGTGATCCAAAACGGCATATAATATGGTTTCTCACAAAGGAAACAATAGTGTTAGCATCATCAGTGCGGGTAGGAATTGCTTTCACCCATTTGGAAACATAATCTACAGCTAACAGTATATAAAAATATCCACTAGAATTTGGAAATGGACCTATGAAGTCAATGCCCCATACATCAAAAGTTTCACAGAAAAGCATATATTGTTGAGGCATCTCATCCCTTCTGGATATATTACCAAATTTCTGGTATGGGGGACAAGATTTACAAAACTCAGCAGCGTCTCTAAAAAGAGTAGGCCACCAGAATCCACAGTCTAAGATCTTTCTAGCTATTCTTTGAGGGCCAAAATGTCATCCACTCTCAGATGAGTGACAGGCCTCTAAAATGGACTGGAATTCTGATTGAGGAACACAACGTCTAATTATCTGGTCAGTGCCACATCTCCATAAATATGGGTCATCCCATATATAATATTTAGACTCGCTTTTCAGCTTGTCTCTTTGATGTTTAGAGAAATGTGGAGGGAATGTGCGGCTAACTAAATAATTAGCAACAGGTGCATACCAAGGGACTACCTCAGATACTGCTTGCAGGTTATCAAAAGGGAAATTATCATCTATAGGAGTAGAATCATCCTTTATATGTTCAAGGCGACTCAAGTGGTCTGCTACTAAATTCTGATTACCACTCCTATCCTTTATTTCTAAATTAAATTCTTGTAACAGCAGTATCCAATGGATAAGTCTTGGTTTGGACTCCTTTTTAGCTAATAGATACTTTAGAGCTGCATGGTCTGAATACACTACTACTTTGGTACCAAGTAAATAGGCCCAGAATTTATCCAGAGCAAAAACAATAGCAAGAAGTTCTTTTTCAGTAGTAGTATAATTGGACTAGGCAGTGTCTAAAGTCTTAGATGCATAGGCAATAACAAAAGGATCCTTACCTTCACACTGAGCCAGCGCTGCTCCTACTGCATGGTTGGAAGCATCGCACATAATTTCAAACGGCTGGCTCCATTCGGGTCCTCTCACGATTGGGGCTTGAGTTAGAGCAGTCTTCAGCGTATCAAATGCTTGTTTGCAATCCTCACTGAATTCAAACTCAATGTCCTTCTGCAGTAATCTGGATAAGGGAAGTGCCACCTTACTAAAGTCTTTAATAAATCTCCGGTAGAAACCTGCATGGCCAAGGAACGAACGGACTTCCCTCACAGAAGAGGGGTAAAGTAGACTAGAAATAACATTCACCTTTGCTGGGTCTACCGAAATGCCAGTATTAGATACCACATGTCCTAATACAATCCCTTGTTTTACCATAAAGTGGCATTTTTCGAAATTCAATACAAGGTTCGTATTAATACATCTATCTAATACTCTCGATAATCCATCTAAGCAAAGGGTAAAAGAATCACCATAAACGCTAAAATCGTCCATAAAAATTTCCATACAGTCCTCAGTAAGATCAGCGAAAAGACTCATCATGCACCTTTGGAAAGTAGCTGGTGCATTGCACAAGCCAAAGGGCATTCTCTTATAAGCATAAGTCCCAAAAGGACGTGTAAAAGTAGTCTTTTCCTGATCCTCAGGAGCTATATGAATCTGGAAATAACCTGTGTAACCATCTAGAAAGCAATAATGTGATTTACCTGACAGGCGATCCAGCATTTGATCAATGAATGGAAGTGGGTAGTGATCCTTACGGGTAGCTTGGTTGAGATGCCTATAATCAATGCAGACTCTCCAAGCATTCTGAACTCTAGTTGCTATGAGCTCTCCATGCTCATTCTTCACTGTAGTGACTCCAGACTTCTTGGGTACCACTTGTACTGGGCTTACTCATTCACTGTCTGAAATGGGATATATGATACCGGCCCCCAATAGTCTGGTCACTTCCTTTTTGACAACTTCCAAGATGGTGGGATTCAATCTTCTTTGGGGTTGACGGACAGGTCTTGCTCCCTCTTCTAAAAATATTCTGTGCTTGCATACTTGAGGATTGATTCCCACTATGTCTGCCAAGCTCCACCCGATTGCCTTCTTATGCTTCCTCAATACATCAAGTAGCTGCTCTTCTTGTTGAGAAGTCAGTTCTCTTGCAATAATAACCGGAAGCTTCTGCTCATCCTCAAGATAGGCATTGAGGTGTGGAGGGAGAGGTTTCAATTTTAACTTTTGATCATGGGCTGGCTCTGGATTATCTGGAGCTTGTGAAAATGGCAAAGTGTCCTCACTGTTAGTTAAGAGGGTCCCCAGACTTGGACCTTGTCCAGTGTGCCTCTCTTCAAACTCTTCTTTTTGAACTTCAGCCACACTTTCGTCTATGACATCACACTAGAAGATAGAACAATCTTCTGGGGGATTGTCAATGACTCCGTTCAGATTGAAGATCACTATGCGGCCATCTATTTCAAAGGAGTATGTTCCTGAAAAAGCATCCAACTTGAATTTTGATGTCTCCAGGAATGGTCTTCCAAGTAAGATCGATGATGGCTTATCCGAATCATTATAGGGCATCTCCAAGATACAAAAATCAGTGGGAAATGTAAGCCCTTTAATGTTCACCAAAACATCTTCAGCAACTCCAACCACTATAATAATGCTTTTATCTGCTAACACAAAATGAGCTGCCGACCTTTTTAAGGGAGGGAGCCTCAAAACATCATATATGGACAAAGGCATTATACTGACACATGCTCCTAAATCACACATGCAATCATAAATTACTACACCACCAATAGTACAACTAACTATGCAAGGACCTGGATTACTACATTTTTCAAGTAATCCTCCCATTAAAGCAGATATAGAACTACCTAAAGGAATAGTTTCTAATTCATTAATTTTGTCTTTATGGATACATAAGTCTTTTAGAAACTTTGCATATTTAGGTACTTGCTGAATAACATCAAAAAGGGGAACAGTTACCTCGACCTTTTTGAAGATCTCTACCATTTTAGGATCAGGTTCCAGCTGCTTCCTGGGCTTCCTTGCAAGCTGTGGAAATGGAATGGGAATGGTGGTTCCTGTGGTGCCTGCGCTTTTTGGTACTTCCTCTTGTGGTTGAGCTATCTCTTCTTCAGCTATGTCATGAATATCCTATTCCTCTTCAACATCTTCAATTTCCACCACATCTTCAGCTGAGGCGTATTCTGGTGAGCTTGGTTCTTCCTGATTTCTCTCCTGCAGTGTGGTTCCAGACCTCAGGGTGATGGCATTAATGCCTCCCTTTGGATTGGGTAGTGGTTGAGAGGGAATTCCAGTGGTGCTTGAAGGTTGGTTACTGGAATTTGGTGCTGAGCCAAGCTGTGTCATAAAAGCTTGCAGAGTATAGGTGAGACCATTCAGACTGGCGTTAATACTGTTCACGATGGTACTTTCCATGGCCAGTTGTCTCTTCTCAAAAGCTTGTAATAAATCTTCATTAGAATATACAGAAGAATGAGTAAATTGAGAGATCTGCTGCTAATTGTTCGGTGGTCCTTGGTTTTGCCTCAAGTGAGGTGCTCTGTAAGGTTAATTTTGCTGCCTGTTATTGTTATTATTCCACCTCTGGTTTCCCTGATTATCTCTGCCTCCTCTGTTATTGTTGTCCCTCCAATTCTGGTTTGAATTGTCCTGCCATCCATGGTTATTATTTCAACTTTGATTGTACCCTTGGTTGGGGCGGTCATAGAAGTTGTGAGTGGATGCCACCATGTTGTCTTCTTGTTGGAGCTGCGGGCATTCATCAGTGTAATGGCTGTAATCAGCACAGATTCCGCAAATTCTTTGTGGGACTAGCTGTTGGTTTTGCTGCGGTTGAGGAGGTTGAGCTTGCTGAGCTTGTTGATTCAACTGCATTTGCTTTAGCAAGTTGGTCATTTCACAGATGCTTTGAGTTAGACCAACAGTCTCTTTGCAAGAAGATACTTCTGCAATGGCTTTTGAAGGGCCTTGCTTCTGTCTGTGGTTCCTAGTAGATTCAGCTAAATCACTGATCAATTGCCAAGCTTCATCAGTGGTCATGTACTTCTTCATAGACCCATTGCTGGCACTTTCCAATGTGGTCTTATCTTGGGGCCTCATACCCTGTGTGATATAGCTGAGTAGCATGATCTTGTCAATCATGTGGTGGGGCATGCTTCCAGAAGGTTATTGAAGACCTCCCAGTATTCAAAAAGAGTCTCATTGTCATCCTGAACAATGGTAGAGATATCTTTCCTCAGTTTATTAGTAACTTCAGATGGAAAGAATTTCTCTAGAAACTCCTTTCTGAGTGTATCCCAGTTGGATACATTTGCTAGAGGTTGAGTGTAGTACCACTCTCTTGCTTTTCCTTCAAGAGAAAATGGAAAAGCTATCAGCAGAATTGCAATTTCATCAGTGTCATCACGCCTGACAGTAAAAATTATTAAAATGATTATGTTGCAAGTATAGTTCTTAATTCACCAAAAATCTGCCTATCAATTTAGAAATATGTCACAGAGAGTTTCAATTAAAATTACTGGGAGTTTTAAGTCCCAGGTCGTCTCCCAACGAGTTGCAGAGAAGTGTGCTATCTTATTAATCAGATGTTCAAGAAGTTGAGTTGAGTAAATTGGGATTTAAATTGAGGGAAATTAAATAATATGAATAAAAGCCTTGACTGGGAATTGATTGGTTGGGATCTCTATCATTGATGGAGTGATTTTTAAGATTATTTTATAATTAATGGTTGCTCTGTTTGGTTATCCTTTACTAGGTAAGGGAAAGTCAAACAAGTTGAATTACTGGATCTGTTCACAAGTTACAACCCACTTAGTTCAAAGGGATTGGCATCGGTGACAGGATGGTAATTCAACAGTTAACCCAATTACAAATTTTCTTTCTATCCTTCCAACTCAAGAGTTCCTTTTTAATCAATTCGCCATCAAGTAATGAAACTACTCACGCATTGTAAATAATAAATCCGTAAAACATGAAAGGGAATAAAAAAAACATAGTTATTGAAATTGAAATTGAATGAAAAAGAAATAATCCTTGCATTAAATAATCATAAAAGTATCTGAATGACAAAATTGAACAAAAACAAGGAACATGGAAGAATAGAACCAAGTTAAGAAGACAAACTAGAGTGATGAAGTCTTGATGAGGAAATAACTCTTCTCAATGTTCCAATGCTAAGATCAATTAAAGATTAAAAATTAAAAACTAGAGAGAAAAACCTAAGAGAGAAAACTAGATCTCCAAAACTACTGAATGAATGTCTTTGTTTCTGCATATTCTCTGACTCTAGTCTGCTGTTCCGGGCCGAAAACTGGGCCGAAATAAGGTCCAAAAATCGCCCCCAGCGAATTCTGCAGATTATGCAAATCACACATGTCAGCGAATTCTCCATTATTTTTCCTCACCACGTGTTTGCGTCGTCTACGCTACCGCGTCGCTTGCGCTTTCCAATCCGGGCGGCCGCGTAAGCCATGCGGCCGCGTCACTGCGATTTGTGCTCCTTCGCGCGGTCACGTGAGCCATGCGACCGCGTCACTTCTCGCTGGTTATCTCCTCAAACTCTTGTGTTCCTTCCATTTTTGCTAGCTTCCTTTCCAATCTCCAACTCATTCATGCCCTATAAAGCCTGAAACACTTGACACAAAGATCACGGCATCGAATGAAATAATGGAGAATTAAAATTAAATAATTAAGGTCTCTAGGGAGCAATTTTCAAACATGTACTAAATTTAGGAAGGAAATCTAAATGCATGCTAAATTAATAAATAAGTGGGTAAGGATCATGACAAAATCACACAATTAAACACAATATAAACCATAAAATAGTGGTTTATCAGCCTTATCTCCCTTTGTAGGTCCTTCCCAGCTTCTCGCTGATGTTGGGCTTCTTTCTCGAGTTATTTTAAATGATCTTGAAGTGCCTCAAGGGCTCCTAAGTTTGGTGAATTTTTGTCTTCGTTAGCTTGCGGGTATCTTTTGGTGTAGTGTCCACATTTTTGTGCGGTGTTCTATCCTCTAGACTTGAATCGTGGTCGTTGTAATGGTCGTCCGCCTTGATGATGGGATGACTTCCAGGTTCCTCGGCAACGGTGCCAATGTTCTGAGGGTTACCTAAAACTGTAGGTCGATGTCGGACGAGATCTTCTGTACTGATCAGAGATGACGGGTCTGGCTTGTGTGTGGCGGCCGGAGCTGTCGTGTCCGACTTGTTGGACTGGCAATGCTATTGATCCTTTGTCACCGGAGGGTGGTGGTACCTGCAAGGGACTCCGATGCTTAAGTTAGCAAGGGTATTAAGCAGGTTTTATGTAGAATCAGAGTATGAGTTATACTTGGGTGCTCCAGTGTATTTATAATAGTGTGGAGTGACCTTTCTGGAGATAAGATAGTTATCTTATCTTATCTTATCTTATCTTTGAGTGAGGTCATCTTATCTTCAAGGGAACCGCCCTTATCTCTATAGGCTTGGATTGCCTTAGGATTTGGGTTGTGTTCCTTTGTTGGGCCCTTTTTAGGCTCTTCTTGGTGGTTTGGCCGAGCTCTTCGAGAAGAGGTTGGATTGTCCTGACCTAAAATGGTTGGTCGATTTGTCAGTAGAACATCCCGGGTCGGATAGCTTGACCCAGGGTATGAACAGAGGGTTTCTTTGATGTGCATGACTTTTCGTGTTTCCTACTAGTTAGTGTTTTGAATGTTTGGTATTATCTCTAATTGTATCTTCTTGATTTGTGCCTTTGATGATTTCCCCGTTGAAATTATGAACCGTTTGATGCTGAGAAGGATTGCACCCTTGATGATTTCCTCTTTGCATGCTTTGATGTTTGATGTTTTTCTTTTTTTGTTTTTTCTTGCGGGATGTCGCTGTTCCAAGATGTTTAAAGGAGGGTTTTTTTGTTTGAGGGATGTCGGGATGTAAGCCGTAGATTTTTCCTGAAACTTTTACTTCGTTACTACCTCTAAAGGATGCCCCTGGACCTTGGTGTGAGTTCTAGGGTCTCCTTTTGCTGTTTGTATGCTTTAGTCTGAGTGGTATCCATTTTTTATTAGTAACCCATTTTCCTTTTTCTTACTGTAGGACATTAGTTGTCCCATGTCGTCTTGCAAAAATATTGTTGAAACCTCTTCCAAAGTCCTAGAAGGCATGTTGGACTGGCTGGACTCCCTCGTGTTGATGTGTGTCTCTATGGTAAATGCTGAGTATTGTATAAAGCTGAGGAAACATCACAGGATTTGTAGTAGTCAGGAGAAGGAGAAAGATTATAAGCTAGTAGTGCCTGATTTTGATGAGAGGGTGTGTTTCCCGACCTCGGTCCAGGGGGAGCGTCCTTTCTTTTATGCCTATGACTATTTTTTCAGTCAACTGAACATTACCTTTCTCTTTACTTCTTTTGAGACCAATTTGTTGTGGTCATGTAATGTATCTCCATTCTAGCTTCACCTGAATTCGTAGGGCATCCTTAAGATCTTTCAATTACTGTGTCAAGAGATGGATGTTAAACCATCCCAAACCCTTTTTCTTTACGTTTTTGTTTTGACTAAACCCGGGGTGTCTAAGAAGAAGGCTGCTTAGGTATCTTTCCGAGCTGCCTAGGGAAAGAAAGTTTTTTCGATGTATGATGAATCTTTTCGAGATTTCAAGAATTATTTTTTCAAAGTCCGAGCTGTTGAAGGAGCCTGACCTTACTTTTTGGATGAGAATGGCGAGCCTGCCTTTCCTTTAGAATGGCAAAAGAATGTAGTTGTGTTTAGATATACTTGGGAGATGTTGGATGAAGTTGAGCAAGCTTTTTTAACTGTGTTGTTAGAGAACTGGGGGCAGCCTCCCCATCTTGATACAAAGAAATTTCTAGGAGATCCCTCACTCCTCCGAGCTGAGCTAGGTAGTGGTCAACATTTTTTGTATCTGTTGTGCTTGTTTATTTTGTCGAGTTTATTCCTTTTCTTTCTAGTTTATAACTCGGTTTCTTTTCTGTATTTTCAGAGATGATTAAAAACAATGATACCATGAAGGCCTTCAAGAAGGCGAGGAAGGCTACCGCTGCCCAGAACATCTCAGCCAAGGTAGCTGGGGAAGGATCCTCACAGATCCCCCTAAGAAGCCGATCTTCAGTACTTCTAGGATGAGGAGGGTGATTCCTACTGCGCCAGTTCATTTGGTTGATCCTCCCAAAACTTCTGGTGCGACTTCTTCTCCTACTACCGGCCCTCCACCGAAGAAACAAAAGACTGTTGAGCCCTTTAACCTTGATGCCCCTGACTTTGATGCCGTGTGGTTTGTGATCATCAAATTGCTCCTTATGGTGTCGTGTCTACGGATGATGTCTCCATTCTTCGTCATTTAGATTTCATCACCCGAAATTGCATTAAGATAGTGCATATGGGAGCGGCCTTGTTCCAAACTGCTCAGGATGTTCCAGTGATAGCAACAAAGGCTTTTATGGAAGAGGCCAAGTCGGAGTATGATAGGATTAAGGGGCTGAAGGAGGAACTTGAGAAGAAGGTGGAAAAGTTAGAGAAAGAGCTGGAAGGTGAGAAGACTCGAGCTACTGCTGCAGTGGCTTCAGCAACTTTGGCTGAGGAGATGGCAGAAAAACATAGGGAGAGCTATGTCCAGACTTATAGCAAGCTGATGGAGGCCAGAGAGAAGGTGAAATCTTCTGAAGCGGATTATACCGAGCTTCAGGGGTATCTCGTGGGTAGTGTGAATGCTGCTTATGAGAATTTGAAGGCTCAGGTTCGAGTTCTCGCGCCCGAGCTCGACCTGTTGATGAGCGGATAATTTATACGCTTTTCGGCATTATTTTTAGGTAGTTTTTAGTAAGTTCAAGCTACTTTTAGGGATGTTTTCATTATTTTTTATGTTAAATTCACATTTCTGGACTTTACTATGAGTTTGTGTGTTTTTCTGTGATTTCAGGTAATTTCTGGCTGAAATTGAGGGACTTGAGCAAAACTCTGAAAAAGGCTGACAAAAGGACTGCTGATGCTGTTGGAATCTGACCTCCCTGCACTCGAAATAGATTTTCTGGTGCTACAGAACTCCAATTGGTGCGCTCTCAACGGCGTTGGAAAGTAGACATCCAGAGCTTTTCAGCAATATATAATAGTTCATACTTTATTCGGAAATTGACGACGTAACTTGGCGTTGAACGTCAAGTACATGCTGCTGTCTGGAGTTAAACGCCAGAAACACGTCATGATCCGGAGTTGAACGCCCAAAACATGTTATAACTTGGAGTTCAACTCCAAGAAAAGCCTCAGCTCGTGGATAGATCAATCTCAGCCCAAACATACACCAAGTGGGCCCCGGAAGTGAATTTATGCATCAAATACTTACTCATGTAAACCCTAGTAGCTAGTCTAGTATAAATAGGATAATTTACTATTGTATTAGACATCTTTGGTCTCAGTTTTGTTTTATTCTTCATCTTAGGAGACTATTGATCACATTCAGGGGGTTGGCCATTCGGCCATGCCTGAACCTTTCACTTATGTATTTTCAACAGTGGAGTTTCTGCACACCATAGATTAAGGGTGTGGAGCTCTGCTGTACCTCAAGTTTCAATCCAATTACTATTACTTTTTATTCAATTCTCTTTTATTCTTATTCCAAGATATACGTTGCACTTCAACTTGATGAATGTGATGATCCATGACACTCATCATCATTCTCACCTATGAACGCGCGTGACTGACAACCACTTCCGTTCTACTCTAGACCGGGCGCATATCTCTTAGATTCCCAAACAGAATCTTCGTGGTATAAGCTAGATAGATGGCGGCATTCATGAGGATCCGGAAAGTCTAAACCTTGTCTATGGTATTCCGAGTAGGATTCTGGGATTGAATGACTGTGACGAGCTTCAAACTCCTGAAGGCTGGGCGTGATGACAAACGCAAAAGAATCAAGGGATTCTATTCCAACCTGATTGAGAACCGACAGATGATTAGCCGTGCTGTGACAGAGCATAGGATCATTTTCACTGAGAGGATGGAATGTAGCCATTGACAACGGTGATGCCCTACATACAGCTTGCTATGGAAAGGAGTAAGAAGGATTGGATGAATGTAATAAGAAAGTAGAGATTCAAGAGGAGCACAGCATCTCCATACGCCTATCTGAAATTTCCACTATTGATTTGCATAACTATTTCTATCCCTTTTTATTTTCTATTTATTATTAATTTTCAAAACCCATAACCATTTAATCTGCTTAACTGAAATTTACAAGGTGACCATAGCTTGCTTCATACCAACAATCTCTGTGGGATCGACCCTTACTCACGTAAGGTATTACTTGGATGACCCAGTACACTTGCTGGTTAAGTTGAACGGAGTTGTGTCCACACATAGCCAAGAGCCACAATAATGATTTCATACAATAACAAAGAATATGGATAACAATTTCATCCACCAAGTTTTTAGACATCTTGTTGCTCAGATTAGGTAATTTTCTTTTCAAAAATCTTTTTCAAAATTTTTCTTTTCTTTTTCGTTTTTCTAAAGAATATTTTCGAAAAAAATTAATAAAAATACAAAAAAATCATAAAATCATAAAAAACCAAAAATATTTTGTGTTCTTGTTTGAGTCTTGAGTCAAATTTTAAGTTTGGTGTCAATTGCATGCTTTTAAAATTTTTCTTGCATTTTTTGAAAATCTCATGCATTCATAGTGTTCTTCATGATCTTCAAGTTTTTCTTGGTAAGTCTTCTTGTTTGATCTTGATGTTTTCTTGTTTTGTGTTGTTTGTTGTTTTTCATGTGCATTTTTCGTTTGTTAGAGTCCATGCATTAAAGATTTCTAAGTTAGGTGTCTTGCATGTTTTCTTTGCATCAAAAATTTTTCAAAAATATGTTCTTGATATTCATCATGATCTTCAAAGTGTTCTTGGTGTTCATCTTGACATTCATAGTATTCTTGCATGCATTAAGTGTTTTGATCCAAATTTTTCATGTTTTGGGTCATGATTGTGTTTTTCTTTCTCATCTTTAAAATTTCAAAAAAATCAAAAAAATATCTTTTCCTTGTTTTTCTCCAAATTTCCAAAAATTTGAATTGACTTAATCAAAAATTTTCAAAATTAGTTGTTTCTTACAAGTCAAGTCAAATTTTCAATTTTAAAAATCTTATCTTTCCAAAATCTTTTTCAAAAATTATATCTTTTTCATTTTTTTCTATTTTTCGAAAATTCAAAAAAAAATATTTTTCAAAATATTTTCAAAATATTTTTCTTATTTTTATATCATATTTTCGAAAATTCACTAATAATTAATGTTATTGATTCAAAAATTTGAAGTTTGTTACTCTCTTGTTAAGAAAGGTTCAATCTTTAAGTTCTAGAATCTTATCTTGTAATTTCTTGTTAGTGAAGTAAGCAATTTCAAATTTTTGAATTAAATCTTTTTATCTTTTATCTTATCTTTTTCAAAAATTTTATCTTTTTCAAAATTTGATTTCAAAATATCTTATCTAACCTCTTTTCTTCTTAACTTTTCAAATTTGATTTTAATATCTTTTTCAATCAACTAACTAACTTTTTGTTTGTTTCCTATCTTTTTCAAAACCAACTAACTACTCTTCCCTTTCTAACTTTTGAAAACATCTCATTTCTTTTTCAAAAATTCTTTTTAATTAACTAATTGTTTTAAATTTTAATTTTAATCTTATCTTATCTCTGATTTTCGAAAATCACTAACCACTTTTTCAAAATTATTTTCGAAATTCTCCATCTCTTTTCTTATTCTATTTAATTATTTATTTACTAACACCTCTCTTCACCTCTCTTCATCTAAAAATCCGAACTCAATCTATCCCTTGTATTTGGATTCTTCACTTTTCTTTCTTCTATCCCCTTCTTTTTCTACTAACATAAAGGAATCTCTATACTGTGACATAGATGATTCCTCTTTCTTTTCTTGTTTTCTTCTCTTTCATATGAGCAGGAACAAGGATAAAGGCACTCTTGTTGAAATTGATCCAGAACCTGAAAGGACTCTGAAGAGAAAATTAAGAGAAGCTAAGTTACAACAATCTAAAGGTAACCTTTCAGAAAATTTCGAACAAGAGAAGGAGATGGCAGCCGAAAATAATAATAATGCAAGGAGAATGCTTGGTGACTTCACAAAGCCAACGTCCAAGTTTGATGGAAGAAGCATCTCCATTCCTGCCATTGGAGCCAATAACTTTGAGCTGAAACCTCAGCTAGTTGCTTTAATGCAACAAAACTGCAAGTTTTATGGACTTCCATCTGAAGATCCTTATTAGTTTTTAACTGAGTTCTTGCAGATCTGTGAGACTGTAAAGACGAATGGAGTTGATCCTGAAGTCTACAGACTCATGCTTTTCCCTTTTGCTGTGAGAGACAGAGCTAGAATATGGTTAGATTCACAACCCAAGGATAGCCTGGACTCCTGGGATAAGCCGGTCACTGCCTTCTTGGATAAATTCTTCCCTCCTCAAAAGCTGAGCAAGCTGAGAGTGGATGTTCAAACCTTCAAGCAAAAAGATGGTGAATCCCTCTATGAAGCTTGGGAAAGATACAAGCAGCTGACCAAAAGATGTCCATCTGACATGTTTTCAGAATGGACCATACTAGATATATTCTATTATGGTCTATCTGAATTTTTGAAAATGTCATTGGACTATTCTGCAGGTGGATCTATTCACCTAAAGAAAACGCCTGAAGAGGCTCAAGAACTCATTGATATGGTTGCAAACAACCAATTCATGTACACTTCTGAGAGGAATTCCGTGAATAATGGGATACCTCAGAAGAAAGGAGTTCTTGAAATTGATGCTCTGAATGCCATATTGGCTCAGAACAAAGTGTTGACTCAACAGGTCAACATGATCTCTCAAAGTCTGAATGGATGGCAACATGCATCTAACAGTACTAAAGAGCCAGCTTCTGAAGAAGCTTATGATCCTGAGAACCCTGCCATGGCAGAGGTTAATTACATGGGTGAACCTTATGGAAACACCTATAATCCATCATGGAGAAATCATCCAAATTTCTCATGGAAGGATCAACAAAAGCCTCAACAAGGCTTTAACAATGGTGGACGTAATAGGCTGAGCAATAGCAAGCTATATCCATCATCTTTTCAGCAACAGACAGAGAATTATGAACAAAACACTTCTAATTTAGCCAATCTAGTCTCTGATCTGTCAAAGGCCACTTTCAGTTTCATGAATGAAACAAGATCCTCCATCAGAAATCTGGAGGCACAAGTGGCCAGCTGAGTAAGAAAGTCATTGAAACTCCTCCCACTATTCTCCCAAGCAATACAGAAGAGAATCCAAAAGGAGAGTGCAAGGCCATTGATATAATCAATATGGCCGAATGCACAAGGGAGGAGGAGGACGAAAATCCTAGTGAGGAAGACCTCCTGGGACGTCCTTCAAGCAAGAAGGAGTTTCCTATTAAGGATCCAAAGGAATCTGAGGCTCATACAGAGACCATAGAGATTCCATTAAATCTCCTTCTGCCATTCATGAGCTCTGAAGACTATTCTTCCTCTGAAGAGGATGAAGATGTGACTGAAGAGCAAGTTGCTCAATATTTAGGAGCTATCATGAAGCTGAATGCCAAGTTGTTTGGTAATGAGACTTGGGAAAGTGAACCTCCCTTGCTCATTAATGAACTAGATACCTGGATTCAGCAAACTCTACCTCAAAAGAAACAAGATCCTGGCAAGTTCTTAATACCTTGTACCATAGGCACCATGGCCTTTGAAAAGGCTCTATGTGATCTGGGGACAGGGATAAATCTTATGCCACTCTCTGTAATGGAGAAGCTGGGGATCATTGAGGTACAACCTTCCTTGTTCTCATTACAATTGGCAGACAAGTCATTGAGACAAGCTTATGGAATAGTGGAGGATGTGTTAGTAAAGGTTGAAGGCCTTTACATCCCTGCTGATTTCATAATCTTAGACACTAGGAAGGAAGAGGATGAATGCATCTTCCTTGGAAGACCTTTCCTGGCCACAGTAGAAGCTGTGATAGATGTCAACAGAGGTTAATTAGTCCTTCAATTGAATGGGGACTACCTTGTGTTTAAGGCACAAGGCCATCCCTCTGTGACAAAAGAGAGTAAGTATGAAGAGCTTCTCTCAGTTCAGAGTCAAGAAGAGCCCCCACAGTCAAACTCTAAGTTTGGTGTTGTGAGGCCACAACCAAACTCTAAGTTTGGTGTTAAGATCCCATATCCAAACTCTAAGTTTGGTGTTGGGACTATACAACATTGACCTGATCACCTTCTGACTCCATGAGAGCCACTGTCAAGCTATTGACACTAAAGAAGCGCTTGTTGGGAGGCAACCCAATTTTATCTAATTTTTATTTTATATTATTTTATTTTTATTTTGTGTTTTATTAGGTACATGATCAGGAGGAGTCACGAAAAAAATATAAAAATTAAAAACAGAATCAAAAACAGCAGAAGAAAAATCACACCCTAGAGGAAGCACAGGCTGGCGTTCAACGCCAGTAAGGAGCATCAGGCTGGCGTTCAACGCCAGAACAGAGCATCAACCTGGCGCTGAATGATGAACGGATATTTTATACGCTTTTTGGGGGTAATTTCACATAGATTTTAGTATGCTTTAATTAGTTTTTAGTAGAATATCATTAGTTTTTAGGAAGAAATCATATTTCTGGACTTTACTATGAGTTTGTGTGTTTTTCTGTGATTTCAGGTAATTTCTGGCTGAAATTGAGGGAGCTGAGCAAAAATATGAGTTAGGCTGAAAAAGGACTACTGATGCTGTTGGATCCTGACCTCCCTGCACTCAGAATGGATTTTTTGGAGCTACAGGAGTCCAATTGGCGCGCTCTTAACGGCGTTGGAAAGTAGACATCCAGGGCTTTCCAGCAATATATAATAGTCCATACTTTGCGCGAAGATAAATGACGTAACTTGGCGTTGAACGCCAAGTACATGCTGCTGTCTGGAGTTAAACGCCAGAAACACGTCATGATCCGGAGTTGAACGCCCAAAACACGTTATAACTTGGAGTTTAACTCCAAGTAAAGCCTCAGCACGTGGATAGCTTTAGTCTCAGCCCCAGCACACACCAAGTGGGCCCCAGAAGTGGATTTCTGCACTAATTATCTTAGTTTACTCATATTCTGTAAACCTAGGTTACTAGTTTACTATTTAAACAACTTTTAGAGACTTATCTTGTACCTGATGACATTTTCAGATCTGAATTTTATACACTTTGACGGCATGAGTCTCTAAACTCCATTGTTGGGGGTGAGGAGCTCTGCAGCGTCTCGATGAATTAATGCAATTGTTTCTATTTCACTCAAACGTGTGTGTGTTCCTATCTAAGATGTTCAGTTGCACTTAATTGTGAAGGAGGTGATGATCCGTGACACTCATCATCTTCCTCAACCCATGAACGTGTGCTTGATAAACACCTTCGTTCTATATCAGAATGAATGAGCATCTTTTAGCTTCCTTAATCAGAATCTTCGTGGTATAAGCTAGAACTGATGGCGGCCATTCTTGAGGATCCGGAAAGTCTAAACCTTGTCAGTGGTATTCTGAGTAGGATTCAAGGATTGAATGGCCGTGACGAGCTTCAAACTTGCGATTGCTGGGCGTGATGACAAACGCAAAAGGATCAATGGATCCTATTCCAACATGATCGAGAACCGACAGCTGATTAGCCGTGCTGTGACAGAGCATCTGGAACATTTTCACTGAGAAGATGGGAAGTAGCCACTGACAATGGTGACACCCTACATACAGCTTGCTGTAGACGAGCTTTACAAACAATTGAGTTAAATATTACATTGCAGAAATTCAGAGAACAAAGCATCTCCAAAACTCCAACATATTCCCCACTACTGCATTACAAGTAATTAATTCTCGCTCTTTTATTTTTCTAATAATTCCAACCGATAACTTTAATTGACATCCTGACTAAGAATAATAAAATAAACATAGCTTGCTTCATACCAATAATCTCCGTGGGATCGACCCTTACTCACGTAAGGTATTTCTTGGACGACCCAGTGCACTTGCTGGTTAGTTGTACGGATTACAAATTCGTGCACCAAGTTTTTGGCGCCGTTGCCGGGGACTGTTCGAGTTTGAACAACTAAAGGTTTATTTTATTTCTTAGATTAGGAATAATTTATTTTTATTGTTATAGAGTCATTAAATTCTGATAGGATAGTTTCTTTTCAAAAATTTCTTTTCAAAAATATTATTTTTCTTTATTAATTATTAATTTTCGTGAATTTAGTGTCTTGTTCTAAGTTTGGTGTTAATTGCATATCTTATATTTTTCTTTAAATTTTCGAACTTGTGTTCTTTGTTCTTCATTGATCTTCAAGTTGTTCTTGTTTATTTTTCTTGTTTGATCTTGAGTTTTTCTTGTTTTGTGTCTTTTCTTGTTTTTCTTGTACTTTTTCAAAACGTTAACTTTCAAAAAATTTTATACTTTTATCCATAAAATCAATACTGAAGTTACTGCCCAATTGGCTGGAGCTTTAGTAGTTGTTCTTGATAATTAGGTAGCTTCTTTGGAATCTTTTTCAAAAATAATTTTTCTTTGATCAAATCTTGTGCCAAACTCCAAGTTTGGTGTTTTCTTGTTAATTTTTCTTTAATTTTCGAAAATTTATCTTGGTTTTCTAAAAATTTTAAGTTTGGTGTTCTTTCTTTGGTTCTTGGTGTTCTTGTGAATCTTCAAGGTGTTCTTGAGTTTTTATTATGTTTTGATCTTAAAATTTTTAAGTTTGGTGTTCCTTGGTGTTTTCCCTCCAAAATTTTCGAAAATAAGGAGCATTAGATCTAAAAATTTTAAGTCTTGTGTCTTTTGTGTGTTTTTCTCTTTCATCATAAAATTCAAAATTCAAAAATATATCTTTCTTAACTAATTTTAAACTACATTTTTCAAAATTTTTATATAAAAATTTAGATTTCAATTTCAAAATATTTTCAATTTCTTTTGTTTATTTCGTTTTTATTTTATTTTATAAAATAAATTTTTATAAAATAAATAATATTAACATACATATCATCTCCTTTATTTCATCATGGAATTAAGTGGGAATGAATAGTTCAGGAGGACTTTGGGGTCATATGCTAACCCCACTACTGCTTCATATGGGAGTAGTATCTGTATACCCTCCATTGGAGTTAGTAGCTTTGAGTTGAATCCTCAGCTCATTATCATGGTGCAGCAAAACTGCCAGTATTCTGGTCTTCCACATGAAGAACCTACAGAGTTTCTGGCATAATTTTTACAAATTGCTAACACAGTACATGATAAGGAAGTAGATCAGGATGTCTACAGATTATTACTGTTTCCATTTGCTGTAAAAGATCAAGCTAAGAGGTGGTTAAATAACCAGCCTAAGAACAGCATAAAAACATGGAAACAGCTGTCAGAAAAATTCCTGAATCACTATTTCCCTCCAAAACGGATGACACAGCTAAGGCTAAGCATTCAAGGCTTCAAACAAGGAGATAATGAATCCCTTTATGATGCCTGGGAGAGATACAGAGAGATGCTAAGAAAATGCCCCTCTGAAATGTTTTCAAAGTGGGTGCAATTAGACATCTTCTACTATGGGCTTACAGAAAAAGCTCAGATTTCTCTAGACCACTCAGCTGGTGGATCTATTCATATGAGAAAAACAATTGAAGAAGCTCATGAGCTTATTGATACAGTTGCCAGAAATCAGCATCTGTACCTAAGCAGTGAATCTTCCATGAAAGAAGAAGCTGAAACAGTAACTGCTGAACTCAGTCCTGTAGATCAGGCTAATGAATTCAATCAGCAATTAGACTTTCTAACCCAGCAGCTAGCCAAATTCAAAGAAATACTACAGGAAACAAGAATGGCTAACAGGAATATGGAAGTACAGTTAAAGCAAACAGAAAAGCAACTATCAAAACAAATAATAGAAGAATGCCAAGCAGTTCAATTAAGAAGTGGGAAAACATTAAATACCTCACTTCAAAGTAGCAGGAAGCCAAGAAATGAACAAATGGCCAATCAAAATCCCTCTGAGGACAATCAGAGCCCAGAGAGGAACAATATTGGCGCTGAACGCCCAGACCATGCTCATTCCTGGCGTTCAACGCCAGAAACAAGCATGAATCCGGCGTTGAACGCCCAAAGGGAGCATAGTTCTGGCGTTCAGACACCAGTAACAAATAAGGAGTTGGCGTTTAACGCCACTCCAGCTTCCACCCCTGGCATTCAAACGCCAGTGGGAAATCAGTCACATACAAGTGCTGATAACAACCCTTCTAAAAAGGCTTCCCAACCCACTTCTACAGGCAATAAACCTGCAGCAACTAAGGTTGAGGAATACAAAGCCAAAATGCCTTATCCTCAAAAACTCTGCCAAGCGGAACTGGATAAGCAATTTGCCCGTTTTGCAGACTATCTCAGAACTCTTGAAATAAAGATTCCGTTTGCAGAAGCACTTGAGCAAATACCCTCTTATGCTAAGTTCATGAAAGAGATCTTAAGTCATAAGAAGGATTGGAGGGAGACTGAAAAAGTTTACCTCACTGAAGAATGCAGTGCAGTCATTCTGAAAAGCTTACCTGAGAAGCTTAAAGATCCCGGGAGCTTTATGATACCATGCACATTAGAGGGTACTTGTACCAAGCAAGCTTTATGTGATCTTGGGGCAAGTATCAACCTAATACCTGCATCTACTATCAGAAAGCTTGGTTTGACTGAAGAAATCAAACCAACCAGGATATGTCTTCAACTTGCTGATGGCTCCATTAAATACCCATCAGGCGTGATTGAAGACATGATTGTCAAGGTTGGGCCATTTGCCTTTCCTACTGACTTTGTGGTGCTGGAAATGGAGGAGCACAAGAGTGCAATTCTTATTCTAGGAAGACCTTTCCTAGCAACTGGCCGAACCCTCATTGACGTCCAAAAAGGGGAAGTAACCTTGAGAGTCAATGAGGAGAAGTTCAAGTTGAATGTTGTCAAAGCCATGCAACATCCAGACACCCCAAATGACTGCATGAGTGTTGATATTATTGACTCTCTGGTAAGAGAGGTCAATATGGCTGAGAGTCTCGAATCAGAGCTAGAGGACATCTTCAAAGATGTCCAGCCTGATTTGGAGGAATTAGAGAAAATAATAGAACCTCTGAAAATCCCTCAAGAAGAGGAGAAACCTCCAAAACCCAAACTCAAACCATTACCACCATCTCTGAAATATGCATTTCTGGGAGAAGGTGATACCTTCCCTGTAATCATAAGCTCTACCTTAGAGCCACAGGAAGAGGAAGCACTAATTCAAGTGTTAAGGACACACAAGACAGCTCTTGGGTGGTCCATCAGTGATCTCAAGGGCATTAGCCCAGCCAGATGCATGCACAAGATCTTACTGGAGGATGACGCCAAGCCAGTGGTCCAACCACAAAGGCGGCTGAATCCAGCCATGAAAGAAGTGGTGCAGAAAGAGGTCACTAAATTACTAGAGGCTGGGATTATTTATCCTATTTCTGACAGCCCCTGGGTGAGCCCTGTCCAAGTCGTCCCTAAGAAAGGAGGCATGACAGTGGTTCATAATGAAAAAAATGAACTGGTTCCTACAAGAATAGTTACAGGGTGGCGTATGTGTATTGATTATAGAAGGCTCAATACAGCCACCAGAAAGGATCATTTTCCTTTACCATTAATAGACCAGATGCTAGAAAGACTAGCAGGTCATGAATACTACTGCTTCCTGGATGGATATTCAGGTTATAATCAAATTGCAGTCGATCCAAAAGATCAAGAGAAAATGGCATTCACATGTCCATCTGGAGTATTTGCATACAGAAGGATGCCATTTGGTCTGTGCAATGCACCTGCAACCTTTCAGAGGTGCATGCTCTCAATTTTCTCTGATATGGTGGAAAAATTTTTGGAAGTCTTCATGGATGACTTTTCAGTATTTGGAGACTCATTCAGCTCCTGTCTTGACCATTTAGCACTTGTTCTGAAAAGATGCCAAGAGACTAACCTGGTTTTAAACTGGGAAAAATGTCACTTTATGGTGACTGAAGGAATTGTCCTTGGACACAAAATCTCGAACAAGGGAATAGAGGTGGATCAAGCTAAGGTAGAGGTAATTGAAAAATTACCACCACCTGCCAATGTTAAGGCAATAAGAAGCTTTCTGGGGCATGCAGGATTCTATAGGAGGTTTATAAAGGATTTTTCAAAAATTTCCAAACCTCTGAGCAACCTGCTAGCTGTTGACACGCCATTTATCTTTGATAAAGAGTGTCTGCAAGCATTTGAGACTTTGAAAGCTAAATTGGTCATAGCACCAATCATCTCTGCACCAGACTGGACATTACCATTCGAATTGATGTGTGATGCCAGTGACCATGCCATTGGTTCAGTGTTGGGACAAAGGCATGACAAGCTTCTGCACGTCAATTACTATGCCAGCCGTGTTCTAAATGACGCACAGAAGAATTACACAACCACAGAAAAAGAGCTACTTGCAATGGTTTACGCCATTGACAAATTCAGATCCTATTTAGTAGGATCAAAGGTGATTGTGTACACTGATCATGCTGCTCTTAAATATCTACTCACAAAGCAAGATTCAAAACCCAGACTTATAAAATGGGTGTTGCTTCTGCAAGAGTTTGATATAGAAATAAGAGACAGAAAAGGGATAGAAAACCAAGTTGCAGATCACCTGCCGGTGGAAGGGGCGTCCCTCCCTCTTACTGAGATCTCTGAAACCTTTCCGGATGAGCAACTTTTTGCCATTCAGGAAGTTCCATGGTTTGCAGATATTGCAAACTACAAGGCAGTGAGATTCATCCCAAAAGAGTACAGTAGGCTGCAAGCAAAGAAATTGATCACAGATGCAAAGTACTATCTTTGGGATGAACCATATCTCTTCAAGAGATATGCAGACGGAGTAATCCGTAGATGTGTGCCTAAGGAAGAAGCGCAGAAGATTCTATGGCATTGCCATGGATCACAGTACGGAGGACATTTTGGAAGTGAGCGAACAACCACAAGAGTCCTCCAATGTGGCTTCTACTGGCCTACTCTCTATAAAGATTCCCGAGCATTTGTACTTAATTGTGACAGTTGCCAAAGATCTGGCAATCTGCCTCACAGTTATGCCATGCCTCAACAAAGGATCTTGGAGATTGAGTTGTTTGATGTATGGGGTATTGACTTTATGGGACCTTTCCCACCATCATACTCAAACACTTATATTCTGGTGGCAGTGGATTATGTATCCAAATGGGTGGAGGCTATTGCAACACCCACTAATGACACTAAAACAGTGTTAAAATTCCTCCAGAAACACATCTTCAGTAGATTTGGTACCCCTAGAGTATTAATCAGTGATGGGGGCAGTCATTTCTGCAATAAACAGCTTTACTCTGCTTTGGTTCGTTATGGAGTTAGCCACAGGATAGCCACTCCATACCATCCACAGACTAATGGGCAAGCTGAAGTCTCAAATAGAGAACTCAAAAGAATCCTGGAACAGACTGTAATTAACCGTAAAAGGGATTGGGCAAGGAGCTTGGATGATGCTCTGTAGGCATACAGAACAGCATTCAAGACCCCTATAGGGACCTCTCCATACCAGCTTGTGTATGGAAAGGCATGTCACTTGCCAGTGGAACTGGAACACAAGGCCTACTGGACAACCAGATTCTTGAACCTTGATGCCAAGTTAGCTGGAGAAAAACGTTTACTCCAGCTAAATGAGCTAGAGGAATTTAGACTCAATGCTTTCGAGAATGCAAAAATATACAAAGAGAAAGCGAAAAGATGGCATGATAAGAAATTGTCATCCAGAGTCTTTGAGCCAGGGCAGAAAGTTCTGCTATTTAATTCTAGGCTCAAATTATTCCCTGGGAAATTAAAATCCCGGTGGAGAGGTCCATATGTAATTACAAGTGTATCACCATATGGATACGTAGAGCTTCATGATAATGAATCTAACAAAAAGTTCATTGTTAATGGACAGAGAGTTAAACATTATCTTGAAGGCAATTTTGAGCAAGAATGCTCAAAACTGAGACTTGATTAAAAGCTAAGTAATAGTCCAGCTAATGACATTAAAGAAGTGCTTGCTGGGAGGCAACCCAGCCATTCACAAATTTTATTTTATTTGTTTTTTCTAATTGATTAAGTTTTACAGGTATATGCCAGAGTATCTTCAAAAGGTGAAATAGCAATTGATTGAATTCATAGAGTTACAGGGAAATTTGGAAAGCTTACTGGCATCAAAAAGCCAGTAAGAAACGTTTTGGGCGTTGAACGCCCAAAAGAAGCACCCACTGGGCGTTCAACGCCAGTAAGGGTAGCCATCTGGGCGTTAAATGCCAGAAAGGAGCATCTTCTGGGCATTGAATGCCAGAAAGAAGCACCTTTGGGGCGTTTAACGCCAGAACCACAACATCCTGGGCGTTTAGAAAAATGCCCAGTGACAAAGGACTTCATGGCGTTCAACGCCAGAAAGAAGCAGCAGCTGGGCGTTGAACGCCCAGGAGAAGCATCAATTGGGCGTTAAACGCCCAAAACATGCAGCGTTTGGGCGTTTAACGCCAGGATGGTGGGGAGGAGGTAAAATTCGTTTTTCTTTACAAATTTTCTAATTTTTTTATGTCTCAATTCATGATTTCTTGCATAAACATGTTTCAAATTATCATCCCTCAAATCAAATTAGTTTTCTAAAAATCCTAATTTCTAAAACTTTTTTTTAATATGGCTTCATACATAAACATAAACTTTTTTTCAATCCAATCCAACTCTTTTTCCAAATTCTTTTCAAACTTCATTATCTTTTAAAATCTTGTTCAAATTATATATTTCAAATTTATTTTTAAAAATCATTCATATCTTTTTAAATTATATCCTTTTCTTATCATGTTTATCTTTTATAAATCATATCTTTTATCTTATATCTTCTTCTTATTTTTGAATACCCACCCCCCTCCCTTTATATCCACTTTCGGCGCCCCTCTCCTCATCCACCATTCCACACTTGCTCTCCTCCTATTCCTCTCCTCTCTTTTCTTTTGCTTGAGGACAAGCAAACCTCTAAGTTTGGTGTGCTTATCCGTGATCACAAAAACATTCTCACTTTGATCATGACCCTAAAGGAAAATAATCCAACCAAAGAGGCAAGAAAGAGAATATTCCAAAGCCACTTTGGAATCAAGGGAAGTTCTTAACTAAAGAACATTCAGACCACTACTACAAAATAATGAGTCACAGATCAGTGATCCCGAAAGTCAAATTTGACCTGAAGGAAGATGAATATCCGGAGATCCAAGAGCAAATTCGAAACAGGAACTGGGAAATCCTAGCCAATCCTGAAACGAAAGTGGGAAGGAACATGGTTCAGGAGTTCTATGCTAATCTATGGCAGACAGACAGGCAAAGAATAATTGGAGCTGCTCTCTATGACCATCGGACCTTAGTCAGAGGAAAGATTGTTCATACCCATCCTGACAAAATCAGGGAGATCTTTAAGCTCCCTCAACTGAAAGATGTCCCAGACTCCTTTAATAGGAGAATGATGAGGGTAAATAAAGGTCTGGATAAGATTCTAGAGGATATATGCATCCCCGAAGCCAGGTGGACCACCAGCACGACTGGCATCCCAAATCAACTCAAAAGAGAATATCTCAAACCAGTAGCCAGAGGCTGGCTGGATTTCATTGGGCATTCCATATTGCCCACCAGCAACCGTTCTGAAGTTATCATTAAAGAGCAGTGATGATTCACTGCATCATGTTAGGAAAAAAGTAGAAGTTCATCAACTGATCTCGTGTGAACTATACAAAATAGCAAACAGGAATTCTAAGGATGCCAGATTAGCCTATCCAAGCTTAATTTCTATGCTCTGCAGAGATGCTGGAGTGAAGATGGGAATAATAGAGTATATCTCAGTTGAAAGGCCAATCACTAGAATATCAATGGACAGACAATAGCTACAGGACGATCCAATCAAGAGGAGAGCACAGGAAGTCTCCAGAACTCCTCAATTCGAATATGGAACATATTGAAGCATCTATTTCCAAATTGCAAGAAGCTATGAACAAAAAAGGAAAACAGAACAATCAAGTAGCATGCTTGCAAACTGCTTAAGGAACAGAAGACAAGGCGTGATTAGGGAGCTGAAGCACCAGAAATTAATCCTTGAAAAGCACCCACAGACTAAGGAACATCTATTCTCAAACACAGGTTGTTGAGTTCTAATTTTAGCTTTAACTCTGTGATAGTGCTATTATAGAAATTTACCTTAGAAGATATATAGTATATAGTAGTAGTAATTAGCATATCTATTATGGTTTTATTTCCAATTAAGTTATAATTTATTTTTCTCATCATCATCAGACATGAATAAAGTAGTAGATTTTTAGAATAAAGAAGTAATTTATATTTTTCGAGTTCTTAATAATAAAAATTATAATTAATTACATGTGGTGGCAATACTTGTTGTTCTCTGAATGAATGCTTGAACAGTGCATAATTTTTATCTTGAATATTATGAATATTGGCTCCTGAAAGAATGAGGAACATGAAAAATATTATTGATGATCTGAAAAATCATGAAATTGATTCTTGAAGCAAGAAAAAGCAGTCAAAAAAAAAATTTACAAGAAATCATTGGATCAAGAAAAGGAATAAAAGCCAGCAGCCCTTAAAACCAAAAGGCAAGGGTGAAAAGGATCCAAGGCTTTGAGCATCAGTGGGTAGGAGGGCCTAGGGAAATAGTTCCAGGCCTAAGCGGATAAATCAAGCTGTCCCTAACCATGTGCTTGTGGCATGCAAGTCCAAGTTAAAAACTTGAGACTGAGTGGTTAAAGTCGTGATCCAAGGCAAAAAGAGTGTGCTTAAGAGCTCTGGACACCTCTAACTGGGGACTTTAGCAAAGCTAAGTCACAATCTGAAAGGTTCACCCAGTCATGTGTCTGTGGCATTTATGTATCCGGTGGTAATACTGGAAATCAAAGTGCTTAGGGCACGGCCAAGACTCATAAGTAACTGTGTTCAAGAATCAACATACTACACTAGGAGAATCAATAATACTATCCGAATTCTGAGTTCCTATGGATGCCATCATTATAAATTTAAAGGATAAAGGGAGATGCCAAAACTGTTCAGAAACAAAAAGCTACAAGCCCGCTCATCTAATAAGAATTTGAGCTCCACTTAAAAAACTCTAAATATTATTACTTCTTAATTTCTGTTAAAACCTATTTTATTTATCTAGTTTCTTGAGGACAAGCAACAGTTTAAGTTTGGTGTTGTGATGAGCGGATATTTATACGCTTTTTGGGGGTAATTTCACGTAGATTTTAGTATGCTTTAATTAGTTTTTAGTAGAATATCATTAGTTTTTAGGCAAAAATCATATTTCTGGACTTTACTATGAGTTTGTTTGTTTTTCTATGATTTCAGGTATTTCTGGCTGAAATTGAGGGAGCTGAGCAAAATCTGAGTTAGGCTGAAAAAGGACTGCTGATGCTGTTGGATCCTGACCTCCCTGCACTCGGAATAGATTTTTTGGAGCTACAGAAGTCCAATTGGCGCGCTCTCAACGGCGTTGGAAAGTAGACATCCAGGGCTTTCCAGCAATATATAATAGTCCATACTTTGCGCGAAGATAGACGACGTAACTTGGCGTTGAACGCCAAGTACATGCTGCTGTCTGGAGTTAAACGCCAGAAACACGTCATGATCCGGAGTTGAACGCCCAAAACACGTTATAACTTGGAGTTTAACTCCAAGTAAAGCCTCAGCACGTGGATAGCTTTAGTCTCAGCCCCAGCACACACCAAGTGGGCCCCAGAAGTGGATTTCTGCACTAATTATCTTAGTTTACTCATATTCTGTAAACCTAGGTTACTAGTTTACTATTTAAACAACTTTTAGAGACTTATCTTGTACCTGATGACATTTCAGATCTGAATTTTATACACTTTGACGGCATGAGTCTCTAAACTCCATTGTTGGGGTGAGGAGCTCTGCAGCGTCTCGTGAATTAATGCATTGTTTCTATTTCACTCAAACGTGTGTGTGTTCCTATCTAAATGTTCATTGCACTTAATTGTGAAGGAGGTGATGATCCGTGACACTCATCTCCTTCCTCAACCCATGAACGTGTGCTTGATAAACACCTCCGTTCTATATCAGAATGAATGAGATCCTTAGTCCTAATCAAATCTCGTGTAAAGCTAGAACTGATGCGGCATTCTTAGGATCCGGAAAGTCAAACCTTGTCTGTGGTATTCCAGAGGATTCAAGGATTGAATGGCCGTGACGAGCTCAAACTCGCGATGCTGGGCGTGATGACAAACGCAAAAGGATCAATGGATCCTATCCAACATGATCGAGAACCGACAGTTGATTACCGTGCTGTGACAGAGCATCTGGAACTTTCACTGAGAGGATGGAAGTAGCCACTACAATGGTGAACCTACATACAGCTGCCGTAACGGCTTACAAACAATGAGTTAAATATACATTGCAAGAAATTCAGAAACAAGCATCTCAAAACTCACATATTCCCCACTACTGCATTACAAGTAATTAATTCTCGCTCTTTTTTCTAATAATTCCAACGTAACTTTAATAACATCCTGACTAGATAATAAAATAAA